>NC_143580.1:86947709-87614404 GCF_048544385.1 Mastigoproctus giganteus | reverse complement strand
TGCACTACTTAAAGATGATGAAATGAGGACAGAGCGAGAAACGTCGGACACGTATAAGGGACATTTATAGGGGTTGTATAAGAATTACCAAAAAGGCCACATTACAGAAATCGATACAAGGTGCTCGAAAACTTGGTCACATGACATCAATACGGCGTATAATCCCCTCCAACGACTAAGCAGGCCTGACAGTGTCGAACAATGCTCGATATCAGGGTGTCTATAAGATTCTATGGCAACAAATCCTATTCTTCCACCACCGCAGACCTTAAGTCAACAAGTGACCGAGGAGTTGGCTGTCGGCGTGCAACACGATGATCAAGGGCGTCCCACACATGTTCGATTGAATTTAAGTCTGGTGATCGTGCTGGCCACGGCAGTCTTTAGATATCTTCAGTTTGAAGATATTTTTCCAGTACTTTGAGCTCTACGTGCAGTGGAGTTATCGTTCATGAAAAGCAGATCTGGGGCAACCGCACCCATAAAAAATCGCATATATGTTCTCGGTACCTCTGCGCAGTTACAGTATCCCTATCAAAAACATGAAGAGGGATGCAGCTGTTAACCATTATTCCGCTCCGCCTCCACCGTAAGTGTCCCTTTCTCTGATGTTGGAGGGAGGATACAGATTCGCGTTGTCTCCAGATTCTGTTTGTAGGCTAAAATAGGCGTCGTCACCAGTTTCGACGAGCTCTGAACTTTGTTGGTTAATGGAACTTGCTTGCGTACAGTCCACTTGAATTTAGCCTTTTAATACAGTCCGGTTGGAAATGTTTTCACTTGTGGCCGCAGCAACCTCAAGTGAAGAGACAGTTGATGACAGGTCATCGTAGGGTTCCACTTTTGCTGATAGAGCCAGATAGCGGTCTATTCTGGTTGACATAGCCCTCGGGTGAGCTTGGCCACCTCTTCTTGCAAAGTTTCTTGTCTCCTGAAACTGCTATTGTGCCGAGACCCAGTGCGTGATACATTAAGTCAACGTGCCACCTGCGCCTACTACTGCCTAGTTTCAAGTGGTCCAAAGGCCCGCCATCTCTAAGACATCTAAATAACAATGATTTGCCATCCTCAGTAATGTAGATGTGGCTGTCCCACTCAGCAAGCAAGCCAAAAAAAAAAAAAATAAAAAAGGTTTGAAACCCGTGTTTTAAAGTCATGAATAATATAGCTCTTTAAGGTAGTAGATCGATTTCTATTGGATACTCGGAATTTGCATGCCAGGATGCTTATTATATCAAATATTTGATTTGGACAACACTGTTCACAATAAAATATTAATGAAAAACATTTTGTTCTATTAATTTTGTCGATGAATGTCGATGTAGTTGGCCGATGGATACACGAAAGTGATATTTCATACAGAAAATCTCTTAATACATCCCTAAAAAGTTCGGTAAAGGAGTTGTTATTAATGCACTTTAAGGTATATGAGGAATACCATTGCATTAAGGGAGATTACTGTAATTTTCTTACATCCTCCAGGATTAATTAGATCCTTCAAAATTTATTTGCCAGACTGAAATGAATTATTCTTCACTAACTGTTGCATCTATTCAATAGAGATTACTTGCTATCATACACGACACAAACTCTACGTCGACTCAACCCATCTGACAAGTCATTAAATGTTACTAACTATATTAAATCATTTTCCAAAAGCAGCCAATTATCTTATCCAGTTTGTCCTCAACATCCCATTGTACAATAATGATTCATCACTCCCTATGGGACTTTCCATTGTTCAAAATACCAATTTCAATGGCCAAAACGTGACACTCAGCCTTCGATCGATCAACTGTTTCTGAACAGCAGATTGTCCAAGAATATATTGAAAGTTCTCATCCTTTTGGATCTAAGGTTTGATTCACTTTTGGCTCATCTTTGTGTTTCAAGTAAAGTCAAAAGAGTAACTTGGACAAAATATTAACTAAGAATGAATTTTTTAGCTTATTTATTTTATAATATTAATAATTTACTTTAATATTACTTAAAATACTAAAACAATAAAGCCTCGGATAAGCCAGATATTCACTTTCTACAAGCAATGAAACCAATAATACCACCTTCAAGGTGCTGAGTATATTCGACAAGCATTTTTGGATTAGCTATTCTAAATGTAACAATACAAGGCATTAATTATTTCGCAACCTCTCTCTTAGATGAAACCCATCTTCAATTGATGGTGGCTTCCATCATCTTTCGGAAGTGCAGAGATGTATTTTTGCATTCTCTGATTACACCGGGATAAGTACGGTACTCAAGATAAACAAGGCGAAACTCTGGCAACTCCTTGAGAAGCCACTACATCAACTTCCATTTGTCAATAGCATAACTTTTGTGAGGAACATGGTCGAGAGCGGTCTCAGGCGTGTAGCTTTCCCATCTGGAGAGTGCCAGAGACTTGCAGCATGAAATTGTCATTAGATGTTCGTGTCGATTTCGGTGTCTGGATGTCATAAGGGTGCTTGACATGTTATTCTCAAAACACGCACTAACTTGCAACGCGAGCGGCTAATGGCGATCTAAACGTCTCCGATACTATATGTGTTAGTAACAGAGATTGCCAATTTAGATGTCAAGCTCGGCTGCACCCTCTCATTTGTAAGAACTTCCTGCTCTCGAGGTTTTATAAACAAAACTACTTGGTAGGAAAAGAAGGAAAATTAACAGTTTCTTATTGAAATTAAATCCACTGAATTATTCTGTTTCAAATTACGAGGAACTGTTGAATGAAAAGCTTCCTTTGATATAATTTATGCTTGCTTCCCTTCTTATTTTATTTAAGTATATTAATGCATTCTGTACTTAATACAAGACTATATTTCAAAGTAATTTCAAATATGCACGTTCGTTCGTACGGAAAGGTCAGCCTTGAATGACGGCTTGACTCTAAGAAACTTTATTCACTAAGACTCTTAAGAAACTATTTTTTTTTCTCATCTATAAAATACACAAACTAGCTTTGGAACATACGAATCTTTAGAAGCACAATAAGCCGTCCCACAAATAGTCTATTAGCTACAGCAATGAGTGATAAACAAGACTTTAAAGGCATTTTCCTTTGCATTTATCACAATCTTGGAAGCACGAAAGTTATTCATTTATGTGCATTTGTACTGCTCTTTATTTGTCTCACCACAATAAATAAACTTCTTAAAAACATTGTGCTTTCAAGTGAAAATCTAAATCCCATAAAATATTGACCATCGAAGTTACTAAAGTATGGAGAAAACTGCAGGCTGCTCAAGGTCAATCATTTGGCTCCTACTCAGTACTAACTCTATGATCGAGGCCTAGCAAAGTGATCTTGAGCTGCGTGTTGCTCTCTTACCTGCTAAAGAGGTACCCAGCACAAAAAAATGAATTCTAATTAACAACGAAATCGCCAAATTGTGATAGGAACAGCGGTATAAATACGTTTAACCTAATTGAGAGGAGAGACTGACTTTGTTTGACACTCATGACATCTGTCGTGATAGTCATACAAATCAGAAATCACAGCAACAAATTAATTTGTATGATATCTTTTTAAGTTATTAAAAACTTTAATATAATTGGAAATAAACAGGAAGAAGCACGTTGATTTAAAACATAGCACTCAGAAGTGCGAAAAGTACTCATAATTATTTAGAAAATTACATAAAATTACTCTGAAAATTTACACGTTTGATATGAAGTCGTGATGGTGAACAGTGGCCAACCTTTGCTGGAACTGATGTACATTTAATCATGATAATAGATATATACAAGCCAATTTAGGCTCGGATTTCTCCCAGTGTAACCCAAGAAGCATGCCATCAAACAAAGGAAACCCCGATGCATAACACTGTTTGTGGGCAGAATTCAGCAATCTGGTTTAACTTTCATCATTGACGTTTAGTTGGAAGTGGTGTTTTAGCCGATGGAATGTAATACCCAAGGCAATAGAGATAATGCATGCGAAATGGGATGCAGGAGCAAGTTGATCTGTTTGACAGTAATTGAGTCGTCCAATATTATCCATGACAAGTTTATGGTTACAAGTTCTTTCATCAGTTTGCCTTTTCGATTAGATGGTCACGAAATACTGCTGAAAGATGTACGTTTTCTATATTCATAATCGTTGCTTCTTTTATTTCTGGTCGACTGTTTTCTGACGAGTTGCATTGACACTATAAACATTGCCAATGAAACTAAAAACAATCATAACAAACTAAGGTCGAATTTATTATCTGCATACTTTCAAATGATGCGAAAGAAAATGAATACTAAGTGAAAACGTTGTCACCAGAACAAAGTAAGCAAGGTACTTGCTTTGACTAGTTTGAGGAAAAAGAAAATAGTTTGGTGGTCAAAATGCCCCGCTTTTTTGCACATTCCGTAGAGATAGAAAGCTGTCTAAGAACACACTACATTTAAAAGTACAACAAACTTTCACCTTATGATCTGAATTGTTTTATCGCTAATCCAAATCTTCCAGTGAATCTTTTACTCATTAAGAGCATTGAGAACGATGCCTTAACGAGCAAGATAGCGGGCCATTGCATTTCAGGCGAATAATGCGCATTTCCACCCACAAAGGTATGAATATCCGCTGGCAAATTTAAACTAAGTATAGAGACATTATTGGGGTGTAGTATGATGATCCGGAAATCCAGAATGTTATCATTTACTTCAGTATTGAGAGTGGGTCAGTCAATTTTCTCAGAATCGTTAGTAAGGAGGACTTGTGTATGGTGAACCTGTCCTGGACAACAGTTTTTTATCTCTACAATCTGCATAGTGATTTGGGCAACATCCAGAGCACTGTTACCGCCTTGCATGCTGGTTGGTCTCCCGACAATGAGTGGTACTGCTGATTTTCATCCCCACCAATTATGCACACACTGGTATTCGGCTCCTTCAAATTTCATAACCATCTCTGTAACACTGGTACGGCCATGGATCTTGTTGCGATCGATTCGTCCTTCCACACCCCTTTACGGTTTGGGACTGCACATCGTTATATTATTGTATATGGAAGCAGACACTTATGGATGCAGAGAGCGACCACTGTTTATTGTTTTTAATTTGCCTTCAGAAACGCAAATTCATTCACTTATATATTCAGTGAATCTCTTGGGGAATTTTTAGAACTTTCAAAACTTTTTTATTTTATATTCTTCAAAACACGCAGACAGTAAATTGGAATGAAATTCAAGCATTAAGTCCGTATATAGATTCATTTTAAAACTGGAAAAACCTTATCTATGAAGATCATCGTGTATTTTGGTACGAATGCAATAAAATAAAACAAGAAAATGAATACATCCCTTGTAAGTCTGCACAAAAATTCTATCTAGTGACATTGCAATGCAATATTACTTCGAACAGAATACTCTCAGTTACGATGCATGATATGCAATCACCAGCTGTTCTGAAATTTTAAGTCCAAACATCTATAGCAGTATTATATGATACGAACAATAACAAAAGAACCACAGAAGATGCGGAGGTCTTACTTTTGAAACGAGAGAACCGTTTCTGAAGGTTCGGTAGCCTTTTCTCATTTTCGGAAAAGTTCCATGAACAAAGACACACCTAAGCGTCTCCTCTTAGGCATATATCAGGTGCGCATGCATGAACATAAGATATATGAAACTATCTACTCGCTTCTACTCCGCGAGCATTCTTTTCCTTATTTATTCAGCCTTTGATAACAACCAGTAAAAATTCGATTTATCACATAAAGATATACGAAATTTTAAAATATAAATGAATATTGTTTTTATTTTATCTGTTTGTTATAAATCACCCCGACATAGCCATAAAGGTTAGGAGAGTGGAGGATCATAAATCCTTACAATTTCTTGTTTATGCAATTTTTCTACATGAGAATAATTTGAATTGTCTTATACAGACAGAAGATCGCCATCTTCTCTGTATAACATTGCGCGTAATAAAAATAAGTAAGATTGAGGTATTATTATATATAGTTTTGTTTTAAGATGTACTAAAAGTTGCTGATTTTCTAGGTCGTAGTCATATGTAGGCAAATAATAAAATTAATTTATAAATATGAAAGCAGTTGTCAAGGAAGTGGTGAAGTGCCATCTCAATTCACCAGTCTAACCAAGTACATCGTCAAAGAGTTTTTCTCAGGCGTGACCCCAATGACCCAGGTGCTCGTAGTAAGAGAACACGCATGAACACTGAATGCAGATCTGTCTATCATTTAATTTAATTTCAAATTGCCCAACCACAGGGCAGAACCAGTAGAGTTCTTGAGCAATTTATCACTGTTGGAGAATCTGGAATCTCCTTCTTCCAGCCACGAACCAACGGACAAAACAGTGGAAGCATGCACGGAAGTCTCAAAACCAATTATTTTCTAACTCAGTTTCAGTCAGCAATTAAATCTTGAATGATGGAAAGACTCGTAATGTATTATTGCTTATATGACGTAATAATATAGAAATATGTCAGCCGAATCACTTACAGTTCTCTTATTTGCTACAGCAATGGAGTGGAACTTGCTTTTAGACTTTCCCCTAATGACCTTATCTGATTACAATGGCCAGCAACTAATCGAGTGAAATCCAGTTCCCGCTGTTGGAATTCAATCGAAAATTAAGAGGTTTTTAAATGCACAACTCTTAAGAGGGAACTGCGTATATCATCGGACATTGAATAATCATAAATGCAGCTAACTTCGAAGCGTGTGTTATTCAAAATGAATACCCCCAGTTATGCTTTTAAGGTGGGAACATTTATCCAGATGATAAAGGCTTGCCACTCGTGTTTTATTTATAAGCTCTGACAGAATATCTTATAGAAACCAAAGAGAAATGTAGGAATTAAAAAGATTATAAAATGCTGTTTTATGTTTAACAATGGCGTATATTGCAAAATAATCATGGGCGTTTGGAGGTTTGCTGTCCTAAATATAGGATCAATATCACAAAGTTTTTCAAAAAGGTCAGGAAAAATCAGATTTTATAATCTGTTTCGAAGAGATTAAAAATTCAGAAAAATGAACTGCAATGTAGAAAGAGCCAAGTTTTGAAATATTTATGGTTGCCGAACTGTGTCCAGACATGTTTTTAAAATCTTTTTTCCTCACCATTACTGGCCGGCATGAGTTATGTGAAATCGCGCACACAGACAGAATGAGACCAAAACACAAACGGGAAGTAAGAGGAAGGGAGGTGAAAGAGAGGATGCATTAGAGAAACTCACATCGCGTATCTTTGTTGTCTGTTTCGCCATAATTTTAGCCCGAAGGAAGAGTTGAAAGTTGTTCTAAGAAGAAGCCGCAGTCCATTAATCACCGCGTGCCATTAAAAGTTGGTGGAAGTCACCAAAGTTGGAAGATGTAAACACGAGATGGCCGACAGAAGACAAGTAAGCAAGAAGGCCCGCTTCGCTCTGTCCTATAAACGTCACGCGGTGACGTGTGCAGCAGTTAACAGAAACGAATAAATGAGGTGCCTGAAACAGGATGCGTGTGTGCTTGGGATGCACGCACGGACCTGTTTTACGTAATAAACGAGATAACCCCGAAGCGTGTCTTATAAATAAGAAGTGAATACCCCTAGTTATGGTTTTAGGTGGGGACATTTATACTTTATCCAGTTATTTATTTGGGCTTGCAGCTCGTGTTTTATTTATGAGACCGTGCCTGGAACAATAAAATTCCCCGTCTTTTGGGGGTTCTCCGCCACTTGCAGGGAGGTTGAATGCAGAGAAATATATTCACTCTTCCCCAGGTTACTTATGTATGATCAATCGATATTCCAAAAGCGGGGTAATTTATTTAGAAGTTGGGGGAAATTTAAACTGAGTAGCAATATTTATGCATTGCTGGCAATAATATTTATATTTCAATAAAGATTTCTTTCGTCGGTCTGTTTTCTTTTTATTTCGAGACATCTTTTAAGTATTCAAACAAAATACAGCTTTTCTCTTCGAGTTTACTGCATTTTGCTCGAGGAGACGACATAACCGTAGCCGAGTGGTCAGCGTAAACGAAGTTACGCACATCCCTGTTCGAATCCACGTGATGTCACAAAATATGGAAAATTTTGACACGGTTTAAAACTTCGAAAGAATTTGAAACTTAAACGATAGTATATGTACTATTACCATGTACGTAAGCCTAAATTCGATAATATACAGTGTTTATAGTTTTGTTTTTTTTAACTAAAATATTCGATCAAAAGAGCAAGTTACAGATTAATCTAGTAGTAGCAACTATTATATCTAAAGATCTGCCTCAACCCCCTACTAGACATGAGCTGCAAGCTTCGGTGCCGTTAAAAGAATAATTTGGAGTTTGTGCTGCTGCAAAAAGATATTTCTATGACGCTGCATAGATCGGGGGGGGGGGAGAGTTGGATTCTGTTGATCATCATATTGGTCATGGACCTCTCTGATGGAGGTCATGTTGGTACATTCCACAGATTTTCGAATATTTATGGAATGAAAAAGGAAATAATGTCAAACGATGTCATAACTTCATCTCTTTCAGTAGCACGCCATCTTCAGTCTGTTGGTATTCATTCTCAAGGATTTGGTGCTTCTTAATGCAGATGGCGGGATGTGGGAGTAGGTTTCATTGCCTATATTATAGAGGCGTTAATTGGAGCACTACTGGACTTGAGCTATGAAAAGTTACCCTCCTTTCTCCTATTCCCACTGCGCTATCTGACTGCAGGATTCTAAGCTAGTTCAGGGATTCCTGGCTGTCGGAGGGTTAAGTATTCCCCTTAAATTCAATGGAATCTGTTTATAGCAGCAAGCAAGTGTCAGTATCTGTGAATAACAACAAATATGATAAAAACAATTTTAATGCACATTAATGAGTAATTACACCTTAGATAAATATATCTATATACATATTTGCCAATTTCATAAGATCTCACACAAATGAAGGGTTAAAGTTAAGTCAACTATCAACGGCAATATGGCAGTAGCTATGTATCCATTAATTATTCCTCATTGATTTTCTGATACCCACTATACGTTTAAGTCATACTTCATATGTCATTTTTTTTTTTTTTTTTTTTTTGATTTGGTAGTTGTTGGCGCATCGGCTTCTGTGGCCATATTGCACCTCCCAAGGTTTTTGCAGTACTTTGATCCAAGCCCGAGGCGGGAATCGAACCCGCGACCTTTGGGTTGCCGGGCAGGTACTTTACCCACTCGGCTAGCCCGGTCGGCATATGTCATATAATTGCTCTGCCTTAGAATGCAGCAAATATTCTCATCAACGTAATATTACACAACTCCCTTAGAATCTCTTTAGGGGTATAAGCAACGCTTACTTAGAGGCCGAACTATCTTTTACCTTAATGATTTTACCTATTCTAGTATACTTCCAAACTTAATTCGTCCCACTTTATATTAACATTACTTTGATTAAAATACATAATCTGTAATATACACTCTGGTATCTGTTCTTCTTCTTTGGGTACATGTACAAAATACATGTGTATAAATGGAATCAATTTGTTAGTTGTAGAATGTTAGTTAGTCCTTGCTAAAACTTTTCAACTTTTTCTCATTTTCTTCCTTGAAGATTGGTAGAAATACCACAAAATTCTCCATACCGTTTTTTGGAATTTGATCCTCCTCCCTTTTATCTAAGAATTTCTCTCCCTTTCGCGTTCCTGGTGTATGATTCAGGGTATCTTCAGGCGTGACCATGATTATCTTTCCCACTAGCCCAGATTTTGTTGCTTTTGTGTGTTACACTAACTTAACAAATTATTTGAATTAATTTATTCATTTAACTCAATTATTACCTTTATCTTTAATCTCTTTAATTTTATTTTCGTTAATTTTATCTAGGTCGCATTGCAAATTGCATATAAATCCCCCTCCCCCGCTTTCTTAGTCAAATGTTTCCGTCTAATTCTCTAATAGCCCATACATGTAAGATTAATACCTTGCACAGAAGCATGGTGTGCAGAAGGCCAGTCATCACTTTGATTGTGGTATTAATCATTTCCAGGCAATGATGTCTGGTAAACGCTGTTGTTTAAGCTGTTCAGAGAGCTGCATGGTCCTTAACTGTTGAGGGTGATGGTGCTTATAAAAATAAATAAATTTTCTGTTTATACTTCGGGACGACCAAACGGTCAGAGGAGTTCACAAGATAGACAGAATACAAGAAGCACCGTATTCAGCAGTCACGGGCTTGAACCCCGGTCACTCAAGGCACGTGTACTTATGCACCCGCGCGCCTGACCACTAGGCTTTATTTCCTGAATGCTATCCATCCGAAATTTATTCTTCTCCTGACTTCCAGCCGTTTATCATTATTACAGCTCAACAAGAGAACGCTGGCACTATTATAAGACAGTTTTCATCCCAGCAATCTCATATGCTTCGGCCATATGGTACAATAAGACCACGCTAGTAGTGAATAGAAGAATGCTGGATTCTACCCAGCGATCCATCCTCCGTGCCTGCAGTACAGTGAGTACACCAGCCTTACAAGTAATAGCAGGAACGCTCCCATTAGACCTAGAAATGGTTAGAACTGGAATGCTCTATTAACTTTCCAAAGGAGTCCCAGTTACCTTCCTGAATTTTACAACTGATCCCACTAATAATAGGAAGGCAGCAAAAGTACGCTTACAGAACCACCTGCTAGAGGAGTGGCAAAACAGATGGGCTGGTACCACCAAAGGAGAGATGACCCGCAAGTTTTGTCCACTCACAAATAGAGTATACCCGAAATCACCATCATGGTTCTTCCCAGGACTTCATACAACGTACTTAATAACAGGGCATGGCCCCTTCAATGCAAAGCTCGCTGGCTTCAGACTCACAGACAACTCACATTTCACTTGTGGAGAAATAGAAGACTGGAACCATCTTATGTTTGACTGTCCCATATATGAAGACCTAAGATGTATTCTAATTGCAAAAGTGAGATATCTTCCAAGAGGACAAGAATTTCTCCTCCTTGAAACCGAAGAGGATTATAATTATAAGGATTATAAAGCATTGTTATTATAATTATATATGTTATTATAATTATCATAATTATTATAAGGATTATAAAGCATTGTCACGATTCGCCCAGGACCTCTTCGCGAGAAGAAAGGTGCAAATTGCCATACACTGAGGAAAAGAGTAAATGTCACTCAACGCAAAGACAAAACATATCACCAACCAGCATTCTCCTCTTTAAATGAAAGAAGATTAACACCAAAAAACTTGATGATAGACTGCAAGCACAACCTCAACAACCTGAACTGCAAATACAGGACTTGTCCCAGGAATGACCTACAACCCTAGAAGTTGACATCTCTTTAGAAGAAGTAGAACTTAAAAAGAAGACCTACCATGGACTTAACCTCATTGCAGCTCTGCTGCCAACGCCACAGGCTATACCTGTGCTCTCTTGCACGGTACTTTCTTTCCACTTCCCTGGGGAGGGAAGGAGATGGTTACACTGTCTCTTCCCCTCCTCGCCCTCCTTTTCTTCCTGGTGGGACATGGGCCTGCCCCACTGACCACAGGGGTCACCTCCTCTATCGACCCCTTACTTCCTATTTCCTCCCCCTAGCCTTCAGTCTCTTCCCTACTCTGTCCAATTTCAAAGCGTAACCCCACATAGTCTAAATTTAAATCTTTGACCTGGGGTCACCTTCTCTATTGGCTCCATATTTCTGGCTTCTCCCCTGTCTTCAGTCTTCTCCCTACTCTGCCTAAACACTAGCGAATGCCCCATACAATATCAAAATTTAAAAAAGAAAAAAAAAATGTCAAAATTCCAAATGCATACGAAAATCCCTTTCGGCCTACCTTTCAGTGACTACTTCCCAATACTATTAAATTATTTTATTTATTTATTTTTATTTTATTTTATTTATTTATTATTATTTTATTTATTTATTTATTTTTTTTATTTTTATTATTTTTATTTTTAGGTCCTTTCCACTGAAATCTCAGGAAATTAGGTGGCAGGACCTGCCAGAGTGAAAACATAAAATTACTGGGTACCTGGTCTGCCTCCACAAGGCATAGTGTGGGCAACTTTGGGCCCCAGCGGCTAAATGGCCAGAAGAACAACGAAAGAACACTACACTTACAAAATTCATACGCATTTAAATCTCTGGCCTTCCCAGTGAACTGGTACACCTACAATGAAAGCAACGCGGAGATGGGGGAAACCCCTGGTGCCGTTAGACGCGAACACACTATACACTATTACAGCTAATGATTATAGCTATTACTAATACGTCCTTTAATCCGTAAGACGGAATCGTACACTTCATGTTAAGGCATTCTTCCTATTGTGGAAGAATGCTTTTCAACATCTACCTTAGATTCTGAGTTAAACATAGAATCGTTTGTCCATCACGTGCAGTCGCAATGGATGAAATCACTATTTTCCCAGTAAAAGCACAATTTTCTCCAAATGAAAATATGGAGTTTGCCAGTGGAGAGGTTCTCGGTCCTTAGAACTCGAACCATTTCACATATCAGAGAAATCACCCAGAGAAATCGGTGAAACCATCCATCCATCACATTGCAATGCGTGCTCCAAGAACCACACACGCTTTAAACAGAACAGAATAAATGCCATTATAATCAAAATACTTCCCTATATTCAAATTGCTAAATGTTCTTTTGATCTTTCTCGTGACAAATTTAAAAGAAGTTATGAATAGAACGTGTTTAGATTGGGATGAAGTTTCTTATCAAGGATTCATGTTAATCGACTTTTGCGCAGGTAATGATTTGACCCAGATCATTTTAATCTCACCGACGAACAATTCAGATCGCATAAAATACTCTTGAAATAGAATTCCGCTTGACAAGTGGCACGTTTGTCGAAGACGCACGCGCACGGATTGCTATAAATGGCAGAACATATTAAAAAGGAAAACTGGGAAAAAAAAGTATCTCAAAATTCTGTATGTAAAAATAAAACGTTCGCAAGATAAATGTTTTCCGAGATGTATCTATTACGCATTCTTTCCTTCCGAATATTCTTTCCATGCCTATCAAACAGATAAACAGCCGTAACGCTTGAATGATTCAGTGCAACATTTTTCACTTTTAGTAACCGAGCACTATTTTGAAAGTAACTTTTGGAGTTTTAGTTTTGGAAATATTTTACAAAAAGAGTCAAATTTCTCATCTCGATTCTGGGATATTGGTGACAGCCTTGTTTTCCACCCCATTTAAAGCCTCGGTGATATAATAGCACGACTGATCAGAATTATGGCTGATAATGAGACACTTCAGCCAACACAAAAAGTACCAATTGGGAAGGTTCAAGGGTCATTAACCCCGAAGAACGTTGAAAGAGTTGTATATCACTGTCACGGAGCACTTTCCAAGCCATTTGTTTTCTCTACACTTCAACGAAATTTGCCCTCCGTAAACAAGTTACATCTTGTTAGTAGGAATTTATATTTATTCGATCTTTTGGGCTCCCTGCGTTGATTCAATTATTGTGCATTTGTGGCAATTGCAGTGGCTGCCGAAAGTGGTGGGGTTAAAAATAATCTTATGTAAGGTTAAGCAGCCAGGGTGAAGTCGCAGTCAGTATGATATTAGACGGTGTGAATCCCTGGTGCTTTCTTTTCGTTTTCCCCTCGCTCTCAACGTTCATAATCCGATTACAGTGCGAAGAAAAAAAAAATACTTTTTATAACGAAGTTAAGTGCTGTTCGAAACTGATTTTTGCATTAAATCTCCTTGTTAGGGGCTGAGTTTCTGGAGAAGGTCCAATTTTTTTTTATTTTTATTAGTAAGGACCCTCCCTACATCTTTCTGTGCATGCTGCTTTTTGGTCCATAGAAATGCGACCGATCCCTCTTCCCTCCATTCAACAGATTCATATCCTTTGGAAAGCTGTTAGAAAGATGTATAAACCCATGTAGCATTAATTGGACCTTAATGAATGGAACTAACTCAAGACGGCTGTGGATATATATTTAAAAAATCAGTTCATTATTACTAAAGAATATACAGTCAAGAATATTTCTGTGCCTTGTGGGGTAATAGTAACTGCAGGTATATGCATATAACGCCTAATAACGTTTACTTTAAAGATTGGTAATTAGAGTTCACTGCGTTGCCCACAGTGAACAAACAGCATATTATCATATATTGTTAATTTTATCACTTTCAGACGTGGATCATTCACAACAATTCAACGATATATTGAGGAAGCTACGATGCTGGAAACATTACCGAAATGCCCGTGCAAAACTGTGAAGGAAAAAAAATTCCCTTACATGTGCATTAGAGTGGTGAAAAATATCGAAACTCTACTCGCTGCATGTTGAAAAGGGGACGGACACGCTGCACGAAAAGCGACCATTGACATCATTATAGCGCTTCCAGCTAGTCTGACATTCAATTATTTGTCAGCCATCCGAGGCTTGTGTGACGTTATTAATGCAAGTCTCCTTCGTTCTGCTAGAGTTTTAGTGAACCGACGAAGAAATTTCGTGGCAAAGCATCTCTGCCATAGAGAGGCGTATTTCCCTGCGCCACCTTGGCTCCACCTTGGTACTGCAAGAGATTAAATCTTTAGTGGAAGCTGTCATAAGAATGTGGAGACTTGTGATGGAGCACGAAAGAAGTTCTACGAGAATAATTTACTGATCGGAGAGTAGACCGCGGATGATAGAAGAACATAATAAAGTTATTTCAAGTTTCCAGATCAATTAATTGAATGCGAACTACGTCTTTTCATATTAGAAGTGACTGAATATCGTTCACAGAACTGGCTCGTGGATGCGTGCCAGATTTCAGATGTTAACTATTCAGAGCAGCAGGAACCTTTAGAGAGTTTGGCTTTACTATTCCTGGATTGTACTTTTAATTAAAAATACGTGTTAAGGGCGTAACAACTATGAATTTCTCTGTTGCATCAATTTTTATAAAGCAGAAAAAGATATTTGAACGTGTGGCACGATTCTGGGTAGCTTCATGCCTGTGTGTCTATGTTCAAAACTGTGTTAGCAGTGGTGCTTTAAATGTGGTTATTTTAATCTTACGTGAAAACTTCCCGCTTTGAAAAAAGCTGACTTTGATGGTAATAATCATGCGCCAGCGTTCTTCTTATAATGCATTACATATTTATTGCACCGATAGTGCGTGACCCCTCTTTATATACCCTAAAATAGGTTAGGCCATTCCCTTGACGTAATTAAAGCTTCCGCTTGAAGAAGGTAATATTACTGGAGCCATATTTTCTAAATATGTCACGTAGATCAATGCATTGCGCAGTTGTCCCAACGGTAATAGTGTCCATGTTGTCAGATGTTCGCAAAGCATCTCGTTATAGCCGGTGTTTAAATGTTTATGATGCAAAAGTAATGTTGTTAGCAATATCTGAGTGAATATTTTAATGAATATTGGAAGTAGGAAACTCCTGGAAGTAGAAAAAAATGGGGAAACTGTTGTAAAATGCTGAAATAATTTATTAAAAGTAAAACGAGTTTGTGGGCTTTCATTTGGCCATAGACTGTCAGCCTGAACCTAATCGACTAGAAGAAGAAGAAGAAATGCAACCTCATCTCTTTTAAAGTTTTCTTAATATCAAAAACGAATGATGCATGTTACTGCGTAAACTGTGTTTTGTCTTTATTATTTTTATCATCTGTTTATTCCACAAAAGGAACCAACCCGGGACGGCAAAGTGCAAGGAGGTCTGTCTGTCTTTAGTTTCTATGGACATCAGCTACAGTGGCTAACGTGCATCAAGTAAGGTATGCTGCTGTAGCATCACCGTAATAGACTGAAAGACGCTGTGGTATTTAGAGCAAAAGTAGCAGTACAAAATACTCGCTGGAAACGCTGCGGTACGATCACTGTCTTTCCATACCTTGCGAGAAAGTTATAACTTCGAATTCCTTCAAGACAATAGAAAAGCTACGTTTTTTAAGTATTTTTTTCGCACCAGGGCAGAATTAATCTGTCTCAGGTGAAGAGTTTCACGCTTTTTCATCCAACAGAAAGGATAAACCGACCATATTGTACCTTTTTTATGCTACTGTTTATCTTTCTGTTCCTGTTCCCTTAGTATCGTCCTCACAGAGAGCTGTGGTCTATGTGATCACAACTGTCATCATAGCAGTAAGATCCACAATGCAATCTGATTTCTTACAGTGATCAGAAGACTCAAAGAAAGCTTTTGTGGATGGGTGACACGGTTAATATGATCACCGTCCTCCCATCCGGGATGGAAAATGCCTGAGTTCAAATCTATTCAATGACTCAAGGAATTTTTATGGGCCTTTTTCACAACGTGATTGAGTTAATCGGTCTCAGGAGAGGGTAGCATGGTTTTACCTCCCGGAAACCGGGTTTTTCGTCTAGCAAAACAACAAATCGGCTACAGAACACACGCAGTTATATGCACGACACAATGTGGCCTAAGTTGCTGATGAGCCTAAAACGCTACAGCAACCAACCAAGACTCAAACAGCTGATGATTATATTTCTGTATACAAATTGGGTAGAATGTTTCTCTCTCTTGTTAAATCTGATGACTTACATTTCTTTTCTTTTCTGGCTCATCAATTAACTGATCCTTCCTTCTTTTATAAGAAACTTCTCTTCGAGACTTTCCTGTGTGTTCTTTCAGTTTGGAGGTGATTTTAATACAAGTAATACGGGGCAGAATAACTACACGACCTCCAAATCTACTACTCTTCCCCTTCTCCCCTCGATTTCCGCTCCAAAAGTTACTTATTTACCACCGAATTTCTTATCTCCGCAAAACTCATTATAATCTACCACAATAAAACTGTTTCTTTTCAATATGCCCCATTGCTGTTGTTCAATCCTCTAAATTTTATAAATACTAAAATTTCTTTATTTACCAAGTGTTTTGATCACTGATCGTATTCCACGCTGCATTAGATGTACACCCGCTCTAAGTATTTGTCCAAAAACATATAAAGGAACCCTAATTTTAAGTACACAGCAGTTACATATCTATTGTAAAGGGTTCAAGCCGTCTTAAAAGCTTTCCAAAAAGTTCGGCTATCTTCTGCATTTTATCCTAGTTGTCCCAAGTTGAAACACATCATTTCGTTTTTATTTGGATGTTTATCCCACAGAAATTGTAACCATACTTATATTCCCCATTTCTTTCCTTTCTCCTATATCTAAAAATAAAATTTGTAAGACTGGATAACTTACAATATAAATGCAATAATAATTTTTCTATTTATACTCCGGGACGACCAGACAATCGGAGGAGTTCTCAAGACAAAGAGAGAAAACAAGAAGCTGCACTGTATTTATCAGTCATGAGGGTTTGTGCCACGGTCACTCAAAGCGTGTATTTGTATGCACCTTCAAGCTATTTTCACAGCTGTTAATATATTTTTCCAGTTTCATTTAGCTTCTCGCACAATCCTTTTGAGATGTTATCCAGCTGTAGTTATGATGGTGGAAAATGATACCTCCAGTCACAGTGGCGTATCCAGGGATCATCGTAAGGGGGGCATGGTGACCATCCAGGTATCATCATAAAGGGGGGGGGGGCATGGCGACCAGGTTTTTGAGGTTTTTTTAAACTCCTCCTGCGTTCATTTTCTTTAATTTCGAATTTTTGGTTTTTGTTAAGGGGACATATGCCCTCTCTGCCCGCCCCCGAGCCTCCAGATACTTATGACGATATATGGATATCAATCGTAAACAACACCGCGGTACTCCAAGCCCTTTTATAGCTTAGCCATTCCACTATAATCAGAAACAAATGGTCCCTTCGTATTATTGAAGCCGTTGTATATTTCCATCAAGAGGCGAATCATAAACGTTTTTCCGCAACCAGCTGGCCCCGAATAGAATATTTGAATCGTTTCGCGATTGGGAGATAACAGACTACAAATTACATGTATGAGTACAATCGTTTGCTTGTTATTGGCCATTCTCATTAAGTTGCAGAAGTCCTCGTTGGTCATCAAGTTTTCGCGTTTCTTTGCAATTGCGCTGAGTCGGTTGGCGTGGCTAGCTTTAGATCCTCATTCTTCTCGCTGTTTGGATGATTGTAAAAGTTTCGAAGGGTTCTACCTCTCGCAGTCGCGTTACAAGGCTATGCAGGTCATTACCGCTTGTTTCGTCAGGGTCATCGTCGTCTTACATATTTCAATCGTTTTGCCAATGTCCAAGTCTGATTCATACAATATACAATCTAGTATGAGCTCTTCACTGTCGTAGATCTTGGCATATTTAATTTCTGACAGTATCTCTGTTTCCTCATTGCGAAATGAAATGTGCAGCGTTACCATCTCGTGTTCTTCTCGTTGAGATCCTGAGCCAAAGTCAAAGTTTCGGTAGCGTATTATGCGTGAGTGCTGTCGTTTCTTGAAGATCTTGTTAGCGCTGCATGTGTAATTTGCGACAAAGCATGACAGAGTAACATGATAGTATGATTGTAACAATACAAATACTTGTACTGTTGCAATTATACTATTCAACAAATGGCTACAATCAAATGGATAATTAGGATATCGACTCTTCCAAACGTTGATTCTGTAGAGGAAGTAGCGGGCGTGAGCATAAATTACATCGTTCATGATTTCGGTTCTAGCTGTTCGAAATTTAGTAGGTGTCGTCAAAGATGTTTACACATAAAACATCTCTCGTGCATGCAGGGTAGGGTACACACGCGATTTTTTTTTTTTTTTTTTTCCACAACGTTGCTGAGTTTGTCGATCTCAGGCTGGGGTGACATGGGTTTTAGGCCCAGCAAGCTGATAAAGAATACAGGCCATTACAGACAATGTGCTACCACTTCATAGCTTTATTTGCTTGGCACTAATGCCTACACCGAAGAGTTACCTTACTTTTCTCTTATCTTGTGATCATCCATCAGAATATTTCCCGTTGTCTCAATATGTTCCGACGTATATAGCAATTTGCTGACAGTCAAATGTATTTCTAAAGTCCAAATAGAGTGTGTGAAAGTTGTTTCATGTTTCAATCAAATGAGTAGCATTGTCATAATAGTTTGTGGTTAGTTAAGTTGGTATCTTCGAGGTGTTATAACCAGTTTAACGCAGCAATGTGCGACCTGCATCTTTGGGGGGAAAAAATTATATTCCCACATAAAGGAATATTTTTCATAAAAAAAACAAAAAAAAACTTAACGAATATTATAAATCCATGAAATGAACAATATTAATTAATTAAAATAGCCTGCAAAGTTAAAAGTATAATAAAGAAAATAAAAGTATAATTGGAAAATATTTGACAAGGGATATTCGGAATGTATGTGTTAAACTGGAGTCCTATTTTCAAATTATAGCCCTTTTGAATTTCTACCGTAAAAGATAAATTTGCCATTGTGTGTGGCTCTCGAGACCCCCATGAAGATCTTAGTGCGGCCCGCCAGCATGAAAAAAGTTTGCTCTCTGCTGTTCTGTCATCTCGTAAGCAAGCAAAGTGACGACAACTAAGGAAACTTCCTCCTCGGGCTTCTCTATCGAAGTGGCCATTCTACTCACCATCACACAAATTTCTTTACTTTTTCTGTTCGCTTCGGGGTATAATAATCTACCCGTTTTGCGTGGCATTTTTTCCCGAATTAAATAAAAGCCACATACGGCCAGAGGAGTATTTCCTTTACAGCAAAAGAAATACCATTTATTTCTGAAAGTTTACAAATAGTGAACTTTCTTTATTTACTAACTTTTTTTAAAAAAAGATTAATTTGTTTCTTAAACCCCATTTTCACTTTAATAAATACTGTGATGAACTTCTGTTTATCACAGATTATTTATGCGAGTGTCTACTGTGTTTTATAAAACGAGGATAATTAATTACCATTTCAATGAAAGTTTATTTTAATTTAATCAACATTTGAAAATAATGCATTATTTAAATTCTCAGGAAAAATAATATATTATCTATAGACGTTGATACCATAACTACGGTTCCATCTTCTAAATTCCTCTGAATTCCGCGAAGTTCTTCGAGGATAAGCACAAACTACGACATTATTTATTTCTTTTTGTGACATAATACGACCTTTATAATGCTAAGTCAAAATAACTCATTACACTGTTCCAAACTATCGCGTGCTTTGTTGTTCGTTCGATACCTGATAGCACGAGAGAATGCAAGCAATTATAGCGACGCAGCCATTTCGAGCTCACGCAGAGCTGCCATTTTAGTTTAATGGCAAAGTAAATGTAAACTGGGAGATAATATCTCCAGGTGTTTGCTTGGGGTCACATATTGCGTCTGGGGTTGATGGTATGATGCGTCGCGTGTTGACGCCGTGTTGTAAATACAATTACATCCGGATAATCAGTTTGCTACTGTGCGTTTTGTCCATAAAGCACTCTATATCATGACATCGTATGTAGCTATCGTAACTGTTTTACAACCTCTGAACGGAAAGTTCGATTAACTCGTATCGTCGCTAGACAGGTTCCGCACCACGCCCCATTTTATACTCCATTTCCTCCATCAAATGCGATTAGTAACGCTATCACGACGGAGGACTTCTGGTCAAACGGGCGGCTTAACTGAGGTTTGACTGCCCGTCCAGCAGGTAAAACCTCATTAAAGCAACGTTAGGAGTCCGGACGAGTACGATTTGGCGGGGCAAATTGCCTCGGATATCCGTACAGCGTGACAGCTGTGGTTTGCAGAGGAACTGGAGGTAAACACGAATCGCGATTGATTTGAGGGGAAAGCACGGAAGAGGCCTCCTAGGCCCTGAAGCGCAGCTTCTCCGGCGCGTGCACCCAGTGTCTTTATGACTCGGTTTCGGCGGGAATTGGTGTCTAGCGAATGGCAGGCGTGTCGTTTATGGGTCTGTTCGTCGGTCTCCCGTTACCGTAGGATTATGGTTGAGATTTTCTTGTGACAAAGGTTGTCGGCTTCATGACGGTTAGCAAGATATGTGGAGTTCGCTGAGGACAGCAGAATTGTCAAGGAAAAGGCCGAATTTATTGAGTTTTGTTTTTTTTTTTTTATTGATGTTATGAAGAGCAATTTTTCTTAGATTGGGATATTTAAAACGAAATCCGCCTTCCTTATTGTGCTAATACAGATTTTCACTTCTGGTTTTGTCCAGTTAATTCTTTAAAATATGCGTAATTACTAGCTTTCTTCTGACACATGTTTATTGTGTGTTAGCTTGCATAATATTATTCTGTTGCATAACCTGTTACCTCTGTGGTAACAGGTTGGATCTCCATTTTCTAACCTCTTAGTTAATGTTTGTTTTTTTTCTCAAAGTTCTGTCCCACTCTTTTTCTTGTGTATATTGGTGACTTTCTTCCTCCGATTGAAATCTTATCCACAAATGCTAATGATCGCACTCCTCATTCCACTTTTTCCAGTATGATGGTGCCCTAGACATACAGAAAAAAATCTTTTATCTTCAAACAGGTCTATGGGGCTGGGAAATTCCATACTGCAATAATTAAAGACAAACACCAACCAAGGAATTAAAAATTTACTATAAATATAAAATATACAGAAATAAAATATAATGAAAACACTATCGGAAGACTAAAATATTACAATAAATTACGATAAAATAAACTACGATAAAAACGTTAAAAATACCGAAGCAATAAAATTATCTAATTTAGATAAAAGCAATAAAATTATCTAATTTAGATAATTTTATTGCTTCGGTATTTTTAACGTTTTTATCGTAGTTTATTTTATCGTAATTTATTGTAATATTTTAGTCTTCCGATAGTGTTTTCATTATATTTTATTTCTGTATATTTTATTTTTATAGTAAATTTTTAATTCCTTGGCTAGTGTTTGTCTTTAATTATTGCAGTATAGAAAAAAATCTTGAAAGCAACCACCAAATCATAAAAAGATAATCTTCCGGTGGGGAAGATACTTTTTGGCTCTCAACAAAAACATATAATCTGCTGCTCACAAGTCCATCCTCGAGGCTTGAATTTCTGGACACGATCACAAACTTGGTCCTAAATCCGCAGAAGGTTGTAATCATGGTGTACTCGCTCGAAATATCGCCTACGCTCGTACATCCAAAACTAAATGGCAAACCTATCCCAGTTGTTCAGACGTATAGAGATCTAGGAATGTCATTTGATACTAAACTTACGTTCAAAGTCGCATATCGATCTGATTGTAAAGAAAATGAACTACTTACGTTGGGCAACAAAACAGCACCTCTTGCATGTGAAACAGACTACAAGAACCGCACGATATTTAAGAACCACAGTGTATTCAGCCATTTTATATGACGCCGAACTGTGGGCGTTAAGCCACCCCTACCCATATTAGGAGAATATATGCGAGAGAATTCTGGATGCTGAAGTGGGCAAACCATAATATAGTCACATACTGAGGAGCAATATCCTAATTTATCTGAAACGTAAAATGATGAACCAATGTATACTTCCCACCATGACTTATGGAAGAGAAACTTGGGCACTCACCAAAAGAATGGAAGAGAACCTGAGAACCAGACAGCGAAGAATGGAACGAATTATATTGGGAATCAGACCGTTAGATAAGAAGAGAAACACATGGATTAGGCAGCAAACTCAAGTAAAGGACATTCTTATCAAAACTAAAGAGTTGAAACTGTCTTAGGCAGGACACATAGCGCGAAGACATGATGACAGATGGACTAAGAAAATAACAGAATGGTACCCAAGAGGAGCTAGAAGAAAACCTGGAAGACAAAGGCGGAGATGGATAGATGAAATTCATGAGTTGAGTTTGTGGGTAGTAAATGGATGTCCATTGCACAAAACATAAAACTGGAAAGTTGCTGGAGAGGCCTTTATCCTGCAGTGGATTGAAAATGGCTGATGATGATGATGAATAAAATGATACACAACAGAACAATATTCATTAATTTTTTTTTGTTTTTCAGATCAAAGAATTGTTAAAGATTAGCTTGCTGTTCCATTTTGAATCACACAATTGCATTTGTTTAATTACCTATAGTGTTTCAGACACGAAACAAATCCACCTCTATATAGCTAAGGAAGCGAACTCAGACCTTACCTGTTCATTTGTTCCAAGTAATAATAATTTTATACCTTTTGCTAAAGTTTGTCCTTCTTACACAGCAGATATAATCTTTGGAAATTGCCAACTTCACCAGTTACTAGAGTTTAGTTACAATAATCTTTTAAAATACATCCCTGGGATGTATATTTTCAGAATGCAATAGATTTTCACTCAAACAAATAACCACTTTCTTGGAATGAAAAGCTACACAACGATCCATACAAAGGTCTGATAAATCGCATGTGTTGTTAATTGTGATACTTATAATGGAGTGTACGATCGATTACCGGCATTATCGCGAACTACTAGTCCTCCAGATGATAGAGAAATGTTAATTAGGAAGGCGAACATTAGCAAATGAGGCTTTGGGAGGATTTTTAAGGTAAGCTATTCTCGAAACCCAAATATCTGACAACGACAAATTACACAGTAGAAGTTCCTTCAGTTTCCGATCTGATACATCCATTCCATTGTTTTGAATATTTGTCTATTGTCCTCTTAAAAGTTATGCGAGTAATTAAAAATTGTGATTGAAAGCATTATATTTCTTTGCTGATTCCAATGTCTATTCCATCTTTTCGACTCTATTTTTCTGAAAAGGCTTCATTCACTGTCCAATGTAGGGACGGAGCAGACTGATAGAATAAATGCCAAGAAAAAAAAGGGGAAAAATCGCCTTTTCCAAAGATCTCACTGTTATACCGCTGGCATACTTACTCCTCGAGACATTATCATATACTGTAATCATTTATTTTGACAACAGAACAGGAAAGCAAGATCATTTTGGCGATTTGCACTGTTAATTTATTAGCAGTTTTTGATGTATAAACGAATTCATTTCAACTTCCGTCACAGCACTTCCTGAAGATTTCACGGAAGTGTCGATAAACCTTCACCTCATATTATCTTTCTCAATGGACCATCATTCCGTATATAAAACTTTCCTAAATTTCCCAAGGTTTGGTCTCTACAGTTTCATTAATGATAGCTGTACGTCACAGAAGAAATCCTTGGGGATTAATGACTTAGCAAAAACTAAAACTTCCCATAATTTCTTGATTTCCTGTCAGCGAAAGCTGATCCTGAGTTATGCGTTGCAGATTTCTGATGTGCTCCTCGGAGACACGCGGTAATTCACTACCTATAAGAGGGAACATTAAGGGAGATAGTTGATATTGGGTATTACAGAGAACGTTAAAGGACCATCGGTGTAAGTGGCGAGCAAACGGGTGAATAAATGACAGATTTTCTCTATGGTCGTAAATAATAATCGGCTGGATATACAGCTGCAGCTAAATCCCTTAAGATGCGGAATGATGGCAGGAAATTTATGAAATGCCCTCATATTTGTTAAGCCTTCCCATCCTCTTGGTGTAATAGTGCTCGTTTTTATTGAGTAAAGTAATGGCAAATGTTCTTCGCTGTTGACAGAAATTGTCGAGTTGTAACGATGCATAATGCAGATTCCTTAAGTTGATGTATGCATCGGGAGGAGGTTCTGCAGCTTAAAGTGTTTCCGGAAATTTCAGTGTCTCACTCGAAAGGAATTGCAGTGAATCACTACACAACATCGGCATTTAGAAAATAGGATGGTAACGAAAAAATTATTCATGAAGCAAGGGATAAATAACCAAATACGACTCCAAGTTTGGTTTATTTTAAAGATTATCGTAATATACAGTAAGCTCACTAACCGATGAAATGACTGTACCCTTGAGAGCACTGTTATACTGAGTTTTGAGTTGATAACGTTTTATTGTAGTTCTAGAAAATGCGTCAGAAAGATAACATCTACATCGCATGCAGGAACAGTATCTAAGATTTTGTGGTATGAATAAAAGTGGTATGGATTTCAACCTGCAGACTTTGGACCACCAACTTCTAACAAAGAACGTAAGGAAATCGGTATCTGAAAGTCAAAAATGTTGAGTGAGCTAAATTGCCAGTCCTAAAACATCAACCAGTTCGGTTCAGATTAGTGCCAAAACAATGAAACCAAAAGGCTGTTATTTTTAATACCATCCTGGATCTTGTGGCAGGTTTTATCCAAAATTAAAGGAACTGTGGGACCCTTTTTGAAAAATTTAAATCAATATGATACCATTTTCCTCATATAAGCGAAGCGCCCCTACTTGATAAAAGTAATCTGTATTCGTCCATACGAGTTCCAATCCGATCTCAACTCCATGAAACAAAAATTATCTATTCCAAATTAATATTCTTGCTAACTTAGATAATGGAATAGTAGAGAAACGTCTCTGTTCTTCAGATTACAGTTGATCCTTAAAAAAAAAAAAAAAAAAATGGCCCGTCCAAACTAAATCAATCGCAATTATTTCGCTGTTGCTAAGCCGTTGGCTATGATTGCAACCCTCGTGCCATCTCACAATTTCTTCATCACTGAAACATGAAAGTACAGACTGAAAAAAATACGTCAAATCTTCCTTTCAAAAAAAAAAAAAAAAAGAAAGACGGAAATCTTGATTTACTTTAAAAATGCAGGTATTCTTAAATTCTTGCTCTCATTAAATTTCACATTTCCATCTCCAAATTAAAGTTTTATTTCAAATCATTCTGTGTGTGACTAAACTAAACTGTTCTCGTTTCATTAAGTGAATTTTAGACACTCAAGCTGTACTGTCTCAAAAAAAAAACTTAAAATTTTAAAATGGCTATTGATTTTTTTTTTATCGATTACTTGGGTCATATTGGACCAGGTCTGAACATAATTGGATGTGAATTTAATCCAATTTATGTACAGGGTGATCCATTTTGGTACAAATAATGAGCATTTGCTCTTTCAGTGCTCAAGACACTTGAAATAGGAACTGGTAATTTTTACAACTCAATATTTAGTAGGCATCCCTTACAAAAATAGATGAAGAAGAAGAAGAACTCTTTATTGCATACAAAACGCACATGCCGTACACAATACCCTTCACGGCTAAAACCCAGGGGTTACAAGAAACAGCACCGTATTCAACATTCATGGGCTTGAACCCCGATCACTCAAGGCACGTGTAGTTATGCACCCGCGCGCCTGACCACTAGGCTACGGCGGCGTCATTCCTCTAGGCTTCGGCGGCGAAATTACCTCATGATCCTGAGAATGATTAAGATGAGGCTTGCTCGGACTCAAGTTATAAGGACTGTGATGATCCCTCCTACACAAAAAGAAACTAGTGAGGTTAACAGTGAAAGCAGGCTGATGTTTCCTGCGAGTATTTCTCTTAGCATGCCGATTCAATTGATCATACTGTAAGATGTGAATCTTACAAATATGGAGAGCTGGGGAGAATTTCTTTTGTGAGTTGGGAATAAATTATTCTTCTTTGACATAGTAAATCCTTGATATGGAAAGGGAATTTTTTGACATTTAAGAAACGCATATATGGCGAGAGAATTCTGGAAACTGATTAAGGGGGAACAAAGGAAATTACCTCATGATCTTGAGAATCTTCTGTGAGATGTACAGTGTATAGCAGTCATATTATCTATTATATTATCTCCTTCCACAATTGGCGATACGCCAGTCAGGATAATTCCCCAAAACGGCAAATCAGCAGGCTGTCTCTCTCTAGAATAACTAAGATTCACTATAGTCAATTGCTGAAACTGTAAAATTCAGCTGGCGAGCCAGAAAGTTTAATGATACATTTGGGAGAAATAACTAAGCAAAGAAAAAGCAATGTTGAGATATTGAAAGTGTAATAATTAATAAGTTAATTAAAGATAAGTGTGGATTTTAAGGGTCGGTCAAGTATTGATTTATAGTTGTCTATGTATCATTGAGTGGATTATTGATTGAACAGGTAAATTATTAATGGTAGATTGAACTGATTATTGAGTTTAATTTATAAATTGTAGAGGAATCAACAGAAGGGTTATTGATTAATAAAAATTGATAGCTAGAGGATAATAAATATAAAAATGCCAAAAAAGGGTAGGAGATGCGGTGAGGATGGTGAAAGTATTGGGGGCAAGCGTAATGGATATGAAGGCCAAGACGATCCAGAAGTGAGAATGGTAAACATGGTAACCAAGGGGTTAGGACAAATTAAATGCAGCGAGTATTTGAAACCATTTAAGGGAGGAACAGGTGAGAGAGTGGTAAAATTCATTAAGTAAATTAAAGAAAATTAGGGATAAAGAGGGTTTCAGCGATCTAGATATAATAACAATAGGGTAATTTAAACTAGAGGATCAAGTGTTAGAAAAATACAGACAGGCCACAATGTCAGAAGAAATTGAAACGTTTCACAAATTTATAGAAACACTAAGGAAATTATTCGGGAGAAAGAACGATCTATTAACTAGCGTAGCAGGGTATATACAAACCACCCGTGAGCGAATTTCATCAGCGCCTCTTAGATTTAAAACTAAATACAGAAACGTTAGACTTAGAGAAACAGGCGTTTGAGAAAATATTGACAGGGCAGTTTATGCCCTGTCCATATTTTGAGATGCCCTTTCTTAGTTTATACAGCAAGCCTAGGTAAGAAATGTATAAGTCCAGTGGTTAAAAACCTTCAAGGACCTGTAAGGCATTATTCGATACTGTTCTAGGAACAGAAGTTATTGGCAACAGCATTGTATACTGTAATGATAAGAGCTTAGGTGCAATCTTAACTATATTCACCCTAAAGAACCAACATCCAGCTGCATAAGATACTATCGGCAGGAATATCGTTTTATTATAAAGGGATAAAATATTTTTACTCAATCCCCACTCTTTTCTGGAAATCTGAGTAATTGAAGCTGTAAAATTTCTTACCTTCTCATTCATTTTAGTAGCATGTGACAAAAATGACAATCTATCATCAATTATCAGTCCCAACTATTTCGTTTGGGAAACTTAGGGAACCTGAACCCCTTTCAAAATGACACGAGGTGGCCTACAATAATCAAAAATGCTTTCGAAACACCATGAAACAAGTTTTACTATGTGAAATTTTTAATTTATTCATATTTGTCCACAACAAGAAGTCCTCCAATATAAGCTGCAGTTTATTTTCCAAATCAGCCCTGGAACGTCCAGCCATTCCAATAACCAAATCACATAGAAGGCCACATTGCTCCGTGTAAATTCCTCACATCATCGACGGGACTCGTACTCAGGTTTTTCCCAACCGATTTGTGGAGGAGGACGATTCTACAACTGTGCTATCCATGAGGGTATTTCTATTGGAGATGGATGATCTGTGGGACACAGCCTCCATTAGAAAAGAAAACATAACCGAGTCATCGTCTGAGGCACCTGGAGGACCACTAACATTACGTATATACAGTAAAAAAATTTCTGATGAGAAAATGATTCAAATTATTAGTTGTAACCGAAAGTTCCAGGTGTCTGCTAATGGCTGGGGTTCCCTAGTGCCAATTCCACTTGCAGCAGCTTCTTTACTCAGCTTGATGAATCTCGGACACCATAGTCTCTAGAACCCTGCACTCGTCCGTCTATTGCAATTATAGTGGATCATCGTAATTTATCAGTGAGTGAAGGATTGTCGATAAAATATAAGTGAATATCATCCTTCTCCCTGGCTTCCATATCATTCAACAGAAATATTAATATTTATCATTCGGAAAATAAAGGATTAACTTGTTCTTGTTTTAAGTGGCAAATATTTTCGTGTAAAGAGGGATACTGAGAACCGGGTGACACAATTTTATACTGATATAACCACTACGAAGCTGCGTTCACTGCATCAGATATAACCTGTCTAAAATCTGACAAAAATCTCCGAATCTTTTATATCCCTGAATCCTTACATTACTAAAGTTCAAATAAGAAACCCTTTTAAGTGCAGAAGAAATGCTGAATCTATGTGAGCCGATAAATGGCATTTGCTGAAATATTTCAGCCTTTGCGAACTCGGCATAATTTTTACTGACAGTTACACGAAGAGTCCGGCAATTGTCATTGCACACTTCGAACGAGCAGCGCAATCTGCGTGACTGAACATAATGACACGAAACTGATAAATGAGATTAAAATTATTCTAATATGTCCCAAGCTACGTCTTCTGTGTCGCTGTTACCAGGAAGACAGTGCATCCGCCTCGTAACACAGAACGATTACCTTCAGATATTATCGACAGGCGTCTCTAGGGGGCACTCGATACGGGAAACATGACGGTTCACTGGAACGCTCTTCTTGGACTACTTCAGCATCACCGACGCGTGAATGAGTGCAAGTCCTCCGAAGAATATGTTTACAACTCCTGTCTTGGCGATGTCTGCAGCAGTTTCTATTCATTACAGGATGCGTGAAACATTTTGGCAGAGGGGGAAATGAAAACCGAGTGTTCTTAAATTAATCAAGTGTGCCATCTTCGGAATGCAATACGCTATTTGCTGATGCAACATGGAGAACTAGTGGCATGTTAAAGTATCTCTAAAGAGGGACATTCCTATTATATAAATCGCTTTTGTTATTTTTCTCGCGTTAAAAATTGACTGATGCGTGAATAGCGAGAAGGAATACAAAATATTAGTTCTTCGCTTCAAGATAACAGATCAAGGTTAAAAAAAAATCTTCTACCATCCAAGATATTCCTTCGATCTTCCAGTGTATTGTAAATTTCTTTTGTATCGGACTGTGAGGTGCAGAGTTTTAAATTGTTACTGCTTATAATTTGAGTGGCAGCCATTTTTTCAAGATGGCGGATCGAAATGACAATAATCTGATCAGAATTCTATAGGAAGAACCTTTCCTCATATACTGTCTGGTCTGCGTAGTACTGAAATCTAATAACACTGGGCATTCAGTTATATATAACCGAGCTACCGGATAGAACAACTGCACAGTACACAACACGCTAAATGTAAACAGAATGCTCGGCGAATTAAAACTAAATGGAACCAACACGCTCATCAAAACGCTAACCTCTGAGACTCCCAAACGAACAAATGTTACGCTTGTCAACGATACAATGAGTAGCTCATGCGTGTGACTTAGTATCACACGAACAATATTATTGAAGTGCACATCTTATTGTAATTATGACATGAATAAAATATGATGAATGTCAACATTACAGTTCTTTCTCACTGGGTTTCTTCGTCTGCGAAGAAAGAGGTCTTCTCATTTCTGGATACAAAGCTTCAAATATTTAATTGGGGACTAGACTGGAAACAGATCTGTCATAGGCAGTCATAATATGCGCACTTTGCGATTTGTTCTAAAAATTGAGTTTGAGAATCCTCTCTGATGTTTACTTGATGTCAAAGAGGAGTTGTATTCATTAGATTACAATTGGATAGACTTAAATATTTCTGCCCTGCAATTTTAAGGTTTCAAAGTCAAAATAATTTATCTAATTAAAAACTCCATTTAGTGTTAAGTTGCTCATTGCCGAACTAGTTTCTCTCGTGTCGATGGATAGTACTCGTCTAGATTAAATAAGAAAATTCCATGTATACTTGTATCTACAGAAATTGTTACTAAAATGCGTGTATTTAGACCTATACTCTATCAGAATCTAATCTGCTTGTAACTCTTATCCTTGCATGTTAAGGATGAGGACATAAACTCGTCCAGGCATTGATCTCTCTCTTTCCCTTCTAGTATTGCTGTTTGTTACTTTCCCCACATTCCATCTCCAATCTTTCTTTCCCAATAATTTTCAAGGTCTGATCTACTGCAACACCAGAGGTGTAGAGAAGTCCCAATAAAGGGAATGAAGGTAGCCCAATAAACCCAAAATTTCGTCTGAGTAGCTAGCCTGCTACCACTTGACACAGATGGGAACCAGCCATCAATTTTCCAGGTCAGGGTTACTAGTCGGTTTCTAAGAGGCCAGTCATATAACACAAATGAGACAACACGTTAGATTAACTCAGCCATGGAGTAATAAAAAGACCATAAAGCTTATAAATTTTCTTCATAAAACTAAAATAACGTTTTACACTCGAATCTTCATTTAATCTACACTGCTAAACCATGCTCAAGGTAGTTTATGAACAGGTAGCGATGACCCACTCTGGGCCTTCAGTTCTCCTGACCGCAGCATACAACACAAATCTTTAATATTTCTCGCTCGGAGAGTCGTCAAAGATAACCCGAAACGTTTACGCTTACCGCATTATTATTCTACAAGTTCCTTAAGAACCTGTAGAAGTCTTTAAATATATTATCATCTAGTCAAGTCACCAGAAATTCTCGCTTTCGAATAATGCTTTCAGTGATGAATATTTCATGCTCTTTAACTAGTTGTTTAACAAATGTTCAGGACGTATCTCTCGGCATCGCAGAGATCCTTTATCCCAATCATTTGTGTCAACAGCGTTGTTAATATTTGATGTGCTATTTGGACTCCCACAGCTTTATAAAAAGAATATGCTCTCGTAAAAGAGCAAAGTGCATGTTCTTTTATTTACTGTTTCCACTTCTGATGACGCCTTCGCTCTTCGGGAGCACTGTCCACAGTCTCCTGCACTTGCGTGTTCAGTGAATACTTCTCTCAGTTACTACGAATGTTATACAACAACCACTTATGCTGGAAAGCTCGAGCAATGTCTTCAACTACAACGTTAATCTCGCCTCCAGTACGGACTAAGACTTTGAAGCCTTATTAGAAGCAAATAGATCACATAAAAATCACTTCCATTTATGTATTTAAAATTCAATTAAAGTCTTTATATCTCTTTACAGCCTTAATACTGCTAAGATCCTTGACGTTGGAGTGTCTACATTCTCGCATTCGTGGTGATGACAAAGAACAAGGCTCACTGGGTGCACAAAAGCTCCCTTTGAGCAAAGGGCGGAAAGGCATTGTCCTACCATACACTAGGTGACATGAATTCGCTGTGTGATTAGGGGGCTCAAGGAGATAGATGCAAGAAAAAGGCCATGAGGACATAGGAGGAGACTAACTAGAGTCAACAACGTTCCTGAAGACTTCATCCCCCCTGGTTCCAGCGTAACAAATACGACCCACTCTGGTATACTTATCTACTCTTAGATCTCTTAAAGAATACCATTCTTTCAATACCATATGCCATAAAACATTGGTTAATCTAGAAAACCCCATATATGTCGGTTTTAGATGAAGATTATTTATTGTGCAACGGAATGTTGGTACAAGTTCCACGCATGGTTGTTCAATGAGCGTCAGATGGTGGCGTAAGGGAGGAAGGACAGACTGCAGAGAATTATACGTATAGAACCTAGATATTATAATTTTAGGAATTTTTAATGACTGTTAATTAACGTAATTTTAATTCTGGCAATTTCAGATAAAGTTCATAATCCTTCTAAAAACATGTTTATGGTTTTATAATAAAGATATTAGAACTTTAAAAAAACTCGAACGAAAGAAATGGTTTTATAATTTCTAAAAAAAAAAATTCTCAATAATTGCTGGCATATTTTATGGTTTCTTAATCCTACTGGTACGTGTACATAAAATTTCTCCATTTCTTATCTATTTATTCCGAGGGTTAGTGTGAGACTGCCACGCTCTTTCACGCGTACAATTACGTTTCTTAGCACGTTTCTGTCAAGAGCGTTGCACTTATTTTGCATGCTTTCGAAGTAAGCCTTTGAGCATCGAACACGACAACATCAACAAGCCTTCCTTTTATGATGTACCAGTGGAGGAGGATTCTGCCATGACTAAGCCACTGAGCAGTTTATTCCTGAAATACGTGGACGGAATCCAACTCTTTAAGACTGCAGCATAATGAATAATAAGAACATCCTTCGATAATGATGATCACTTTTCGTTTTCATGATGGCTGTCCTAAGACAGATGCTGTCATTCCTCTGGCGAGAATAAAACGAATGAGGGAATATTTTCACAGACAGTAACGTAGTGGGAAAGATGAAATGCAATCAGAAGTTGCCACATCCTCACCGAAGAAAGTTTGAGGAGCACGCCAGTCTTCTGCAAGACTATATCGATCTAGGTATATGGATTTCTGATAAACATCGAGATAATAATCTAATAACAACTACACTGCCCTACCAAAAATAAAACGCGCATTTGTAAAAACACGAGAGTGCGATTTTATATGATTTCATTAAAAAAAGTGAAGACAATAGGCGCTTTATGCACGCGCCTATTGTCTTAGTTTATAATGTCAGCTTTTCTGTGTTGGAAGAGCACCGCACTCTATGATGAAGATTTGGATTTAAGAAAATAAATAAGCCTAATTTATGCTAGATTAGCCCATCAATATGCCGATTCATACTAGTCACGCATAACGATGTACAAATAGGATTAAAAGAAAGTTCTAAATCAGTAAACCATCTGAGTCATTCCGTAACTGCTGCGACTCAATCGAATATTTCTTGCACATAGAGCCACGGCAAATGCCTAATATTACAGCGATGTATTACATGCTATTCTGAACAGGACAATGGCAAACATCGACTAAAATTGTCATCAAAGACTGACTACTGCGATAGGGTTCATCACGATTCAGTATGACTATCAAAGACTGCCAGAAATTGGACGAGAGGTCTATAACCATGCTACTCTGTTTTCTTCCCACACCACTTCATTTTCGTACTTAGCAACTGACATGTTTCTGTCCAGTGGACCCAGTTTATATGCTGCACGTTCTGAACAGGACAATGGCAAACATCGACTAAAATTGTCATCAAAGACTGACTACTGCGATCATCATCCATCTGAACAAATCTAGGGTGAACTTAGAGATTGCAAGTTCAAAAAGTGATTGATGAGTTTGATGTCCTGAAGTGACTACGTACCAACCCCAAAGCAATTTATGCAGTAGGGAATGAACCTCCACATCTGGTAGATTGAGATTATACAGAGAGCGGTGACTGCGGTTTATGTTCGCCCCATTTTCCGTAGACCACGATCCACCCACTTAAATAGCTATCCGACTAATTCGAGAGTAATTCCCAGGAACTAATCTGCTGGATACTATTGGCAATATTCTTTCCATGAGCAATTTCAATTAACAAATACGACGTTTTCTATAGACAAGTTATTAAGGCGAGAGAAGTTAGTTATAACTATGATTTAATAAATTTTATTCTTAAATTATCATAATTGGAAGAATGAATTTTCTTCCTTCATCATGCTACTCTGTTTTCTTCCACGCCACTTCTTTTTCGTGCTTAGCAACTGACATGTTTCTGTCCAGTGGACCCAGTTTACATGCTGCACTAAATTAATTTTCCAGAAGCAAAGTCATTACAAATTCCGTGATGGGTGTTAAAGGGGAAGTTTCCACCATTTTTATTAGTTTCTTAAGAACCCGAAACTTTTAAGAAAATGAGGATTAATTTTTATGAAGCCGGTGATTCTTATGTAATACTTTCAATTCCCCCATGTTATTTTCAATGAAAATAAACAAGTTTGGTAATTTCAAAGCTGAAATGTTACGCATTGTTAAATCTCAGGCGAGTTCGATTATCAAAATAGAATACTTAAATCTTCTACACTATACTCAAAAAGAATTTAAGAGTGGGAGATGCACAGGGGGAACGTGAGGTAATCTGTTGACGGTATTGAAAAGAAAATTTTGAAAAAGATTGGCGCAGCACTTCCTAATTTATCGCCATGTTTTTGTATGTGGGGGGGGGCAACGGGGACCCTCCCCACACAGAAAAACATCGACTATATGTTTAGACTAACACCGGCAGCATACTTTCATAAACATTCCGCTGCACATCGAATGATCAGGCCATCCATCTATGCGGGGTACAACCGGAAAACTATGGAACAGAGATGAATCTTAAAACATCCACACTAATACTAAAACTCATCAACTCGAAGTCGAGTTGCTACATGCGGAAGAACGAACATGGTGAAGCCAATAGGCTCTTTTCGAACCTGCCTAAAATTAAATAAAATATACTCATAGCTTAACTAACAATCCTCCATTTCCTAAGTGGAGAAATCCAATCTTTAATGCTCTTATCCTACTCCAAAACTTGCCTAGTTAAATCCGGTACTATTTTACTAACCTATTTCCTTTTAAAAACAAAAATGAAAGTTTTATTCGTCGCTTTTTAAAAAAAAATCTCTGCAAGAGATTCTTCATATAATGGCTGGGTAGGTTCGGAGGGTAGTTTCGGGAACTCATCCTTCCTTGTCACTGCGGCCCGTCACACACAACACAACTAATAACAGTGGCAATCTTTTCTTTACGTCTGGGTGCATCAAACAACAATGCGTCCTTCTGAGAGGACGTCTACAATAGCTCGAGACCATTTATCAGTCTAAACATTCCGCTGCACATCGAGATGATCAGGCCATCCATCATTCTTGATCTACAGGTGCCAAAATACCTGAAATTCCGTGATGCAAAACGCAGATTTCTTTTCCCAACAAAAGTCCAATAACTACAAGACGCTCAGTGCTAGGAGGCAAGGGAAATTTGCCCAGAGAATGTTTTTATGCACTAGGTAGGCTGCGTATACATAAATAAAGCAGAATGGGTTAAAGAGATGCTCTATTTTGCTGTGGATTATCGTAATTGTCAATGGAAATACAGCGTTGATGTGAGTGAGCAGTACAAAGAAAAATGTTTGCAGAAAAAGTTTCGTATAATAAAATAATCTCTTTGTTAAAATAACCGAATTAACTTATTTTATTATGGAAATACACTTAGATAAAGGAACTGAGTTTGTGGATATTATAAAAATACCCTTATTAACAAAATAAGAGCTCTTTGGATCGCAGTGTTAGAATCAGTACAATCTTGAAAAATAATAAAATAAAAAAGAAAATATTAAAAAAAATTAAACCAAACAGAATATTCACACTATTCCTATTCCCAAAAGGTAACCATACAATTGTGCTTTGGACTTAGCCCAATTAATTGCTTCTACCACGTTGGTGGGGCATCTTACTCCATTGTGCGCCAATTCGCTGCCCAGGGGTGAACTTCGTGAGACCAAATCTTCAGTTATTCCTCGAGGTTTTCTAAAATGTGCTCCCAGATTTTTGTCTCACATGAGGAAGGAACGAATCTTCCTCACTCTGGTTAGTCAGCCCCTTCATCGCCTCACAAACCTCAATCAGATCTTCACTTGGACGTCCTGTGTTGAAACTTCGCAGCCCTCCCGCTTTTAAGCCGTTCTCCATATGTGCATCGATTGCCCTTTTGTTAATTAACAATTTACTTTACTTTTGGTGTCTTTACATATAAGGGACCTACAGAAGGACCCATATATGTATTTATTATATGGGGGCCTATACAAAAATTCAACTGAATTCTTATCCATAAATCTGTCAACGTTGGGGGTTCAGATTCTTCAACCAGCAAAAGGTCAACTTGAGTTATACTAGCGATATTGCAGATGGTTGATTCGAAGCCTTCCTGATAAGCCGAAAACTCACAGGAAAAATATGACAGTGGCACCAACAGAGGCATGCGAGACGTGCCCGAAGAATTGATACCAGAAACTGCTCTTTCTCCAAGGTGAAAATTGTACAAAAGAAGCTGCACAATTGTACAATGAATCTCATTGTACAATTGCACAATGGAGCTGCACGAATTCTGATGTTCACTTTTCCTGGCATGTTCCCTTTTGGATTATCAAGCACTCAATTGGTGAAAACAAAAACATATACTTAAAAAATTCCACTAGATTAATAAAACATTACTATGCGCCCCACTGAAACTGTCATTTGCGTGACAACAATCAAAGGTCTTAAAATATCAACGATAACGTTTCCAATAACATTGAAGATCGACTGGAAATGGGAGATAAGCAGTTCTAATTATGACAAAAATAGGGCAATGGTTTTAGCAGTTCTCTAAATTATAAGAAGCTGAAAAATCATCGCACCACCTGCGAAAACACTAGACTAAATACTGTGTTAGCTCTCCATTAAAGAATGAAATACAAGTTGGCATTGTCCGAAACTTCTTCACATGGGTTGTGTATTACCCTCCGAAATAGTATTCAGGAACCCTTGCATCCACAGTCCCCTGGGCTTTCCCGGATTGAGAAGTGACTCAGACCAGTGTATAATAAGCCGTGTGAACCACCTAAATTGGTTGTTCTCGTCATGGCGCATAAAGTTGAGAGGCTCTAGTGCCATGATTTAGAGAGGAGTATTATTTTCGGACATGATGTTCCTGGCTTGTCTATTCGTGCAATTGTAAACAGCCTACGCAATCTCAAGTTAATGATGTTATTATTAAATGGGAGTTTGTCGGTACTACCACCATCCAGAAAAGTAGCCACTGAAATCTCAGGAAATTAGGTGGCAGGACCAGCCAGAGTAAATCTTAGTCTACTGGTGTTTCCTGGTCTGCCTCCACGGGGCGAAAGTGGGGCAACGTTGGGCCTCAGTAGGGGTCCAGCGGCTAAATGACCAGATGAACAACGGTACACGACACTACACATGTACAATATCCATACACTTTTGAATCTCTGGCATTTCCAGTAAACTGGCACACCCATCATAATGTAAGCAACGCGGAGATGGGGGAAACCACTGGTGCCGCTGGACACTAAACACACTTTACACTTTACTTTACATCCAGAAAAGTGCAGGAAGACCACTGAAGTTAATCACACGTGAATACTCAAACATCAAAAAATCTTGTCAGATATCCCTGAAAAACATTAACCACGTGTTTAATGTGTCAGAGGTTGAGATCTGTACGAACCCACTACGCAAACTCCAACAGAATCGGTTTTATTAGAACAGCGGGGATGCATAAACCAAACATCTCCACCCGCAATGGGCGATCTCTCTTTGTATGGTGCAGGAAATTCCATAATTGGTCAATTCACCAGTAGAAACCAGATGTATACTGTCGAATCTCGCTATACCCCGTTCCAGTCAGATTGGCGAGTGTGGTATGGAGGATTCCTGGAGAACGTCTGCTGCCAGAATGCATTGTACCAACAATGAAGTTCCAAGAAAGTGGGATTATACTGAGACACTGTTTCCCATGTTATGACTTTAAGTGGTTGTGCAGAGAGCGATGAATACCAACACCAGCCTTACATTTTGAATCCAGTGCTTTTTACGATGTGGCAGTTCTTTGATACACATCCGATTCGCTTCAACAGTATACTGCTCCATGATGGTACCTCGAACAATACTACCGGTGCTGTTCGAGAAAGAATCATGGACAAAAATGTACAAAAGTTGGAATGCATCTGCAGAGTTGCGATTTGAACATAGAATTCAACGGCACGTTGGGTGAAGGCCAGGTCAAAATGCAGCACACGAACTATTGCCTATCGTTCGTTGGTGGAAAGCTTACCCAAGTGGATAGTGGGCCACTGCGACCAAAGATGGACAAACACTATTGAAGTGAGTGACGTCCATGTGGAACCGACATGTGACCAAATGCAATATGATATGGACGTCGGTTTATGAACAAATCTTGCCAAAGTACTATTTCTTTGTAGCAATTTAAACCGTCCTGAGATTGAGTAACTGGGCCACGATGTGAAAGAAGCCCATATAAATCCCTCCCATCTAAACAGGATTCAAACTTCGGCTTTTTTCACTCAGTATGGAAGAGCAGCGATCGTAACCACCGTGACTGCCTGAGGATTAGAAATCATGGAGTCTATTTTAAATTCTGTCAGTGTAGCGGAAAACGGAAATTTTTCAATCTTATTTGAAGTTTGAAAATTCGAAATAAAAGTACTCTCTTTACGGTACTTTTAAATCCTCTCCCCTATTAGGCCAAATATAAACACAGACGTTATTAGGGGACACTCAATAATCACATAAATCTGGTTTCCCTTCAGAAAGGCGGTTAAAAGTGGCTGAACATTCAGAATCTGAATCATTTCCATTAGTTGCGGAAAAGTAGTTCGGTTTTAAACGAATCGACAACTTTGGCCATATTGTGCCATTACGTGTGTTCACCGGTAGATCTGTATCTTATATTGGCTTCAAAACGCGTAACAGCTCACGGGGAAAACTCTACTCCCTGCACCTGAGATTTTCTAACTACTGAAAAGTAAACGAAATCTTAAGTCGAATAAACTGGATATTTGTTATGTGTTTAGTACTAATTAGGACTAATTTCTTTTTTGAGAGTTCTCTGATAATTTCAAAAACAAGCCAAAAATTAGAGCTTGTAAGCGCACCGTTAAATACAAATATTCAGATTCTACTTCATTTCTGTGCTTACTTACAACAGAACCGAATAGTATTATTTAGGCTGTAACATCTTCGCTACTGCACACAACTGAACTTTCTTCTTCAAGGGAAATTATTAGTGGCCTAACTCCAAAACTGCTGCGTCCTTTCAGAAAGAGGAGATTCTATTTTCCTTCTAACATTATACGGGTGCATTAAAATGCTTTCCTGGGAAAACTCTCTAATGCATCCGAAGCTCTATTCTCAGTGCTCTACCGCTGACGTAATCTTCTCTAGGTTAAGATCTTAGAAACTTCTAACATCTCCAAAATTACCTTCAAGAAAAGGGGTTTTATTCAAAGGGGACTCGCAGAACTTTTCTTTTTTTTCTTCTGGTTACTTTGATTATTACGTTGCTTGGTCCTCAAACATGTCCAAAAAGTAAACAAGACTCGTACACGAAAAGGGAAACAGAAAGAAAAATCAAAAAAAAAACACCAAAGACCTATGGGATTTAGAGCGAAGTTTAACCTCAGCTAATTAATTACTTAATTAGCTTTCTTTGCGGGTTTCGCCATAAAATTAAAGCGTCTTCGTGCAACATCTGTATGGCTACTCTGTACTTATTGCGCAAGAAATAGGACGCACGTGTTTCTGTCTTTAAAAACAAACTCAGGATGCCTTCCTAAGAAAAAACATTCCCTGAATAAACAAAGTACCCCTTAAATTAATAACATTACTTTTCTGTTAGATTATTAATCGCTTCGGAATTTCTCAGGCTTAATTACGAGTAACAACTTCCAAGGCATTTCTATGACGTAACAGCTACTGCAGCGCCATCTAGTGGTACTGTTCCTACAATGCCCCCTTTCTACTGTATTTAATTCAAATTTTAGCTATAGTTATGTTGCTTGGTCAATGGCTCCAAAGTAAATTAGAAAAACCTTTAGATATTATCTAAACAGATACTCTCTTTGTTCGACTAAAGGTTTTATTGGTGTGCAACCTAATTCCTCTAAAATAATCCGCGTTTTATGTGCTTTCTGTTATTCCAAGTCGAATTTTTGTTTACAATACACAAGCATTGTGGACATATACATAACTTTGGACTAATATCGAGCTGAAACTGGAAGGACTCATTTCAATAGAACTGCCATAATCTGGGCAGAACCGAATTTGTCAGAATTTTTAGTGCGGTAGATGCAGTGACAGCTTAAGACCCCTTGAGATACCCTAGGCACCAGAATTTTGAGGTAAAATCCTCCGCGAATGCATCATTAACAGGGACAGGGTAATCGCGTGACATATTACGTACATATAAATAAATCTATATAAATCAGCAAGCAGAGGCTAGAGATTCCAAGAGCGGAAATCAAATGGGTAACAGAGGAGTAATGTATGGACCACTTGAACTGTGTACTGGTTAAATGAGGCGTCTAAATTACAAGTAGAGCTTACTATATTTCAATCATACTTCCTATATACGTCAACTAGAGGAAGATCCAGACGTGCCTAATGGTTAATCTAGCACTGAGTAGACGAAATTGAACCATTCGTTTTTCAAAGCCACACCCGACATCGTCCAACTTGAAGTCTGTGAACATGAACCATCGATCCATAGGAACAAGTAAGAAAGACTAGTTAGACACCGCTACAAACGATGTCTGGAGTTCGTTGTTGTGATGTAGAATTTGGGAGCAGCCCTGCCACCAAAATCCATGCAGGGACAACTTCTATTGATGGTAGATGAAATGCGGACACTCATTTGAACATCTGGAACTGCATCTTAATGTTTTCCAAATTCGCTTCTACCACTTTATTCAAGGATCAGCGTTTTCTATCCTGATAATTTTGGCCTACCTTGCGGTAGGCCAAAATTATCAGGATAGAAAAAAATGATGGTGGAAATCGCAGTCAGTAGGAGAGGTATCTGAGCATTTTTTAGTGCTCCGAATTTTTTTGTACTTTAGCAATATATATTTGCATTTTAGGAGAGTAGTAGTTTGAATATCACATGGCAATCACATGAAAAGCCTGCCCAGAGCCCGTGTACACCACGAAGAGGTGGGACAACTAATCATGAACAGCGGCGGACTTCGACTAACTCATACTGAACGTCCAAAGAGTTTGAAATCATTCTTTAAGAAATAAATAAATAAAAACCATTTGGTTTGAAGAAAAATTAGATTTTTTACAGACTTTAAACAGAAACGTGGTACACAGTGAAGGTGACAGAATGCAACGTAAGACATTTAGAAGATATTAAGGAGGCAGGGATGACTAAAAACACGATAATGGAAAGAGCCGATCGCTTTGATGGCCCTAACTTTAAGCACATCAAAAATGGTCATTTCAGAGTTATGGCAACAACTTGAAGATGGAGTTTCAGCGCTCGAAACTCGTTTCACCGCACTTCATTTTTTTTCTTAACAGGTATGCCCATTTCTGTTTTATATGAGGTACATAATTCACAACAGCATTTTATTAATCGGCCTTCATATTCCCTTACTCTAAATTTAACATTTTACGATTAGTTTGAGATAACGTTTAAGCTGTTAAAAAGACAGAAAGCAGTCATTGCAGCCATTTTAAGTTTTTCATACTTACAATATTTTCTAATTTCTTCTGGCACCTTTCGCCATAGTCATATTTCTTTTTTTATGTCGGTGACAAACTTATGGCTATAAAGAAACTATGCGTTCTTTTTTCTTCTAAATTGAAGTTTCTTATTTCTGTTCTAAAAATAAACTTAATTTTCTAAGTGGAATTTTATATATCGCTCGTTCTTGTCGATGTGCGTTTCAAACTAATAACATTTTTTTGATGAAACCTTCCTTGACTTGGAAGAGCAAGTTTCCACAGATAAGAATCCGGTGTTCTTTGGTTGTCTTCAATTACAAATTCTTCACTTCTGTATGATGCATCATCTGTTTCATAACATGTTTTTAACTCGCACCTCCATGATGGAGAAATAACTAAACGTACGGCGCACGCGCAGAGCAACCAGAAAAATAAATTTTAAAATTTGAATTGAAGATATTTGCAAAGAAATGTATTCTGTTTTCTAACGGGACAACCGGGAATTGATATCCACAGGAGTGTTTTCCAGGGGGCAAGCCCTTGTTCAGAGGTATCGTGCACGTTACCTCAGAATGCACGAACTTTAATTAAGAGCCCGTCTTGCACTATTCCCGAGTATAAACAGATTTTTTGGCTTCTTATCGTCATGGTGACATTGGCGTAACCTTTTCTGAAATAGGCAGCTTTGTTTTTCCCGTAAATTTCTACTCCCACCTTAATTTTGACCACTACCTCCATTTGAGAGAAAAAAAAACGGCGTGCTTCTCATTAATTTACATTCCACTTCTCTCCCTCCACAGCCATCTCGCTAATTAACTATGAAAGGCCACGTAAGCTGCATGGTTCTTTGTGCAACCAGGCGCAGAGGACTTCTTCCTTTTCGAAAGACTGTAAACAGTTCTTAAGGCGATCTTTCAACCGCATCTCATATTCAAATACGTCTTACTGTTGTTTTCCTGCTCACTAACTGAACAAGAAAACACTCAGAATCGTGGGTCTTCCTTCGAAAACAAAGCAGAATATAGTAATGAGTCCTGACATACAAGTCATACACTATGCACAGTTTCGAATCAGAACAGTAGGAACTTAAACAAGTATGCCAAATCCTCCCCTTCCCTCTCTTCATCTAGCTCCTTGTTATAAAATTCCAGGATGCTCGTGGGATAACTTTTTTTCCTAACTGAAAATTCCGATTGCTAGCTTTAAAAGAAAATTCCTGAAGACAATTTCCTCTTTATTACGCGAGTGAGTGCTTTGAAAGAATACTGAGTTTCCAGATAGCGGAGACTGGAAGAAATTTGCCTGGTCTTATGAATCCCAATTTTTGATGTTTTCACAAGCAGAGAACCAGAGTACAACGAAAACAGCACGAGTCCATGGACCCAACCTGCCATGTATCAACAATGCAGGCTATTGGTAGGAAGTGAGTTTTCATGGTGCACTTGGATCGCTTAATATGAGTGGAACAACATTTTGATTCTATACAATATGTGAGATTTGTTTCCGACCAGGCGGACCCCTTCATAACGAGATAATGCAACATGTCACTAGCAAGAGTTGTATAAGACTGGTTCCAGGAACATGTGAGTGAATTCAGCCTACTGCGGCGGTCTTCCCCTTCCCCAGTTCTCAATCAGATTGAGCACACGAGTCTTAAGGTGGATCGAGCTCTTTGGAATTGAGACCTACAACCATCCAATTGTAGAACGCAATTGAGTCAACATGAAATCCGTATAGCACACATTCAGCATCTCGTTGAGTGCATTCTACGAAGAAGAATCCAGGCTATTCTAGCAGTTGAAAAGGCAAACTACTCAGTGTTTCTAATAATAGTTACGACTCATTGTACGTATCGTATATTTGAGAGTTACTCGATACCAAATTTTCAGTGTGCATTTTGTTAGTCCTAGGAAGGTTTGAGGATCAATTCCAGTGGGATCAATCAAAGAGGATCAATTCAAAGTATGGGCATTATTAAAATAAAAACGATTAACAAGTTTTTAACACGATTGACAGGATTTTGTTATATTTTAGTCTCCATATTGACACGTTTTACATCTCTAGTAAATTTTGATGGGTTCATTTAGGAGCTAAATGATATCGGTTTAATAAAACATCTTCCTCAACGTTTTTAAATAAATCTTTCATTAGTCCCAGCTATTCCTTCATATATTAAATTAAGTTTTTGTATTTTTACTTAGATTATGCAATTTTATTTAAGTTTGTTCACAATATGGGAGGCCCGAGATGATGACGTCCTAGGAAGTCACCTAGTTGACCGTTGGGCAGCGCCAGTCTTGTCCCATTAGAGGTTTCTGGTCCAATTCCGAATCTTCCCAGTTCCAGCTCTCATCTACCGAAACATTTTAGATAATTTTCGAGCAGCGTTCGGATATTTGTCAAAATTTGATTTGTAGGGAGGAGAGACATAACACTGCACGTGTCTAATTTGCTAGTTTAATGACTTAGACAAGAACACGCGTCTGAGATGAAAAGAATATTCCATAATAGGACAGGTTTAAGATATTTACAGCGTTATCAACTGCGAATAAGAAAAATAATGCCAGAAGAGAGTCCACACTTTTCCCACTAACGAATACAAAAGTAATTATCCCTACAGTTCGAATAAGCTTCCTGGTCAAAAGATTTTCTTTAATTAATAAGAATTCAGAGAAAGACAAAAACAGTAGCGAACACACCACGAGTCTTGTAATGAGGATTAAAAGGAATAATGGGATTTCGGAGTGGAAAAAAAGAAAAGAAATGAAAAAAGTAACCAACACGAGCTGCATACATGCAAATGACAAACGGAAAGTCTCTGTAATGGATTGAGATTTTAATCGAAATTCTTTAGCTGACTGGTTAGGGTCGAATCCATGCATTACTCAAGATGGTCGATTTGCAACGATCCATCACTTTCCATTTAGCGCTTTCGGAACGCTTGAGACAGCGGACATCCCCAAAGCAGCGTTGCGATCGTATTATTAAAACAGCGAGGCAACTAATATGAAAACGGGGAAAAGCTTCTTTAAGATAAGCAGAAGTCAGTTTTCTTCACTGCGCGTCGCGAGGTGCATCCACGAGCGAAACAGAAATGGCCCGATGCCTTTAATTAAACATCAATCTGAAGCCCAACTTATACTTCAAGTGGGAAAAAGCGCGAGACTGCGAATACAGTTGCCCCTCCCCATTACGCGGGAACTTACAACTTTGAAGCACTTCTGAAAGAGGTTCGGGTTGATAATATTTGCGCGAGTCGCGCGAAAAGTAAGTCGTCGTCCAACTACGCCACCCCCCCTGTCGAAGTCATTATCCATTCAGGTGATTAGTAACCCCGCTGTACCACTTCTGTCGTCGATCTCCGAATATTTCACGACTCCGGGAACATTTTAAAGAAGCTTTTTATTCTCGAGCGGCACTTCTGTAGGGGCGAATGGGGGTGGGCCGCAGTCACGCGATCAATATAATGCTGCACTCAGTCTGTACAGCTTTTTCTAATCTAAGCCGACAGAAGTATTTCCAAGTTTTGATGGATTAAGAGTGGAGGAGAATCGAAGCCGTCGCGTATTGGGGTCACCGAATTTGACTGATAGCGGGCCCCTTGGCAGCTAACACGCCAGTTGAGATTACGATGGGAACAGTGAAGTCATTTCCGGTGTAACAAAGGGACAAAGAAACTATTAATTTCCCAAATAGTAAACTATGCCGTAGAAGATCATTTTTATAAAGCTGAACACTCGTACATCGCTCGCGCAGTTCACCGTTACCCCGATGTTTCGGGATGCCATTGATCAGACAATGGGTTATTTGGTTATTCAAAATACTTCCCACGATGCCATCAATTTTTAATCCAAAATCCTTCTCAATCAAGTCTAACTCCCCCTCCTCCCCAGTTTCCTCTCAATATTGGCCATTAAATCGCATGAAAAAGAAAAGAATTTTTCGCTGTTTGTGAAGTCTATTTCTTCATCTATTCGGAAACAACCTTAACTCCATCAAGGAAATGTGTCACGTGCCTCTCTCTCTCGCCGATAAAATCCGCCTTTTTTTTATGACGATGGCGTAAGAAGGGCTATCTCTTCCGCTTCAACATTATCGATGAAAATGCAAAGAAGAAGAAGAAGCTCTAGACCAAACTGTGTACAAAACTATCTTAACCCTTAAGAAGTACTGAAAAAAATACATATCTTGAATAAACTGACTAAGATATTGGAAATTTTCTATCCATGATACGCTGTACGTTGTCTCCTGCATATAAACCACTGCATCTGGTTTCATTCGGTGCAAGCTCCCTCTATCTTGTCTATAGGTACCATGACATTTCCCCTATTTCGGTTGGCAATAAATGATTTTATATATATATAGAGCTTTGTATTCAAATCCTGTTGTAGACTGAAGGAACTGAAGCCGGCGATATTCTTCTTCCCTTGTGTCATCCATAAATCTGAACTCCAAGCCAACTACAATTGCAATCAGCGCAGTTAACATTATCTACAAAATTAATGAAGCGAAGTCCATCAAGCTAATCGGATTTTAACATTAAATATAAAATGAATGCGCCTGCAACAGAAGATTATTAATCTCAATATTTGAATCTATTCTTAGTTCCATTCATCGAAAGTTAAATCAAGATCGGGAAGGATTATTAAAAAAACACATTTCTATCCTTCCGTTGACAAAAGAATTCCGGCCTGAAAATAATTAAAAGATAATTTACATTAATTAATACTCAGATGCACGTCATATAAGCAGGCGCGCTATTTGTAGCGCTCACTAAGTGGCGAGTGTTAATCCTGAGAGTCTCGAGGTAAAGTTCCAATTATCTGTCTCCAGTTTAACAAGCAGGAAAATGTTACTTGCATTTATTAAACTCTGCCGAGGTAATCCATCACGGCATACAGCGCGGGTGTACATCAACGTACACGCATTCAATAAAACTGCCCCGAAAGAGATGGATATCGCCAAGATAATGACCTAAAGACGGAGAAATAGCCTGTTTTAAACTGCTTTCCGGCACACAAAAAAGGCAGTTTAAGAACTCTTTCTTAACGAATTCTTTGATGAAGAAGACCAAGGATACAGCGCCACTATTTCTATATAAGTAGGGTATCACGCGTAAATGATGCCAGAGCGCATGTCCCGAGGCTGCAAATCCAAAAATAAAGAAACAGAGAAAAAAAATCGCTTTTCAGTTATCCAGTGGGTGCTCTTGAAAACGTGTCTTACTCCCGGACGTTTCTCATTTGCCTTTTTAACTTTGGTGGCGCCATTTGTGTCCTCAGCCAGGGGGCACAGCGGCTTGACAGCCCTATGGGACGGATTCTGACACCGCACAACGGTCTTCGCGTCTTTGAGTGTTCGTTGATGATTTACTGATACAAATGATAACAGTCAGTGGAGCTACGATCACCCTGAAGGGATTTTTCACAGATAGAGGGCGTATCAGCCCCGCTAACGTTACTAGTTTTATGGCCAAAGAATAAAAGGCCGGCTTTATTAAACCGGAAGCTGCTGTCACATTGCGTTCCATTTTCTTCTTCCTGACTGCAAGTTTTTATGGGTTCTGAAGTAAGGAGAAGCCGTAAACTTTCATCCCCTTGAGGGAGAGAAAGTTTACGCCGATCCAAAAGAAACTTTCAATACATAGCAAGTTTATTCAGGAGTGGGTAATATGTAGCACGTTACCGCCTGGTGATATTCATAAATCTCATTACATACCCCCCTCTCACACCCGTAACATAAATGGGGGGACATAATCGTCTGCCCCAACAATGTTAGAAAAATTTCGAAAATACATTTCTCCTTTTAAGATTTCTTGTCGTTGCTGAAAACGAAATTATGAATTTTTCTTCGATGGCAAGCGCGTGAAACTTAATTTCTGTTCGCAATATTTTAATAAGGTAGTTTTTAAGCTTGCCGAGATGTTAGTCGCTCTGGTGATGCAGCAAACTCTTTATAGCGTGATTAAAAAGGAAGAAAAAAAAATATTTAATAGAATCTTTTGGCAAAATAAATCTTTTGGAAACTGCCAAAAGATTTATTTTAATTTATGCACGAGCTCAACGTCACAAATTCGATGTCAGGTATCGTCTTAAAGCAAATAAACAGTCGCGTGCTTAATACAATTAACTAAGCGCTGGACGCATCCCCTTTTCTTGCCAATAAAACGCCCAACTACGTTGCCATAATAATCTATAAACAAGGGAAGAAAAGATCGATTGATTCTATCCGCTAAGAAAGACTTCACAAAACTCCCGTTGTGCTAGCACAAATCTGCGTTATACAGTGTGTGCTCGAACCTCGTGATCACGAAATGGTCACGAACTCACGTTCCTCAAAGTCGTAACACCATCCGAGAGACGTGTACGACAAAAGAATCTTCGAGATCGATCCGCCAGGAAACACCACTGAGAGGCAGATCAACATCCACTTCTTGAAAACACCTCGCGAAACAAGAAATTTCCAACTTCAGTTTGTGCCTTTCTTTCCATTTACGCTATTTGAAGAAAACGGGATCCACTCGGCAATGTTATTACCTGCAGCTCACTACAAGAGCCCAGTTGGATTTTCCTCGTGAACTCTCTACTTAATTGGCTTCATTCTGCGCTGAGAAAGAGTCCTGTAACGAGTCGGACGCACAAAGAAGTTTGTAAAGGTCAAAACTTCTTACATTCTGAAAATATGAAAATGACGAAAGTGGTTAAAACGCCAACTTGAAACGTATAATAACAAAAATCTGGATAATTAAATTCTAAATATATATATGTTAGGTTCCTTGTTATTAAGCATTTAGAAGACAAAGAAAATGTTGTTTTTCTCAAAGAAGCGAATTAATGCTTCTGAATTACCGTGACCTCATTTCCCCTATAATAAAAAGGTTCCCAGTTAAAACCATAATGGCAAATTATGTTTTGAGCCGTCTGGTTTCCTTAATATACGCATCCGTATATTTTAAAGAAGAAATGAAGTCCAAAGTTTCTCTCGCGTGATCTCGTTATTTCCACGATACAAATGATATTATTTCTGCTAGAGACAGTGAAGAATGTTTTTCAATTCTAAAGCTGTCTTATTGTTGCGCAACAAATACACCACTCGCACATAATAATAAAGCACTTTCCCAGTGAACATATTGTTGCCATTTCACGAGCGCTACTGTTTACACGCAACAATAAAGGCAACTGACGTAACACTATTGTCATAACGTATGGTATTTCACTTCAGAAGTATTTTCAATGCTCCAGGGGAACCAGAAATCGCCCGCGCACACACATAATGATCCACGAAGTATTACTTATAGTTAGATAGCCACTTTTGAATCGTTTTCTTGATGCAATTGTCGTTTTTAAGGTCACGGAAGTAAACATGGAAAACAAAAGACGAGTGGGTAAGCAATTCTAAATAACTATCAACTGTAAATCATTCGACTTAATTTAAAATACAGGGTCCATTAATTCTTTTTAGAGAGAGAGAAAGAGATTGTTACGTAATAGAAACGAATTTAAATTTTTAATACAACTTACCATTTGTCGAATTCTGCTTTAGGGGATTAATGTTAATCCAATATTTAACACTGATCTGCAGATACTTTTAAGTCATTGATAACGCCGAGAAGGAACAAACGTGGGGGGAAAGTGACTCATATAGCTGAATACGCCCCTTAGTTTTGAATCTTAAGGTGTGATAGTTTTTTACATTTCTTAAGAAATGTAAAAAAAAAAAAATAAAGATTTTAAAACAGAGCCACAGCTTATAAGACCAGTTCAATCACATGGTTAAAAAGAAAACGGTTCACAGATTAATGAATAGTGACGTCATGCTGGGGGGGGGGGTTTCCCTGGTTGGTACAAAAACATATCACCAAGGGGCGCAATGTCGATAATAATGAATAGGATATAGTTAGAGTTTAAGGGTATCAATATACCGATGAGACGAATTCATTTTATTGAACAGGAGGTGGCAAATATTTACGGAAACATTCAAAGTTGTGTTTATTGACTTCTCGTGATGTCGGCCTTATAACACAAACGATAGAAAGAATATTTTTTCTCGACCATAAAAGGCAAAAAATTCACTCAACTTGACCGGAGAGGGCTTACTACGGGTTCTGAGTCTGGGGCCTTTCGGTTACCGAGAGGTGGGGTTTACTCGCTGCGCCAGCTATTGACGTTCCAGCATTTCTTTTCTCGAACTTTCAGCGGAGTGGTAGTGTGGAGACGACTTTTTGGGATCTGCATAACTCAAAGAGGAAAATCCTTTCTGTTTGTTTTCAAACACCGCAGTTCTAAATTCGGAAAACGTTTTTTTTTTTTTTTTTTTTTTTTCAGTGCCCTCAGAAGCTCTTGATAAATATCTACATTTATAAACTTCTACCATCTTACGAGTAGTAAGCTCAGGAAAATGAATTTCTAACTACCCAATAGAGAGGATGATGTAACCAGGGCCGCAGCTTGCGGTTTGCCGGTTGGGCATTGCACAAGAGCCTAATCAAGAGGGGACGTCATCCGGGGTTTAACAAGGTACATATTTTAATTTTTGAAATAAATAAACTTTAAGAACAAGAATGATTATTCTTGTTTTGTTTTTTTTTTTTTTTCTTTACTTATGGACATTGCTAAATAGTCACCGGCACACTACATTATCAACAAAAATTTGTTTTCAGCCACCAATAATAACAAGTTAGTTAATATACACAGTGCGTTGTATTTTCCCCTTAAATTTATTGATTTTTTTCTTTTGTTTTTGTGATTAATAATAAGTGAAAAGTAAAAATAGTTATCTCCTTGTCAATATTACAACTTTATACAGAACACAATGAAACTGTATCATGTTTACGTTCTCTACAACTTAACTGTTAAATTTAATTGCAATTGTATAATATTTATTTCCCTTCTCCCATTAAGTGTCTTTTCTATCTATAGCATATGTAACTCTTCACAAATAGCATCACGTTCACGAGCCCTGCATAGCACGAAATAAGCACGAACTGGCTAAAGCTAACAATACTGCATTAAAACTACATTTGATGTATGAATTTCTTTTTCTTTTTTTTTCATACAAATGGTATGGATAAAAGAGAAATAATAATTGCCGGATTTTTATTTGTCCCATTTTAATGAAATTTGGTTTATGTCGACAAATATTTTTCGCGAGTCCGAATACAAAATTTTATGAAAATCTTCCCACTGGAATGGAGTTGTTTCTTACTGAACGACAGACAGACGTTGTGAAGACAATGGCGCATATGTACTGATGCCACGTATACAGAATACATGTACAATACCGTACATATTATAACTCCAGTACTATTACAAAAAATGGTGTTTTTCCATTTCGAGCACCACTTTCCTGTTAAGTTCGTTCGTACCTTACTTTTCACACTCCTTTCAAATTACATCCATAAAATAATTTATGTTTACCTAAGGCTTTATAAAATTTTACTTTGCTGGATCGTAATTTGAGGCGTGGCACGCCATAATTTGGTTGCATTTCCATTAAAAATAATTAACGTAATGTCGACAGGAGTGCGTGAAAATCAGATTAATTTTCCACGCACTCCATAAGAAAAGAGGAAAACAAAAATAAAGAAAAACAAACAAAAATGAAATCTAAATTTTACAGCGTATAAGAGTCCGCATCCACAATCCCCAGGATCGATTCATTATACTCGTCATATCCATATTTAATAAAAGCCCGCACTAAGTATGAAACACCATCCTTATTATTCATTCATAAACTTCGCTCGGGTACCCGAACCCTTTCAATGTTAACATTTATTATTTATTAAGTCTGTTTTGTACACAATATGGCATCCAAGGCCTTTCCATCTCTCTGCACGATTATGTAATACGTGTATACGTATTGTATTTGTATACGTCCCAAGAAAAGATTAAATTTATTTATTTTACCATTGCAAGACATGTCTAGTGCTGTAAAGGCGCTGCTACTGTGGTGGAAATGCAAAATCTTTGAACAGGCCTCTTCCTGTTCTCCTGACACGAATCCTTATAATTTGTATTTGTTCCAAAAGGTGAAGGAACCACCTAGAAGTCAACGATTTCGGACAAAAAGATATAATGCGAGCTGTAAATTGCATTTCTGCCATCTCAGTAGTTCCTTATAAGCTAGGAGGAGACAGGAGTTAAGAATGGTTCAGGATGGAAAAAGAGAGAATTATGATTGGATCAGACAAGAAATTTTCATACAGCGTAAACAGGCGGCTAGGAAGACACATCACGATATACAGGACCTCCGCAAGTAGGGAAAGGATGCCATTGTCCCTTTATATAAGAGAACGCATTTATAGTACTGCGTTCATGTCTGGAGGCTACACCCCAAGAAAGACGAATCTTCGAAATGGGGAAAGTATATTTTCGTTGGTGGAAGAAACGAGAACTAGGGGTTATGAACTCTTAGGAATTAACTGAAAGCTGGATCTCGTGAAGTTTACCTTTGGAAAGCCTGTTGGAGATCACTGTAATTAATGTCCAGTACGTTGCTGAGGGGGAGAGTTTCGTCAAGTTCAAAGGGAACTTGGATAACAAGGTTTAGCGGTGGGAAAACTGTGGGTGATTGAAAATATTTTCCTTTTTTTCGCAGATGCAAAAAAAAAAAAAAATCTCCTTCCTCCCATCATTTGGTTATTATAATACCATTCTTCAATAAAATTAGGCTGCTGTTGGTACCGAGCTGTCCAGGGATCAGAGTCAAGTTTTGTCTTCGTGCTCAGTATTTCTCTGTTACTTCTTGTTGGCCAGATTTCTTCAGATATTTGTAGGAGAGCATCTTTGTTTTCGGCGGGAGTTCTCGCATTGTCTTCTTTTAGTAGACTCTCCACAGACAACGAAATAGTCATGTAGCTGACATGCGCACTACTGCCGTTATTCCCGTGCACTTGCTACGCATGAAGCACGCGAGAGGGATGCGATCTGGAGCGAAAACGATATTAGATTTAACTGAAGTTGAGCAATTATTGACGTACTCTTCACCGCTAACAGCATTATTGATATTTCAGTTTCAGTCGTGAAAATCATCGCCAGAAGGTACTAAAACAAGCCCCGCTTGGAATGGTACATATACGTCAAATTTCCAATTACTTTATAAGGAATATGTCGAAGTTTCAAAATGCACGAAGGCATTTACCATAAAGCGTTTACTTTTCGTTCATTTTGCCTTTAACATAAGCATTTCTTATTCGGATTATTTCATTCTAGCCACTGTCATAAAATGCATGCTACCACGTAGAGGATAACACACAATTAAAACGATCATTTCCTCTGATTGGCTGGTCCATAAAATCAAGTTAGATGTGTCCTCGAGGAGTGCCATGCGCTGTTAACATTTTTTTAACTGTAGACACTCGTGCCCAGAAGCTGCAGCTCGTGATACAAATGTGGAGGATACGAGTGAACTGTTTACTGTTTTTTTGATTCTTCTTTCGCAGAAAGGTTTTACAAATAATTATAAAACAAAATTAATTTCAGATAATAAAAGTGAAGAATAAAAATAAGGTAAAACTGCGAAATACCGGAACAAAAAATTAACACAGAGGTAGACAAAAATACGTGAGATTAGGGAAAAACAAGTCTAAATAGAAGGATAGTGTGGTGGAAATAGTATTCGTGACTATTTCCATCATGTCGTTTGAGATGTCATGTGACCTGCTGAAGTTCAGTATAATAATACTGAACTTCAAAGGATTATTTTATTGTATTCACTGAGATACGAGAATTAATCAAAATTAAGCACAATCCAAGGTATTTGTTCTTGTGCACCGGATATTTTCGCATAACTATTATCCTTTACAGACTCCTCAATAAACAGACAAACAAACCGTATATAACTAAACCTTTTAAAGCCCAAAACTGTCAACGCAGAGCTAAACACCTTACAGTGCCATAAACGTGAAAATTGATATTCCTATTATTTATCAATACAAATTCTCGTTATTAACAAATAATGGTAATTTGCTACAACTAACTAATATATTGAACTTGCCATTTAGATTTCGCCGATAGCTTATGGAAGGACATATTTTATTGTTCTTTTTTTTTAACGTTTTCAGACGTTTTTCCTTTCAAGATGCGCTTGGGTTTTGATAATCTGAGTGAACATGAAGAATGTTTTAGAATTCCTTAGTATTTTGTCTGGTTTTCAATATTAAGCCATGCCTTAGTAATAAAGCATAAATGAATTGGCTGTGCATTCCATAGTTGGTTAGTAACAAGGCCATAAATGGATTGAGTCTGTAAATTTCAAAAATTCTGAAAATGCTTGGAATTTAAGGACTTTCACGTTTGAAACAAATGAAGTTTCATGCTCCAGATGTTTGCTTCCACACGCATATCTACCAGATATGCGTGGGAGTGTAACTTTGTCATAACTTTACGAAGTGATTCCTGAAGTCATTCTGGGTGAAAAAAATGCGATGTAAGCATAGGTCCGATTCTCAACAGTTCTTGAGCTTAGGTATTTATTTGAAACTTGAAAGTATTTGGTATTGGAAAAATATATTACAATTCTATACAGTTTGCGGAATACTGAGTTAGGAAAGTAATTAAAACTCATTCTTAACTCTCTTTTCACAATAAGATGTTATTTGTAATGGTAATATATCTCTTTGATCAACTGCATGAAGTCTTCTTTGTGCTGCCTTTGACGTTTGTTGGGATAACTTTTGGGATAACACAACTTGTTGCGATAACTTTTATTTCCGATATGACGTTTGTAAATAATTTAAACCTAAATGAGCCAATAACTAACATCGATGAATGGTCTTGTCAAAGAAACTAAGGGAAAATCCCATCTCCTGCCATGAAATAAGAAAGTTTAGTTACATATATTCTTCCCAAATTGTTAAATACCAATATAAATTTCTCTACTTTGTTCATATCGGCAACCTTAAGGTAGGAAAGAAATGGAAACAATGCTTATGTGGTATCTGACGGGAAAAATGATAAAATAAATAAGCATGGAATTAAATAAAATGGGAAAAAAATTAAATATTTTATCTAATCCCTCTTTGAAACTACATAAAATTCGGAGGGGTGGGGGGAATGTGGTAGTCTCAAGAGGATGAGTCAGGGCTGAGGTGGGATGGTTCATTCGGCCCTTGACATCCCACCTCAGGTAGGTTGTCAAGGGCCACATGAACCCTTGCGCGACATGGACCACCACGATGATATAGTTAAGCCGTCGGCTACTTTTGTCCGTGCTCCGTTGTATCGCTGTAGCACCATGGGGCAACTAGACTTTGAGTAGCAGTCCGTGTCGATCAAAATGAATTTTAACATCACCTTCCCTTCAATGGATGTGGAGTGAATATCTTACCTTTTTATTAAACCCCTGGTCCCTATTAGCCATTTAGGAGGGGACGGACTTTTGTGTATTTTGTAATGAGTTTTGGTTAGGAGTAAATGGGATGCCTTCATTTTTTTTGATTCAAACCATTGATCTCCAGATCATGATCGCACTATGATCTGGAGATCCTGGTGATTGGACTCAAAACGTGGTGGTTGTTCTTTGATGATTCGACTGGTACATGGGCAACACTGACCATAATGTGCCATGTCCAGCTTCTTCTTATTATTTGGTTTTTAGGAGCATTAGCAACTAAGGCCATATTGCTCCGGGAATATGCGGTGGTCATTCCCTTAACCTTTCGCATCCTCCGTATTTGGTGGTGACGGGCTCGAACCCCGGTCTAATCAAGAAGCGTATGCTACGTACTGCTGCTGCTCCTTCCCACCTGGCTACGGAGGCGTCACCATGTCCAGCACTACGAGATGTCCCATACACAAACCCATGCTTACCACATTCCCCATTCAAATATTTTTCCAACCAAGTAGCACAAATAGTTCGATAACGAAGTAGGTCCCGCAAATGGTAGTTGCTAATAACGATTGTTTTAGCAACAGCATTATAAGACGATTGACCTTCACCAGCATATTAACTTGAGTTGGTGCAATTCAATCGTCAAACAAGACCAGTAATGTAATCACGAAATTACATTGTGTGCTTGCCCGGAATGTAAAGGTCTGGGTAGGCTGTTTCTTGTGTATGTGGACTTCTTGCGCTGTTAGAAAACCATGGTCCATTTCAATAAGCACCAATCCTTTCCGTATACGATTACCATACAGCGATATGTGTTCACTGTTTGTCCATCCTCTGTACTCATAAATTGTTCTTTCCACGTTAGGTGCACTTATCCATATAAGACGCAGCACGCAAATGTCAGCTTAGCGTACATTTGTACCTTAATTTGAACACTGGCGCCATTTAAGAATACAAAAAAAGAGAAGAATTTCGAAATGTATGAGCAAGAAGCTAATGAAGATGAATTTGGACTGCCCTCTTCTAAGTCCGCCAATTCTGAAAATACTTTAAAATATCTAATAAGGTTCCTTTCACAATTCCCATCAACTATTATGCAGGCTTAATATAACAATAGCTATAATTAATCCACTCTTGCGAGCCATTAATAACTGTGTTCCCTATATACGACTGCAAATGCTATAATTACGTACTTCCATTATAAAAGTTATATTTTTAAATAAGCTGGAAGCGACTTTCTTCAAAAAAAAGTTGTGTTTCTCCGTTTCTAAACGTGTCATCCAAGGACTGTATCATTACTATTTAAATGCTATCAATATTGCTGATAATTTACCCGTATTCTGTCACGACTGGCAGTTCATAAATCAGTGAACCCTAATTACATTCTGTTTTTAAATTTTCGTGAAGAATAGTCTAGTAGCTCACTCGGATGAGCGAATATTTCCGCGATGGCTGATGTTAATCGCTCTGAAGAGTTCAACAAAGTGATGTATTCTCGGCCAAAAGGGCAATCTTGCCTGTCAGTATACGACATTTTATCTTTAGAAAATCAGTAACTCCTATAGTGGAAAAGATGCATTAACCTACATCTGGATAATTCGCCTTAATTAATTATTCTTGGGATTTTCTTAGAGCCGAAAGTGCAGAGGTTGTTTTTCACTTATCTACTGTTCTTCTAATCCTCCTGTGGACAGGCCAGCAAAGCCTGCCGAAGATGAAGCCAACAGGTGGATTAAACTATAACATTCACTGTCAAATTCCACGTATAAAAGATGTACAAATTTAACATCATTCTCCTTGTCTCCCGCTGTGGCGAACAACTTAAAACCTACCCTTCCACGCGTTAACGCTAATTCGGAGGCCTAACTGGAATTTATTAAAAAGAAAACAAAAATTCAGTCGAATTTCGTTTCTTTGTGATAAACCCTCCCGAAGTGGAAAGAAATCCCAAAGGATGCTTCTTAAATTCGAACTTTTGTATTCATGCCATTCATCTTATTCCATCCCAAGAGATTTCCAGCTGCGACAGAGATACTCAGTATATTAACAACTCGCGGAGTGAGATTAACACCACAATTCCCGCTGACTACGGTGTTGGCCAAAGTACGCAGAAAAATTATGGGTTTATTTATTTTTTATTTTTATTTTATTTTTTGGTATCGGTTGAGAATGAAAGCGAGAGATTTTCCCCATTGACTTTCTGTGACTGCGGTTAATCTAAGCAAGATTGCCAGCAGTTAAAAGCATTCACGAAGTCGGTTATTAAGAATTGGCTACAGGGGAATAAATTAAGGAATAGATTTTGTAATGGGTTTAGATGATTAAAGTAAGTGTCGAGGTAACTAAGTACATGAGGTTTCCACATACGTTGAATGAAAACTCTTATACATGACATCGGCAAAGTACGTAGCCCTGGTGGAAGGGAAAAAAATGGGATAAACCTTTGGAAATATTGCTATTGAGACTGTTTTCAAAAATGACTCACAACTGTGGTTAAATTACGTGAATTATCATCTTGTGAACTGAACTGAACTGTGTATAAAATGAAAACTCCACACAATACAACTGCTTAATAATCGGCAACGCTTCCAGATTCCAAGTTTAATTCCGTTATCACGCAAAATCAGAAAACTTTGAAAGCTGGGAATAACTGCTAGCTACCCTGTTGCTGTCCCACTAACGTTCAGCAAGGCCAGGGTGTATTCTGTACCAGTCAAATAGTTGAATTAAAAGCATGTCGTAATAGGGGTACTGATAACTTCTTGGTCTGACTCACTTCAATTCTTTTTGACAAATGGATGTCAAATTATGAAAGAGCATACTCTTTATGTTAGAGCCCATTTATCTAAAAGAATCGTAATATCCGTTTTTATTTTTTTACACTTTGATCAACGAATGTCAGTGCCAAACATCCCTTTCGGAAAAATTGAAGATAGAGCGATTACGAAATATCTGTTTCTAAAGGACAAAACAGCAAAGAAAATCATGCTGATACGTTAGCACCCTTGAGAACAGCGTCCATACTGTTCAACCATCACGAGCTGGGATGAAAAATTTAAAATGAGTATTTTTTTTGACACTGAAGATGTATAGAAAGCAGGAAGACCAGTTTCTGCGACAGAGTCTGAAAAACGTTTATGCTATCCGCACCATGGTATTGTCTGTAAACACGAATTTCTGCTAAACCAATAGCTGAGACTCTAAGCGTGTCCAGGGAAGGTGCTGGATATGTTATTCATGACATTTTGGACATGTCGAAGTTTTCTGCCAAGCGGGTAGCGGGTACCCAAATAAAAGCAACAGCGTGTTGCTTTTGATCAGCATTCAAAGCAAAGTGCCAATGATTTTTGGCGTGAATTGCGACCATCCATGAAACATAGTTGTTTCATTCATTGTTACGTGATACAGTGTGTCCAAAGAAGTTAGGCACCTCTATCGTCCATGACCTCTATCTTTTGGGACAAGGATGGAATTTTGTTTATTGACTACCTGGAAAATGACTGCTGAGCGTTATTCATCACTTTTTAACAAACTGAAGGCAAACGTAGGGGAAAGCTCGCTTGAGAGTGCTGTTTTTTCAGAACAATATTCTGGCGTACACACGTGCCAAATTGGCTGAACTTGGCTAAATTTGGGAGATTTACAAATGCTGAAACATTGCTGAGGAAAGTGTGTGGAGTTGAAAGGCGAATATGTTGGATAAACTATGTTTATAATTGGATTATCTCGTTTCTGTTTATAATAGCCGAGAAATTATCAGCGCCTCCTCGTACATTTTGTCTACTGCAAATAGCTTAAGAATAGAAATACACGAACAGACGGGGCATCAAATATTTCAGACTACACCAAGGTAAAGAAATATATCCGACATGAAAAAGCACTATTCTCAGTTAACGATGGCAGATATGCTGAAATGGAATTGGGCAACCCACTTATCAAATGCATTATTCAAGAATTTTTTATAGCAAAACAAAAACAGCACGCATTTTAAATCAGCCACTTCGGGAACGAGTTTTCCATCGTTTATAGTTTCGTTTCCACTGCTTCCATTCGTCACTCCAGCTGTCAATCAAACTCTAGAAAGTTATTGATTTTATTGGTTGCGAGATCATAACGATTGTGAAAACACAATCATTATGATTCTATACCATCCAGTGCGCTGCACAGAACCAAATATTCGCTCTCAATATTGCAGTTATTTTTTTACAGTAAAACAGGTAAAGGTAGATTCGCTTCTCTAATGGATAATTCCCTCAAGTTTAATACGTGACAATTCCTTTGTCCTTAGTATAAGGGGGGATGGGAAAGTTCGCTGTATGCCGTGCTACTTTTTGTTTGACCTCCGCGATCCCAACGTCTTTGCTCATTAACTCGTACTCATTACGGTCCATTCACCGGCATGTGTGTTAAGTAAAAATAAGCACCCAATTTGTCTTCCAAATCGCTTTTACCACATATCACCTCGTTAATCTCATTAAATGTTGCTTAATTTACTGCGTATTCTGAAGTAGACCACAATATCTTCATATCCGTTGTAAACCCTTTTGTTCTTAACGAAGCCAAAACAAGGGCCGTTTGTAGTGGGCAGATCTGGTTTGCTCACAGTTTCATGTGGAAGTAATGAGTTGTAATTAGCCGGTTCACACAAATGGGAATAATTTCTTCTTCCTCGGAGGACCCAAAACTTTATTAGGCTGTCTAGCTAATTTCTTGCGAAAGATTTAAACCTTCAGAGATATGCGATGCACGTGGGGAACAGCAGATGCGTTGCAGCACTCGATGTTAAAATGTAATAACCTTCGAGGACCTGTTAAGCCACCTATAACAGTTCTCAGCTTTCCTAAATTACATATAAAGAAGGTGATATAATTTATTCTCTTTTTCAACTGCTCAGACGTTATTCGCAAGGGGCCATCTGGAGATAATTGCAAAATAAATAATCCTGGAGATATCATCATACGGATAGTAAACAGAGCACGAATTCTGAATTGGTTTTATATTATCCGATGTTGATTCATATCTGTAGGAATTTTTCTGTAAGTTAGGATCCGAACTAAGTACAATGGTCTGCAAAATAATGGACAACAGACGTTCTTCTCTTTTCAGTGAATACGCCAGAACTCAATCCAGATTTCGATTGATTCAAATCTAAACCCTCTGTACCGGATAAAAGTACACAGTATTTGATGCAAAGCCAGAAATATTTTCCATCAGATTACAATCCTGATAATACTATTTCACATCAAATTGAATACAAGAACCATCTTATCACGTAACCAACCTTTATGTACCCTAATAAATGCTTATATGCAGCTGTATGGCGTACCACTCATTGACGAGTTTGGTCCACTCCATTGCTAAATTTTTGCCATCTAAAGTAGAGAGATTATCATCAAGATCGAAAAGCTGATGGAACCTTAGCCTAACGATTATGTTTTAACAAAATAAAAAGGTCGAAAGGTATCCATGTCAGAATTAATTACTCAAAGGCGATAACAACATTTAATAAGGAGAAATCTAAGGCAACCAATAATTATAAAGAAAAGACACTGTGCCCGCTAGCTTTGAGTTAACAAGATACGCGTACGGATATAAAACTGGTTAAAAATAAAGGAGCATGTATGTGAAGTATACGGGTATATAGAGTATATAAAGATAATCCAAGTTATACAGTAATTTACTAACCATGTAAGCTACCTCTAGTAGTACAGAATGCTGGCACTTGCCAGAGGTTGATTATAAAGATTGGATGGATCATATTGGTAGATTCTACAACATTTAACACTTTGTGCAATAGGGATTGAATGAGCCATGCTAGTTGAAAATGAGATAAATTCTGTCATTATCAGTAAAGAATTAAAGATATATGACTTTAATTACCTAAGAACCAATAAGACAGCTCTGGAGTTAATCAACTTTTTAATTCCATAATAAAATATCAAAGTCCTTACCTAATAGAACTGCTCCAAGCAATTTATAACTCGGTCTTCGGAAAAAGCCTTTTTACTGAAATCTGGAACAAAATGATGTATTTTCAACGTTATTAAATGAAGAATCGGAATAATGCCATATTCAGAGCTTCCACGGTCTTAAAAATACTGGAGAACTCAATTATGCGATAACCAACAGATCAACCATTGATAACCTCCTACTGCGATATTCAACACTTTCCAAGTTAGAAATGAAGTTGCAGCAATATGCTGATATTGAGAGTACCTTACTACATTTTATTTAGACAGCTACTGCAGTTCAAATAAAAGACTGCCTTTCATAAAGTTGAGCAATAATGGAGATGATACGTATAGTGATCAGCTGAATCCACGGAGCTACTTTCAAGTTACCATATATTATGGCTTTTGATATTGTTAAAGGGTTCCCGACGATCCTCCAACGTCCCATCCATGCAGGCGTGCCACAAGGGAGAGTCCTGTCTGGACTTCTCTTTACTGACTGCTTCCCAGTGAATAGTACAGTTGGAACAACCACCATCCACACGCCGAGTGAAAAAAACCCTCAGTTTGAATCGCGTCAATGACGGGAGCAATTTTTATGGGTCTTTTTCACAACTTGGCTGAATTAGTCGGTCTCAAGCGAGGGCAGCACATTTTTTTCTCTACCGTGAACTTCAGTTTTTCTTCCAGCAAACAGTAACTCGACCACAGAACATACCCAACTTACAGACATAATATATGTACATGGTGCAATACGGTCTAAGTCTCTGACGCGCAAAAAACTCTACAACAACTACCTTGCTGGTTACTAACTCACTTTTCAAGGGTAGGTGTGGTGTATGCACTTACAATAACTATATGTGATCAGATAAACAGTAAGCTTTGAAAATATGTACGTACTTAGAGCAGTTTTTCTTGGACTTCAACCGTAAAAGACTGATGGTGATGTACTCCCTAAAAAACATATAAGCACTCATTCAGCCTATTCTAAATGACGTGTCCATTGCAGCCGTCTACACCAATGGAAAGTTTGAATTATATTTTACACCAAACTCAAGTTATGAAGCATACTGACATGCTCTTAAAAAGACTGTACAGCCAATTCTTACAGCTTATTCACTATCGGAATTGACCTCAAAGTGTCACTCTTCATCTAAAATGTTGTTTCACTCTTTGTGCGTTTTATTATTATCTTTTTGGTCATTGTACCTACGTGAATTTTTTTTTTCTCTTACCGATTTACGAGTATATTCCAGTCCGGTACGACTAGAAAAGATTCTTCATTCATTCATTATGTCCATTGCATGTACTCCAACGATTATGATAGATATGCCATGATGCCACATACTTCTCGCTAACAAACTATTTGTAAGTAGGCTCATTTTCATTGATTGCTAGCGTGATCAATCCAATCTAATCCAATTTGGATTCAATAAGACTCCATTGCATATCGATATGCCCAATTATTTAATATCCGGTAGTGCTGTATAGTTTAATTTTTCTATTTCTTTATACTTTACCGTGAAGTGTAAAGTCCTGTAAGTAATATTAACAAAGCCAATGTCCAAAGAAGCGTAATCTTAAAAGGATGAGTGGGATTTGTCAATTGGACCGTTTCCCAAGATTCCCCCGTTAATCAAGAAGCTTAAATCGCTCACTGCAGTGATTTTCCTCTTACTAAGCCGTAAAAAAACGAGCCCTGGAGTTCCGAGCTTGGCTGCTACTGCCCACATACATTTTTCTTTAGAAGATTAGGTCACACAAAGACAAATGATGTGACAAACCCGGGAGGAAGTAATATGTCAGATGAGTGTACTTATCTATTGATTCCATCTGGTTAGACGCAGGAAAATATGAGAACGCTGCACCTGGAAATGTGTGTGTGTGTAGTTCAGAGAAGTTTCACTGCGTTCTTTCGAAGGGAGATTCGTCTGGAAATAAACGGGGATAGAGACATTACAATGAGAAAGAAATGTGGCCATTCTTGACGTGCGTTCTTCAACCTGCCTAAGATCCGAAATTTTTAGACATTACTTCGGGAAATATATTTACTCTACAAACCTTAGGCTTGAATTATTCGTAGTCATATTCTGTTTGGCAGAGCAGGTGGAATCGTAGAAAAGGTGGCGCGACTGTGAATATGACGTTTGAAAAAAAAAAGTTAAAGCTAAAATCGAAATTCATATCGGAAATATGAATTCAATGTCTTAGATAAAGTTTTAATAATCCCAACGTGTGTACCATCCGGGTAACAAACAATTACCTGAAGAATATTGTCAAATGACATTATGGAAATAAACGGCTGGTGGAAGAGATCTTCATGATTTCTTTTTCCACTTTGTAATAATATCCTGAAGTAGCATTTCGGTGGCATCTTCGGAAAAACTGGTTAGTGATCTATCTTTAAACTCTTCATTGATTTTATTTAATTTCTTAGAATTTGAAATATTTATCGTGACTAAAAAGGAAAATAAGTTTAAAGGATGGGATGGTTTGGTTTGATTTTAGTTTTAATGGCGCAAAAGCGACTGTGGTTATAATGAAAATCGGTAAAAGTTAAAGGAGAGTAATTATTACAATCAACGAGAGATAAAATCTTTAGATACATAAAAAAATTGTCCTCTATTTCGGGCCATCTGTAATGGCCCGACATCTTAACAAATATCGTTTCCTGCAGGAGTCTCGCTAGGCTCCTCCTTGGGACCATTACTCTAACATTTACATCAGTGTCCTAACCAAAACTCACAGATGGAATTGATTTACTGCTTTATGCAGGTTATAAAAGTTCTTTGCTGTCTTGGTATTCACGCACAGATATCACTGATTTGAAATAAAATTTAGACATTTTTTTCTGTCTGGGCTAATGAAAATCTTTCCATAAATACAGAAAAATGTAAAATATTTTTAATTACCTTCTCAAAAATCATGCATACATCATTGACAACACTATAAATAATCAATCTCCGCCAAGAACTAATCTAGTAAAAGATTTAGAAGAAATATTTTCAAAAAAATTCAAAAATGAAAATGTTTCGTTAAAATTGAGTTTTAGAAAATAAAATATTAATTGCAATTACAATTATTATTTAAATTAACATCGTTAAATTATTAACGACGTACTTGCATATACTTCTTGATTCGAAAGCTATCAACTTAATGGAGAAAAGAAACGGGAGCAAAATGAATATATCTGTTCATAAGAAGCATTACAATAAAAGAAAATAAAATAGTTATGAAACAAAGAGATGTTCGGATTACCTTAAAAGAATTTAATAAGCATCGCAGCGGTGTGTTTTTGGGTACTCGGAGTTATAAGATAAAAATAATACTTCAAGAGCAGATGGAGTCTAGAGATTTTAGAGTCTCGGGAGTTTTCAGATGCTCTTCCAGGCTCAGTAATAGATTTCTTGCAACAAGCCGAGCTTCCTTTACGATAACAAATCCGCATTCAGAAAACTATTTTAAATGCAATATTCAATGACTGGATATAAGAAACGCTGAGAAAAATCCGCCGTGATTTACTGAAATAAGGTTTTGTTGTATGCCTGTACTTTTCGATACACAGCACTCATTATATTTTAAATAACTTTTAAGAATGTGAGTAAATTTGATACGAAGCAAAAATAAATTTTTAATAACTACGACAAGTAGCATTTTTTAAATATGTATTTGCTACTCTTGAAAATGAAGATGGGATTTCGAGTAATGTTTGGTATGCAAGATTTAATCTGGCTGTTAAGCTCCCACACAATGATAGCAACTTATTAAGTTCGGACCTTTATTCTTCTCTAAGGAGCGTTGAAGTTATTTCGAATAACAGCCAGGGCAATTAAGGCTATTAGGCTGAAGTATACTGAGTGGACAGAAATCATGGAATACCTACCTAGTAACGGGAAGACCCACCTTTCATCCGAATAAGGGCAGTCATACGGCGAGGCGTTGAGTCCACTAGTTCACGAAAGCGTTCCACGGGTATTTCCATCCATTTGGGATCATCCCACAGGGTTCATGTCCGATGAATGGTGGTAAAGTCTGCGGAATGCTCTTCGAACCATGTTCTAGTCATCGCGGCTCTGTGGGGAGGCGCATTTTCCTGCTGGAAGAGTCCATTGCCCAGTGGGTGTACGATGACCATGAAGGATGTAAATGTTCTGCAAGGATGGACACGTAACCTAGACCGTTCTGAGATGCGTCTAGATGTACCAAAGGGTCCCAACGTGTGCCAGTTGAAAACGTCCCAGACCATTACCGACCATCCACCTGCCTGAACAATTCTTGTTGACATGACGGGTGCATAGCTGCGTGAGGTTTCCGCCAGATACGCACCCTCCAGTCTGCTTGAAATAACTAGAAACGGGACTCATCGGACCAGGAGACCCGTCTCAAATCATTCAAGGTCCAGTGCCGATGTGCTTTCGCCAACTGAGGCGTAGAGTCCTGCTTCGTGGTGTTAGCAATGGGCCTCTGGTGGGTCGGCAGCTCCCATAACCTACTGTGGCTGATGATCGCTTGATGGTCTTGGTGGAGATGTTTGTGGCACCTCCCTCGTTGAAGTCGGCGGTGATTTGTGCCACTGTCGCTCTCCGGTTGGCTGAAATAATGCGAGACAGACGTCGGCGGCCACGTTCATCCACCACCTTTCTCCACCAACAGCGCTGTTCACGACGAGATGATATTCCGGAATCATCCACTATCATTCCTCGTTCAAAGTCGGTTAACGACGTTTATCCATACTGACATCAAATTACCGTCTACGTGAATGCAGCGTACCTATATACCTACCAAGGGGTGGGTTCGTCCACTAGCGAGAGGGGTGACAGCGTCGCGTTGCCCAGGAACCAGGTATCCCATGAATTCTGTTACTGTGTCAATTCTGTAGACATATCTTTTTTTCGAGATAAGAAATTCCAGTTTATGGATCGAAAACAAATCTCTGCATACACCTAGGCCCAACTCGGCCATGGTTCGAAAATTCTTATAAAAGTTCCTGAAGACCGCAGATGGAAATTGAATCCGCTTTTCCAAGGGGGAGGCCAGTGATATAGACATTACGCTGAACGGCATATGACCCAGACCTTTCTGTTGTTATCAATCTGACTAAGGTCATCACAGGTGAGGAGTTTCAGCTGCAATTCAAGCAGGCTCTTTTCGCACTGGAGTTAGAAGGCTGCAATCTGTGAATCACTTTGCATAGGGACCAGAGCTTTCTTGAGTCTTCTTGGTAACTGCTAAGCAGGGGCAGATCCAGCCACGGCTAATATGGCCTGAACCCTTAACCCTTTCGAGTCCAGGGGCCCACAATGCTCGTATTTTTTGTGTTAATGTATTATTATTATTAATTTGTAAAAGCATTTTTTATTTATTATTTACAGTACATACATCCACTCTTGACATTTGAATTTTTAAATGATTAACGGCTATTACGACCTTTAAGCTGCTTTTCAATCAAAATCCTCTACAAATCGCTAGGTTTACACGATTAGAACGTTAGTGAATACTGCACTTGTTCTGAGACGACCCTGGTAGAACCAAGCTTCCACTGTTCATAGTCTAACAACATTGTTCTAAAATATTGTATCGACACCGTGATGGTTATCTTTACTATCAATAACAAAAGGAATATTAGTGAGAGAGGAACTAACAGCTTCTCTTAATTGACTGATTATGTTATTCAAGGAAATGACAACATTGATTTAACTGATTGTGCCATGCACATCGTCCCTAAAAGGGACCAACTAAGAACTCCAGCGCTGGGACTCCAAGAACCGAGATCCGGCCCTGCTGCTACACAATTTAATAGCGAGAAGTTCTAAATTGAAATCCTACGGTGAAGTGAGCCCAGAATGACGGGCATACGTCACTCATTTTACATGGCTGAAATAACTACGTCGTAGTCAACGTATATTCCTACATCTACCAAAGGATTTATTTACTTCCAGTTCATAATCGAAAATATCCGATTTGTTGCTTATCTTTTGAATTCAGGCGTACACAAAGCGCCGAGAAATATATACAAAATCACGAAAAAGAATCGCACGTGGAGAGTTTACGCTGTCTCCACTGCAACATGTCGAATCCCCATCTCTGAGAGGATTATTTTGCCGAACTCTGTCTAGTCATCTTTTTCTACCTCCGTCTCGGGGAACCGCTAATACTGGTTGAGTAATGGAATGTCTTGTTATGTTTCTTTATCTATGCGAGCGAGCTCAGTTATTTTTCTAAAAGGAGAGCTACATATTTCGTCTACATCAAGGATCAGTGAGTTTCCAATTCCATATTACGCCGAACACTAATACGCGAGGGAATTTATCACGAGGCAACTATCGGAAGTAAGCACCGTTGTTAATTTTACTTGCAATAAACAGTTGTGCTTCGTATACCTTCTTGTAGAAGACATTTTAAAAGATTTATTTTAAAAAATCATCTGTCCAACAACGTAAAAATCAGGTTCCTACCTGAAATCCACTTAAAATGCACAAATCCTCCTCAGTTCGTTTATTCTTACCGTTCTTAGATTTTAAATTAGGAGTATCGATGCAATTTATATGCAATATGTACAAATAATCAAGTATTTAAATTCAGAATGAATTATTCATTTCAATATTTCGATTACATTAAATCTTATAAGAATTTTTCTACGCTGAAAAAAACTAAAACGAAAAGTATACTCTTTTGCGTACATAATATGGAGAGACTTTTCCTCTCAGAGCTCATTTAAATCCCCCAAGAAGAGATCACAAAACAAATAAAACTTTTCCACTGTTTCAGCCCAAATATGACAAAAAAAGAAAAGCAGATGACAAATAGCTGAGATTAACCCCGGTGCATTTTAATTGAAACACCCCGAATCGTAATTAGTCTCTTCCTGTAATGTCCCTCAAGTAAATAAATCTCAACTTATCTAAGACTGAAAAGAATATCTCAGTGGACCCATGCGCCATTTGCTCATGCTGGATGATTCCTTAGCGCATTTCATGGGCAATGTTACCAGTCGACAATTGTATACTCAGCTTGGTAAATATGGCGTGTCTTTCCTTTCATCGTACTCGATCCGCTGTACTTAAGTACAACAGGTCAAGAAATATAAGCATTTATATATTGAGCACGCATCTGATCTGTGGGCAGTTTCTTCAGAGCAAAGTAACAAAAGTACATTTCGAGTCCGATCGGGGCGGTTTAAACCACTGGGCTCCAGTGTGTGATCACTGTAAATTTAAAGGTTGGCTTCGAGGGTTCGAGGGTTGGCTTCTGCGTTTGAGGGATAAAAGATCAAAAAATTCGGTTAGGCTCCAGAACATGGGTACTTTCCACATAAGCAGTTACTATAATATTCTGTAGTTATGCTCAAAAGTAAAGTAAAACGCGCGTGTTGCGTTTTCCACATCCGATCTGATATTTCGTTGCGCAATCGGACTAACCGAGAATCTTCAATTTCGACATCCATAGTGAAACGATGCGCTCAATAACTGAGTTTGATCTCCAATTAACATTTTCGATTGAGTTCTTCTGAGGACATCCACAAAGAAACATTCTTATCGTGTCATTTATATTCACAGAACGGCTAATTTATTCTATAAACACAAAGCAGAACGCATACAAATATTGACTGGATCTCCAGCCATTAAAGGTGAAGTTTATTATCACAAAGATCAGAACCACAGTACATACATCGACAATGGTATCTACCGTTTTAAAATATTTATAAGAAAATATAAAATATTTTATATTTTTTTTTATAAAATATTTAAATATTTTAAATATTAATTTTTTAAATAAAATATTTAAATATTTTAAATATTAATTTTTTTTAATAAAATATTTAAATATTTTAAATATTAATTTTTTTTAATAAAAATGTTTATAAGTGTCTAAATCTTATTCTTAAATATCCGTTTTCTTTTGTTCTTTCTAAACCTGGTGTAAGAAACTTATTTTATTTTAAGAGCAATTACAGTTTTTCAAATAGAGTACATATATGAATGAAAAATATTCCCATCGGCCAACGTTTAACTTTGATTTCAGATGAAGTCATTACCTCGCGTGACCAACAGTCGCGACAGTTCGCATTTCCGGTTAAAAGCTTCATCCTCCGTGGCACGACACGTGCAGCGAGCAAAATGCAACAGGAAGGTCACGATTTTTGGTTTGCCATTTATCCATGCTGAAGGTTGAATGAAATCTGCTCTGTGATAAATAGCGTATGAATACTATAAATTTAAAAGTAAAGATGAGAGTTATTTATTACACATTTCAATTTCTTTCGAATCTTTTCATATGGAATGAGAATGTCAAGACAGAGGATAAAATTACGAGAATGAATACTGAATAAATTAATCACCACAGACACAAATAACAACAGCACGTGATGGATCCATTTGACCTTGGAGACATTTTAACAGTTAGCTATTAATGATTGCGACAACGTCAGTTTCGTGCCACTTGCACTCGTGTTAAGATGATTTATCGAAGTTAGCGGTTATCAGAAATTCTGACAATACATAAAGAACTCTGTTGGCAGTGACCTCTAGTGGCCATGATACTCATCCTCATAGAGATTGAGCTTTTTTTTTTTTTTAATGTACAGATTGATTTATGTGTGAAACAAGTACATCAAGGAAGGATAGATAAATAAATAAATACCAATTGAAAAGAACGAATTTTACAAAAGTTTTATCTCGCACAGAGTAAAGTTCGAATAATATTAGAAATCATGCCTCGCAAAAATGATTTCTGGAAATACTGCAATTTATCATCTAGTTCATTGCACCTGTGGTAGTTACTTGCGCATGCGCTCTTCAAATATAATGGCAAAACATAACGTATTTTGCATCTTCAATATTTCGAAATGTCTTTAATAAATTAAACGTGTAAAAGCATTTCATTAGAGTAAAGTAAATAACTGGCATTATAATTCTTCATTTGGCTTTTGTTTTTATTAGGAACTGAATTACGATTCAGTTCCTAAATATATATTCCAAAATAAAATATATGTCCGAAATATATGCCAAAGTAAAATTTTAAATCATCATTTGTAAACCAAATTTCATTACTGTGATACGGTCTTTCGCTTATATTACCTACTCGATCAATAAGCAATAAATATTTTTAAATAAATCGGTTTGCTCAATATTAATGCGGAATATATTACGTTGAATTTTGTACTGATTCACATTCGATGTTTACCGCTATTGCACGCCTTCACTCGTGCTGCCATCTCGTAGCAATAATGATGACTAAACTTTCGTCGTCATAGATACTAAATAATAATCACAGTACGAATTTAGCAGCAATTAAATGTACCGCTTTGAAATGAAGCCATTTATTCGTCTTTAATTCCATTGAGATTTTTTCTATTTGTATAACAAAAATGACTTTTTTTTGAATTTAATTACTCTTAATATTTAAATATAAAGCGAATAGTATTTACACTTCCAATATGTCTTTTTAAAATCACTTCAGGGATGTTCGAAGTGCACTGACCACAAGTGCCACAAGCGGTTAATAATGTGTTATTAACCGCTGGTGATTATTTGAAAACTGTAGTTGATTTTATTCAAATATTGTATGCAGTCAATATGTGACTATGGCCAACTACTATTTCTCAATCTTCGAACATTGCAACAGTGGTACTAATAGTATTAATTTGCAGCAGTTAAAGATATTTCGTACCCTAGAGAATCATGGAATTTTCTTAAAAGAGCGCGCCATAGTCCAACTGCAACGGTTTAAAACCGAGAAAGAATGATGTAAGGTTAATGATAAGAATTGCTGGAGCTCAGCTGGCGCATCTTTAGATAAGATACACCAGCTGAACACGTGATTATTCATCGTGATTAATAATATTTATCAAAATATATTAACAAACCATATATTGCTGCGAGGTTATTCTTCGAAGAAGCCTCTTAAATTCTCCATGCAACCATTCCACATCAAAGATTGGGCATCACTAGTCCAGACCGATATTCTGCATGTGTTAACATAAAATGGCTTTCTAGTTAATTAAAACACGCAATTAGTTTAAAACAGTGACTTAATTTACTAACAATAAATCGGTCTTCCTCAGCAAGGTACGAACTGAACAGATATATGTCGGGTTTCAGCTCCTTTCGAACTCGGGATTTTCCCCACCTCACTGCTGAAAAGGAATATTTCTTGCTGGGGTTCATTCCCACCACAATTTTCTTATACTAATAAAACTGCATTCGTTTGAAATGCAAAGAAACATTGGTTAAGCTTTAGAATATGGCGCTGCATCCCTTGGATCTTTGAGATAAGGTGAGAAGAACTCGCCTAGCTCTTCCTACTGGATGCCTTTCCTCGCAGTGACTGGACGATCTATTCTCAATTTTAAACCAGAGGCAAAGGGGGGGGGGATCATTTCCAGATTTAAAACCAATGTCAAAGGGGGAAAATTGTGCCGATGGCACCCCCTTTGCCGCTGTTTTAAAAATCGGGAAACAAAGTTAAGCACAGAAATAGATCACCCAATCAGTGCGAGCCCAGCATCGGTTAGGAGGAGCTAGGCCAACTCTACTTCTTGTCGCAAAGATCCATGGGATTCAGCACCGTATTCGAATGCCTAACCAAAACATTTTCGTAAATGAAATTGATAATGGGCACCAATAAAAATTTTGCAAATTAGTGTAGTAATGAGAATGTGTCGTGTTTTGAAAGAGAAGAGGGAATTTAATTATAAAATATGTACTTTTGTAAAACCATCTAAGTTCGACTACTTTAATCTGTTGGTCAGTTCAAATTTTTCAATTTCCCAAACATTTTTAACAGGAGCTGTGTATTGAGTTCGGCTGTAGTAATTATGCATGACGTCAAATAAGATTACCGTGCTGAGATACTTACCGGAAAGATGCAAATTAGTATATGTTTATGCTTTACTGAACCTCTGATATTTCTTTATGAAACTAAATTACATTTGTTTGTTGAATAGAATATCAGATCAGTGTTTTGCTATAAATATTTTGCATCGCTTGAGGAATCAGTTCCCGTAGTCTATCATTGGACTAAACAGCTCTCGATTAACTTTCCAGTTATCGTGCAATGCAAAAGCAACTCACTTATGTTGTTAGCTTTGAACAACAGCGAATTTACTTCGCGTTAAAGTATGAAGGGGTGGGGTAGTGAAGCAGCGCGTACTGGAATACGCCTGCGCTTAAAATAACTTAATGGGACAAAAGTATTCAACATTAATGTTATCCGCCATAACGACTTTCCCGAATTTCGAAAACACAATTGAATTAAGTGAAATAATCTTCAACTTTATCAAATATTAAATGCATACCTGAACTGTTCGACTGAACTGACTTTGCTTATTTCGGATTCCGTGAGTAACGTTCAACTCTGGAGCTGGAGTCAATTCCTAGCAACCGGAACGGCAAACACAAAAGTGGTTTTATGAAATACGAATATAACAGAGTAAACGTTACTGCACAAACACGCACTGGAAACATTCCTTGAAGAAGCACAAACACTGAGACCACCAAAAAAGCGCGACTTAAAACAGGACATCCACCATAGCATATCACATTATACACAACACCAAAAAATACACAAATTCGACCTAACACACATGCGTCTTCAAGCCGAACCATGAAACAAATAACTAAAGCGCCCTCTAACGTAAATTTTATATGCACAATACAATAATCAGTCGAGCGTAGTGGTATTCCCCTTAATTTTTGCAAAACAGACTCAATAAGAGCCCAACACAATTTGTGTGTGTACATTAAGCACCAAAGCGACTAAGGCTATTGAGGAATAGAAGGGAGGGAGAAAGATTATCTGCACGATTATTGTGCTTTACAGTACGGTAGATTCTAATACCTTTTGTGTTTGGGATCACTATAAAAACGAGATTAGCAAATTACAAGAATTCATAATTTCAAACTTTACCTTGGAAACAACAATAAGGTGGTGGTGAACTCCAAGATGGATCGTTGAAGCAATAAAAGGTCTGTTTTCAAGTACCAGTTACTACTGTACTTGGGAGTGAAATATGAGTGTCTGGTACGCTTTGTCCACATGAAGTAACTCATTGTCAATTTCCGTAGTATTGAAGAAACCAATGGGGTTGATGCCAGACAGAGACATGGATTGAAGACTTTAATGGTGGTACATTCCAAAATCAGAGTTTTTGACTCCTTTTGTTTCGTAGGTCTAGATGTCGAAATTTGGCGAGAGTCAAGGTGTTTGTTATTGACAACGTTGCAACTTTTGCAACATATCAAACAGGTTGCCAAATATGGAGGGCACTCGCGTGATGGTGTTTATTTTGTTCCGAGTGGGCAGAGTATGTATAAAATGTACCATTACCGTATACTGCTCCCCTATGTTTTAAGAACTGCTTATTTATCTAAGCTACGGAAATGAGGGCGCTCCTCCCCCACTCGAAAGCGCAATTAGTATCAGAGATCACTTAACTAGGTTGTCAGCAGAAAAATTCCTCTCAGTCTGACAACGAAATAAACACAATCACGCGAGCGCGCTCCATATTTGGCCACTTTGGGACCGTCTGGAAACAAAATTCAGCTTAACCGAGCAGTGAATTGATTACATTCCTGACATCCCCCAAGCATCTTCAAAAGAGCAATTTTCGGAGATTGCATAAACCATTCCACGTAATAGCAATCCATTACCATTACGCAGTTTGTTTTATACATTTCTTGAGGTCGTTCTGTAATATTCTCCCGAGGAAACCAATGCGGAGACTTACTCCGCTTTTATACTTAAATTAGAAGTTGACGTCATAAATACGTGAAGAAACTTCATATCTGGCGTACGGCTTAATTATCAGCTAGGTACCAATCTTTTCCAATTCTTCTTCCACGAAGCGTGCGCTGAGACTTCTTGTACGGAAATCACGAGCTCGGGTCCCCCCCTACTCCCTGCTGAAAATAAAGAACATTTCGCCTACGCCAAAGTGATTACAAGCAACAGACAATTTTCGAGCCGATTTCCAACTGCTCGAAGTCCATATTAATTTTCCTTGGAGGATTTATGTTAGCATTTAAAGCAAGAAATAATTCGCTTTCTGATAGGATGAGGCCAACTAATTAAGTGAAGTTACTCATGCGGTGAAAGTAAACTTCAGAGCTGTTGAAGATTTCGAAGTACTTGAAGGAACACTCGAAAAAAAACGTCTCTGATGTCTTAATGATGCTCAAGGTTATTTAGCTTAGACCAACGCAGTTCAGGACACAAGCCGACAGTGTTCAAGGCAAAATAATCAGAATAAAATATCGCCCATGTCTACACCTATTGGGCAAAATATTACAAACTTGCATCTCGTTACACAGGCAATCATATGAAAATGACTTCAGTGCAGATGAGAAAATACTGCGCTTTGTGGGCTGAGGTGCGCTGATCAGTGAAACCCGCTTAACACTTTACAGAACAATGTATAGAGATAACTTGAAACGTTATGAAAATAAATGTTCCTAGTATCAGTAGAAAGCAGGCTTATAGAACATAAGACACAAAAAACCTACCCACCTTACCCGTCCATCCCCTCAAAGAATTTGTCTAGTTCTTTAAATTTAGTCAAACAAAGCACTTCCACAAAGACAGATGGAAGTTTGTTCAAAAAATTAACCACCCGCTGTCTAATGGCAAATTTCTGCACATCTATTCTGCAACCATCCTTCCACAATTGGAATTTATGCGCCCTCATGTGTATAGCCTCAGAAAGAGGAAGAATGCCATCGACATTGAGCATACTCAATCTATTCAAATCCCTAAACACCCCAGTCAGATCTCCTCGCAGGTGCCCAGTCTTCAGACGCTGCAATTTCCACGACTGAGGCCTTTCTAGGCAAGAGCGCCTTTTTGTTCTCTTCACCAATTTCGGTGCCCGTCTCTGCACCCGTTCCAGCAGGTCTACATCCTTCCTAAAGAAAGGCTTCCAAACCTGTATACAGTACTCAAGATGGGGTCTAACCATGGCCTTGTATAAAGAGAAAATCATTTATTTATCCCTGCTAAAAAGTTCTGTATATCATTTAAAAAATCCCATGAGCTGTCCTGGAAGCCTCTTCTGTATCATTCGGCACTGCTCAGAGAATTTCATATCTGACTGCCCAATTATCCCCAGGTTTTTTCATTACTACTACAATGAGTGTAGTACCACAGTGTTCGAATGTTAATCGAGGATTACTGCTAACCATATTCAGTACCAGGCATTTGTCAATGTTAAATTTCAACTCCAATTTCTCAGCCCATCTGCCGTTTCTAGGTCTTGTCACAGCAGCATAATTTCATTACTGTCGTTAACCACCCTGCCAACCTTTGTATCATCTGTAAACTCAGACATTAAGCCTGATAAACCTTCATCAGTATCATTAATAAATATTGACAACAACAATTGGCCCAATACCGAACCCTGGGGACTCCCCTAATAACATTATTCTACGAAGAGCAGTGTCCATTAGTAATCACTCTCTATCATCTCCCACTCAACCATCCCCTTATTCATAGCAACAACTTGCCCTTCATGCCACATTTCTCGAGTTTGCACAGTCGTATTTCATGGGCAACAGGATAAAACATCTTCTTGAAATCCAAGTATATGATATAAAACGTATTATTCGCATGAAGTACCATTGTACTGCATCATAATATCCAATGAAATTGGTATGTCCCTTTACAAATCCTTGCTGTGACTGCAGTATATTTGCATTCCTCTCTAGATGGTCCATTACTTCTTTAACCAGTGACTCTATTATTTCCGTGGAACAGTCGGTAATTACACGTCACCTTTTTATCCCCTCCCCCTTTGTGAATTGGAGATATATTTGCAGATCACCAGTCCACAGGGACCTCCCCTGAATCCAAAGATGCTCTCATAATTATGTATAAGCGTTTGACTACCTCATTTTCTGTCTCCCTTAATATAACTGAATAATCACCCAGATGTCTTTTTTATGTTTAACCTCGATAATTTCTCTTTCACTTTCCTCTCAGTTATTGCAAAATCATTTAACTCCCTGTTAGAGTTTTATTAACTTCTGGTATCCCAGAATTACTCGTGTAGATGCAAAACACCTATTCACTTGCCAGCAAGCTGAGCGCGGTCATCAACAGTTAAACCATCATCAAGTTTCCCGATGTGATTTAACCCATTCCTTCTGCTGTTGCTATAACTAAAGAAACGTTTGCGTCAATTCTTTGCCAGGGACCCCTCGTAATTTGTCTTAACTTGCTAACCTCCTTTGTGACTTAATTACAGATTTGATATTTATCATTCGCTTCTGTATCACCAGTTTATTTAATACATCCCACGCATTTTGTTCTCTGCCACAAGTGTCATCAGATGAAAAATAACTATTCAGATAAGCATTGAACAGTATTTCTTCGTTTACATGAAAAGCCTACTAGCTTCTATGATTACTTCTCTGGATGCCTCCCATTTAGAGTTTTCTGTTGGTAACATCGTCAGTTGGTCCCACTGCACACAATTTAAAAACTGTCTGAGACCACTGTAGTCACTCTTATGAAAGCAAAAGCCTATCCCTAATTACTTGTCAGTAATTGTCTTTAAGGCAATTGCACATCAATGCATTACGATCATTGCCACCTAGTGAGGATTTTACCTGCAGAACTTTAACGCATAACTACGGATTACCAGACCAAGACTACTGCTTCCACTTGTTGCGTGTCTAACCTGCTGCTGTAGAAAACAGTCATCCAATAAATCTACAAAAGTCTTGCTGGTCTGTGAGTGATCAACCCAAAACTTTCAGTGGAGACTTGACCAAGGCTTTCATCATATATTCCCTCCTGTTGTGTGAACGGCCTCCGTAGCCGAGTTGTCATAAGCGGGAGCGCAGTAGCCTACGCTCTTTGAGTAGACCGGGGTTCAACCCCCTGACTGCTAAATACAGTCGATCTACCAACCCGCACTGGACCAGCGTGTCAGATTATGGTCCATTTCCCTCAGCATGAATTGTTGAGGAGACTTCCATCCTGCAGTGGGTTGATACTGGCTGCACTTCACCTTTACCTTTATTGTGTCCGGGCAGAAATGCAGACACTTACAAATTCAATCCTAACTGACGCCTTTTTGCCAACATTATCCTTCATTTTTTTTAAGTATTCCTCAGATCTCCTACTCTTAATATCGTTAGCGCCAACGTGTACAACAGTGTCATCTTTTGTGCCCTTAAAAGATAACTACTCTACAACATGATCTACTTTTTCCCCTTGAAGACGTACTCTGGTTCTATTCCACTTATCCTTCTTGAAAAATATTTTTTATTTTCGTTTCTCTGACAATAGAGTCAACAACATAACTATCTCCTGAGGGACCAACGCATTCTGCCTTGGGGATTGCCGCTGTGTTTCCTCATGCACAAGAGTGAGCTGTGGCGTTGATTTGGGCAGCTGAGAGCTTGATGGGTCCCCCATTTCAATTCTTTCGAGGGCATCCACCCTACTCTTCAAGCTCATCACGACGCTGAGTTGGCATCTAATTTATTCACACTCTCTGCACCGAGCACACACACAAAAACAAACATTCTCCTTGGCTGTATCATGTTCCTCTTCCAGAAAGATTTGGGCGAGTTTAAATTCAGTGTAATTGACAATTTTACACTATACTTAAACGTAATAATACGTGTTACGCTATCAATTTTACGTTATACGTTGCTGTTATTTTCTTAGCGTTTTAAGGTAGTTATAGCCTTACTGAAAGCAAATTTTCTTAGCTAAAAACAAAAAATATATGTCAACCTACGCAGTTAGAAACTTCGAGCTACTCATTATCACAATTAAACCCTACAGTTCCACTACTACTGGTTACGTGCTAAGATATTCGCGCCAAATAACTAATACTTTGGTCTGTTCCTCTTTCAACGTAGCAGTCAATTCTGCTACTAACTGCAAGCATGTTAGTCCGATTTACATTATCATTCCGAAGAAAAAGGGCCTTCCTGCTACAACAGAATTCGCTAAGCTAAACGCCTACTCTCATCTACGGTCTTTCGATGATTTGCTTGCTTCTTGTTTAAGTGTAGATAGTTTTATATCAATTCTTGACACGTTGAAGGCATGAATTGTTTATTTTTTTCGGGAGAGAGAGGTAGCAATGTGATCTAATAATATTTATTTATCTACTTTTTTTACATCTAGTGTATATCTTTACATCTCAACTAATGTTTTCTCACTTCCCAACTCAGAAAAACTCACGCAGCTTCATCTTGTTTCCGAAATTATTGTGGGTAGCACAGTTGGTATAATCAACGTCCTCCCCACGCCGAGTGGACGACACCTGAATTCTAATCCTTTCAATGACACTAGGAATTTTTATGGATCTCTTTCTCAACGTGGCTGAGTAAATCGGTTTCAAGCAAGGACAGCAAGGTGGGTATTTTCTCCCAGAAATTCGGGTGTTTCGTGTTTAGCAAATCGACCACACAATTCACGCCATTTACAGACATAATATATACAACTCAATATGGCCTAAGTCGCTGATTGACCTAAAACTATGTAAACCAACCACGCTGTTAGAAAAGAAGCTAATGACATTCCTTTTGATTGCATCACTTACTTTCTTGCCTCCAAACCCTGAGCTCATCCGTTCTCATAAGCTTGTACAGTTTTAAGAGTAGTCCTTGATAAAATACAACATTCATTCATTTCCTTTACTTATGTTCTATATGGGATACAGGAAGTACACTGAACCGTCATACTGAACATACTGTTACACCAAACTGTCGTACAATGAATTGTATCGAACCGAGTAAATCCCAGGCAAAATACATAAAAACAATTAATCAATTATCTTAAGTTAGCAATTTATGTAAATGATTATTAACTTGAGATGGCTTGGAGCTAGATACTTTTCAGCAGAAATACAGTGCAGTTTACATTATGAATACACTGAGTGGACAGAAATCATAGGATACCTACCTAGTAACGGGTTGGCCCACCTTTCGCCCGGATAAGAGCAGTCACACGGGGAGGCATTCAGTCCACGACTTCATGAAAGCGTTCCGCAGATATTTCCATCCATGCTTGCTGCACCGCTGTCCATAATTCCATCGCATTCCTGGGTGGAGGATCAAAAGTTCGAACGGACCTATCCGCAGCATCCCAAAGATGCTCCATAGGGTACATGTCCAGTGAACGGGGAGACCATTCCCCCAGTGCTGTCCACGATGAGATGTTATTCCGAAAATGGCGTATTCCCGATGCACTCTTGATACTGTCGAATGGGGATATTGCAATTCCTGTACCCTCCGCGATAGAGTGACCGATGCGTCTGCCATCGACTATCATCCTACTTTCAAAGTTGGTTAACTCATGACGTCCATACTGACTTTGAATTACCATCAACGTGGATGCAGTGATTCAGTGTACCTATATACCTGCCATGCGGTGGGGGTCGTTCATTAGCGAGAGACATAACAGCTTCGTGTTTCCCAGGAAGCAGATATCCCATGGATTTAGTCCTGTCAATATACTTTCCTAGTATCTGGTTGTGGCAACGAGATTCTTGTTTACATCTGACATCAATTCCACAAATTTTTCAAGGGGTTAACAGGTATGGAAATCTTTGCCAACAACATAGCATCCCACAGTTTCCATTGGATCCAGGTATGGAAGTAGTTCCATATCATTTCAAATTTGTTCAAAAGGGTTGACTTCAAGAAAATTTCCCAGCCATGGGGAGATGGAGAAGTTTCTGGATAGCCCATCAAGCTACTTCAGCACCGTTGCAGTCCTGTGACACGGAGGGTTGTCTTTTGAAAGATGGCTTGTTGGTCACATGGCCAGAAATGATAGATTTGTACAATCTCCAGTGAGACAAATAGATTGGTACCAAGAGTTTAGAGTCTCTCTCAACCGAACATGCCCCAGATTATTACGCCATCTCCACTATCTGTACAACCTCCTTTGTGTAGAGGGGTTCGAGATACCCAATTTGAGTGTGATGCAGTGGGAAATTCGATTTATCCACCAGGAACCTTGATTCCGACAGTCCACTATCCAATGATTCATTTATATTATAAAGCTGTCTTCATACCCATTATCACATATGCCTCCTGTATGGTACAACAGAGCCACTGCAGCAATAAACTGGGGAATCATTGACTCGACCCAAAGAACAATTCACCTCATCATCACCCGCGCCTGCAGAACGGTGAGCACCTACGCCCTTCAGTTCTTGGCCAGGGTGCTTCCTCTGGACCTGGAGATTGTGTGTAGAGGACTGTTGCACAATCTGGTAAAGGGCACCACCAAAATATGCCTTCGGTTCACAACCGATCCTGCAAATAACCGACCTGCTGAGAGAAAAATTCTTAAGGTGGTTCAGGACCGCTTGCTGCAGCTATGGCAGGACAGATGGGCAAACCTCCACACCGGGAAGATCACCAGGAATTTTATCCCAGACGTCGGCCGAGTATTCCCTAGAACCCCGACTTGGTTCTCACCTGGCCTGCAAGCAGCATACCTGTTCACTGGATATGGTGCTGTCAATGCCAAGCTTTCCTTACTTGGAATCGAAGAAGAGCCTTCTTCCGCCTGCGGCGGTTTAGAGAGCTGGCAGCATCTAATGTACGATTGCCAGCTCTATGACGACCTCTGCAGAATATTAATAACAAAGATAATGTATTCTCCCAGAGGACAACACCACCACATAATGGACCCGAAAGAAGAATACCAAGCTCTTCACAAGAAGACGAACACTCATCGCGATGGAGCGCCACTGATCTTGTGCCACCACACAACTCACAAATATCTTGACAAGCAAAATGACAAAATTTCAGACAGCAGCTTTCTAGGACTCGACTGTACAGCACAACGGCCATCCCAAGTGGGGGAACCCCAACTTCAAGTGACAACAAATACGGAGTTGACAGACTTTACATCAACCACTGAACAAGACTATTAACGACTTACCAGGATTTGACATTAACCACCGATCAAGACAAGATGCAGCCTGCTGCCAACGCGCCATTAGGCGACATGCACCACGCTCCCTTGTGTGATGCCTTTACTCCGTTTCTCCTGACGGGAAGGGGAGACAGGTCTCTGTCTGCCCTACCAATGCTTCCCCCTCTCTTCTCCTGGTGGGGGCTCGTCCCCAATGACTTTTCCTGGAACGCCTTCCCTATAGTCCCCCATATTTCTGCCTGAAATATGTTGCACAATTAATGTTGCAAATTTAGCCAAAGCCAAAAATTTAATCTCACCTTCGCGTAAATTCCATTTCGGCCTTTTCGAACTTCCAGCGTTCAGCCCTATTTTTTTAAGGCCCTTGCCAGTGAAATCTTCGGAAACTAAGGGGCAGGGCCTCCCAGAGTACGAAAATAATCTATCTATTGGGTGTACCTGACCTACCTCCTCGTGGCTAAGTTGGGCAACGGTGTGTTCCACTAGGGTTAGTTAGTTAGTTATTTGGTTTTTAGGAGCATTAGCAACTAAGGCCATATTGCTCCGGGATATGCGGTGGTCATTCCCTGACCTTTCCACATCCTCCGTATTTGGTGGCGACGGGCTCGAACCCCGGTCTAATCAAGAAGCCTGTGCTATGCACTGCTGCTCCTTCCCACCTGGCTACGGAGGCGCCTCCCACTAGGGGTCCAACGGCTAAATGGTCAGAGAAACAACAGAACACAACATAACCATATCCCCACACTTTTAAATCTCTGGCCTCCACAGAGAACTGTGCTTCACGGACAGAGTACACAACGCGCAGATGGGGGAATACCCCTGGTGCCGTCAGATAGCTAACGCACTTTATCCAATGATTCCGCTTCCGTGTTCATGGTATGTCAGCAGTAAGCGTATGTGCTTGACAGGCCATCAGCTGTTCATCGGCTGCGATATGCCAACCATGCTATTGTAACGCACATGTTCACGTTGAAACGAAATGTGTCATTCCAGTGGTGTCCTTCTGCTGACCTGGGGACCCCGGGTAGGACCTAAAAACCAAACCAAACTATTATATTAGGGTCACTCGGTAATTTTTTACATATACCTGGGTAGGACTGAAATTATTATTATATTAGGGTCTCTCGTAAATGATTACATATACCAGTTTATGTATTATGTCTGTAAATTGCGTGTGTTCTCTGGTCGATTTACCTGTTTTGTAGGATGAAAATTCACAGTTTCTGGGGGAGAAATCTTGCTATCTACGCCTGAGACCGACTAACTCAACCACGGAGTGAAAAAAGCCCATTAGAGTTCCTCGCATCATCAACGGGATTCGAATCTGGGCCTTTTCCACTCGGTGTGGGGAGAACGGTGACTCAGTGCAGATGACGGTATTATTCATTCCCTCTGTCGTGGGTTCTAACTCCTTTTCAAGATGCCTTTGCTGACTCTTCGAAACCGCTAACCACTGTCTATAGTAGGATGTTTTCGTTTTCTGCTGCGGCTTTACTTCTGCGATGCTCCTCTAGGTGATTCACCACTTCCATGGTTGATTCCGATGCCCTCCTGGGAATGGGGTACCTGCTTACACCAAAATCTTTCTTAGTGTGAAATTTAGCTCCACGCGGCTTTCAAGTGTGCTCTGCAGCTAACTGCATACCAACCTTCTTCCTCTCTACCTTATTTACTGCCCTCCTCCTTTGGGTTTTCTTGCTCTGTATCGATTTCGATCCCAGCTCCTGAGGGATGACTTTTCCATCGTCCCTGCATTTGATTTTCCCTCTTATCTAATCCTGAAGCTACATCCAAATTGCTTCGCTCTTGCCAGGTGGCCCATAATTGTGCTATCCATCTAATGTCCCGCTCTTCCGTGCCTGGTCCGGCTTCCCGTGCTGTGTACGGATGATGGGGGTCCCTTTCCTGGCAATGGTGCTTCCCGGTAGCTAAATGACCTGTAAAACAGTACAAACAGTCCTCACATAACCGGCACCGACTGGTTTTTCAAAGTTCTGCAGCATCACAGAACGCTTAACGTGGACATCAATTCATAAAAGTTCATGGTGTACAGCCAGATTTGGTGAATAAATACACAGATTTTACTGTGGTTAATCGCAGCTAACAAATCAGATTCCTGTTTGTACATTTGATCAGTTTTATACGTTATCCGCACCCGATCACGCATAAAAGATAAAAGAGTGTGGATAACGTACCACAGAGTACTCAATATGTACATAAGGAAAAGTGAAACAATTTATTAAATAAATGTATAATACACCGAGCGACCACTTCCTTAGGTATATCTACCCTTTGTATGGAAGGGAAATCTCCAAAAACAGTATCACGTGTTCTAACCATGTGATAAATAAAAGATGGACGGATACGTGTGGATTCTGAATGTGTGCAATTCAATTGTTATTATTATTAATGGGTTTTAAGACCATCAGCGACTAAAGCCGTGATGCTCCGTGTATACTGTCTGTAAATTGCGTGTGTTCTGAGGACGACTTTCTGTTTGCTGAATTAAAAGTACAAGTTTCCGGGAGAAAAAACCATTCTACCTTCGCCTGAGACCAACAAACTTAGTCACATTGTGAAAATGGTCCATAAAAATTCTTCACGTCATCGACGGGATTCAAACTCAGGTCTATTCCACCCGGTGTGTGGAGGACGGCGATACTACCAATTGTGCTTCTCACAAGGGCGTGCAATTCAGAGCAAGGAAGGGTAAGATGAAGATTTAAGTGAATTTTAACGAGATATGGTAATCGGCGCCAGAAGCGCCAACCACCCAGTATAACAGTAATAATGAGAAAGGCACTTTGGAATGCACAGTTTATCGTAACTTGTCACGGTGCGGTATTGCAGCCGATGGCCAAGGTGGGGTCCATTTCTGCCAGGAAAAAAAAAAAAATAATAATAATAATAATAGAGACGATTATGGTGGGTTCAGGAAAACCATCACTGGAGGATTGTAAAAGCATTGCATAGTTTTTGAATCCCGGTTCTTCCTGTTTCAGTCTGATGGGGGAACTAGATTAGAGTGGAAACGGAGTAAGTCCACGGACCCATCCTTCCAATAATGCAGTCTTCGGGTGGGCTAGTATAATAGTTTTTTTTTTTGGTCCCATGATATTTGAGAAGAAACATTTGAATGCTACAAGGTATCTGGAAATTGTTTCCGAATACGCGCATCCTTCATGATTGCAGCTCTCTACTCCGAAGTGCTTGTTCTACCTCATTCCACAGGCTCTCAATTCATTAGATTGAGATTTGTGACTGGGGAGGCCACTGCAGTAGGCTAAATTTACTTTCACGTTGCTGCAATCAGCTCTGTACAGTTCTGTCGCCTTATTCTGTCGTAAGAGCCCATTCACAAAGAAATACACAGCAGCAATGAAGAGACAGTCTAGCATCAAACGATTTCTACGTAAACCGTGCCATCTAAATGTTTCTCTGCTTGCATCAAGAGACCAAATGTGCACCACGAAAACACTCCCTCACCATTACACCGCCACCACTACCAGCCTGTATTGTTCACACAGCAAGGGATCCATAGATCCAGGTGGGATCTATGGATCCTTGCTGTTTCCGCCATATTATTTTCCTCCAATTAGCATGGAACAGGAGGAACCAGGAGTCATTAAACTTCTCAATGTTTTTCCAGTCCTCTACTGTCTTGAAAGCTGTACCTTTTTAATTGATTTTCGTTTACAGAACTGGAATCCAGTTCGGTCTTCGGCTGTGATATCATACATTAAATCTAAAGATCGCGAATTTGAAAATTAATAAAAATGTATATTTTTAGAAAAAGTTAGATTGCGGTAGATAAAAACGTGTCGATCAATAACTGAAGAAAGCTGTATGAAATATTCGCATCTTAAGAACTTGATGATGGACAAGTTTTTAAAGATTTTAGAATGGTTTCTTAAACATCAACTTCTGTAAACTTTTCGGACACTCCATTTACTTAAGCGTTAATTTTCCCCCGGGTGTTCACTTACTCTCATTTGGCTGCGTGAAGAAGGTGAAATCAAAGACACCGACATGTTCTGTAAACTTTAATATTTCAACAAAGCAAGTCATTACAGGTGAGACCAATGTAAGGCCATATGGAAAATATCATCTACTGCAATCTATACATTGTGCAGTGTAAGAAACGTAATGTGTATAAAAATAAAAGAAATATTTGTAACATAAAAAACCTCCTCTTTATCTTCGCAGTTTGCTGTACTTAGCTACCTAGGCAGGGCTCGCGTAGAGGTGATTGGTGAGAGACGGCTAAGGACATAATCTGACATCAGAGAGGAAGTAAAAAAAAAAAAAAAGAAAAGAAAAACACCCCGCATACCGAAGAGGAAATAACAACTCTCCTGAATCCATTGGGTAAGAAAAAATATTTAAAATTTCTCCACAGCTTCCTTATTAAAAACGATGGAAATTTCTTAAGCCCTTGTTTGAGATTAGCATGCTGTCACGCGCAGTCTCTCCAATCTTCAGGATAGAATCTTCGCTGAAAATAGTAACCTCTCATTATTAATGAGAATTTTTGACAATGGCAGGATTTCATTTTGATAATTCGGCGTAGGTTCGATTTTTCGATGTGCTATGGTGATCGCACCTTCCACTGACAAGGGGCCAACGAATTAAATATGTCAGTGACCTTTTAAAAACCCTCATTTTACCTTATTAAAAATACGTCTTCTCCCTTCGATTATCGTAGTCACAAAACTGTCCAATTTTCCTCTTAATTCTAATAACGAAGAAACAATACGCCTCGGGGACATTCAAACCTCATTACATAACGAAAATGACGGATTATCGTCTGCGCACACTCACTGTGTAAAGTTTGATTTTTTTAAGAGGTATTGCTGCCACTCCTTCGTTATGCGATGGTGTTTAGTTAAAAATAAATTGGATTCCTTAACTTAGAGAATAATAAATTATAAAATAAGGGACGATGTCAGTTTATGCCACTTCTAAGCCGCCCCCCCCGTTTGAATTCTCTGCTACAAATATCAGCCAGTTAAATCAACGGTGAGACTGGAGATTTCTAAGAAACCTGAAGCCTTAAATCTAGTTACGATTCTCCTAATAATCTGCAGCTCTAAATACTTATTCTCTCTAAAACAAGGACTATAAAAATTGAACAATAAATATATGAGTTAACTAGTGTTTGTCGATTGCTGCAACTTAAGCACACTCAAATTACTGAGTCTTCATTTCTTTGGTACTACAAACCAACTACAGCCAATGTGGCAAAACTATATTCTATGCAAAAGCTAAGTCCCTATTTCCTCAGCAAAATAAACACTTTACACCTTGCTTATTAAAGAATATGTACAGGCAGGAAGTAGAAATATATTAACCTCATAGAAAAATTCAGCTTCACTTTTATCTCGCGCTTATCGTAAAGAAAGGCTCGCTTGAAATTCAGAAAATGTGAAAAAAATTGTCTCTGGCACTTTTATTTGCTGTAAAATTATTTCGGCATTTTTATCTTCTTTTTTTTTATCGAATGCACGCTATTTTACTTTAATGTTTTATTTTCCCCCCTTAAGCAGCTCTTAAAAATATTTAAAATAATCCCATTTGAAAAATAATACGATATATTTCGACGTATTGACGAAAGATGGCAGCACAAACCACGAGGAACGTGCGTCCGTTGCCTGTTGATCCTCTCAGGTGCCGCTTGCCTCGCGAGTAATTTCGCCAGCAGATACACAAACCCGGGAGAGTTGCATCCGTGTACAAATGAATAACAGTTTGCGTTTTAAAATTCTTTATTTTACTCTTCCACTTTCTGTTCGAAGTCGGGAGCGATTGGCCGCCCTTATGTCCTGTTGGTTGTTGAGCTGGTTGTCTTTGGCGTACTTGTTTCTCCTCCAACGCAGCAACAAGGTCAAGTAGTCCGGCCAGTTCTCGGGCAGGAGGACCAGTAAAAATCCCATCATAATGAGCAAAATTCCGGCGAGTTTCATACCAGCAAACACCACTCCGTACAGATACACGTCCAGGACTGAAAGAATTAGAATGTTTCAATTTAGTATTTCCATGGAGACCACACTGTTCACACTAATAACTATTAAAAAATGGTTTACTACAAAAATACAAGATAAAATACATTTTGGTGAGCAATGTTAGATGAGACATAGGTGCATATTGTCTTCCAAAGAGTTTCGCACCATTACCTGTAGGATAGAGACGATTTCCACAGCGGTGCTTGTTTTTATTTACAAAAATGTATATCTGTTTCATATAACCCGTAATAGATGGACAGACAACTTGAGTAGTTGAGACCCGCTAATTATCGTAAAATCGGACAAATTCTATTAATTTATTGTAATTTTTCCTTGTAGAGGATCTGCAATCTCATTATGGATTTAAAATAAACTTTGTGGATTTTTTGAAAAGGGTAGTGTAGGCTATTTTTGGAAATTTTAAAGGAATATTAAATTTAAGAATATTATCTATTTTATTTTAAGGCAGAAGAATACTCTTTCCTTCATCCTCCTTCCATTTAATTGCAATTTCAACACCTTCGGAATTACACCTCGCCCGGGTGCAGCCGACCCTGAAGAAAACCCTAGGTAAGAGTATTCTTCTGCCTTAAAATAAAATATATAATATTCAGAAATTTAATAATATTCCTTTAAACTTTCCGAAAATAACCTATACTACCCATTTCAAAAAATCAAAAAGTTTATTTTAAATCCACAATGAGAATGCAGATTCTCAACAAGGAAAAATTACAAATTAGCATTTCTCCGATTTTACGATAATTAGCGAGTCTCGACTACCCAAGTTGTCTGTCCAACTGTCTAATAAAGTTTCGAGACTTTCGGACCTCCACATATTTTTTTACTCTATGTCATAAACCGTAATATTGTTAGTTACAAATTGCTGCATATAAACAATAATATTGTTAGTTATTGTTGTATATAAACTGTAATAATGTTAGTTACAGTTTGTTGCATATAAATCATGATATTGTTATTGATATATATAATACGTGTTATTGTTAGTTATCATTGTATGTAAACAGAGATATTGTTGCATTTATACCATGATATTGTAGTTACTGTTGCATATAAACCGTGATATTGTTAGTTACTGTTGCATATAAACCGTGATATTGTTAGTTACTGTTGCATATAAACCGCAATATTGTTATAGATTGTGACATAAAAATCGTGATATTTTTAGTTATTGTTGTAAAAAAACCATGATATTTTTAGTTATTGTTGTATATAAACCGTGATATTGTTAGTTATTGTTGTATATAAACCGTGGTATTCTTGGTTATAGATGGTTGCACATAAATCATCATATTATTAGTTATTCTTGCAATCATACCATAATATTATTATTTACTCTTGAATATAAACTGATGTTTTTAGAAATAGATTGTTGCATATAAACCGAGATATTGTTAGTTATCCTTGTATATAAACCGAGACATTTTTATTATCCTTGTATATAAATCGAGATATTGTTAGTTATTTTTGCATTTATACCATGGTATTGTTAGACACCATTGAATATAAAGCATGATATTGTTAGTTACCATTGAATACAAACCGTGATATTGTTAGTTACCATTGAATATAAACCGTGATATTGTTATAGATTGTTGTATATAAACCGGAATATTGTTATAGATTGTTGAATATAAACCGTGATATTGTTATAGATTGTTGCATATAAACCGTGATATTGTTATAGATTGTTTTATATAAACCGTGATATTGTTAGTTATCGTTGTATATAAACCGTGATATTGTTAGTTATCATTGTATATAAACCGAGATATTGTTATTTATCGTTGTACATAAACTGAGATATTGTTAGTTATCCTTGTATATAATCTGAGATATTGTTAGTTACTGTTGCATATAAACCGTGCTATTGTTATAGAATGTTGCATAAAATTCATGATATTGTTAGAGTTGTATATAAACTGTGATATTGTTGTAGATTGTTGCATATAAACCGGGATATTGTTGGTTATTCTTGAAATTATACCATAATATTATTTACTGTTGTATATAAACTGATATTGTTAGTTATAGATTGTTGCATGTATACCGTGATATTGTTAGTTATTGTTTGTTGAATATAAACCAAGACAATATCAATATCTATATTTTGTATATAGATATTAACAATATCTATACACAAAATAAAAATAACATTTTGTATATAGATATTGTTAATAATGGATTGTTGCATATAAACCGATATATTGTTAGTTATAGATTGTTGCATATAAACCTAGATATTGTTAGTTATCCTTGTATATAAACCGTGATATTGTTAATTATCGTTATATATAAACCGAGATATTGTTAGTTATCCTTGTATATAAATCAAGATATTGTTAGTTACTTTTACATTTATACCACGATATTGTTAGTTACTGTTGCATATAAACTGGGATATTGTTAGTTACTGTTGCATGCAAACTGGGATATTGTTAGTTACTGTTGCATGCAAACCGCAATATTGTTATAGATTGTGGCATATAAATCGCGATATTTTTAGTTATTTTTGTATATAAACCTTGATATATTAGTTATAGATTGTTGCACATAAATGGTGATACTGTTAGTCATTGTTCCATATAAACTATAAAATTTACTGTTTTTCTTGGAATCATACCATATTATTATTATTTACGATTTTATGTAAACTGATGTTTTCAGAAATAGACCGTTGGATATAAACTATAATATTTTTAGTTTTCTTGTATATAAACTGTAATATTGTTGGATATAGTTGAATATAAGCCGTGATATTGTATATAAACAGAGTTATCCTTGTATATAAACAGAGATATTGTTGGTTATTGTTGCATTTATATCATGATATTGTTAGTTATGGTTGCATATAAACCGTGATATTGTTAGTTATTCTTGCAATAATACCTTATTATTATTTATTAACAATACTGTTGTATACAAACAGATGTTTTAGTTATTGATTGTTGCATATAAACTGATGTTTTAGTTATTGATTATTGCATATAAACTGTGATATTGTTAGTTATTGTTGTATATAAATTATGATATTGTTATATCTTCTATATAAACCGAGATATTGTTAGTTATTGTCGCATTTATACCATGATGTTGTTAGTTACTGTTGCATATAAACCGTGATATTATTATATATTGTTGCATATAAATCGTGATATTTTTAGTTATTGTTGTATATAAACTTTGATATTTTTAGTGTTGAATATGTTAGTTATAGTTGTATGTAAACTATGATATTGTTAGTTATTCTTGAAATTATACAATATTATTATTTACTGTTGTATTAAAACTAACGTTAGATTGTTGCATATAGATTGTTTGTTGCATATAAACTGTGATATTGTTACAGATTGTTGCATATAAACCGTGATATTGTTAGTTATCGTTGTATATAAACCGTGATTTTGTTAGTTATCCTTGCATATAATTCAAGATATTGTTAGTTATTGTTGCATTCATACCATGATATTGTTAGTTACTGTTGCATATAAACCGGGATATTGTTAGTTATTGTTGCACTCATACCATGATATTGTTAGTTACTGTTGCATATAAACCGGGATATTGTTAGTTATTGTTGCACTCATACCATGATATTGTTAGTTACTGTTGCATATGAACCGGGATATTGTTAGTTACTGTTGCATACAAACCGCAATATTGTTAGAGATTGTGGCATATAAATCGTGATATTTTTAAATACTGTTGTATATAAACCTTGATATTGTTAGTATTGTACATAAACCATGATATTGTTAGTTATTGTTATATATAAACAGTGATATTCTTAGTCATAGGTTGTTGCATATAAATGGTGATATTGTTAGTCATTGTTCCATATAAACTATGATATTGTTAGTTATTCTTGGAATCATACATTAATATTATTATTTACTGTTTTTTATAAACTGATGTTGTTAGATATAGACTGTTGGAAATAAACCGTGATATTTTTAGATATTGTTGTATATAAACCGAGATATTGTTAGTTATCCTTGCATATAAACCGTGATATTGTTGATTATTATTGAATATAAACCGTGATTTTGCTAGTTATCGTAGTATATACATCGAGATATTGTTAGTTATCCTTGTATATAAATCGAGATATTGTTAGTTATTGTCGCATTTATACCATGATATTGTTAGTTACCATTGAATATAAAAGGTGATATTGTTAGTTATTCTTGGATGAAAATTCATTCTGTTAGTTATTCTTGAAATTATACAATAATATTATTATTTACTGTTGTATATAAACAGACTTTGTTAGATTGTTGCATTTCGATTGTTTGTTGCATATAAACCGTGATATTGTTAGAGATTGTTGTATATAAGCTATGATATTGTTATAGCTTGTTGTTTATAAACCGTGATATTGTTAGTTATCGTTGTATATAAACCAAGATATTCTTAGTTATCGTTGTATATAAACTGAGATATTGATAGTTATCCTTGTATATAAACTGAGATATTGTTAGTTACTGTTGCATATAAACCGCGCTATTGTTATACATTGGTGCATATAAATCGTGATATTGTTAGTTATTGTTGTATACAAACCGTGATATTGTTATAGATTGTTGCCTATAAACCGTGATATTGTTATAGATTGTTGCATAAAGCAGTGATATTGTTAAAGCCTGTTGCATATAAACCGTGATATTGTTGGTTATTGTTGAATAAAAATTATGATATTGTTAGTTATTCTTGAAATTATACCATAATATCATTTACTGTTTTATATATATACTGACATTGTTAGTTACAGATTATTGCATGTAAACCGTGATATTGTTAGTTACTGTTTGTTGAATATAAACCGAGTTATTGTTAATTAGAGATTGTTGCATATAAACCGATATATTGTTAGTTATCCTTGTATATAAACCGTGATATTGTTAGTTATCGTTGTATATAAATGGAGATATTTTAGTAATCCTTGTATATAAATCGAGATATTGTTAGTTATCGTATATAAACTGAGACATTTTTAGTTATCCTTGTATATAAATCCAGATATTGTTAGTTATTTTTGCATTCATACCATGATATTGTTAGGTACTGTTGCATATAAACCGGGATATTGTTAGTTACTGTTGCATGCAAACCGCAATATTGTTATAGATTGTGGCATATAAATCGCGATATTGTTATTTATTTTTGTATATAAACCTTGATATAGATAGTTATAGATTGTTGCACGTAAATGGTGATACTCTTAGTCATTGTTCCATATAAACTATAAAATTTACTGTTTTTCTTGGAACATACCATAATATTATTATTTACTGTTTTATATAATTTGATGTTTTTAGAAATAGACCGCTAGATATGAACCATGATATTTTTAGTTATTCTTGTATATAAACCGTAATATTGATAGTTATTGTTGAATATAAACCGTAATATTGTTAGTGATCCTTGTATATAAACAGAGATATTATTAGTTATTGCTGCATTTATATCATGATATTGTTAGTTACTTTTGCATATAATCCGTGATATTGTTAGTTCGTCTTGCAAATATACCATAATATTATTTAATAACAATACTGTTGTATATAAATTGATGTTTTAGATATTGATTGTTGCATATAAACTGATGTTTTAGTGATTGATTGTTGCATATTAACTATGATATTGTTAGATATTGTTGTATATAAATTATGATATTGTTAGTTATACCTTGTATATAAACTGAGATATCGTTAGTTATTGTCCCATTTATACCATGACATTGTTAGTTACTGTTGCATATAAACGTGATATTGTTATGTATCGTTGCATATAAATCGTGATATTTTTAGTTATTGTTGTATATAAACCTTTATATTGTTAGTTATGGTTGTATTTAATCTATGTTATTGTTAGTTATTCTTGAAATTATACAATAATATTATTATTTACTGTTGTATATAAACTGACATTGTTAGATTGTTGCATATAGATGTTTGTTGCATGTAAACCATGATATTGTTAGTTAAAAATTGTTGCATATAAACTGTGATATTGTTATTGATTGTTGCTTATAAACTGTGAAATTGTTAGATATTGTTGCATATAAACTGTGATATTGTTAGTTATCATTGTATATAAACCGAGATATTGTTAGTTATCATTGTATATAAACCGAGATATTGTTAGCTATCATTGTATATAAACCGAGATATTGTTAGCTATCATTGTATATAAACCGAGATATTGTTATCTATCCTTGTATATAAACTGAGATATTGTTAGCTATCCTTGTATATAAACTGAGATATTGTTAGGTAGTGTTGTATATAAAAAGTGATATTGTTATAGATTTTTGCATATAAACCGTGATATTGTTATAGATTGTTGTATAAAAACTATGATATTGTTAGTTGTTCTTGAAATTATACCATAATATTATTTACTGTTGTATATAAACTTACGTTATAGGTTATAGATTGTTGCATGTAAACCGTGATATGGTTAGTTATTGAATATTGCATATAAACCGAGATATTTTTAGATACTGATGGTTGCATATAAACCGAGATATTGTTAGTTATTGTTGCATTTATATCCTGATATTGTTAGTTACCGTTGGATATAAACTGTGATATTGTTAGTTATTTTTGTAATTATACCATAATATTATTTACTAACAATACTGTTGTATATAAACTGATGTTTTAATTATTGATGTTTGCATATAAACTATGATATTGTTAGTTACTGTTGTATATAAATTATGATATTGTTAGTTCTCCTTGTATATAAACCGAGGTATTGTTAGTTATTGTCGCATTCATACCATGATATTGTTAGTTATTGTTGAATATAAACCGTGATATTATTAGTTATTGGTGTATGTAAACTATGATATTGTTGGTTATTCTTGAAATTATACAATAATATTATTTACTGTTATATATAAATTGACGTTTTTGGATTGTTGCATATAGATTGTTTGTTGCCTGTAAACCGTGACATTGTTAGTTATAGATTGTTGCATATAAACTGTGATATTTTTATAGATTTTTGCATATAAACCGTGATATTGTTAGTTATAGATTGTTGCATATAAACTGTGATATTTTTATAGATTGTTGCATATAAACCGTGATATTGTTAGTTACTCTTGCATTTATACCTGATATTGTTAGTTACTCTTGCATTTATACCTGATATTGTTAGTTATCCTTGAATATAAACTGAGATATTGTTAGTTACTGTTGCATATAAACCGTGATATTCTTATAGATTGTTGCATACAAATCTTGATGTTGTTATAGATTGTTGCATATAAACCGTGATATTATTATACTTTGTTGCATATAAACCGTGATATTGTTATAGATTGTTGCATATAATCCTTGACATTGTTATAGATTGTTGTATAAAATCTATTATATTGTTAATTATTCTTGAAATTTTACCATAATATTTTTTATTGTTGTATATAAACTGACGTTGTTAGTTATAGATTGTTGCATGTAAACTGAGATATTGTTATTTCTAGATAATTGTATATAAACCGAGATATTGTTAGTTATCCTTGTATATAAATCGAGATATTGTTAGTTATCCTTGTATATAAATAGAGATATTGTTAGTTATTGTTGCATTTATACCATGATATTGTTAGATACCATTTAATATAAACCATGACATTGTTAGTTACCATTGAATATAAACCGTGATACTGTTAGTTACCCTTGAATATAAACCGTGATATTGTTATGGATTGTTGCATATAAACCGGATATTGTTAAAGACTGTTGCATATAAACTGTGATATTGTTATAGATTGTTGCATATAAACCATGATATTGTTATAGATTGTTGCATATAAACCGTGATATTGTTATAGATTGTTTTATATAAACCGTAATTGTTAGTTATCGTTGTACATAAACCGTGATATTGTTAGTTATCATTGTATATAAACCGAGATATTGTTATTTATCGTTGTATATAAACTGAGATATTGTTAGTTATCCTTGTATATAAACTGAGATATTGTTAATTACTGTTGCATATAAACCGTGCTATTGTTATAGATTGTTGCATAAAATTCATGATATTGTTAGAGTTGTATATAAACAGTGATATTGTTGTAGATTGTTTTGTATAAACCGTGATATTGTTGGTTATTCTTGAAATTATACCATAATATTATTTACTGTTGTATATAAACTGACATTGTTATTTATAGATTGTTGCATGTATACCATGATATTGTTAGTTATTGTTTGTTGAATATAAACCAAGACAATATCAATATCTATATTTTGTGTATAGATATTAACAATATCTATATACAAAATAAAAATATCATTTTGTATATAGATATTGTTAATAATGGATTGTTGCATATAAACCGATATATTGTTAGTTATCCTTGAATATAAACCATGATATTGTTAGTTATCCTTATATATAAACCGAGATATTGTTAGTTATCCTTGTATATAAATCGAGATATTGTTAGTTACTTTTACATTTATACCATGATATTGTTAGTTACTGTTGCATGTAAACTGGGATATTGTTAGTTACTGTTGCATGCAAACCGCAAAATTGTTATAGATTGTGGCATATAAATCGCGATATTTTTAGTTATTTTTGTATATAAACCTGGATATAATTAGTTATAGATTGTTGCACATAAATGGTGATATTGTTAGTCATTGTTCCATATAACTTATGATATTGTCAATTATTCTTGGAATCTTACCATAATATTATTTACTGTTTTATGTAAACTGATGTTTTTAGAAATAGACCGTTGGATATAAACCGTAATATTTTTAGTTATTGTTTTATATAAACTGTAATATTGTTGGTTATTGTTGAATATAAACCGTGATATTGTATATAAACAGAGTTATCCTTGTATATAAACAGAGATATTGTTGGTTATTGTTGCATTTATATCATGATATTGTTAGTTTCTGTTGCATATAACCCGTGGTATTGTTATAGATTGGTGCATATAAATCGTGATATTGTTATAGTTATTGCATATAAACCGTGATACTGTTATAGGTTATTGCATATAAACCATGATATTGTTATAGATTGTTGTATAAAAACTGACGTTGTTGGTTATAGATTGTTGCATGTAAACCGAGATATTGTTAGTTATCCTTGTATATAAACCGTGATAGTTTTAGTTATTTTTTTATATAAACTATGATTTTGCTAGTTATTTTTTTATATAAACCGTGATTTTGGTAGTTATCGTTGTATGTGAACTGAGATATTGTTAGTTATCCTTTTATATAAATCGAGATATTGTTAGATATTGTTGCATTTATACCATGATATTGTTAATTGCCATTGAAAATAAACCATGATTTTGTTAGTTACCGTGATATTGTATATAAACAGAGTTATCCTTGTATATAAACAGAGATATTGTTGGTTATTGTTGCATTTATATCATGATATTGTTAGTTTCTGTTGCATATAACCCGTGGTATTGTTATAGATTGGTGCATATAAATCGTGATATTGTTATAGTTATTGCATATAAACCGTGATACTGTTATAGGTTATTGCATATAAACCGTGATATTGTTATAGATTGTTGTATAAAAACTGACGTTGTTGGTTATAGATTGTTGCATGTAAACCGAGATATTGTTAGTTATCCTTGTATATAAACCGTGATAGTTTTAGTTATTTTTTTATATAAACCATGATTTTGCTAGTTATTTTTTTATATAAACTGTGATTTTGCTAGTTATCGTTGTATGTAAACTGAGATATTGTTAGTTATCCTTTTATATAAATCGAGATATTGTTAGATATTGTTGCATTTATACCATGATATTGTTAATTGCCATTGAAAATAAACCATGATTTTGTTAGTTACCATTGAATATAAATGGTGATATTGTTAGTTATTCTTGTACGAAAACTTATTTTGTTAGTTATTCTTGAAATTATGCAATAATATTATTATTTCTGTTGTATATAAACTGACTTTGTTAGAATGTTGTATATAGATTGTTTGTTGCATATAAACTGTGATAGTGTTATAGATTGTTGTACATAAACAGTGATATTTTTAGTTATCGTTGTATATAAACTGAGATATTGTTAGTAATCCTTGTATATAAATCGAGATATTGTTAGTTATCGTTGTATATAAACGAGACATTTTTAGTTATTCTTGTATATAAACCGAGACATTTTTAGTTATTCTTGTATTAGTAAATTAATAAGAGGAGTATACCTCAATATAGTACGTGGAACACTTCCGTATGATACCCTCCAGAAATTAAAACGGAAAAAACGAAAAAATCGACAACTGACGGGTACATTAAAGTAAAATATAAATAATTGAATAATTAAAGTAAAATATAAATAATTAAATAATTAAAGTAAAATATAAATAATTAAATAATCAATTTAACACAATTCAAAATCAATTCAAAACAATTAAAATTCAAATTAACGCAATTAAAAGAATCTAACGAAAATATTCAAAACGATTTTCCTTCCTAAAGCTGACAATGCTTTTCGACTGACTGTCGTGATCACAGGAATGAAAATTACCGAATCAGGCTAAACCTGCAACTTAAATAGTGATTATATGTCTTCGCGCATGCGTGTGAAGGTCCACGCATCGGAGATCAAATATGGCCGCCGAACATTAACAGAATTCTCGTGTAATTTAATTTCAACGGTTTCTGCAATTAATAGTTGCATATAATTACGTTGAACGTTAAGTATTTTGGCCTCGTTAAATATAAAAGTATGTTTTTCGTTAATGGCATGAAAGGCTAATTCTGCCGCTGCTGAACGAGAAGCACGAACTGAGGCTTCGTGTTGATTTACACGAATATTAAGAGAAAACCGCGTCGAACCCTGGTAAGACGAGTCGCAATCACCGCAAGAAATGTTGTATACTAGATCATTAATTTGTGTTGCGAACGCGGAAAGAACCGAGCGATTGTTCAGTATAGTGTGTAACTTCCGTAGAGGCCTAGCTATAATTTTAAATTCGGTATCTTTAAAGAATCTGTTAAGCTGTTTGTGCCACTGTTCAACATATGGGACAGAAATAAAGTATTTTTTGATATTACTATTGTTGATTGGTGTAGTATTTTTTATCCTATCCTTAACTTGTACCCTAATTCGATTTATTGTGTTAATGGGATAACCCCTGTTCAAGAATCTGCTAGTTAATCTTTGTATTTCTGAGTCCAAAGCAGAATCCGTCGTTGAATATATATAGGCATTTAGAAATTGATTAAAGATAATCGATCTTTTTTAGGTGAACGGGTGGTAGCTTTTATAATGTAGAAGCATACCGGTGTTTGTGGGTTTTCGATAGATGCTAAATTGTATTTTGTTCGAGTCCCGGGTAAGCGTAAAATTTAGAAAGTGTAATGACTTAGTATCCGTATCTTCCCTTTCCAATGTAAATTTGAGTCTAGAATGAATATTATTAAACGAAAGTAAAATGTCTTGGATAGTACTACTATCAGTAATAACTAGAACATAATCAAAATTATTTATAGTTATAGTTAGCTATTGTTAGTTATAGATTGTTGCATATGAACTGTGATATTGTTACAGATTGTTGCATATAAACCGTGATATTGTTACTTATTGTTGTATATAAACCGTGATATTATTAGTTATCATTGTATATAAACCGAGATATTGTTAGTTATCCTTGCATATAAGGCAAGATATTGTTAGTTATTGTTGCATTCATATCATGATATAGTTAGTTACTGTTGCATATGAACCGGGATATTGTTAGTTACTGTTGCATACAAACTGCAATATTGTTAGAGATTGTGGCATATAAATCGTGACATTTTTAGATATTGTTGTATATAAACCTTGATATTGTTAGTATTGTATATATGCCGTGATATTGTTAGTTATTGTTATATATAAACCGTGATATTCTTAGTCATAGGTTGTTGCATATAAATGGTGATATTGTTAGTAATTGTTCCATATAAACTATGATATTGTAAGTTATTCTTGGAATCATACATTAATATTATTATTTACTGTTTCCTATAAACTGATATTGTTAGATATAGACTGTTGAAATAAACCGTGATATTTTTAGATATTGTTGTATATAAACGGAGATATTGTTAGTTATCCTTGCATATAAACTGTGATATTGTTAGTTATTATTGTATATAAACCGTGATTTTGCTAGTTATCGTTGTATATAAATCGAGATATTGTTAGTTATTGTCACATTTATACCATGATATTGTTAGTTACCATTGAATATAAAAGGTGATATTGTTAGTTATTCTTGTATGAAAATTGATTCTGTTAGTTATTCTTGAGATTATACAATAATATTATTATTTACTGTTATATATAAACTGATTTGGTAGATTGTTGCATATAGATTGTTGCATATAAACCGTGATATTGTTATAGATTGTTGTATATAAACTGTGATATTGTTATAGATGGTTGTTTATAAACCGTAATATTGTTAGTTATCGTTGTATATAAACTTAGATATTGTTAGTTATCCTTGTATATAAACTGAGATATTGTTAGTTACTGTTGCATATAAACTGAGATATTATTAGTTACTCTTGCATATAAACCATGCTATTGTTATAGATTGGTGCATATAAATCGTGATATTGTTAGTTATTGTTGTATACAAACCGTGATATAGTTATAGATTGTTGCACAAACCGTGATATTGTTATATATTGTTGCAAAAAACAGTGATATTGTTAAAGACTGTTGCATATAAACCGTGATATTGTTGGTTATTGTTGAATGAAAACTATGATATCATTAGTTATTCTTGAATTTATACCATAATATTTTTTACTGTTTTATATACATACTGACATTGTTAGTTATAGATTATTGCATGTAAACCGTGATATTGTTAGTTATCCTTGTATATAAATCGAGATATGATTAGTTATTTTTGCATTCATACCATGATATTGTTAGTTACTGTTTCATATAAACCGGGATATTGTTAGTTACTGTTGCATACAAACCGCAATATTGTTAGAGATTGTGGCATACAAATCGTTATATTTTTAGATATTGTTGAATATAAACCTTAATATTGTTAGTATTGTATATAAACCGTGATACTGTCAGTTACTGCTATATATAAACCGTGATATTCTTAATCATAGGTTGGTGCATATAAATGATGATATTGTTAGACATTGATCCATATAAACTATGATATTGTTAGTTATTCTTGGACTCATACATTAATATTATTATTTACTGTTTTATATAAACTGATGTTGTTAGATATAGACTGTAGAAAATAAACCGTGATATTTTTAGATATTGTTGTATATAAACCGAGATATTGTTAGTTATCCTTGCATATAAACCGTGATAATGTTAGTCATTATTGTACATAAACCGTGATTTTGCTAGTTATCGTTGTATATAAATCGAGATATTGTTAATTAATCTTGTATATAAATCGAGATATTGTTAGTTATTGTCGCATTTATACCATGATAATTATAGATACCACTGAATATAAACCATGATATTGTTAGTTACCATTCAATATAAACCGTGATATTGTTAGTTATTCTTGTATGAAAATTGATTTTGTTAGTTATTCTTGAAATTATACAATAATATTATTTCCTCTTGTATATAAACTGACTTTGTTAGATTGTTGCATGTAAACTGTGATATTGTTATAGATTGTTGTTTACAAACCGTGATATTGTTAGATATCGTTGTATATAAACCAAGCTATTGTTAGTTATCGTTGTATATATACTGAGATATTGTTAGTTATCGTTGTATATAAACTGAGATATTGTTAGTTATCCTTGTATATAAACTGAGATATTGTTAGTTATCCTTGTATATAAACTGAGATATAGTTAGTTATTATTGTATATAAACCGTGATTTTGCTAGTTATCGTTGTATATAAATCGAGATATTGAAAATTGATTTTGTTAGTTATTCTTGAAATTATACAATAATATTATTATTTACTGTTGTATATAAACTGACTTTGTTAGATTGTTGCATATATTGGTGAATATAATTCGTGATATTGTTAGTTATTGTTGTATACAAACCGTGATATTGTTATAGATTGTAGCCTATAAACTGTGATATTGTTATAGATTGTTGCATAAAACAGTGATATTGTTAAAGATTGTTGCATATAAACCGTGATATTGTTGGTTATTGTTGAATAAAAACTATGATATTGTTAGTTATTCTTGAAATTATACCATAATATTATTTACAGTTTTATATATATACTGACATATGTCAGTATATATATAAAACTGTATATATATAAAAATGAGTTATAGATTATTGCATGTAAACTGTGATATTGTTAGTTATTGTTTGTTGATTATAAACCGAGTTATTGTAAATTATAGATTGTTGCATATAAACCGATATATTGTTAGTTATCCTTGTATATAAACTGTGATATTGTTAGTTATCGTTGTATATAAACGGAGATATGTTTTGTTATCCTTGTATATAAATCGAGATATTGTTAGTTATTTTTGCATTTATACCATGATATCATTAGGTACTGTTGCATATAAACCGGGATATTGTTAGTTACTGTTGCATGCAAACCGCAATATTGTTATAGATTGTGGCATATAAATCGCGATATTTTTAGTTATTTTTGAATATATACCCCTTGATATAGTTAGTTATAGATTGTTGCACATAAATGGTGATATTGTTAGTCATTGTTCTATATAAATTATAAAATTTACTGTTATTCTTGGAATCATGCCATAATATTATTATTTACTGTTTTATGTAATTTGATGTTTTTAGAAATAGACCATTAGATAGGAACCATGATATTTTTAGTTATTCTTGTATATAAACCATAACATTGTAGTTATTGTTGAATATAAACCGTGATATTGTTAGTGATCCTTGTATATAAACCCAGATATTATTATTTATTGTTGCATTTATATCATGATATTGTTAGTTACCTTTGTATATAAACCGTGATATTGTTAGTTGTTCTTGCAATTATACCATAATATTATTTACTAACAGTACTGTTGTATATAAACTGATGTTTTAGATATTGATTGTTGCATATAAACTGATGTTTTAGTGATTGATTGTTGCATATAACTATGATATTGTTGGTTATTGTTGTATATAAATGATGATATTGTTAGTTATACCTTGTATATAAATTGAGATATTGTTAGTTATTGTCGCATTTATACCATGATATTGTTAGTTACTGTTGCATATAAACCGTGATATTGTTATATATTGTTCAATATAAATCGTGATATTTTTTCTTATTGTTGTATATAAACCTTGATACTTTTAGTGTTGAATATAATCCATGATATTGTTAGTTATTGTTGTATGTAAACAATGATATTGTTAGTTATTCTTGAAATTATACAATAATATTATTATTTACTGCTGTATATAAACTGACGTTGTTCGATTGTTGCATATAGATTGTTTGTTGCATGTAAACTTTGATATTGTTAGTTATAGATTGTTGCATATAAACTGTGATACTGTTATAGATTTTTGCATATAAACCATGATATTGTTAGTTATTGTTGTATATAAACCGTGATATTATTAGTTTTCCTTGTATATAAACTGAGATATTGTTAGTTACTGTTGCATATAAACCGTGATATTATTAGTTTTCCTTGTATATAAACTGAGATATTGTTAGTTACTGTTGCATATAAACCGTGATATTGTTATAGATTGTTGTATATAAACCGTGATATTGTTATAGTTATTGCATATAAACAGTGATACTCTTATAGATTGTTGTATAAAAACTATGATATTGTTAGTTCTTTTTGAAATTATACCATAATCTTATTTAGTGTTGTATATAAACTGACGTTGTTGGTTAAAGTTTTTTGCATGTAAACCGTGATATTGTTAGTTATAGATTGTTGCATATAAACCGAGATATTGTTAGTTATAGTTGTTGTATATAAACGGAGATATTGTTAGTTATTGTTGCATTTATACCATGATATTGTTAGATACCATTGAATATAAACCATGATATTGTTAGTTACCATTGAATATAAACCGTGATATTGTTAGTTACCATTGAATATAAACCGTGATATTGTTAGTTACCATTGAATATAAACCGTGATATTGTTACAGATTGTGGTATATAAACCACATTATTGTTAGAGATTGTTGAATATAAACCACGTTATCCTTGTATATAAACTGAGATATTGTTAGTTACTGTTGCATATAAACTGTGCTATTGTTATAGATTTTTGCATAGAAATCGTGATATTGTTAGTGTTGTATATAAACCGTGATATTTTTATAGATTGTTGTATATAAACCATGATATTGTTAAAGACTGTTGGATATAATCTGTGATATGGTTATAGATTGTTGCATATAAACCGTGATATTGTTATAGATTGTTGCATATAAACTGTGATATTGTTATAGATTGTTGCATATAAACTGTGATATTGTTATAGATTGTGCATATAAACCGTGATATTGTTATCGATTGTTTTATATAAACCGTGATATTGTTAGTTATCGTTGCATATGAATTGTGATATTTTTAGTTATTGTTGTATATAAACCTTTATATCATTAGCTATTGTTGTATCTAATCTATGATATTGTTAGTTATTCTTGAAATTATACTATAATATTATTTACTGTTGTCTATAAACTGACATTGTTAGATTGTTGCATATAGATTGTTTGTTGCATGTAAACCATGATACTGTTAGTTAAAAATTGTTGCATATAAACTGTGATATTGTTATAGATTGTTGCATATAAACCGTGATATTGTCAGATATTGTTGTATATAACCGTGATATTGTTAGTTATCATTGTATGTAAACCGAGATAGTGTTAGCTATCCTTGTATATAAACTGAGATATTGTTAGGTACTGTTGCATATAAACCATGATATTGTTATAGATTATTGTATATACACCGTGATATTGTTATAGATTGTTGCATATAAACTGTGATTTTTTTATAGGTTGTTGTAAATAAACCGTTATATTGTTGTTAGTTATTCTTGAAATTATACCATAATATTATTTACTGTGTATATTGTTAGTCATTTGTATATAAACAGACGCTTTTGCTTATAGATTGTTGCATGTAAACCGAGATATTGTTAGTTATAGATTGTTGTATATAAACCGAGATATTGTTAGTTATTTTTGTAATTATACCATAATATTATTTACTAACAATACTGTTGTATATAAACTGATGTTTTAATTATTGATGTTTGCATATAAACTATGATATTGTTAGTTATTTTTGTATATAAATTATGATATTGTCAGTTATCCTTGTATATAAACCGAGGTATTGTTAGTTATTGTGGCATTCTTACCATGATATTGTTAGTTATTGTTGAATATAAACCGTGATATTGTTAGTTATTGTTGTATGTAAACTATGATATTGTTAGTTATTCTTGAAATTATAGAATAATATTATTATTTACTGTGGAATATAAACTGACGTTTTTGGTTTGTTGCATATAGTTTGTTTGTTGCCTGTAAACCGTGATATTTTTAGTTATAGATTGTTGCATATAAACTGTGATATTTTTATAGATTGTTGCATAAAAACCGTGATATTGTTAGTTACTGTTCCATATAAACCATGATATTCTTATAGATTGTTGCATACAAATCTTCATATTTTTATAGATTGTTGCATACAAATCTTCATATTTTTATAGATTGTTGCATACAAATCTTCATATTTTTATAGATTGTTGCATATAAATCGTGATATTGTTATAATTTTTTGCATATAAATCGTGATATTATTATAGATGTTTGCAAATAAACCGTGATATTGTTATAGATTGTTGTATAAAAACTATGATATTGTTAATTATTCTTGAAATTATACCATAATATTATTTTCTCTTGTATATAAACTGACGTGGTTAGTTATAGATTGTTGTATGTAAACAGTGATATTGTTAGTTATAGATTGTTGCATTTAAACCAAGATATTGTTAGTTATCGATTGTTGCATATAAACCGAGATATTGTTAGTTATAGATTGTTGTGTATAAACCGAGATATTGTTAGTTATCCTTGTATATAAATGGAGAAATTGTTATTTATCGTTGCATTTATACCATAATATTGTTAGTTACTATTGCATATAAACTGTGATATTTTTATAGATTCTTGTCTATAAACAAAGATATTGTTAGTTATCAATTGTTGCATATAAACCGAGATATTTTTTGTTATAGATTGTTGTATATAAACTGTGACATTGTTAGTTATCCTTGTATATAAACCATGATATTGTTAGTTATCGTTTTAGATAAACCGTGATATTGTTAGATTTTCTTTCAAATAATTCGAGATATTGTTGCATTCATACAAGGATATTGTTAATTACTGTTGTATTAGTAAATTAATAAGAGGAGTTTACCTCAATATAGTACGTGGAACACTTCCGTATGATACCCTCCAGAAATTAGAACGGAAAAAACGAAAAAATCGACAACTTACCGGTACATTAAAGTAAAATATAAATAATTAAATAATCAATTTAACACAATTAGAAGAATCTAACGAAAATATTCAAAATGATTGTTATAATATTATTATCAACGTAGAACATATTGAGTATTACAGCTCTGATTCATACTATCTAATTACTGTTGTATATAAACCGGGATATTGTTGGTGACTGTTGCATAGAAACCCGCAATATTGTTAGAGATTGTGGCATATAAATCGTGATATTTTTAGTTAGTTTTGTATATAAACCGTGATACTGTTAGTTATTGTGGTATATAAACCGTGATACTGTTAGTTATTGTTGTATACAAACCGTGATACTGTTAGTTATTGTTGTTTATAAACCGTGATATTCTTAGTCATAGATTGTTGCACATAAATGGTGATAATTTTAGTCATTATTCCATATAAACTATGATATTGTTAGTTATTCTTCGAATCATACCTTAATATGATTATTTACTGTTTTATATAAACTGAAGTTTTTAGAAATAAGCTGTTGTATATAAACTGTGATATATTTAGTTATTGTGGTATATAAACCATAACATGTTTGTTATTGTTGTATGTAAACGTGATATTGTTAGTTAATCTTGTATATAAACAGAGATATTGTTAGTTATTGTTGCATTCATTCCATGATATTGTTAGTTATTGTTGCATTTATTCCATGATATTTTTAGATACCATTGAATATAAATGGTGATATTGTTAGTTATTCTTGAATGAAAACTGATTTTTTGGTTATTCTTGAAATTATACAATAATATTATTTACTGTTGAATATAAACTGACTTTGTTAGATTGTTGCATGTAAATTGTTTGTTGCAGGTAAACTGTGATAATGTTAATTTTTGTTATATATAAACTGTGAAATTGTTAGTTATCGTTGTATATAAAACGAGATATTGTTAGTTATCCTTGTATATAAACTGAGATATTTTTAGTTACTGTTGCATATAAACTGCGATATTGTTAGTTATTCTTGCAATTATACCATAATATTATTTACTAACAATACTGTTGTATATAAACTGTTGTTTTAATTATTGACTGTTGCATACAAAGTATGATACTGTTAGTTATCCTTGTATATAAACTGAGATATTGTTAGTTATTGTCACATTTATACCATGATATTGTTAGTTACTGTTGCATATAACCCTTGGTATTGTTATAGATTGTTGCATATAAATCGTGATATTGTTATAGATTGTTGTATATAAATCGTCATATTGTTATCGATTGTTGTATAAAAATTATATTGATAATCCTTCTTGAAATTATACCATAATATTATTTACTGTTGTATAAAAACTAACGTTGTTGGTTATAGATTGTTGCATGTAAACCGTGATATTGTTAGTTATAGATTGTTGCATATAAACCGAGATATTGTTAGTTATAGATTGTTGTATATAAACCTAGATATTGTTAGTTATCCTTGTATATAAACCATGATAATGTTAGTTATTTTTGTATATAAACCATGATTTCGCTAGTTATCGTTGTATACAACTGATATTGCTAGTTATCCTTGTATATAAATCGAGATATTGTTGCATTTATACCATGATATTGTTAGTTACCACTGAAAATAAACCGTGATATTGTTAGTTACCATTCAATATAAACCGTGATATTGTTAGTTATTCTTGTACGAGAACTGATTTTGTTTGTTATTCTTGAAATTATGCAATAATATTATTATTTTCTGTTGTATATAAACTGACTTTGTTACAATGTTGTATATAGATTGTTTGTTGCATATAAACTGTGATAATGTTATAGATTGTTGCATATAAACTGTGATATTTTTAGAGATTGTTGCATATAAACTGTGATAGTGTTACAGATTGTTGCATATAAACTGTGATATTGTTAGAGATTGTTGCATATAAACTGTGATATTGTTAGAGATTGTTGCATATAAACTGTGATATTGTTATAGATTGTTGCATATAAACCGTGATATTATTAGTTATCGTTGTATATGAACCGTGATATTGTTAGTTATCATTGTATATAAACCGAGATATTGTTAGTTATCCTTGCATACAATTCGAGATATTGTTAGTTATTGTTGCATTCATACCATGATATTGTTAGTTACTGTTGCATATAAACCGGGATATTGTTAGTTATTGTTGCATTCATACCATGATATTGTTAGTTACTGTTGCATACAAAGCGCAATATTGTTAGAGGTTTTGCGCATATGAATCGTGATATTTTTATTTCTTGTTGCATATAAACCTTTATATTGTTAGTGTTGTATATAAACCGTGATACTGTTAGTTATTGTTGTTTATAAACCGTAATATTCATAGTCATAGATTGTTGTATATAAATGGTAATATTGTTAGTCATTGTTCCATATAAACTATGATATTGTTCGTTATTCTTGGAATCATACCTTAATATTATTATTTACTATTTTATATAAACTGATGTTGTTAGAAATAGACTGTTGGATATAAACCGTGATATTTTTAGTTATTGTTGTATATAACCCAAAATATGGTTTGTTAATGTTGTATATAAACCGTTATATTTTTAGTTATTGTTGTATATAAACTGAGATATTGTAAATTACTCTTGCATATAAACCTTGATATTGTTATAGATTGTTGTATAAAAACAATGATATTGTTATAGATTGTTGTATAAAAACAATGATATTGTTAGTTCTTCTTGAAATTATACCATAATATTATTTACTGTTGTATATAAACTGACGTTGTTATAGATTGTTCTATATAAACTGACGTTGTTATAGATTGTTCTATATAAACTGACGTTGTTATAGATTGTTCTATATAAACTGACGTTGTTAGTTATAGATTGTTGTATATAAACCGAGATATTGTTAGTTATTGTTGCATTTATACCATGATATTGTTAGTTACCATTGAATATAAACCGTGATATTGCTAGTTACCATTGAATATAAACCATGATATTGTTAGTTATTCTTGTATCAAAACTGATTTTGTTAGTTATTCTTGAAATTATACAATAATATTATTATTTACTGTTGTATATAAACTGACTTTGTTAGATTGTTGCATATAGATTGTTTGTTCCATGTAAACTGTGATATTGTTATAGATTGTTGCATATAAACCGTGAGATTGTTATAGATTGTTGTATATAAACCGTGATATTGTTATAGATTGTTGTATATAAACCGTGATATTGTTATAGATTGTTGTATATAAACCGTGATATTGTTAGTTATCTTTGTATATAAACAGTGATATTTTTAGTTATCCTGGTATATAAACTGAGATATTGTTAGTTACTGTTGCATATAAACCGAGATATTGTTACTTACTGTTGCATATAATTCGTGATATTGTTAGTTATTTTTGTATATAATCTGTGATATCGTTTTCGATTGTTGCATATAAACCGTGATATTGTTAAAGACTGTTGCATATAAACTGTGATATTGTTATAAATTGTTGCATATAAACCGTAATATTGTTATAGATTGTTGCATATTAACCGTAATATTGTTATAGATTGTTGCATATAATCCGTAATATTGTTATAGATTGTTGCATATAATCCGTAATATTGTTATAGATTGTTGCATATAATCCGTAATATTGTTATAGATTGTTGCATATAAACCGAGATATTTTTTCTTATAGATTGTTGCATATAAACTGAGATATTGTTTGTAATCCTTGTATATAAATCGAGATATTGTTAGTTATCGTTGTATATAAACCGAGACATTTTTAGTTATCCTTATATGTAAATCGAGATATTTTTAGTTATTTTTGCATTTATACCATGATATTGTTAGTTACTGTTGAATGCAAACCGCAATATTGTTATAGATTTTGGCATACAAATCGCGATATTTTTAATTATTTTTGTATATAAACCTTGGTATAGTAAGTTACATATTGTTGCACATAAATGGTGATATTGTTAGTCATTGTTCCATATAAACTACAAAATTTACTGTTATTCTTGGAATCATACCATAATATTATTATTTACTGTTTTATATAATTTGATGTTTTTAGAAATAGACCATTAGATATGAACCGTGATATTTTTAGTTATTCTTGTATATAAACCATAACATTGATAGTTATTGTTGAATGTAAACCGTGATATTGTTAGTGATCCTTGTATATAAACACAGATATTATTAATTATTTTTGCATTTATATCATGATATTGTTAGTTATTCTTGCAATTATTCTATAATATCATTTACTAACAATACTGTTGTATATAAACTGATGTTTTAGATAATGATTGTTGCATATAAACTGATGTTTTAGTGATTGATTGTTGCATATAAACTATGATATTGTTGATTATTGTTGTATATAAATGATGATATTGTTAGTTATACCTTGTATATAAATTGAGATATTGTTAGTTATTGTCGCGTTTATACCATGATATTGTTAGTTACTGTTGCATATAAACCGTGATATTGTTATATATTTTTGAACATAAATCGTGATATTTTTAGTTATTGTTGTATATAAACCTTTATATTGTTAGTTATTGTTGTATGTAAACTATTATATTGTTAGTTATAGTTGAAATTATACAATAATATTATTATTTACTGTTGTATATAAACTGACATTGTTAGATTGTTGCATATAGAATTTTTGTTGCTTGTAACTCGTGATATTGTAGTTATAGATTGTTGCATATAGAATTTTTGTTGCATGTAAACCGTGATATTGTTATTTTTAGATTGTAGCATATAAACTGTGATATTGTTGTAGATTGTTGCATATAAACCGTGATATTTTTAGTTATCAGTGTAAATAAACCGAGATATTGTTAGCTAACCTTGTATATAAACTGAGATATTGTTAGTTACTGTTGCATATAAACCGTGATATTGTTATAGATTATTGCATATAAACCGTGATATTGTTATATATTGTTGCATATTAACTGTGATTTTGTTAACAATTGTTGTATATAAACCGTGATATTGTTATAGATTGTTGTATAAAAACTATGATATTGTTAGTTATTCTTGAAATTATACCATAATATTATTTACAGTTGTATATAAACTGACCTTGTTGGTTATAGATTGTTGCATTTAAACCGAGATATTGTTAGTTATCTTTGTATATAAACCGTTATATTATTAGTTATTGTTGTATATAAACCGTGATTTTGCTAATTATCGTTGTATATAAACGAGATATTGTTAGTTAATCTTGTATATAAATCGAGATATTGTTAGTTATTGTTGCATTTATATCATGATATTGTTAGTTACCGTTGCATATAAACTGTGATATTTTAGTTACCATTGCATATAAACCGTGATATTGTTAGTTATTTTTGCAATTATATCATATTATTTACTAACAATACTGTTGTATGTAAACTGATGTTTTAGTTATTGATGTTTGCATATAAACTATGATATTGTTAGTTATTGTTGTATATAAATTATGATATTGTTAGTTATCCTTGTATATAAACCGAGGTATTGTTAGTTATTGTCGCATTTATACCATGATATTGTTAGTTACTGTTGAATATATACCGTGATATTGTTATTTATTGGTGTATGTAAACTATGGTATTGTTCATTATTCTTGAAATTATACAATATTATTAATTACTGTTGTATATAAACTGACGTTTTTAGATTGTTGCATATAGATTGTTTGTTGCCTGTAAACCGTGATATTGTTATTTATAGATTGTTGCATATAAACTTTGATATTGTTAGTTACTGTGCATATAAACCCTGACATTCTTATAGATTGTTGCATACAAATCTTGTTGTTATAGATTGTTGCATATAAATCGTGATATTGTTATACTTTGTTGCATATAAATCGTGATATTATTATATTGTTGCATATAAACCATGATATTGTTATAGATTATTGCATATAATCCTTGGTATTGTTATAGATTGTTGTATAAAATCTATGATATTGTTAATTATTCTTGAAATTATACCATAATATTATTTACTGTTGTATATAAACTGACGTTGTTAGTTATAGATTGTTGCATGTAAACCGTGATATTGTTAGTTATAGATTGTTGCATGTAAACCGTGATATTGTTAGTTATAGATTGTTGTATACAAACCGAGATATTGTTATTTATAGATTGTTGTATATAAACCGAGATATTGTTAGTTATCCTTGTATATAAACCGTGCTATTGTTAGTTATTGTTGTATATAAACCGTGATATCGAGAGTTATCATTGTATATAAACCGAGATATTGTTAGTTATCCTTGTATATAAATCGAGATATTGTTATTTATTGTTGCATTTATACCATGATATTGTTAGTTACTGTTGCATATAAACTGTGATATTTTTATAGATTGTTGCATATAAATCGTGATATTATTAGTGTTGTATATAAACCGGGATATTGTTAGTTATTTTTGTATATAAACTGCGATATTGTTATAGATTGTTGCATATAAACCGTGATATTGTTATAGATTGTTGCATATAAACCGTGATATTGTTATAGATTGTTGCATATAAACCGTGATATTGTTATAGATTTTTGCATATAAACCGTGATATTGTTAGTTACTGTTGTATATAAACCGTGATATTTTTAGTTACTCTTGTATATAAACTGTGATATTTTTAGTTATTGTTGTGTATAATGTTGTTGGTATAGAGCTTAACGACAAAAGAGCTACTGAGGCCAAATTGTGTCTGTTTCTGTTTATTTACAGGCAACATAATTATAGACGTTAAATTATATACTCCTGTACATATTATAGAAATATCAAACAATTCTTCTACGTTCGCTTCATTTCGTAGGAAGTGCGATAAATTATGAGAGTTGTTCAATGTGGAGAGAGATTTGAAAGTATAAGAGCGGATGGTTGAATGTAAGGGACAATCAACCAGAAAATGACGGACCGTAAATTGCATCTGACAGGATGAACACTGAGGTGCGTTTTCTCCCAATAGCAGGAAGAGATGTGCACGATGATTGTGTCCAGTTCTGAGTAGTGCCAATACCACTTCCTCTCTTCTGTTTGGTCGGAAGCTAGAACGCCACATCTTTGGAATCTTGTTTTATCTGGTAAAGTTTATTTTGGTGTTACTTTTCCAGATCTGTGACCAGTTGTCGTAGCATGCTTTGCGACTGATGGGCTTATAGTTGCTGTAAGGAACCTGAGGAAGTTGTGAGAGAGAGAGGTTTGAGGATGTCAGGGTCAAAGTTAGCACTTTCGTTTCCTGGAATGCCAGAATTACCAAGTATCCAGCAAACTGATTGGACACATTGCAGGAGATTAACTTGGAATGAATGTATTTCAAGACTGGACGGGAAGATGAGAAATTCTTCCTTAAGGCAGACACAGCACTGAGGGAGTCTGTGTAAATTATGGCAGGTGAGATGGATAGCTCAATAATTTTACCAAGCGCTAACTTTAATAACATATGATTCAGCAGTGAAGATGCTGTAGGCTAATGGTAGTGAGGCTGTAGCAATAAATAAAGGAAGATCTGCAGCAGCACCTACCGTGCTTGCAGTTTTCGATCGGTCAGTATAGGTTTTACAGGCACGACAGTTAAAAGTAGCGTGAGATGAGTGAAACTGCCTGATATTGCAAGGTGGTATGACATTTTTCCCCCTGAAGAAAATGTACATCGTAATATGCAGAAACATATGTCTAGGTTAAAACAGGTCCTGAAGGATATCACTTAATATTCCTATTCTGAACAAGCTCTTTAATTGTGAGTGAAGCAGGTCTATTTTCATTTGGTTTGCTCTCACAGAACAAATCCCACCAAGTATTATAAAGATTCTTCCAAATGGGGTGAGATGGTATACCCTGGATTTTAGCAGCGTATTGGAGCAACAATGTTTTCCTACGAAGATATAATGGAGGATCATGCGCATCAATGTAAAGACTTTTGATTGGAGAAGTCCTGAAAGCGCCCAACGCAGTCCTCAGGGCTGAATGATATTTAGACGTTGTAAAGTAGTGTTTCTAGCAGAGTCATATACTAGACAACTATTATCTAAGCGTGAATGGATTAAAGTTCTGTAAAGGTGAAGTAAAGTATATCGATCAGCTCCCCAAAACATGGACGAGAAAGTAACTGACCAAAGTATGTTCATATGCTCTAGACAACCATTTCTTAATTGAGTGATGTGAGCTTGGAAATTAAGCTTGCTGTCTAATATCAGACCAAGAAATCTGAAGTTTGTAGCAAGTGGGATTGGAATATTGTTGATATGTAATTCAGGATCAGGATGGAGAGCCCGACGCTTGCAAAAGTGGGTGGCAGTGCATTTATTTTATGGTACTTGATAACCATTCCTTCAAGTCCACAATTCAATTTTGGATACGTTAAGTTGGAGTTGGAATTCAATAGTATTGATACTTTGATACTGACAGAACATAGTAAGGTCGTCTGCATACATATAAGTTTCGACAGTTTTTGGGATCTCACGTGTCATTCTAACTGCAAAAAGTGTTGAAGTATCGATCCCTGCGGGATTCCTTCTTCCTGAATGTGAGAATCGAATCAGAAAGTATGCTTTTATACCGGACCTGAAAAGTGCGCAATTGCAGGAAATTTTTAATTATTTCAGGCATGTGGCCCCTAAATCCCAGATGGTAAAGGTACATAAGAATACCATGACGCTAGGTAGCGTAAAATCCCTTTTCAATATCTAAGTTGACCATAACTAGATGTTGCTTCTTGACAAAGGCATTCCGGAAATGAGATCCGGCTTGATGAGCACATCTAGGGTTGCTCTATTTTTTCGAAAACCATACTGAGGATCTGGAAGGAGATTCTGTGACTCCAAGATGTAGGTGAGCTTACTATGAAACATGTTTTCGAAAATTTTACCCAAGTAGCTCGTGAGAGATATGGGCCTATAATTTTGAACAAGATAGGATCTTTTCCTGGTTTTGGTATGGCAGTAATAAAAGAAGGGCCCCAGGAAGAAGGATAAGCATTTTCATAGAAAATTCGATTCTAGAAGATCAACAAAATAAGTAAGTCCTTTTCAGGTAAATGCTTCAGCATAATGTAATGAATAACATCTGGGCCGGCGTCACTATTGGATATCTATTTAATGATTCTTTGAATTCTGTTAATGTAAAAGGTTGGTTGTACCGGAAAGAGCGGAGTGTGAAGAAATTGATTTCATGCCGTTCTGCTGCTACTTTGATGTTTTGAAAGGTGGATGCATAGGAAGTAGAAGCAGAGATTGTGGCAAACGATCCTGCTAGTGCATTAGCAACTTCTTTAGGAGTAGACACGTCTTTCCCTTTCCAATTAAGTATCGTAGGCGGCAGCCCAGTAAATTTGCCATTTAGGACCTGTATCTTTCTCCAGATGAGCCGGGTGTCGGTGTCTTTGGTGATGGTTGAGGCAAAGGCAATCCATGAGTCACGTTTTGCTATCCGTCTAATTTGCCTTGCTTTAGCTTTAAGCCTCTTATAAGTGGTTAAGTTACTTGTGGTAGGATACTTTCGGAAATTATTCCACGCACGATTTTTCTCCTTTTTGTCATGAAAGCAGTCTGTGTTCCACCAGTGATTCCGATTAATGCGATATGCCTTGAATTGTGGAATAGATCCATCGGATGCTGTCAGAATCTGATTGGTTATGTATGCAGTTACATCATTAATCGGTTGTTTTTGAACATAAAGTCTGTCTAGATATATTTGGGCAGAATAGCCATCCCATTTTGCCTTTCTAAACTCCAAGTGGATCGTTGTTCTGCATTTACAGTTGCCCCTGTTTGTAATGTGCAAATAATCGGAAAAGTGGATCCTGTAGGTAGGTGGATGTATGTGGAAGATCCAGAGTTTAGTATATTTAGATCATTGTTATTCAAAAACTCCTCAATCAATTTGCCTCTTGCGTCCGTTGTAGTGGATCCCCATAATGAATGGTGGCCATTAAAATTACCGAAAAGGCAAATTGGTGTTGGGAGTTGTGTGAGGAGATTGTCCAGTTCTGAATGAGGAAACGGCATAGATGGTGGAATGTAAATAGAAACAAGGGTAACTGAATTACCAAATTCAATACGAACTGCCACAGCTTGTATAGAGGTTCATAACTGGATGAGCCTCGAAGGAATATTTGAATTAAGAAGAATAGCTACTCCTCCACATGCAGGAGATTCTGGTCTTCTGTCTCGTCTGTACATGATATAATTTGAAAATTTTGGCGAGATTCGCTTGTTTGGTTTGTTTGGGTTTTTTTTACGAGCATTAGCAACTAAGGCCATATTGTTCCGGGAATATGCGGTGGTCATTCCTTGACCTTTCCGCATTCACCGTATTTGGTGGTGACGGGCTCGAACCCCGGTCTAATCAAGAAGCGTGTTCTCCTTCCCACCTGGCTACGGACGCGCCTGGCGAGATTAGCAGTGACAGGAATGTTTCCTGTAGACATACATACGCCTATGAGATTAAATTGGGTGTGAAATTCCTTCAAGTCATCTGAATGTCTTCTTAGTCGTCTGTATTATATGATGTTTTGTCTTCTTCCATTATATGATGTTTTGCATTATATATGTCACTGATTGGAGTGTTAGTGGCTTCATTGGTTTTAGATTTAGGAGTGTCTTTTCCAGATGTTGATAGGGTAGCTTTAACTCAGTTAGCAATAGAAGTGCTGGGTGGAAGAATTGACACGTCTGTTTCAACTGCAGATGACGAATAGCTCAGGGTGTAAGACGCATATGATCGACTAAGCATGGTCAACGTAATATGTCTGTGTGCTTCAGGATATGTGAATTTATGTTCAATTTTGTATTTTTTAATTTTTTTTTCCAGTTTTCCACATTTCACATGATTTGGAAAAAAGAAGGGTAGCTTCCTATACAGTTAGGGCAAATGGGAGTTGAGACTAAACAATCTGTTTGTGCATGGTCCTTTTATCCACAAATTGGGCGAATTCGGCAATTTAAATAGCCAGCTTTTACTGTAGATGGTAATTCTGGAGTGCTAAATGTTAAGATGATGAACGAGAGGAACAAGATTTCCATCTTTTTTTTTTTTTTTTTTTTGTCATTATTCATTTGACAATGATCACTTTTTGACTGCTAAGTTCTTGAACTATTTCTTACTCAGTGACTGTAAGTAGGTCCCACTCTGTGATAACACCTTTAGATGAATATAAAGTGTTCTGGAAGTGACAGATACTGGCAGCCCGCCAAACGTTTTCTTTAGCAGCCATTCAGAATGTTCAGAAGAATCTGTTTCAATCAGGTCTCCCGATTGCAGTCGTTTCACCATTTTTGGTAATCCCACGATGGATTCCAAATATCTTTGGATTCGAAATAGGGATAACTTAACCACAACCTGGGTGGATAGGGAGTGAATTAACAAAAAAATTGGTAAGTCTTGGCATTGTGCTTCCCTACGAAGCCTTTTGGGTTAGTTCAGTTCATTATCAGGTGGTCTCTGGCTTTGAGCTTGAAGGCTCTAGAGGTGGTTAATCATTTATATCCATGGTTGCTCCTTTTTGCCTTGGAGGATAACTTTTCCCTCAGGTTACCGGCCCCGCTACGTGAATTCAGGAGTGGTGGCACCTAGTGACCAAGCGGCTGGAAAAATTAGTTTATTAGTGAAAATTAATATATATACTAAGAAAAAAAAGGCGATTTCCTTTTCTGGGTTATACCTCAATACCTGTAAAGTACAGAACCACTTATAATAAACTGAACATTTGAAAAGCACTAGAAATAAAAGGAACGAGATCGCTGGAAAAAATCACTATTTATCGCTGAGGAAAAATCGCTTGGACACTAACGCATGCCAGTCGGAGCTTGTATATAAACCGTGATATTGTTAGATATTTTTGTACATAAACCGCGAAATTGTTAGTTATTGTTGCATATAAACCGTGATATTGCTAGTAATCCTTGTATATAAACCGTGATAGTGCTAGTAATCCTTGTATATAAACCGTGATATTCTTAGTTATTGTTCCATATAAACCGAGATATTGTTAGTTATTGTTGCATTTATACCATTATATTGTAAGTTACTGTTGAATATAAATCGGAATATTTTTAGTCATTGTTCCATATAAACTATGATATTTTTATTCTTGCAATTATACCATAATGTTGTTATTTACTGTTGTAATATTGTTATTACAACAGTAAATTGTTATATTGTTATTTACTGTAATGTTGTTAGATACAGATTGTTGCATATAAACCGTGGTATTGTTATTGTTGTATATAAACTGTGATATTGTATTAGTATTAGTATTAGTATTAGTAACGGCCGTATGGTGCAAGAAAGCCTATGGCTTATGCTGCACCAGCAAAAAAAAAAAAAAAAAAATTCGAAAAAAACAATGATAAAAACAAAAATTAAATAAATAAATAATAATAATTAATAAATAAATAATAATAATTAATAAATAAATAATAATAATTAATAAATAAATAAAAATAATAAAATGAAATTAAAAATTAAATAAAAAGGAAATTAATCCTATCATCCTATGCGCTTCCCTTACCCGAAAGTACTATCCATATGACCTTTGAATTTCCCCAAACTGTCGGCCTCTACCACCCATGAAGGCAACTTATTACAGTAATTTATAACTCGCTGGCTAAAATAAAACTTCCTGCAGTCCAATCTAAACATTTCCCCCCGTAACTTGAATTTATGTCCCCTAGTTCTAGCATCATTTATAATCTTGAAAATTTTGACCTCATTCATTTTACTGATGCCTCTCAGAGCCTTAAACACCTCAATTAAATCTCCTCTAAGGTGTCTAGTTTTCAAACTCTGCAACCCACATATTCGAAGTCTTTCTTCATAGGGACGCCCTTTTGCCGATCTCACCAGGCGAGTTACCCTTCTTTGCACCCTTTCAAGAAGCTCGATGTCTTTCTTTAGGTGCGGTCTCCATACTTGAACACAGTATTCCAAGTGTGGTCTAACATAAGCCTTATATAATGGGATTATCACGTCCCTATCTCTACTTGCAAAAGTTCGATAGATCATCGATAGGACACCATGGGCCTTCCTTGCAACCTGTTTACAATGCTCAGAGAATTTCATGTCTGACGGTATCGTAACACCCAAGTCCCTTTCCTCAGTACTGTGTTTAGTTGAACTCCACCAAGTGAATAAGTTATTTTGGGATTACTGTTTCCCAGTAATCCCAAAATAACTTATTCACTTGGTGGAGTTCACCTAAACCCAGTACTGGAGGTACTGGGTTTAGTTGAACTCCACCAGTTGAATATTGTTAGATTTTGTTGAATATAAACTTTGATAGTAATGGCTATTGTTGCATATAAACCGCCATATTTTGGTTATTGTTGCATATAAACCGTCATATTTTGGTTATTGTTGCATATAAACCGTCATATTTTAGTTATTGTTGCATACGAACCGTCATATTATTAGTCATTTCTGCATTTATACCAAGATATTGTTAGTTATTATATTATTATCATATATTATTAAAAAGATATTATCATATAAACCATGATATTGTTAGTTCTAGATTGTTGCATATAAACCTGATATTTTCAGTTATATATTGTTGCATATAAACCGTGATATTATTAGTCTTTGTTCCATATAAACCGTGATATTGTTAGTTACTCTTGCATATAAACCCCGATATTATTCGTTATATATTGTTGCATATAAACCCCGATATCATTAGTTATATATTCTTGCATATAAACCCCGATATTATTAGTTATGTATTGTTCCATATAAACCGTGATGTTGGTAGTTATTGTTGTATGTGCTTGTTAACAGGAGAGATTTCTTCTACAGGGATGGGATACACTTAAATAGAAAGGGTGCAAGAATATTTGCTTATGATATTGAGGCAGTGTTAGGAGGTTCGGAAAACTGCTACTCTGGGGGGGGGGGAATACACGGACTAATAGATTAACAGCAGCTGCTGGCAGAGGTGAACGTGATGCTTTCACTGCTTCTATTCGTAATGAGCAGCAGCCTGGAAAACAAGATGCAGGTATTTCAAAGACTGCTGGGAGACACTGCAGTACAAGTAAACACATGGGCTGTGTTAGGGTAGCTAAGAATAGGAACAGATGCATGTATGCTTGCGTATACACCAATGCTAGCAGTTTGGTAAATAAATTTGATGAATTTCAGGTATTGCTCAAAGCATCAAAGGCGGATATGGTTGGAATATCAGAGACGTGGTGTCACACAGATATAAGGGATGCAGAACTGGAATTTGGGGAGTACAACGTCTACAGAAAGGATAGACTGGATAGGAAGGGAGGAGGGGTTATGCTATTAGTTAAGAAAAACATAAAATCCAAGGAAGTGCAGCCAATCGAAATCGCTGGACAGTGTAGTGTCGAGTCAGTTTGGTGTGACATAAGCATTGGGGGATCAAAATTGAGAGTAGGAGTGTATTATAGGCCTAATGACTCTGAGGATTATAATAAGAAACTGTACGGGGAAATAGAGGGGGCCAGTAAATCAGAGTAACTTATAATGGGGGATTATTATAATTTCCAGATACTGACGGCAATTTGTGGGTAGGTCACGCACACACTATCTTTTGTGTATTTATTAGATGATTGATTTCTAAATCAGCATGTTCGGGAGGCAACTAGAGGAAGTAATACTCTTGATCTGATTATCAGTAGTAATTCTTCACGTATTAAGAATCTGCAGATAAAAAATTGAGTATTTTGCATCTACATTCACACTTTGATGAGATATTCAGGGAAGGGAATGCCAGAGGTGAAGTAAACTCTGGCAGTGAGCTGGATGAGTTTTAATAACTGAGAGGAAAGTGGAGGAGAAATTGTTGAAGATAAACATAAAAAAGGCACCAGGGACGGATGGGATCTATACAGTTATATTAAAGGAGGCAGCAAAGGAAGTAAATAATCCCTTAGCCATAATTATGTGAGCTTCGCTGGACTCAGCAGAAGTACCCATGGACTGGAGATGTGCAAATGTGACCCCAATTCACAAAGGAGGATCAAAGGGCGACACAAGTGATTATAAACCTGTTAGTTTAACTTCTGCTCCAGGGAAATTAATGGAGGCACTGGTTCAAGAAGCACTGCATCATCTAGACAAGACTTCAGTTATAGCTGGGACACAGAATGGTTTTCTTAAGGGGAAGTCTTGTCTGACCAATTTGATTGGATACTATGAGGTGGTGACAAAGGAATTGGATGCAAAGAATAATTCTGATATCATATACTACGATTTTAGGAAAGATTTTGATATTGTGCCACATGGAAGACTACTGTACAAATAGCAGCAGTATGGCATTAAGGGCAAGTTGCTACAATGGATAAAAGGATGGTTGAGTGGGAGTAGACAGACAGTGTTTATCAGTGAACACTGCTCTTCGTGGACAAATGTTATTAGTGGAGTTCCCCTGGGTTCGGTGTTGGGCCCATTGTTGTTTTCTGTATTTATAAATGATATTGATGACGGTATATCAGGTTTAATGTCCAGGTTTGCAGATGATACGAAGGTTGGCAGGGTTGGTAAGGTCACTAATGACAGTACCCTGCTGCAACAGGATCTAGAAATGTTGAGCAGATGGGCTGAGAGGTGGCAAATGAAGTTTAAAATTGACAAATGTAAAGTACTACGTATGGGAAGCAGTAACCCCAGAGTTATGTATCAACTTTGTGGTACTACACTGGAAGTGGTAGAGAATGAAAGGGACCTGGGGTAATTGTGCAGCCAGATATGTATTTTTCTGAGCAATGCAGACGGTCTGCAAGAGTAGCTCATGGTGACTTAATAAATGGATCGCACTTACGAAGAAAGGCTTAAGTTTTGTAGATTACAGTGTCTGAAGACTAGGCACTGTAATCGTTTGAGTAGGCTCAATGCTGAAGGGATGATTCTTCTTGTTCAGAATAAACCTGAGAGGGCATAATTTCAAATTCAGGAAAGACAGTTGTAAGATAGATGTGCGGAAGTTTGCCTTTAGCCAGCGGGTATTTGATTGGTGGAACAGACTTCCACCTTAACTTGTGGAAGTTGATAGCCTTAATAAATTTATGGCTGAGCTGGACAAATATTTGGAAGGAACGGAGGAATGAAATCGGAGCGGGTTTTTTTTTTTTTTTTGGCTGATGTTGCATAAGCTTGATTTCTTGCATCGTTTGCCTCTACTAATGCTAATAATCCGTGATATTGTTAGTTATTGTTATATATAAACAGTCATATTGTTACTCATTGTTCCATATAAATTGCGATATTGTTAGTCCTTGTTCCATATCAACTGTGATATCGTTAGTTATTGTTGCCTTTATCACATAATATTGTTAGTTACCTTTGCATATAAACCTTATATTATTAGTTGTATATTGTTGCGTATAAACAGTGATATTGTTAGTTATTGTTGATTATACACCGTGATAGTGTGAGGTATTGTTTTATATAAACCACGATAATGTTAATTAAAGATTGTTGCATATAAACCCTGATATTATTAGTTATACATTGTTGTGTATAAACAGTGATATTATAAGTTATTCTTGTATATAAACCGTGATATTATTAGTTATTCTTGTATATAAACCGTGATATTATTAGTCAATGTTCCATATAAACCGTGAAATTGTTTGCTATTGTTGCATTTATACGATGATATTATTAATTTTTCTTGCATACAAACCATAATATTGTTAGTTATTGTTTCATATAAACCGTGATACCATTAGTTATTGTTGCATATAAACTGTGACACTGCTAGTTATTTTTCTTTACATAAACCGTGATGTTGTTAGTTATCGTTGTATGTAAACCGTGATATTGTTAGTTATCGTTGTATATAAACCGAGATATTGTTAATTATCCTTGTATATAAATCGAGATATTGTTAGTTATCCTTGTATATAAACCGAGACATTTTTATAATCCTTGTATATAAATCGAGATATTGTTAGTTATTTTTGCATTTATACCATGATATTGTTAGTTACTGTTCCATATAAAGCGGGATATTGTTAGTTACTGGTGCATACAAACCGCAATATTGTTATAGATTGTGGCATATAAATCGCGATATTTTTAGTTACTTTTGTATATAAACCTTGATATAGTTAGTTATAGATTATTGCACATAAATGGTGATATTGTTAGTCATTGTTCCATATTAACTATGATATTGCCAGTTATTCTTGGAATCATACCATAATATTATTATTTACTGTTTTATATAAACTGATGTTTTTAGAAATAGACCGTTGGATATAAACCATGATATTTTTGGTTATTCTTCTATATAAACCGTAATATTATTAGTTATTGTTGAATATAATCCGTGATATTATTAGGTATCCTTGAATATAAACAGAGATATTGTTAGTTATTGTTGCATTTTTATCATGATATTGTTAGTTACCGTTGCATATAAACCGTGATATTGTTAGTTATTCTTGCAATTATACCATAATATTATTTACTAACAATACTGTTTTATATAAACTGATGTTTCAGTTATTGATTGTTGCATATAAACTGATGTTTTAGTTATTGATTCTTGGATATAAACAATGATATTGTTAGTTATTGTTGTATATAAATTTTGATATTGTTAGTTATACCTTGTATACAAACCGAGATATTATTAGTTATTGTCGCATTTATACCATGATATTGTTAGTTACTGTTGCATATAAACCGTGATATTGTTATATATTGTTGAATATAAATCGTGATATTGTTAGTTATTGTTGTATGTAAACTATGATCTTGTTAGTTATTCTTGAAATTATACAATAATATTATTATTTACTGTTGTATATAAACTGACGTTGTTCGATTGTTGCATATAGATAGTTTGTTGCATGTAAATCGTGATATTGTTAGTTATCCTTGTATATAAACTGAGATATTTTTAGTTACTGTTGCATATAAACCATGATATTGTTATTGATTGTTGTATATAAATCGTGATATTGTTATAGATTGTTGTATATAAACCGTGATATTGTTATAGTTATTGCATATAAACAGTGATATTCTTAGAGTCTGTTGTATAGAAACTATGATATTGTTAGTTCTTTTTGAAATTATACCATAATCTTATTTAGTGTTTTAGTATTAGTATTTTAGTATTAGTATTAGTAACGGCCGCATGGTGCAAGAAAGCCTATGGCTTATGCTGCACCAGCCAAAAAAAAAAAAAAATAAAAAATAATAAATCCGAACAAAACAATGATAAAAACAAAAAAAAAATAAATAAATAAATAACTAAATAATAATAATTAATAAAATAAAAAATAAATAAAAAGGAAATTAAACCTATCATCCTATGTGCTTCCCTTACCCGAAAGTACTATCCAGATGACCTTTGAATTTCCCCAAACTGTCGGCCTCTACCACCCATGAAGGCAACTTATTCCAGTAATTTATAACTCGCTGGCTAAAATAGAACTTCCTGCAATCCAATCTAAACATTTCCCCCCGTAACTTGAATTTATGTCCCCTAGTTCTAGCATCATTTATAATTTTGAAAATTTTGTCCTCATTCATTTTACTGATGCCTCTCAGAGCCTTAAACACCTCAATCAAATCTCCTCTAAGGTGTCTAGTTTCCAAACTCTGCAACCCACATATTCGAAGCCTTTCTTCATAAGGACGCCCTTTTGCCGATCTCACCAGGCGAGTTACCCTTCTTTGCACCCTTTCAAGAAGCTCGATGTCTTTCTTCAGGTGCGGTCTCCATACTTGAACACAGTATTCCAAGTGTGGTCTAACATAAGCTTTATATAATGGGATTATCACGTCCCTATCTCTACTTGCAAAAGTTCGATAGATCATTGATAGGACACCATGGGCCTTCCTTGCAACCTGTTTACAATGCTAAGAGAATTTCATGTCTGACCGTATCGTAACACCCAAGTCCCTTTCTTCCAGTACTGGCTTTAGTTGAACTCCACCAAGTGAATAAGTTTTATTGGGATTACTGTTTCCCAGGTGTAATACCTTACACTTTGTTGGATTAAAGCACAGCTGCCATTTTTCTGACCATTCCTGAAGTCTATCTAGGTCTCTCTGAAGAAGCTCAGCTTGACAGTGATCATTAACTACTCTACCAATTTTAACATCATCTGCAAATTTAGACATCACGCCCTCTATCCCTTCATCAATGTCGTTTATGAAAATTAAAAACAACAATGGTCCTAATACTGATCCTTGGGGAACCCCACTTCTTACATCAACACAATCTGAGGAATAGCCATTTATCACAACCCTCTGCCTCCTGCCCTGAAGCCATCCTTCTATCCATCTAAGGATTTTCCCAGTGATTCCAACCTGTTCCAGCTTATAAAGCAACCGCTCATGTGGGACTCAGTCAAAAGCTTTGCTGAAATCTAAATAAACAATGTCGAAATTATTCCCTAAATCCAGCTCGTGAGTGACCCTTTCGAAATAGCGAACCAGATTTGTTAAACATGATTTTCCCTTTACGAAACCATGCTGAGTATCCTTGAGAATTTCAATTCGATCCAAATGATCCTGAATTCCACCCTTGATCATTGCCTCCATGATTTTCCCTACTACTGAAGTCAGACTGACAGGTCGATAATTTCCAACTTCACTTTTAGAGCCACCCTTATGTATGGGAGATACATTTGCACTTTTCCAATCCAAGGGAATCTCCCCAGAGTCTAATGATGCTCGCATAATTAGCCTCAATGGTTCTATGCACTCGCTTGCCGCCTCTCTTAAGATTATAGGGTATATTCCATCAACTCCAGGAGCCTTACTGGTCTGTAGGCTCGAAAGTTTTTTCATTAAATAATCTTGCGAAATTTCAATATCATTAATTACATATTTTTTAACTTCGCTCCCACAATTTCCCTTTGCCACAAAAGGCTTTTCATTTGTAAATATCGATGCAAAATAACTGTTGATTTCATCTGCAACGGCAGCTGGTGTATTTATTACTATCCCCTTTCCCTTACATAAAGGTCCGATCTGGTTTGTCCTGCTCTTCTTGGCATTTATATATGTGAAGAATTCTTTATCCCCCCTCTTTGCTCTGTTTGCTAGTGATTTCTCATAAACTGCCTTTGCCTGTCGAACCTTTGCTGTGGCTCTATTACACATCACCTTGTAGCTGTTATAGGCTTCAGTACTTTTTATTGTTCTGTAACCTTTCCATGCCACCTTTTTCTACTCAAGTAATGCGGCAACTTCACTAGTCATCCAACTTGGAACCCTCCTCGTGGAGTATTTTTTAATGGTATATACGCATTCAAGGCATCTGTGATTAATGTTTTAAAAGCGTACCACAGTACAATTGTATTCATTCTCTGCGCGATATCTACCCAGTTAATAGAGGCCATGTAGTACCTTAAGGCATCATAATTTCCTTTTCTGAAATTAAAACCCATTCCTTTGCCTTTTACTTCTGCTACCTCTCTCGTCATCATCCAGCGTAGAACTCCGTGATCACTTCCTGCTACTGGTTCCTCTACCTCTACGTCAGTTTCATATAAACTGACGTTGTTGGTTAAAGATTATTGCATGTAAACCGTGATATTGTTTGTTATAGATTGTTGCATATGAACCGAGATATTGTTAGTTATAGATTGTTGTATATAAACCGAGATATTGTTAGTTATCCTTGTATATAAACCGTGAGAGTGTTAGTTATTTTTGTATATAAACCGTGATTTTGCTAGTTATCGTATATAAACCGTGATTTTGCTAGTTATCATTGTATATAAACCGAGATATTGTTAGTTATTGTTGCATTTATACCATGGTATTGTTAGATACCATTGAATATAAACCATGATAATGTTAGTTACCATTGAATATAAACAGTGATATTGTTAGTTACCATTGAATATAAACCGTGATATTGTTATAGATTGTTGTATATAAACCGCTATATTGTTATAGATTGTTGAATATAAACCGAATTATCCTTGTATATAAACTGAGATATTGTTACTGATGCATATAAACCATGCTATTGTTATAGATTTTTGCATACAAATCGTGATATTGTTAGTATTGTATATAAACCGTGATTTTTTTACAGATTGTTGCATATAAACCAGGATATTGTTAAAGACTATTGCATATAAACTGTGATATTGTTATAGATTGTTGCATATAAACCGCGATATTGTTATAGATTTTTTGCATATAAACCGTGATATTGTCAGTTATCGTTGCATATAAAATAGATATTGTTATTTATCGTTGTATATAAACTGGGATATTGTTAGTTATCCTGGTATATAAACTGAGATATTGTTAGTACTGCTGCATATAAACCGTGCTATTGTTATAGATTGTTGCATCTAATTCATGATATTGTTAGAGTTGTATATAAACTGTGATATTGTTGTAGATTGTTGCATATAAACCGTGATATTGTTGGTTCTTCTTGAAATTATACCATAATATTATTTACTGTTGTATATAAACTGACATTGTTAATTATAGATGGTTGCAGTATACCGTGATATTGTCAGTTATTGTTTGTTGAATATAAAATCGAGATATTGTTAATAATAGATTGTTGAATATAAAATCGAGATATTGTTAATAATAGATTGTTGCATATAAACCTATATATCCTTAGTTATAGATTGTTGCATGTAAACCTAGATATTGTTAGTTATCCTTGTATATAAACCGTGATATTGTTAGTTATCGTTATATATAAACCGAGATATTGTTAGTTATCCTTGTATATAAATCGAGATATTGTTAGTTACTGTTGCATGTACATTGGGATATTGTTAGTTACTGTTGCATGCAAACCGCAATATTTTTATAGATTGTGGCATATAAATCGCGATATTTTTAGTTATTTTTGTATATAAACCTTGATATAATTAGTTATAGATTGTTGCACATAAATGGTGATATTGTTAGTCATTGTTCGTTATAACTTATGATATTGTCAGTTATTCTTGAATCATACCATAATATTATTATTTACTGTTTTATGTAAACTGATGTTTTTAGAAATAGACCGCTGGATATAAACCGTAATATTTTTAGTCATTCTTGTATATAAACTGTAATATTGTTGGTTATTGTTGAATATAAACCGTGATATTGTATATAAACAGAGTTATCCTTTTATATAAACAGAGATATTGTTGGTTATTGTTGCATTTATATCACGATATTCTTAGTTACGGTTGCATATAAACTGTGATATTGTTAGTTATTCTTGCAATAATACCATATTCTTATTTATTCACAATACTGTTGTATACAAATAGATGTTTTAGTTAATGATTGTTGCATATAAACTGATGTTTTAGTTATTGATTATTGCATATAAACTGTGAGATTGTTAGTTTTTGTTGTATATAAATTATGATATTGTTATATCTTGTATATAAACCAAGATATTGTTAGTTATTGTCGCATTTATACCATGATATTGTTAGTTACTCTTGCATATAAACCGTGATATTATTATATATTGTTGCATATAATTGTGATATTTTTAGTTATCGTTGTATATAAACTTTGATATTTTTAGTGTTGAATATAAACCGTGATATTGTAAGTTATAGTTGTATGTATACTATGATATTGTTAGTTATTCTTGAAATTATACAATATTATTTACTGTTGTATTAAAACTAACGTTAGATTGTTGCATATAGATTGTTTGTTGCATGCAAACCGTGATATTGTTAGTTATAGATTGTTTGTTGCATGTAAAGCGTGATATTGTTAGTTATAGATTGTTGCATATAAACTTTGATATTGTTACAGATTGTTGCATATAAACCGTGATATTGTTAGTTATTGTTGTATATAAACCGTGATATTATTAGTTATCATTGTATATAAACCGAGATATTGTTAGTTATTGTTGCATTCATACCATGATATTGTTAGTTACTGTTGCATATGAACCGGGATATTGTTAGTTACTGTTGCATACAAACCGCAATATTGTTAGAGATTGTGGCATATAAATCGTGATAATTTTAGATATTGTTGTATATAAACCTTGATATTGTTAATATTGTATATAAACTGTGATATTGTTAGTTATTGTTATATATAAACCGTGATATTCTTAGTCATAGGTTGTTGCATATAAATGGTGATATTGTTAGTAATTGTTCCATATAAACTATGATATTGTAAGTTATTCTTGGAATCATACATTAATATTATTATTTACTGTTTTATATAAATTAATGTTGTTAGATATAGACTGTTGAAATAAACCGTGATATTTTTAGATATTGTTGTATATAAATGGATATATTGTAGTTATCCTTGCATATAAACTGTGCTATTGTTAGTTATTATTGTATATAAACCCTGATTTTGCTAGTTATCGTTGTATTTAAACCGAGATATTGTTAGTTATTGTCGCATTTATACCATGATATTGTTAGTTACCATTGAATATAAACCGTGATATTGTTAGTTACGATTCAATATAAAAGGTGATATTGTTAGTTATTCTTGTATGAAAATTGATTCTGTTAGTTATTCTTGAGATTATACAATAATATTATTATTTACTGTTGTATATAAACTGACTTTGTTAGATTGTTGCATATAGATTGTTTGTTGCATGTAAACTGTGATATTGTTATAGATTGTTGCATATAAACCGTGATATTGTTATAGATTGTTGTATATAAACTGTGATATTGTTAGTTATTGTTGTATATAAACCAAGATATTGTTAGTTATCGTTGTTTATAAACTGAGATATTGTTAGTTATCGTTGTATATAAACTGAGATATTGTTAGATATCCTTGTATATAAACTGAGATATTGTTAGTTACTGTTGCATATAAACTGAGATATTGTTAGTTACTGTTGCATATAAACCGTGCTATTGTTATAGATTGGTGCATATAAATCGTGATATTGTTAGTTATTGTTGTATACAAACCGTGATATTGTTATAGATTGTTGCCCATAAACCGTGATATTATTATAGATTAGTGCATATAAATCGTGATATTGTTAGTTATTGTTGTATACAAACCGTGATATTGTTAAAGACTGTTGAACATAAACCGTGATTTTGTTAAAGACTGTTGAACATAAACCGTGATATTGTTGGTTATTGTTGAATAAAAACTATGATATTGTTAGTTATTCTTGAATTTATACCATAATATTATTTACTGTTTTATATATATACTGACATTGTTAGTTATACATTATTGCATGTAAACCGTGGTATTGTTGATTATTGTTTGTTGAATATAAACCGAGTTAATTTTAGTTATCCTTGTATATAAATCGAGATATGGTTAGTTATTTTTGCATTCATACCATGATATTGTTAGTTACTGTTTCATATAAACCGAGATATTGTTAGTTACTGTTGCATGCAATCTGCAATATTGTTAGAGATTGTGGCATACAAATCGTGATATTTTTATATATTGTTAGTATTGTATATAAACCGTGATACTGTTAGTTAATGTTATATATAAACCGTGATATTCTTAGTCATAGGTTGTTGCATATAAATGATGATATTGCTAGTCATTGATCCATATAAACTATGATATTGTTAGTTATTCTTGGAATCATACATTAATATTATTATTTACTGTTTTATATAAACTGATGTTGTTAGATATAGACTGTAGGAAATAAACCATGATATTTTTAGATATTGTTGTATATAAACCGAGATATTGTGAGTTATCCTTGCATTTAAACCGTGATATTGTTAGTTATTATTGTACACAAACCATGATTTTGCTAATTATCGTTGTAGATAAATCGAGATATTGTTAATTATCCTTGTATATAAATCGAGTTATTGTCGCATTTATTCCATGATAATTTTAGATACCACTGAATATAAACCGTGATATTGTTAGTTACCATTCAATATAAACCGTGATATTGTTAGTTATTCTTGTATGAAAATTCATTCTGTTAGTTATTCTTGAAATTATACAATAATATTATTATTTACTGTTGTATATAAATTGACTTTGTTAGATTGTTGCATATAGATTGTTTGTTGCATGTAAACTGTGATATTCTTATAGATGTTGCATATAAACCGTGATATTATTAGAGATTGTTGTATATAAACCGTGGTATTGTTAGTTATCGTTGTATATAAACCAAGATATTGTTAGTTATCGTTGTATATAAACTGAGATATTGTTAGTTATCCTTGTATATAAACTGAGATATTGTTAGTTATTCTTGTATATAAACTGAGATATTGTTAGTTATCCTTGTATATAAACTGAGATATTGTTAGTTATCCTTGTATATAAACTGAGATATTGTTAGTTATCCTTGTATATAAACTGAGATATAGTTAGTTATTATTGTATATAAACCGTGATTTTGCTAGTTATCGTTGTGTATAAATCGAGATATTGAAAATTGATTTTGTTAGTTATTCTTGAAATTATACAATAATATTATTATTTACTGTTGTATATAAACTGACTTTGTTAGATTGTTGCATATAGATTGTTTGTTGCATATAATCCGTGCTAATGTTATAGATTGGTGAATATAATTCGTGATATTGTTAGTTATTATTGTATACAAACCGTGATATTGTTACAGATTGTTGCCTATAAACTGTGATATTGTTATAGATTGTTGCATAAAACAGTGATATTGTTAAAGACTCTTGCATATAAACCGAGATATTGTTGGTTATTGTTGAATAAAAACTATGATATTGTTAGTTATTCTTGAAATTATACCATATTATTTACAGTTTTATATATATACTGACATATGTCAGTATATATATAAAACTGTATATATATAAAAATGAGTTATAGATTATTGCATGTAAACTGTGATATTTTTTGTTATTGTTTGTTGAATATAAACCGAGTTATTGTTAATTATAGCTTCTTGCATATAAACCGATATATAGTTAGTTATTCTTGTATATAAACTGTGATATTGTTAGTTATTGTTGTATATAAACGGAGATATTTTTAGTTATCCTTGTATATAAATCGAGATATTGTTACTTATTTTTGCATTCATACCATGATATTGTTAGGTACTGTTGTATATAAACAGGGATATTGTTAGTTACTGTTGCATGCAAACCACAATATTGTTATAGATTGTGCCATATAAATGGCGATATTTTTAGTTATTTTTGTATATACACGTTGATATAGTTAGTTATAGATTGTTGCACATAAATGGTGATATTGTTAGTCATTGTTCCATATAAACTATAAAATTTACTGTTATTCTTGGAATCATACCATAATATTATTATTTACTGTTTTATATAATTTGATGTTTTTAGAATAAGACCATTAGATAGGAACCGTGATATTTTAGTTATTCTAGTATATAAACCGAAACATTGATAGTTATTGTTGAATATAAACCGTGATATTGTTAGTGATCCTTGTATATAAACACAGATATTATTAGTTATTGTTGCATTTATATCATGATATTGTTAGTTACCTTTGCATATAAACCGTGATATTGTTAGTTATGCTTGCAATTATACCATAATATTATTTACTAACAATACTGTTGTATATAAACTGATGTTTTAGATATTGATTGTTGCATATAAACTGATGTTTTAGTGATTGATTGTTGCATGTAAACTATGATATTGTTGGTTATTGTTGTATATAAATGATGATATTGTTAGTTATAACTTGTATATAAATTGAGATATTGTTAGTTATTGTCGCATTTATACCATGATATTGTTATTTAGCGTTGAATATAAACCGTGATATTGTTATATATTGTTGAATATAAATCGTGATATTTTTAGTTGTTGTTGTATATAAACCTTGACATTTTAAGTGTTGAATATATACCGTGATATTGTTAGTTATTGTTGTATTTAAACTATGATATTGTTAGTTATTCTTGAAATTATACAATAATATTATTATTTACTGTTGTATATAAAAACTCACGTTGTTCGATTGTTGCATATAGATTGTTTGTTGCATGTAAACTGTGATATTGTTAGTTATAGATTGTTGCATATAAACTGTGATACTGTTATAGATTTTTGCATATAAAATGTGATACTGCTAGTTATTGTTGTATATAAACCGTGATATTATTAGTTATCCTTGTATATAAACTGAGATATTGTTAGTTACTGTTGCATATGAACCGTGATATTGTTATAGATTGTTGCATATAAATCATGATATAGTTATAGATTGTTGTATATAAACCGTGATATTGTTATAGTTATTGCATATAAACAGTGATATTCTTATAGATTGTTGTATAAAAACTATGATATTGTTAGTTCTTTTTGAAATTGTACCATAATCTTATTTAGTGTTGTATGTAAACTGACGTTGTTGGTTAAAGTTTGTTGCATGTAAACCGTGATATTGTTAGTTATAGATTGTTGCATATAAACTGAGATATTGTTAGTTATTGTTGCATTTATACCATGATATTGTTAGATACCATTGAATATAAACCGTGATATTGTTAGTTATTCTTGTATGAAAACTGATTTTGTTAGTTATTCTTGAAATTATACAATAATATTATTATTCACTGTTGTATATAAACTGACTTTGTTAGATTGTTGCATATAGATTGTTTCTTCCATGTAAACTGTGATATTGTTATAGATTGTTGCATATAAACCGTGATATTTTTATAGATTGTTGCATATAAACCATGATATTGTTATAGATTGTTGTATATAAACCGTCATTTTGTTTTAGATTGTTGTATATAAACCGTGATATTGTGAGATATCGTTGTATATAAACAGTGATATTTTTAATTATCCTTGTATATAAACTGAGATATTGTTAGTTACTGTTGCATATAAACAGAGATATTGTTAGTTACTGTTGCATATAATTCGTGATATTTTTAGTTATTGTTGTATATAGTCTGTGATATTGTTTTTGTTTGTTGCATACAAACCGTGATATTGTTATAAATTGTTGCATATAAACCGTAATATTGTTATAGATTGTTGCATATAAACCGCAATAGATGTTATAGATTGTTGCATATAAACCGTAATATTGTTATAGATTGTTGCATATAAACCGTAATATTGTTATAGATTGTTGCATATAAACCGTAATATTGTTAGTTATCGGTGTAAATAAACAGAGATATTGTTAGCTATCCTTGAAATTATATTATAATATTATTTACTGTTGTATATAAACTGACTCTGTTAGTTATAGATTGTTGCAGGTAAACCGTGATATTGTTCATTATTGTTTGTTGAATATAAACCGAGATATTTTTAATTATAGATTGTTGCATATAAACTGAGATATTGTTAGTAATCCTTGCATATAAATTGAGATATTGTTGTTATTGTTGTATATAAACCGAGACATTTTAGTTATCCTTATATATAAATCGAGATATTGTTAGTTATTTTTGCATTTATACCATGATATTGTTAATTACTGTTGCATGCAAACCGAAATATTGTTATAGATTGTGGCATACAAATCGCGATATTTTTAATTATTTTTGTATATAAACCTTGATATAGTTAGTTATAGATTGTTGCACGTAAATGGTGGTATTGTTAGTCATTGTTCAATATAAACTACAAAATTTACTGTTATTCTTGGAATCATACCATAATATTATTATTTACTGTTTTATATAATTTGATGTTTTTAGAAATAGACCATTAGATATGAACCGTGATATTTTTAGTTATTCTTGTATATAAACCGTAACATTGATAGTTATTGTTGAATATAAACCGTGATATTGTTAGTGATCCTTGTATATAAACACAGATATTATTAGTTATTGTTGCATTTATATCATGATATTGTTAATTACCTTTGCATATAAACCGTGATATTGTTAGTTATTCTTGCAATTATACCATAATATTATTTACTAACAATACTGTTGTATATAAACTGATGTTGTAGATATTGATTGTTGCATATAAACTGATGTTTTAGTGATTGATTGTTGCATATAAACTATGATATTGTTGATTATTGTTGTATATAAATAATGATATTGTTAGTTATACCTTGTATTTAAATTGAGATATTGTTAGTTATACCTTGTATTTAAATTGAGATATTGTTAGTTATTGTCGCATTTATACCATGATATTTTTAGTTACTGTTGCATATAAACCGTGATATTGTTATATATTGTTGAATATAAATCGTGATATTTTTAGTTATTGTTGTATATAAACCTTTATATTGTTAGTTATTGTTGTATGTAAACTATGATATTGTTAGTTATTCTTGAAATTATACAATAATATTATTATTTACTGTTGTATATAAATTGACATTGTTAGATTGTTGCATGTAAACCGTAATATTGTTATTTTTAAATTGTAGCATATAAACTGATGATATTGTTGTAGATTGTTGCATATAAACCGTGATATTGTTAGTTATTGGTGTAAATAAACCGAGATATTGTAAGCTATCCTTTTATATAAACTGAGATATTATTAGTTACTGTTGCATATAAACCGTGATATTGTTATAGATTATTGCATACAAACCGTGATATTGTTATAGATTATTGCCTATAAACCGTGATATTGTTATATATTGTTGCATATTAACTGTGATTTTTTTAAAAATTGTTGTATATAAACCGTGATATTGTTATAGATTGTTGTATAAAAACTATGATATTGTTAGTTATTCTTGAAATTATACCATAATATTATTTACTGTTGTATATAAACTGACCTTGTTGGTTATAGATTGTTCCATTTAAACTGAGATATTGTTATTTGTCGATTGTTGCATATAAACCGAGATATTATTATTTATCTTTGTATATAAACCGTTATATTATTAGTTATTGTTGTATATAAACCGTGATTTTGCTAGTTATCGTTGTATATAAACGAGATATTGTTAGTTAATCTTGTATATAAATCGAGATATTTTTAGTTATTGTTGCATTTATATCATGATATTGTTAGTTACCGTTGCATATAAACTGTGATATTCTTAGTTACCGTTGCATATAAACCGTGATATTGTTAGTTATTTTTGGAATTATATCATATTATTTACTAACAATACTGTTGTATATAAACTGATGTTTTAGTTATTGATGTTTGCATATAAACTATGATATTGTTAGTTATTGTTGTATATAAATTATGATATTGTTAGTTATCCTCTTATATAAACCGCGGTATTGTTAGTTATTGTCAAATTTATACCATGATATTGTTAGTTACTGTTGAATATATACCGTGATATTATTAGTTATTGGTGTATGTAAACTATGGTATTGTTTGTTATTCTTGAAATTATACAATAATATTATTAATTACTGTTGTATATAAAATGACGTTTTTAGATTGTTGCATATAGATTGTTTGTTGCCTGTAAACCGTGATATTGTTATTTATAGATTGTTGCATATAAACTTTGATAGTGTTATAGATTGTTGCATATGAACCGTTATATTGTTAGTTACTGTTGCATTTATACCATGATATTGTTAGTTATCCTTGTATATAAACTGAGATATTGTTAGTCACTGCTGCATATAAACCGTGACATTCAATAGATTGTTGCATACAAATCTTGATGTTGTTATAGATTGTTGCATATAAATCGTGATATTGTTATACTTTGTTGCATATAAATCGTGATATTATTATATTGTTGCATATAAACCGTGATATTGTTATAGATTGTAGCATATAATCCTTGATATTGTTATAGATTGTTGTACAAAATCTAAGATATTGTTAATTATTCTTGAAATTATACCATAATATTATTTACTGTTGTATATAAACTGATGTTGTTAGTTATAGATTGTTGCATGTAAACCGTGATATTGTTAGTTATAGATTGTTGCATATAAACCGATATATTGTTAGTTATCGATTGTTGCATATAAACCAAGATATTGTTAGTTATCGATTGTTGCATATAAACCGAGATATTGTTATTTATTATTGTTGTATATAAACCGAGATATTGTTAGTTATCCTTGTATATAAACCGTGATATTGTTAGTTATTGTTGTATATAAACCGTGATATGGAGAGTTATCATTGTATATAAACCGAGATATTGTTAGTTATCCTTGTATATAAATCGAGATATCGTTATTTATTGTTGCATTTATACCATGATATTGTTAGTTACTGTTGCATATAAACTGTGATATTTTTATAGATTTTTGCATGTAAATCCTGATATTATTAGTGTTGTATATAAACCGTGATATTGTTATAGATTGTTGCATATAAACCGTGATATTGTTAGTTACTGTTGCATATGAACCGTGATAGTGTTATAGATTGTTGCATATAAACCGTGATATTGTTAATTACTGTTGTATATAAACCGTGATATTTTTAGTTACTCTTGTATATAAACTGTGATATTTTTAGTTATTGTTGTGTATAATGTTGTTGGTATAGAGCTTAACGACACAAGAGCTACTGAGGCCAAATTGTGTCTGTTTCTGTTTATTTACAGGCAACATAATTATAGACGTTAAATTATATACTCCTGTACTTAGACTAAGGCTAAGCACTTTATGTCCTGTGCTATGATGCTAAGCACTTTATATACATACTCCTGTACATATTTTAGAAATATCAAACAATTCTTCTACGTTCGATTCATTTCCTATGAAGTGCGATAAATTATGAGAGTTGTTCAATGTGGAGAGAGATTTGAAAGTATAAGAGCGGATGGTTGAATGTAAGGGACAATCAACCAGAAAATGACGGACCGTAAATTGCATCTGACAGGATGAACACTGAGGTGCGTTTTCTCCCAATAGCAGGAAGAGATGTGCACGATGATTGTGTCCAGTTCTGAGTAGTGCCAATACCACTTCCTCTCTTCTGTTTGGTCGGAAGCTAGAACGCCACATCTTTGGAACCTTGTTTTATCTGGTAAAGTTTATTTTGGTGTTACTTTTCCAGATCTGTGACCAGTTGTCGTAGCATGCTTTGCGACTGATGGGCTTATAGTTGCTGTAAGGAACCTGAGGAAGTTGTGAGAGAGAGAGGTTTGAGGATGTCAGGGGCAAAGTTAGCACTTTCGTTTCCTGGAATGCCAGAATGACCAGGTATCCAGCAAACTGATTGGACACGCTGCAGGAGATTAACTTGGAATGAATGCATTTCAAGACTGGACGGGAAGATGAGAAATTCTTCCTTAAGGCAGACACAGCACTGAGGGAGTCTGTGTGTAAATTATGGCAGGTGAGAAGGATAGCTCAATAATTTTACCAAGCGCTAACTTTAATAACATAATAATTCAGCAGTGAAGATGCTGTAGGCTAATGGTAGTGAGGCTGTAGCAGTAAATAAAGGAAGAACTGCAGCAGCACCTACCGTGCTTGCAGTTTTCGATCGGTCAGTATAGGTTTTACAGGCACGACAGTTAAAAGTAGCGTGAGATGAGTGAAACTGCCTGATATTGCAAGGTGGTATGACATTTTTCCCCCTGAAGAAAATGTACATCGTAATATGCAGAAACATATGTCTAGGTTAAAACAGGTCTTGAAGGATATCACTTAATATTCCTATTCTGAACAAGCTCTTTAATTGTGAGTGAAGCAGGTCTATTTTCATTTGGTTTGCTCTCACAGAACAAATCCCACCAAGTATTATAAAGATTCTTCCAAATGGGGTGAGATGGTATACCCTAGATTTTAGCAGCGTATTGGAGCAACAATGTTTTCCTACGAAGATATAACGGAGGATCATGCGCTTCAATGTAAAGACTTTGGATTGGAGAAGTCCTGAAAGCGCCCAACGCAGTCCTCAGGGCTGAATGATATTTAGACGTTGTAAAGTAGTGCTTCTAGCGGAGTCATATACTAGACAACTATTATCTAAGCGTGAACGGATTAAAGTTCTGTAAAGGTGAAGTAAAGTATATCGATCAGCTCCCCAAAACATGGACGAGAAAGTAACTGACCAAAGTATGTTCATATGCTCTAGACAACCATTTCTTAATTGAGTGATGTGAGCTTGAGAAATTAAGCTTGCTGTCTAATATCAGACCATGAAATCTGAAGTTAGTAGCAAGTGGGATTGGAATATTGTTGATATGTAATTCAGGATCAGGATGGAGAGCCCGACGCTTGCAAAAGTGGGTGGCAGTGCATTTATTTTATGGTACTTGATAACCATTCCTTCAAGTCCACAATTCAATTTTGGTTACGTTAAGTTGGAGTTGGAATTCAATAGTATTGATATTTTGATACTGACAGAACATAGTAAGGTCGTCTGCATACATATACGTTTCGACAGTTTTTGGGATCTCACGTGTCATTCTAACTGCAAAAAGTGTTGAAGTATCGATCCCTGCGGGATTTCTTCTTCCTGAATGTGAGAATCGAATCAGAAAGTATACCGGACCTGAAAAGTGCGCAATTGCAGGAAATTTTTAATTATTTCAGGCATTTGGCCCCTAAATCCCAGATGGTAAAGATACATAAGAATACCATGACGCTAGGTTGCGTAAAATCCCTTTTCAATATCTAAGTTGACCATAACTAGATGTTGCTTCCTGACAAAGGCATTCCGGAAATGAGATTCGGCTTTGATGAGCACATCTAGGGTTGCTCTATTTTTTCGAAAACCATACTGAGGATCTGGAAGGAGATTCTGTGACTCCAAGATGTAGGTGAGCTTACTATGAAACATGCTTTCGAAAATTTTACCCAAGTAGCTCGTGAGAGATATGGGCCTATAATTTTGAACAAGATAGGATCTTTTCCTGGTTTTGGTATGGCAGTAATAAAAGAAGGGCCCCAGGAAGAAGGATAAGCATTTTCATAGAAAATTCGATTCTAGAAGATCAACAAAATAAGTAAGTCCTTTTCAGGTAAATGCTTCAGCATAATGTAATGAATAACATCTGGGCCGGCGTCACTATTGGATATCTATTTAATGATTCTTTGAATTCTGTTAATGTAAAAGGTTGGTTGTACCGGAAAGAGCGGAGTGTGAAGAAATTGATTTCATGCCGTTCTGCTGCTACTTTGATGTTTTGAAAGGTGGATGCATAGGAAGTAGAAGCAGAGATTGTGGCAAACGATCCTGCTAGTGCATTAGCAACTTCTTTAGGAGTAGACACGTCTTTCCCTTTCCAATTAAGTATCGTAGGCGGCAGCCCAGTAAATTTGCCATTTAGGACCTGTATCTTTCTCCAGATGAGCCGGGTGTCGGTGTCTTTGGTGATGGTTGAGGCAAAGGCAATCCATGAGTCACGTTTTGCTATCCGTCTAATTTGCCTTGCTTTAGCTTTAAGCCTCTTATAAGTGGTTAAGTTACTTGTGGTAGGATACTTTCGGAAATTATTCCACGCACGATTTTTCTCCTTTTTGTCATGAAAGCAGTCTGTGTTCCACCAGTGATTCCGATTAATGCGATATGCCTTGAATTGTGGAATAGATCCATCGGATGCTGTCAGAATCTGATTGGTTATGTATGCAGTTACATCATTAATCGGTTGTTTTTGAACATAAAGTCTGTCTAGATATATTTGGGCAGAATAGCCATCCCATTTTGCCTTTCTAAACTCCAAGTGGATCGTTGTTCTGCATTTACAGTTGCCCCTGTTTGTAATGTGCAAATAATCGGAAAAGTGGATCCTGTAGGTAGGTGGATGTATGTGGAAGATCCAGAGTTTAGTATATTTAGATCATTGTTATTCAAAAACTCCTCAATCAATTTGCCTCTTGCGTCCATTGTACTGGATCCCCATAATGAATGGTGGCCATTAAAATTACCGAAAAGGCAAATTGGTGTTGGGAGTTGTGTGAGGAGATTGTCCAGTTCTGAATGAGGAAACGGCATAGATGGTGGAATGTAAATAGAAACAAGGGTAACTGAATTACCAAATTAAATACGAACTGCCACAGCTTGTATAGAGGTTCATAACTGGATGAGCCTCGAAGGAATATTTGAATTAAGAAGAATAGCTACTCCTCCACATGCAGGAGATTCTGGTCTTCTGTCTCGTCTGTACATGATATAATTTGAAAATTTTGGCGATATTCGCTTGTTTGGTTTGTTTGGGTTTTTTTTACGAGCATTAGCAATTAAGGCCATATTGTTCCGGGAATATGCGGTGGTCATTCCCTGACCTTTCCGCATTCACCGTATTTGGTGGTGACGGGCTCGAACCCCGGTCTAATCAAGAAGCGTGTGCTCCTTCCCACCTGGCTACGGAAGCGCCTGGCGAGATTAGCAGTGACAGGAATGTTTCCTGTAGACATACATACGCCTATGAGATTAAATTGGGTGTGAAATTCCTTCAAGTCATCTGAATGTCTTCTTAGTCGTCTGTATTATATGATGTTTTGTCTTCTTCCATTATATGATGTTTTGCATTATATATGTCACTGATTGGAGTGTTAGTGGCTTCATTGGTTTTAGATTTAGGAGTGTCTTTTCCAGATGTTGATAGGGTAGCTTTAACTCAGTTAGCAACAGAAGTGCTGGGTGGAAGAATTGACACGTCTGTTTCAACTGCAGATGACGAATAGCTCAGGGTGTAAGACGCATATGATCGACTAAGCATGGTCAACGTAATATGTCTGTGTGCTTCAGGATATGTGAATTTATGTTCAATTTTGTATTTTTTAATTTTTTTTTCCAGTTTTCCACATTTCACATGATTTGGAAAAAAGAAGGGTAGCTTCCTATACAGTTAGGGCAAATGGGAGTTGAGACTAAACAATCTGTTTGTGCATGGTCCTTTTATCCACAAATTGGGCGAATTCGGCAATTTAAATAGCCAGCTTTTACTGTAGATGGTAATTCTGGAGTGCTAAATGTTAAGATGATGAACGAGAGGAACAAGATTTCCATCTTTTTTTTTTTTTTTTTTTGTCATTATTCATTTGACAATGATCACTTTTTGACTGCTAAGTTCTTGAACTATTTCTTACTCAGTGACTGTAAGTAGGTCCCACTCTGTGATAACACCTTTAGATGAATATAAAGTGTTCTGGAAGTGACAGATACTGGCAGCCCGCCAAACGTTTTCTTTAGCAGCCATTCAGAATGTTCAGAAGAATCTGTTTCAATCAGGTCTCCCGATTGCAGTCGTTTCACCATTTTTGGTAATCCCACGATGGATTCCAAATATCTTTGGATTCGAAATAGGGATAACTTAACCACAACCTGGGTGGATAGGGAGTGAATTAACAAAAAAATTGGTAAGTCTTGGCATTGTGCTTCCCTACGAAGCCTTTTGGGTTAGTTCAGTTCATTATCAGGTGGTCTCTGGCTTTGAGCTTGAAGGCTCTAGAGGTGGTTAATCATTTATATCCATGGTTGCTCCTTTTTGCCTTGGAGGATAACTTTTCCCTCAGGTTACCGGCCCCGCTACGTGAATTCAGGAGTGGTGGCACCTAGTGACCAAGCGGCTGGAAAAATTAGTTTATTAGTGAAAATTAATATATATACTAAGAAAAAAAAGGCGATTTCCTTTTCTGGGTTATACCTCAATACCTGTAAAGTACAGAACCACTTATAATAAACTGAACATTTGAAAAGCACTAGAAATAAAAGGAACGAGATCGCTGGAAAAAATCACTATTTATCGCTGAGGAAAAATCGCTTGGACACTAACGCATGCCAGTCGGAGCTTGTATATAAACCGTGATATTGTTAGATATTTTTGTACATAAACCGCGAAATTGTTAGTTATTGTTGCATATAAACCGTGATATTGCTAGTAATCCTTGTATATAAACCGTGATAGTGCTAGTAATCCTTGTATATAAACCGTGATATTCTTAGTTATTGTTCCATATAAACCGAGATATTGTTAGTTATTGTTGCATTTATACCATTATATTGTAAGTTACTGTTGAATATAAATTGGAATATTTTTAGTCATTGTTCCATATAAACTATGATATTTTTATTCTTGCAATTATACCATAATGTTGTTATTTACTGTTGTAATATTGTTATTACAACAGTAAATTGTTATATTGTTATTTACTGTAATGTTGTTAGATACAGATTGTTGCATATAAACCGTGGTATTGTTATTGTTGTATATAAACTGTGATATTGTATTAGTATTAGTATTAGTATTAGTAACGGCCGTATGGTGCAAGAAAGCCTATGGCTTATGCTGCACCAGCAAAAAAAAAAAAAAAAAAATTCGAAAAAAACAATGATAAAAACAAAAATTAAATAAATAAATAATAATAATTAATAAATAAATAATAATAATTAATAAATAAATAATAATAATTAATAAATAAATAAAAATAATAAAATGAAATTAAAAATTAAATAAAAAGGAAATTAATCCTATCATCCTATGCGCTTCCCTTACCCGAAAGTACTATCCATATGACCTTTGAATTTCCCCAAACTGTCGGCCTCTACCACCCATGAAGGCAACTTATTACAGTAATTTATAACTCGCTGGCTAAAATAAAACTTCCTGCAGTCCAATCTAAACATTTCCCCCCGTAACTTGAATTTATGTCCCCTAGTTCTAGCATCATTTATAATCTTGAAAATTTTGACCTCATTCATTTTACTGATGCCTCTCAGAGCCTTAAACACCTCAATTAAATCTCCTCTAAGGTGTCTAGTTTTCAAACTCTGCAACCCACATATTCGAAGTCTTTCTTCATAGGGACGCCCTTTTGCCGATCTCACCAGGCGAGTTACCCTTCTTTGCACCCTTTCAAGAAGCTCGATGTCTTTCTTTAGGTGCGGTCTCCATACTTGAACACAGTATTCCAAGTGTGGTCTAACATAAGCCTTATATAATGGGATTATCACGTCCCTATCTCTACTTGCAAAAGTTCGATAGATCATCGATAGGACACCATGGGCCTTCCTTGCAACCTGTTTACAATGCTCAGAGAATTTCATGTCTGACGGTATCGTAACACCCAAGTCCCTTTCCTCCAGTACTGTGTTTAGTTGAACTCCACCAAGTGAATAAGTTATTTTGGGATTACTGTTTCCCAGTAATCCCAAAATAACTTATTCACTTGGTGGAGTTCACCTAAACCCAGTACTGGAGGTACTGGGTTTAGTTGAACTCCACCAGTTGAATATTGTTAGATTTTGTTGAATATAAACTTTGATAGTAATGGCTATTGTTGCATATAAACCGCCATATTTTGGTTATTGTTGCATATAAACCGTCATATTTTAGTTATTGTTGCATACGAACCGTCATATTATTAGTCATTTCTGCATTTATACCAAGATATTGTTAGTTATTATATTATTATCATATATTATTAAAAAGATATTATCATATAAACCATGATATTGTTAGTTCTAGATTGTTGCATATAAACCTGATATTTTCAGTTATATATTGTTGCATATAAACCGTGATATTATTAGTCTTTGTTCCATATAAACCGTGATATTGTTAGTTACTCTTGCATATAAACCCCGATATTATTCGTTATATATTGTTGCATATAAACCCCGATATCATTAGTTATATATTCTTGCATATAAACCCCGATATTATTAGTTATGTATTGTTCCATATAAACCGTGATGTTGGTAGTTATTGTTGTATGTGCTTGTTAACAGGAGAGATTTCTTCTACAGGGATGGGATACACTTAAATAGAAAGGGTGCAAGAATATTTGCTTATGATATTGAGGCAGTGTTAGGAGGTTCGGAAAACTGCTACTCTGGGGGGGGGGGAATACACGGACTAATAGATTAACAGCAGCTGCTGGCAGAGGTGAACGTGATGCTTTCACTGCTTCTATTCGTAATGAGCAGCAGCCTGGAAAACAAGATGCAGGTATTTCAAAGACTGCTGGGAGACACTGCAGTACAAGTAAACACATGGGCTGTGTTAGGGTAGCTAAGAATAGGAACAGATGCATGTATGCTTGCGTATACACCAATGCTAGCAGTTTGGTAAATAAATTTGATGAATTTCAGGTATTGCTCAAAGCATCAAAGGCGGATATGGTTGGAATATCAGAGACGTGGTGTCACACAGATATAAGGGATGCAGAACTGGAATTTGGGGAGTACAACGTCTACAGAAAGGATAGACTGGATAGGAAGGGAGGAGGGGTTATGCTATTAGTTAAGAAAAACATAAAATCCAAGGAAGTGCAGCCAATCGAAATCGCTGGACAGTGTAGTGTCGAGTCAGTTTGGTGTGACATAAGCATTGGGGGATCAAAATTGAGAGTAGGAGTGTATTATAGGCCTAATGACTCTGAGGATTATAATAAGAAACTGTACGGGGAAATAGAGGGGGCCAGTAAATCAGAGTAACTTATAATGGGGGATTATTATAATTTCCAGATACTGACGGCAATTTGTGGGTAGGTCACGCACACACTATCTTTTGTGTATTTATTAGATGATTGATTTCTAAATCAGCATGTTCGGGAGGCAACTAGAGGAAGTAATACTCTTGATCTGATTATCAGTAGTAATTCTTCACGTATTAAGAATCTGCAGATAAAAAATTGAGTATTTTGCATCTACATTCACACTTTGATGAGATATTCAGGGAAGGGAATGCCAGAGGTGAAGTAAACTCTGGCAGTGAGCTGGATGAGTTTTAATAACTGAGAGGAAAGTGGAGGAGAAATTGTTGAAGATAAACATAAAAAAGGCACCAGGGACGGATGGGATCTATACAGTTATATTAAAGGAGGCAGCAAAGGAAGTAAATAATCCCTTAGCCATAATTATGTGAGCTTCGCTGGACTCAGCAGAAGTACCCATGGACTGGAGATGTGCAAATGTGACCCCAATTCACAAAGGAGGATCAAAGGGCGACACAAGTGATTATAAACCTGTTAGTTTAACTTCTGCTCCAGGGAAATTAATGGAGGCACTGGTTCAAGAAGCACTGCATCATCTAGACAAGACTTCAGTTATAGCTGGGACACAGAATGGTTTTCTTAAGGGGAAGTCTTGTCTGACCAATTTGATTGGATACTATGAGGTGGTGACAAAGGAATTGGATGCAAAGAATAATTCTGATATCATATACTACGATTTTAGGAAAGATTTTGATATTGTGCCACATGGAAGACTACTGTACAAATAGCAGCAGTATGGCATTAAGGGCAAGTTGCTACAATGGATAAAAGGATGGTTGAGTGGGAGTAGACAGACAGTGTTTATCAGTGAACACTGCTCTTCGTGGACAAATGTTATTAGTGGAGTTCCCCTGGGTTCGGTGTTGGGCCCATTGTTGTTTTCTGTATTTATAAATGATATTGATGACGGTATATCAGGTTTAATGTCCAGGTTTGCAGATGATACGAAGGTTGGCAGGGTTGGTAAGGTCACTAATGACAGTACCCTGCTGCAACAGGATCTAGAAATGTTGAGCAGATGGGCTGAGAGGTGGCAAATGAAGTTTAAAATTGACAAATGTAAAGTACTACGTATGGGAAGCAGTAACCCCAGAGTTATGTATCAACTTTGTGGTACTACACTGGAAGTGGTAGAGAATGAAAGGGACCTGGGGTAATTGTGCAGCCAGATATGTATTTTTCTGAGCAATGCAGACGGTCTGCAAGAGTAGCTCATGGTGACTTAATAAATGGATCGCACTTACGAAGAAAGGCTTAAGTTTTGTAGATTACAGTGTCTGAAGACTAGGCACTGTAATCGTTTGAGTAGGCTCAATGCTGAAGGGATGATTCTTCTTGTTCAGAATAAACCTGAGAGGGCATAATTTCAAATTCAGGAAAGACAGTTGTAAGATAGATGTGCGGAAGTTTGCCTTTAGCCAGCGGGTATTTGATTGGTGGAACAGACTTCCACCTTAACTTGTGGAAGTTGATAGCCTTAATAAATTTATGGCTGAGCTGGACAAATATTTGGAAGGAACGGAGGAATGAAATCGGAGCGGGTTTTTTTTTTTTTTTTGGCTGATGTTGCATAAGCTTGATTTCTTGCATCGTTTGCCTCTACTAATGCTAATAATCCGTGATATTGTTAGTTATTGTTATATATAAACAGTCATATTGTTACTCATTGTTCCATATAAATTGCGATATTGTTAGTCCTTGTTCCATATCAACTGTGATATCGTTAGTTATTGTTGCCTTTATCACATAATATTGTTAGTTACCTTTGCATATAAACCTTATATTATTAGTTGTATATTGTTGCGTATAAACAGTGATATTGTTAGTTATTGTTGATTATACACCGTGATAGTGTGAGGTATTGTTTTATATAAACCACGATAATGTTAATTAAAGATTGTTGCATATAAACCCTGATATTATTAGTTATACATTGTTGTGTATAAACAGTGATATTATAAGTTATTCTTGTATATAAACCGTGATATTATTAGTTATTCTTGTATATAAACCGTGATATTATTAGTCAATGTTCCATATAAACCGTGAAATTGTTTGCTATTGTTGCATTTATACGATGATATTATTAATTTTTCTTGCATACAAACCATAATATTGTTAGTTATTGTTTCATATAAACCGTGATACCATTAGTTATTGTTGCATATAAACTGTGACACTGCTAGTTATTTTTCTTTACATAAACCGTGATGTTGTTAGTTATCGTTGTATGTAAACCGTGATATTGTTAGTTATCGTTGTATATAAACCGAGATATTGTTAATTATCCTTGTATATAAATCGAGATATTGTTAGTTATCCTTGTATATAAACCGAGACATTTTTATAATCCTTGTATATAAATCGAGATATTGTTAGTTATTTTTGCATTTATACCATGATATTGTTAGTTACTGTTCCATATAAAGCGGGATATTGTTAGTTACTGGTGCATACAAACCGCAATATTGTTATAGATTGTGGCATATAAATCGCGATATTTTTAGTTACTTTTGTATATAAACCTTGATATAGTTAGTTATAGATTATTGCACATAAATGGTGATATTGTTAGTCATTGTTCCATATTAACTATGATATTGCCAGTTATTCTTGGAATCATACCATAATATTATTATTTACTGTTTTATATAAACTGATGTTTTTAGAAATAGACCGTTGGATATAAACCATGATATTTTTGGTTATTCTTCTATATAAACCGTAATATTATTAGTTATTGTTGAATATAATCCGTGATATTATTAGGTATCCTTGAATATAAACAGAGATATTGTTAGTTATTGTTGCATTTTTATCATGATATTGTTAGTTACCGTTGCATATAAACCGTGATATTGTTAGTTATTCTTGCAATTATACCATAATATTATTTACTAACAATACTGTTTTATATAAACTGATGTTTCAGTTATTGATTGTTGCATATAAACTGATGTTTTAGTTATTGATTCTTGGATATAAACAATGATATTGTTAGTTATTGTTGTATATAAATTTTGATATTGTTAGTTATACCTTGTATACAAACCGAGATATTATTAGTTATTGTCGCATTTATACCATGATATTGTTAGTTACTGTTGCATATAAACCGTGATATTGTTATATATTGTTGAATATAAATCGTGATATTGTTAGTTATTGTTGTATGTAAACTATGATCTTGTTAGTTATTCTTGAAATTATACAATAATATTATTATTTACTGTTGTATATAAACTGACGTTGTTCGATTGTTGCATATAGATAGTTTGTTGCATGTAAATCGTGATATTGTTAGTTATCCTTGTATATAAACTGAGATATTTTTAGTTACTGTTGCATATAAACCATGATATTGTTATTGATTGTTGTATATAAATCGTGATATTGTTATAGATTGTTGTATATAAACCGTGATATTGTTATAGTTATTGCATATAAACAGTGATATTCTTAGAGTCTGTTGTATAGAAACTATGATATTGTTAGTTCTTTTTGAAATTATACCATAATCTTATTTAGTGTTTTAGTATTAGTATTTTAGTATTAGTATTAGTAACGGCCGCATGGTGCAAGAAAGCCTATGGCTTATGCTGCACCAGCCAAAAAAAAAAAAAAATAAAAAATAATAAATCCGAACAAAACAATGATAAAAACAAAAAAAAAATAAATAAATAAATAACTAAATAATAATAATTAATAAAATAAAAAATAAATAAAAAGGAAATTAAACCTATCATCCTATGTGCTTCCCTTACCCGAAAGTACTATCCAGATGACCTTTGAATTTCCCCAAACTGTCGGCCTCTACCACCCATGAAGGCAACTTATTCCAGTAATTTATAACTCGCTGGCTAAAATAGAACTTCCTGCAATCCAATCTAAACATTTCCCCCCGTAACTTGAATTTATGTCCCCTAGTTCTAGCATCATTTATAATTTTGAAAATTTTGTCCTCATTCATTTTACTGATGCCTCTCAGAGCCTTAAACACCTCAATCAAATCTCCTCTAAGGTGTCTAGTTTCCAAACTCTGCAACCCACATATTCGAAGCCTTTCTTCATAAGGACGCCCTTTTGCCGATCTCACCAGGCGAGTTACCCTTCTTTGCACCCTTTCAAGAAGCTCGATGTCTTTCTTCAGGTGCGGTCTCCATACTTGAACACAGTATTCCAAGTGTGGTCTAACATAAGCTTTATATAATGGGATTATCACGTCCCTATCTCTACTTGCAAAAGTTCGATAGATCATTGATAGGACACCATGGGCCTTCCTTGCAACCTGTTTACAATGCTAAGAGAATTTCATGTCTGACCGTATCGTAACACCCAAGTCCCTTTCTTCCAGTACTGGCTTTAGTTGAACTCCACCAAGTGAATAAGTTTTATTGGGATTACTGTTTCCCAGGTGTAATACCTTACACTTTGTTGGATTAAAGCACAGCTGCCATTTTTCTGACCATTCCTGAAGTCTATCTAGGTCTCTCTGAAGAAGCTCAGCTTGACAGTGATCATTAACTACTCTACCAATTTTAACATCATCTGCAAATTTAGACATCACGCCCTCTATCCCTTCATCAATGTCGTTTATGAAAATTAAAAACAACAATGGTCCTAATACTGATCCTTGGGGAACCCCACTTCTTACATCAACACAATCTGAGGAATAGCCATTTATCACAACCCTCTGCCTCCTGCCCTGAAGCCATCCTTCTATCCATCTAAGGATTTTCCCAGTGATTCCAACCTGTTCCAGCTTATAAAGCAACCGCTCATGTGGGACTCAGTCAAAAGCTTTGCTGAAATCTAAATAAACAATGTCGAAATTATTCCCTAAATCCAGCTCGTGAGTGACCCTTTCGAAATAGCGAACCAGATTTGTTAAACATGATTTTCCCTTTACGAAACCATGCTGAGTATCCTTGAGAATTTCAATTCGATCCAAATGATCCTGAATTCCACCCTTGATCATTGCCTCCATGATTTTCCCTACTACTGAAGTCAGACTGACAGGTCGATAATTTCCAACTTCACTTTTAGAGCCACCCTTATGTATGGGAGATACATTTGCACTTTTCCAATCCAAGGGAATCTCCCCAGAGTCTAATGATGCTCGCATAATTAGCCTCAATGGTTCTATGCACTCGCTTGCCGCCTCTCTTAAGATTATAGGGTATATTCCATCAACTCCAGGAGCCTTACTGGTCTGTAGGCTCGAAAGTTTTTTCATTAAATAATCTTGCGAAATTTCAATATCATTAATTACATATTTTTTAACTTCGCTCCCACAATTTCCCTTTGCCACAAAAGGCTTTTCATTTGTAAATATCGATGCAAAATAACTGTTGATTTCATCTGCAACGGCAGCTGGTGTATTTATTACTATCCCCTTTCCCTTACATAAAGGTCCGATCTGGTTTGTCCTGCTCTTCTTGGCATTTATATATGTGAAGAATTCTTTATCCCCCCTCTTTGCTCTGTTTGCTAGTGATTTCTCATAAACTGCCTTTGCCTGTCGAACCTTTGCTGTGGCTCTATTACACATCACCTTGTAGCTGTTATAGGCTTCAGTACTTTTTATTGTTCTGTAACCTTTCCATGCCACCTTTTTCTACTCAAGTAATGCGGCAACTTCACTAGTCATCCAACTTGGAACCCTCCTCGTGGAGTATTTTTTAATGGTATATACGCATTCAAGGCATCTGTGATTAATGTTTTAAAAGCGTACCACAGTACAATTGTATTCATTCTCTGCGCGATATCTACCCAGTTAATAGAGGCCATGTAGTACCTTAAGGCATCATAATTTCCTTTTCTGAAATTAAAACCCATTCCTTTGCCTTTTACTTCTGCTACCTCTCTCGTCATCATCCAGCGTAGAACTCCGTGATCACTTCCTGCTACTGGTTCCTCTACCTCTACGTCAGTTTCATATAAACTGACGTTGTTGGTTAAAGATTATTGCATGTAAACCGTGATATTGTTTGTTATAGATTGTTGCATATGAACCGAGATATTGTTAGTTATAGATTGTTGTATATAAACCGAGATATTGTTAGTTATCCTTGTATATAAACCGTGAGAGTGTTAGTTATTTTTGTATATAAACCGTGATTTTGCTAGTTATCGTATATAAACCGTGATTTTGCTAGTTATCATTGTATATAAACCGAGATATTGTTAGTTATTGTTGCATTTATACCATGGTATTGTTAGATACCATTGAATATAAACCATGATAATGTTAGTTACCATTGAATATAAACAGTGATATTGTTAGTTACCATTGAATATAAACCGTGATATTGTTATAGATTGTTGTATATAAACCGCTATATTGTTATAGATTGTTGAATATAAACCGAATTATCCTTGTATATAAACTGAGATATTGTTACTGATGCATATAAACCATGCTATTGTTATAGATTTTTGCATACAAATCGTGATATTGTTAGTATTGTATATAAACCGTGATTTTTTTACAGATTGTTGCATATAAACCAGGATATTGTTAAAGACTATTGCATATAAACTGTGATATTGTTATAGATTGTTGCATATAAACCGCGATATTGTTATAGATTTTTTGCATATAAACCGTGATATTGTCAGTTATCGTTGCATATAAAATAGATATTGTTATTTATCGTTGTATATAAACTGGGATATTGTTAGTTATCCTGGTATATAAACTGAGATATTGTTAGTACTGCTGCATATAAACCGTGCTATTGTTATAGATTGTTGCATCTAATTCATGATATTGTTAGAGTTGTATATAAACTGTGATATTGTTGTAGATTGTTGCATATAAACCGTGATATTGTTGGTTCTTCTTGAAATTATACCATAATATTATTTACTGTTGTATATAAACTGACATTGTTAATTATAGATGGTTGCAGTATACCGTGATATTGTCAGTTATTGTTTGTTGAATATAAAATCGAGATATTGTTAATAATAGATTGTTGAATATAAAATCGAGATATTGTTAATAATAGATTGTTGCATATAAACCTATATATCCTTAGTTATAGATTGTTGCATGTAAACCTAGATATTGTTAGTTATCCTTGTATATAAACCGTGATATTGTTAGTTATCGTTATATATAAACCGAGATATTGTTAGTTATCCTTGTATATAAATCGAGATATTGTTAGTTACTGTTGCATGTACATTGGGATATTGTTAGTTACTGTTGCATGCAAACCGCAATATTTTTATAGATTGTGGCATATAAATCGCGATATTTTTAGTTATTTTTGTATATAAACCTTGATATAATTAGTTATAGATTGTTGCACATAAATGGTGATATTGTTAGTCATTGTTCGTTATAACTTATGATATTGTCAGTTATTCTTGAATCATACCATAATATTATTATTTACTGTTTTATGTAAACTGATGTTTTTAGAAATAGACCGCTGGATATAAACCGTAATATTTTTAGTCATTCTTGTATATAAACTGTAATATTGTTGGTTATTGTTGAATATAAACCGTGATATTGTATATAAACAGAGTTATCCTTTTATATAAACAGAGATATTGTTGGTTATTGTTGCATTTATATCACGATATTCTTAGTTACGGTTGCATATAAACTGTGATATTGTTAGTTATTCTTGCAATAATACCATATTCTTATTTATTCACAATACTGTTGTATACAAATAGATGTTTTAGTTAATGATTGTTGCATATAAACTGATGTTTTAGTTATTGATTATTGCATATAAACTGTGAGATTGTTAGTTTTTGTTGTATATAAATTATGATATTGTTATATCTTGTATATAAACCAAGATATTGTTAGTTATTGTCGCATTTATACCATGATATTGTTAGTTACTCTTGCATATAAACCGTGATATTATTATATATTGTTGCATATAATTGTGATATTTTTAGTTATCGTTGTATATAAACTTTGATATTTTTAGTGTTGAATATAAACCGTGATATTGTAAGTTATAGTTGTATGTATACTATGATATTGTTAGTTATTCTTGAAATTATACAATATTATTTACTGTTGTATTAAAACTAACGTTAGATTGTTGCATATAGATTGTTTGTTGCATGCAAACCGTGATATTGTTAGTTATAGATTGTTTGTTGCATGTAAAGCGTGATATTGTTAGTTATAGATTGTTGCATATAAACTTTGATATTGTTACAGATTGTTGCATATAAACCGTGATATTGTTAGTTATTGTTGTATATAAACCGTGATATTATTAGTTATCATTGTATATAAACCGAGATATTGTTAGTTATTGTTGCATTCATACCATGATATTGTTAGTTACTGTTGCATATGAACCGGGATATTGTTAGTTACTGTTGCATACAAACCGCAATATTGTTAGAGATTGTGGCATATAAATCGTGATAATTTTAGATATTGTTGTATATAAACCTTGATATTGTTAATATTGTATATAAACTGTGATATTGTTAGTTATTGTTATATATAAACCGTGATATTCTTAGTCATAGGTTGTTGCATATAAATGGTGATATTGTTAGTAATTGTTCCATATAAACTATGATATTGTAAGTTATTCTTGGAATCATACATTAATATTATTATTTACTGTTTTATATAAATTAATGTTGTTAGATATAGACTGTTGAAATAAACCGTGATATTTTTAGATATTGTTGTATATAAATGGATATATTGTAGTTATCCTTGCATATAAACTGTGCTATTGTTAGTTATTATTGTATATAAACCCTGATTTTGCTAGTTATCGTTGTATTTAAACCGAGATATTGTTAGTTATTGTCGCATTTATACCATGATATTGTTAGTTACCATTGAATATAAACCGTGATATTGTTAGTTACGATTCAATATAAAAGGTGATATTGTTAGTTATTCTTGTATGAAAATTGATTCTGTTAGTTATTCTTGAGATTATACAATAATATTATTATTTACTGTTGTATATAAACTGACTTTGTTAGATTGTTGCATATAGATTGTTTGTTGCATGTAAACTGTGATATTGTTATAGATTGTTGCATATAAACCGTGATATTGTTATAGATTGTTGTATATAAACTGTGATATTGTTAGTTATTGTTGTATATAAACCAAGATATTGTTAGTTATCGTTGTTTATAAACTGAGATATTGTTAGTTATCGTTGTATATAAACTGAGATATTGTTAGATATCCTTGTATATAAACTGAGATATTGTTAGTTACTGTTGCATATAAACTGAGATATTGTTAGTTACTGTTGCATATAAACCGTGCTATTGTTATAGATTGGTGCATATAAATCGTGATATTGTTAGTTATTGTTGTATACAAACCGTGATATTGTTATAGATTGTTGCCCATAAACCGTGATATTATTATAGATTAGTGCATATAAATCGTGATATTGTTAGTTATTGTTGTATACAAACCGTGATATTGTTAAAGACTGTTGAACATAAACCGTGATTTTGTTAAAGACTGTTGAACATAAACCGTGATATTGTTGGTTATTGTTGAATAAAAACTATGATATTGTTAGTTATTCTTGAATTTATACCATAATATTATTTACTGTTTTATATATATACTGACATTGTTAGTTATACATTATTGCATGTAAACCGTGGTATTGTTGATTATTGTTTGTTGAATATAAACCGAGTTAATTTTAGTTATCCTTGTATATAAATCGAGATATGGTTAGTTATTTTTGCATTCATACCATGATATTGTTAGTTACTGTTTCATATAAACCGAGATATTGTTAGTTACTGTTGCATGCAATCTGCAATATTGTTAGAGATTGTGGCATACAAATCGTGATATTTTTATATATTGTTAGTATTGTATATAAACCGTGATACTGTTAGTTAATGTTATATATAAACCGTGATATTCTTAGTCATAGGTTGTTGCATATAAATGATGATATTGCTAGTCATTGATCCATATAAACTATGATATTGTTAGTTATTCTTGGAATCATACATTAATATTATTATTTACTGTTTTATATAAACTGATGTTGTTAGATATAGACTGTAGGAAATAAACCATGATATTTTTAGATATTGTTGTATATAAACCGAGATATTGTGAGTTATCCTTGCATTTAAACCGTGATATTGTTAGTTATTATTGTACACAAACCATGATTTTGCTAATTATCGTTGTAGATAAATCGAGATATTGTTAATTATCCTTGTATATAAATCGAGTTATTGTCGCATTTATTCCATGATAATTTTAGATACCACTGAATATAAACCGTGATATTGTTAGTTACCATTCAATATAAACCGTGATATTGTTAGTTATTCTTGTATGAAAATTCATTCTGTTAGTTATTCTTGAAATTATACAATAATATTATTATTTACTGTTGTATATAAATTGACTTTGTTAGATTGTTGCATATAGATTGTTTGTTGCATGTAAACTGTGATATTCTTATAGATGTTGCATATAAACCGTGATATTATTAGAGATTGTTGTATATAAACCGTGGTATTGTTAGTTATCGTTGTATATAAACCAAGATATTGTTAGTTATCGTTGTATATAAACTGAGATATTGTTAGTTATCCTTGTATATAAACTGAGATATTGTTAGTTATTCTTGTATATAAACTGAGATATTGTTAGTTATCCTTGTATATAAACTGAGATATTGTTAGTTATCCTTGTATATAAACTGAGATATTGTTAGTTATCCTTGTATATAAACTGAGATATAGTTAGTTATTATTGTATATAAACCGTGATTTTGCTAGTTATCGTTGTGTATAAATCGAGATATTGAAAATTGATTTTGTTAGTTATTCTTGAAATTATACAATAATATTATTATTTACTGTTGTATATAAACTGACTTTGTTAGATTGTTGCATATAGATTGTTTGTTGCATATAATCCGTGCTAATGTTATAGATTGGTGAATATAATTCGTGATATTGTTAGTTATTATTGTATACAAACCGTGATATTGTTACAGATTGTTGCCTATAAACTGTGATATTGTTATAGATTGTTGCATAAAACAGTGATATTGTTAAAGACTCTTGCATATAAACCGAGATATTGTTGGTTATTGTTGAATAAAAACTATGATATTGTTAGTTATTCTTGAAATTATACCATATTATTTACAGTTTTATATATATACTGACATATGTCAGTATATATATAAAACTGTATATATATAAAAATGAGTTATAGATTATTGCATGTAAACTGTGATATTTTTTGTTATTGTTTGTTGAATATAAACCGAGTTATTGTTAATTATAGCTTCTTGCATATAAACCGATATATAGTTAGTTATTCTTGTATATAAACTGTGATATTGTTAGTTATTGTTGTATATAAACGGAGATATTTTTAGTTATCCTTGTATATAAATCGAGATATTGTTACTTATTTTTGCATTCATACCATGATATTGTTAGGTACTGTTGTATATAAACAGGGATATTGTTAGTTACTGTTGCATGCAAACCACAATATTGTTATAGATTGTGCCATATAAATGGCGATATTTTTAGTTATTTTTGTATATACACGTTGATATAGTTAGTTATAGATTGTTGCACATAAATGGTGATATTGTTAGTCATTGTTCCATATAAACTATAAAATTTACTGTTATTCTTGGAATCATACCATAATATTATTATTTACTGTTTTATATAATTTGATGTTTTTAGAATAAGACCATTAGATAGGAACCGTGATATTTTAGTTATTCTAGTATATAAACCGAAACATTGATAGTTATTGTTGAATATAAACCGTGATATTGTTAGTGATCCTTGTATATAAACACAGATATTATTAGTTATTGTTGCATTTATATCATGATATTGTTAGTTACCTTTGCATATAAACCGTGATATTGTTAGTTATGCTTGCAATTATACCATAATATTATTTACTAACAATACTGTTGTATATAAACTGATGTTTTAGATATTGATTGTTGCATATAAACTGATGTTTTAGTGATTGATTGTTGCATGTAAACTATGATATTGTTGGTTATTGTTGTATATAAATGATGATATTGTTAGTTATAACTTGTATATAAATTGAGATATTGTTAGTTATTGTCGCATTTATACCATGATATTGTTATTTAGCGTTGAATATAAACCGTGATATTGTTATATATTGTTGAATATAAATCGTGATATTTTTAGTTGTTGTTGTATATAAACCTTGACATTTTAAGTGTTGAATATATACCGTGATATTGTTAGTTATTGTTGTATTTAAACTATGATATTGTTAGTTATTCTTGAAATTATACAATAATATTATTATTTACTGTTGTATATAAAAACTCACGTTGTTCGATTGTTGCATATAGATTGTTTGTTGCATGTAAACTGTGATATTGTTAGTTATAGATTGTTGCATATAAACTGTGATACTGTTATAGATTTTTGCATATAAAATGTGATACTGCTAGTTATTGTTGTATATAAACCGTGATATTATTAGTTATCCTTGTATATAAACTGAGATATTGTTAGTTACTGTTGCATATGAACCGTGATATTGTTATAGATTGTTGCATATAAATCATGATATAGTTATAGATTGTTGTATATAAACCGTGATATTGTTATAGTTATTGCATATAAACAGTGATATTCTTATAGATTGTTGTATAAAAACTATGATATTGTTAGTTCTTTTTGAAATTGTACCATAATCTTATTTAGTGTTGTATGTAAACTGACGTTGTTGGTTAAAGTTTGTTGCATGTAAACCGTGATATTGTTAGTTATAGATTGTTGCATATAAACTGAGATATTGTTAGTTATTGTTGCATTTATACCATGATATTGTTAGATACCATTGAATATAAACCGTGATATTGTTAGTTATTCTTGTATGAAAACTGATTTTGTTAGTTATTCTTGAAATTATACAATAATATTATTATTCACTGTTGTATATAAACTGACTTTGTTAGATTGTTGCATATAGATTGTTTCTTCCATGTAAACTGTGATATTGTTATAGATTGTTGCATATAAACCGTGATATTTTTATAGATTGTTGCATATAAACCATGATATTGTTATAGATTGTTGTATATAAACCGTCATTTTGTTTTAGATTGTTGTATATAAACCGTGATATTGTGAGATATCGTTGTATATAAACAGTGATATTTTTAATTATCCTTGTATATAAACTGAGATATTGTTAGTTACTGTTGCATATAAACAGAGATATTGTTAGTTACTGTTGCATATAATTCGTGATATTTTTAGTTATTGTTGTATATAGTCTGTGATATTGTTTTTGTTTGTTGCATACAAACCGTGATATTGTTATAAATTGTTGCATATAAACCGTAATATTGTTATAGATTGTTGCATATAAACCGCAATAGATGTTATAGATTGTTGCATATAAACCGTAATATTGTTATAGATTGTTGCATATAAACCGTAATATTGTTATAGATTGTTGCATATAAACCGTAATATTGTTAGTTATCGGTGTAAATAAACAGAGATATTGTTAGCTATCCTTGAAATTATATTATAATATTATTTACTGTTGTATATAAACTGACTCTGTTAGTTATAGATTGTTGCAGGTAAACCGTGATATTGTTCATTATTGTTTGTTGAATATAAACCGAGATATTTTTAATTATAGATTGTTGCATATAAACTGAGATATTGTTAGTAATCCTTGCATATAAATTGAGATATTGTTGTTATTGTTGTATATAAACCGAGACATTTTAGTTATCCTTATATATAAATCGAGATATTGTTAGTTATTTTTGCATTTATACCATGATATTGTTAATTACTGTTGCATGCAAACCGAAATATTGTTATAGATTGTGGCATACAAATCGCGATATTTTTAATTATTTTTGTATATAAACCTTGATATAGTTAGTTATAGATTGTTGCACGTAAATGGTGGTATTGTTAGTCATTGTTCAATATAAACTACAAAATTTACTGTTATTCTTGGAATCATACCATAATATTATTATTTACTGTTTTATATAATTTGATGTTTTTAGAAATAGACCATTAGATATGAACCGTGATATTTTTAGTTATTCTTGTATATAAACCGTAACATTGATAGTTATTGTTGAATATAAACCGTGATATTGTTAGTGATCCTTGTATATAAACACAGATATTATTAGTTATTGTTGCATTTATATCATGATATTGTTAATTACCTTTGCATATAAACCGTGATATTGTTAGTTATTCTTGCAATTATACCATAATATTATTTACTAACAATACTGTTGTATATAAACTGATGTTGTAGATATTGATTGTTGCATATAAACTGATGTTTTAGTGATTGATTGTTGCATATAAACTATGATATTGTTGATTATTGTTGTATATAAATAATGATATTGTTAGTTATACCTTGTATTTAAATTGAGATATTGTTAGTTATACCTTGTATTTAAATTGAGATATTGTTAGTTATTGTCGCATTTATACCATGATATTTTTAGTTACTGTTGCATATAAACCGTGATATTGTTATATATTGTTGAATATAAATCGTGATATTTTTAGTTATTGTTGTATATAAACCTTTATATTGTTAGTTATTGTTGTATGTAAACTATGATATTGTTAGTTATTCTTGAAATTATACAATAATATTATTATTTACTGTTGTATATAAATTGACATTGTTAGATTGTTGCATGTAAACCGTAATATTGTTATTTTTAAATTGTAGCATATAAACTGATGATATTGTTGTAGATTGTTGCATATAAACCGTGATATTGTTAGTTATTGGTGTAAATAAACCGAGATATTGTAAGCTATCCTTTTATATAAACTGAGATATTATTAGTTACTGTTGCATATAAACCGTGATATTGTTATAGATTATTGCATACAAACCGTGATATTGTTATAGATTATTGCCTATAAACCGTGATATTGTTATATATTGTTGCATATTAACTGTGATTTTTTTAAAAATTGTTGTATATAAACCGTGATATTGTTATAGATTGTTGTATAAAAACTATGATATTGTTAGTTATTCTTGAAATTATACCATAATATTATTTACTGTTGTATATAAACTGACCTTGTTGGTTATAGATTGTTCCATTTAAACTGAGATATTGTTATTTGTCGATTGTTGCATATAAACCGAGATATTATTATTTATCTTTGTATATAAACCGTTATATTATTAGTTATTGTTGTATATAAACCGTGATTTTGCTAGTTATCGTTGTATATAAACGAGATATTGTTAGTTAATCTTGTATATAAATCGAGATATTTTTAGTTATTGTTGCATTTATATCATGATATTGTTAGTTACCGTTGCATATAAACTGTGATATTCTTAGTTACCGTTGCATATAAACCGTGATATTGTTAGTTATTTTTGGAATTATATCATATTATTTACTAACAATACTGTTGTATATAAACTGATGTTTTAGTTATTGATGTTTGCATATAAACTATGATATTGTTAGTTATTGTTGTATATAAATTATGATATTGTTAGTTATCCTCTTATATAAACCGCGGTATTGTTAGTTATTGTCAAATTTATACCATGATATTGTTAGTTACTGTTGAATATATACCGTGATATTATTAGTTATTGGTGTATGTAAACTATGGTATTGTTTGTTATTCTTGAAATTATACAATAATATTATTAATTACTGTTGTATATAAAATGACGTTTTTAGATTGTTGCATATAGATTGTTTGTTGCCTGTAAACCGTGATATTGTTATTTATAGATTGTTGCATATAAACTTTGATAGTGTTATAGATTGTTGCATATGAACCGTTATATTGTTAGTTACTGTTGCATTTATACCATGATATTGTTAGTTATCCTTGTATATAAACTGAGATATTGTTAGTCACTGCTGCATATAAACCGTGACATTCAATAGATTGTTGCATACAAATCTTGATGTTGTTATAGATTGTTGCATATAAATCGTGATATTGTTATACTTTGTTGCATATAAATCGTGATATTATTATATTGTTGCATATAAACCGTGATATTGTTATAGATTGTAGCATATAATCCTTGATATTGTTATAGATTGTTGTACAAAATCTAAGATATTGTTAATTATTCTTGAAATTATACCATAATATTATTTACTGTTGTATATAAACTGATGTTGTTAGTTATAGATTGTTGCATGTAAACCGTGATATTGTTAGTTATAGATTGTTGCATATAAACCGATATATTGTTAGTTATCGATTGTTGCATATAAACCAAGATATTGTTAGTTATCGATTGTTGCATATAAACCGAGATATTGTTATTTATTATTGTTGTATATAAACCGAGATATTGTTAGTTATCCTTGTATATAAACCGTGATATTGTTAGTTATTGTTGTATATAAACCGTGATATGGAGAGTTATCATTGTATATAAACCGAGATATTGTTAGTTATCCTTGTATATAAATCGAGATATCGTTATTTATTGTTGCATTTATACCATGATATTGTTAGTTACTGTTGCATATAAACTGTGATATTTTTATAGATTTTTGCATGTAAATCCTGATATTATTAGTGTTGTATATAAACCGTGATATTGTTATAGATTGTTGCATATAAACCGTGATATTGTTAGTTACTGTTGCATATGAACCGTGATAGTGTTATAGATTGTTGCATATAAACCGTGATATTGTTAATTACTGTTGTATATAAACCGTGATATTTTTAGTTACTCTTGTATATAAACTGTGATATTTTTAGTTATTGTTGTGTATAATGTTGTTGGTATAGAGCTTAACGACACAAGAGCTACTGAGGCCAAATTGTGTCTGTTTCTGTTTATTTACAGGCAACATAATTATAGACGTTAAATTATATACTCCTGTACTTAGACTAAGGCTAAGCACTTTATGTCCTGTGCTATGATGCTAAGCACTTTATATACATACTCCTGTACATATTTTAGAAATATCAAACAATTCTTCTACGTTCGATTCATTTCCTATGAAGTGCGATAAATTATGAGAGTTGTTCAATGTGGAGAGAGATTTGAAAGTATAAGAGCGGATGGTTGAATGTAAGGGACAATCAACCAGAAAATGACGGACCGTAAATTGCATCTGACAGGATGAACACTGAGGTGCGTTTTCTCCCAATAGCAGGAAGAGATGTGCACGATGATTGTGTCCAGTTCTGAGTAGTGCCAATACCACTTCCTCTCTTCTGTTTGGTCGGAAGCTAGAACGCCACATCTTTGGAACCTTGTTTTATCTGGTAAAGTTTATTTTGGTGTTACTTTTCCAGATCTGTGACCAGTTGTCGTAGCATGCTTTGCGACTGATGGGCTTATAGTTGCTGTAAGGAACCTGAGGAAGTTGTGAGAGAGAGAGGTTTGAGGATGTCAGGGGCAAAGTTAGCACTTTCGTTTCCTGGAATGCCAGAATGACCAGGTATCCAGCAAACTGATTGGACACGCTGCAGGAGATTAACTTGGAATGAATGCATTTCAAGACTGGACGGGAAGATGAGAAATTCTTCCTTAAGGCAGACACAGCACTGAGGGAGTCTGTGTGTAAATTATGGCAGGTGAGAAGGATAGCTCAATAATTTTACCAAGCGCTAACTTTAATAACATAATAATTCAGCAGTGAAGATGCTGTAGGCTAATGGTAGTGAGGCTGTAGCAGTAAATAAAGGAAGAACTGCAGCAGCACCTACCGTGCTTGCAGTTTTCGATCGGTCAGTATAGGTTTTACAGGCACGACAGTTAAAAGTAGCGTGAGATGAGTGAAACTGCCTGATATTGCAAGGTGGTATGACATTTTTCCCCCTGAAGAAAATGTACATCGTAATATGCAGAAACATATGTCTAGGTTAAAACAGGTCTTGAAGGATATCACTTAATATTCCTATTCTGAACAAGCTCTTTAATTGTGAGTGAAGCAGGTCTATTTTCATTTGGTTTGCTCTCACAGAACAAATCCCACCAAGTATTATAAAGATTCTTCCAAATGGGGTGAGATGGTATACCCTAGATTTTAGCAGCGTATTGGAGCAACAATGTTTTCCTACGAAGATATAACGGAGGATCATGCGCTTCAATGTAAAGACTTTGGATTGGAGAAGTCCTGAAAGCGCCCAACGCAGTCCTCAGGGCTGAATGATATTTAGACGTTGTAAAGTAGTGCTTCTAGCGGAGTCATATACTAGACAACTATTATCTAAGCGTGAACGGATTAAAGTTCTGTAAAGGTGAAGTAAAGTATATCGATCAGCTCCCCAAAACATGGACGAGAAAGTAACTGACCAAAGTATGTTCATATGCTCTAGACAACCATTTCTTAATTGAGTGATGTGAGCTTGAGAAATTAAGCTTGCTGTCTAATATCAGACCATGAAATCTGAAGTTAGTAGCAAGTGGGATTGGAATATTGTTGATATGTAATTCAGGATCAGGATGGAGAGCCCGACGCTTGCAAAAGTGGGTGGCAGTGCATTTATTTTATGGTACTTGATAACCATTCCTTCAAGTCCACAATTCAATTTTGGTTACGTTAAGTTGGAGTTGGAATTCAATAGTATTGATATTTTGATACTGACAGAACATAGTAAGGTCGTCTGCATACATATACGTTTCGACAGTTTTTGGGATCTCACGTGTCATTCTAACTGCAAAAAGTGTTGAAGTATCGATCCCTGCGGGATTTCTTCTTCCTGAATGTGAGAATCGAATCAGAAAGTATACCGGACCTGAAAAGTGCGCAATTGCAGGAAATTTTTAATTATTTCAGGCATTTGGCCCCTAAATCCCAGATGGTAAAGATACATAAGAATACCATGACGCTAGGTTGCGTAAAATCCCTTTTCAATATCTAAGTTGACCATAACTAGATGTTGCTTCCTGACAAAGGCATTCCGGAAATGAGATTCGGCTTTGATGAGCACATCTAGGGTTGCTCTATTTTTTCGAAAACCATACTGAGGATCTGGAAGGAGATTCTGTGACTCCAAGATGTAGGTGAGCTTACTATGAAACATGCTTTCGAAAATTTTACCCAAGTAGCTCGTGAGAGATATGGGCCTATAATTTTGAACAAGATAGGATCTTTTCCTGGTTTTGGTATGGCAGTAATAAAAGAAGGGCCCCAGGAAGAAGGATAAGCATTTTCATAGAAAATTCGATTCTAGAAGATCAACAAAATAAGTAAGTCCTTTTCAGGTAAATGCTTCAGCATAATGTAATGAATAACATCTGGGCCGGCGTCACTATTGGATATCTATTTAATGATTCTTTGAATTCTGTTAATGTAAAAGGTTGGTTGTACCGGAAAGAGCGGAGTGTGAAGAAATTGATTTCATGCCGTTCTGCTGCTACTTTGATGTTTTGAAAGGTGGATGCATAGGAAGTAGAAGCAGAGATTGTGGCAAACGATCCTGCTAGTGCATTAGCAACTTCTTTAGGAGTAGACACGTCTTTCCCTTTCCAATTAAGTATCGTAGGCGGCAGCCCAGTAAATTTGCCATTTAGGACCTGTATCTTTCTCCAGATGAGCCGGGTGTCGGTGTCTTTGGTGATGGTTGAGGCAAAGGCAATCCATGAGTCACGTTTTGCTATCCGTCTAATTTGCCTTGCTTTAGCTTTAAGCCTCTTATAAGTGGTTAAGTTACTTGTGGTAGGATACTTTCGGAAATTATTCCACGCACGATTTTTCTCCTTTTTGTCATGAAAGCAGTCTGTGTTCCACCAGTGATTCCGATTAATGCGATATGCCTTGAATTGTGGAATAGATCCATCGGATGCTGTCAGAATCTGATTGGTTATGTATGCAGTTACATCATTAATCGGTTGTTTTTGAACATAAAGTCTGTCTAGATATATTTGGGCAGAATAGCCATCCCATTTTGCCTTTCTAAACTCCAAGTGGATCGTTGTTCTGCATTTACAGTTGCCCCTGTTTGTAATGTGCAAATAATCGGAAAAGTGGATCCTGTAGGTAGGTGGATGTATGTGGAAGATCCAGAGTTTAGTATATTTAGATCATTGTTATTCAAAAACTCCTCAATCAATTTGCCTCTTGCGTCCATTGTACTGGATCCCCATAATGAATGGTGGCCATTAAAATTACCGAAAAGGCAAATTGGTGTTGGGAGTTGTGTGAGGAGATTGTCCAGTTCTGAATGAGGAAACGGCATAGATGGTGGAATGTAAATAGAAACAAGGGTAACTGAATTACCAAATTAAATACGAACTGCCACAGCTTGTATAGAGGTTCATAACTGGATGAGCCTCGAAGGAATATTTGAATTAAGAAGAATAGCTACTCCTCCACATGCAGGAGATTCTGGTCTTCTGTCTCGTCTGTACATGATATAATTTGAAAATTTTGGCGATATTCGCTTGTTTGGTTTGTTTGGGTTTTTTTTACGAGCATTAGCAATTAAGGCCATATTGTTCCGGGAATATGCGGTGGTCATTCCCTGACCTTTCCGCATTCACCGTATTTGGTGGTGACGGGCTCGAACCCCGGTCTAATCAAGAAGCGTGTGCTCCTTCCCACCTGGCTACGGAAGCGCCTGGCGAGATTAGCAGTGACAGGAATGTTTCCTGTAGACATACATACGCCTATGAGATTAAATTGGGTGTGAAATTCCTTCAAGTCATCTGAATGTCTTCTTAGTCGTCTGTATTATATGATGTTTTGTCTTCTTCCATTATATGATGTTTTGCATTATATATGTCACTGATTGGAGTGTTAGTGGCTTCATTGGTTTTAGATTTAGGAGTGTCTTTTCCAGATGTTGATAGGGTAGCTTTAACTCAGTTAGCAACAGAAGTGCTGGGTGGAAGAATTGACACGTCTGTTTCAACTGCAGATGACGAATAGCTCAGGGTGTAAGACGCATATGATCGACTAAGCATGGTCAACGTAATATGTCTGTGTGCTTCAGGATATGTGAATTTATGTTCAATTTTGTATTTTTTAATTTTTTTTTCCAGTTTTCCACATTTCACATGATTTGGAAAAAAGAAGGGTAGCTTCCTATACAGTTAGGGCAAATGGGAGTTGAGACTAAACAATCTGTTTGTGCATGGTCCTTTTATCCACAAATTGGGCGAATTCGGCAATTTAAATAGCCAGCTTTTACTGTAGATGGTAATTCTGGAGTGCTAAATGTTAAGATGATGAACGAGAGGAACAAGATTTCCATCTTTTTTTTTTTTTTTTTTTGTCATTATTCATTTGACAATGATCACTTTTTGACTGCTAAGTTCTTGAACTATTTCTTACTCAGTGACTGTAAGTAGGTCCCACTCTGTGATAACACCTTTAGATGAATATAAAGTGTTCTGGAAGTGACAGATACTGGCAGCCCGCCAAACGTTTTCTTTAGCAGCCATTCAGAATGTTTAGAAGAAGCTGTTTCAATCAGGTCTCCCGATTGCAGTCGTTTCACCATTTTTGGTAATCCCACGATGGATTCCAAATATCTTTGGATTCGAAATAGCGATAACTTAACCACAGGCTGGGTGGATAGGGAGTGAATTAACAAAAAAATTGGCAAGTCATGGCATTGTGCTTCCCTACGAAACCTTTTGGGTTAGTTCAGTTCATTATCAGGTGGTCTTTGGCTTTGAGCTTGAAGGCTCTAGAGGTGGATAGTCATTTATATCCATGGTTGCTCCTTTTTGCCCTGGAGGATAACTTTTCCCACAGGTTACCGGCCCCGCTACGTGGATTCAGGAGTGGTGGCACCTAGTGACCAAGCGGCTGGAAAAATTAGTTTATTAGTGAAAATTAATGAATATACTAAGACCAAAAAGGCGATTTCCTTTTCTGGGTTCTACCTCAATATCTGTAAAGTACAGAACCACTTATAATAAACTGAACATTTGAAAAGCACTAGAAATAAAAGGAACGAAATCGCTGGAAAAAATCACTATTTATCGCTGAGGAAAAATCGCTTGAACACTAACGCTTGCCAGTTTGAGCTTGTATATAAACCGTGATATTGTTAGATATTTTTGTACATAAACCGCGAAATTGTTAGTTATTGTTGTATATAAACCGTATTATTGTTACATATAAACCGCAATATTGTTCGATATTTTTGTATATAAACCGCGATATTATTAGTTATTGTTGCATATAAACCGTGATATTGCTAGTAATCCTTGTATATAAACCGTGATATTCTTAGTTAGTGTTCCATATAAACTGAGATATTGTTAGTTATTGTTGCATTTATACCATGATATTGTAAGTTACTGTTGAATATAAATCGGAATATTTTTAGTCATTGTTCCATATAAACTATATTGTTATTCTTGCAATTATACCATAATGTTGTTATTTACTGTTGTAATATTGTTATTACAACAGTAAATTGTTATTTACTGTGATGTTGTTAGTCACAGATTGTTGCATATAAACCGTGGTATTGTTACTGTTGTATATAAACGGTGATATTGTTAGATATTGTTGAATATAAACCTTGATATTAATAGCTATTGTTGCATATAAACCGTCATATTTTAGTTATTGTTGCATATAAACCGTCATATTTTAGTTATTGTTGCATATAAATCGTGATATTATTAGTCATTTCTGTATTTATACCAAGATATTGTTAGTTATTATATTATTATCATATATTATTACCAAGATATTATCATATAAACCATGATATTGTTAGTTCTAGATTGTTGCATATAAACCTGATATTGTTAGATCTATATTGTTGCATATAAACCCCGATATTATTAGTTATATATTGTTGCGTATAAACCGTGATGTTGTTAGTTATTGTTGTATGTGCTTGTTAACAGGAGAGATTGCTTCTACAGGGATTTGCTTATGATATTGAGGCAGTGTTAGGAGGTTCGGAAAACTGCTACCCGGGGGGGGGAATACACAGACTAATAGATTAACAGCAGCTGCTGGCAGAGGTGAACGTGATTCTTTCACTGCTTCTATTTGTAATGAGCAGCAGCCTGGAACACAAGATGCAGGGTATTTCAAACACTGCTGGGAGACACTGCAGTACAAGTAAACACTTGGGCTGTGTTATGGTAGCAAAGAATAGGAACGGATGCATGTATGCTTGCATATACACCAATGCTAGCAGTTTGGTAAATAAATTTGATGAATTTCAGGTATTGCTCAAAGCATCAAAGGCGGATATTGTTGGGATATCAGAGACGTGGTGTCACACAGATATAAAGAATGCAGAACTGGAATTTGGGGAGTACAATGTCTACAGAAAGGATAGACAGGATAGGAAGGGAGGAGGGGGTTATGATGCTATTAGTTAAGAAATACATAAAATCCAAGGAAGTGAAGCCAGTGGACATCACCGGACAGTGCAGTATCGAGTCAGTTTGGTGTGGCATAAGAATTGGGAGATCAAATTTGAGAGTAGGAGTGTGTTATAGGCCTAATGACTCTGAGGAGTATAATAAGAAACTGTACAGGGAAATAGAGTGGGCCAGTAAATCAGAGTAACTTATAATGGGGGATTATAATTTCCAGGAAACTGACGGCAATTTGTGGGTTGGTCACTCACACACTAGCTTTTGTGTATTTATTAGATGATTGTTTTCTAAATCAGCATGTTCGGGAGGCAACTAGAGGGAGTAATACTCTTGATCTGATTATCAGTAGTAATTCTTCCCGTATTAAGAATCTGCAGATAAAGAATTGAGTATTTTGCATCTACATTAACACATTGATGAGATATTCAGGGAAGGGAATGCCAGAGGTGAAGTAAACTCTGGCAGTGAGCTAGATGAGTTTTAATAACTGACAGGAAAGTGGAGGAGAAATTGTTGAAGATAAACATAAAAAAGGCCCCAGGGACGGATGGGATCTATACAGTTATATTAAAGGAGGCAGCAAAGGAAGTAAATAAACCCTTAGCCATAATTATGTGAGCTTCGTTGGACTCAGCAGAAGTACCCATGGACTGGAGATGTGCAAATGTGACCCCAATTCACAAAGGAGGATCAAAGGGCGACACAAGTAATTATAGACCTGTTAGTTTAACTTCTGTTCCAGGGAAATTAATGGAGGCACTGATTCAAGAAGCACTGCATCATCTAGACAAGACTTCAGTTATAGCTGGGACACAGAATGGTTTTTTTAAGGGGAAGTCTTGTCTGACCAATTTGATTGGATACTATGAGGTGGTGACAAAGGAATTGGATGCAAAGAATAATTCTGATATCATATACTTGGATTTTAGGAAAGATTTTGATATTGTGCCACATGGAAGACTACTGTACAAATAGCAGCAGTATGGCATTAAGGACAAGTTGCTACAATGGATAAAAGGATGGTTGAGTGGGAGTAGACAGACAGTGGTTATCAGTGAACACTGCTCTTCGTGGACAAATGTTATTAGTGGAGTTCCCCTGGGTTCGGTGTTGGGCCCATTGTAGTTTTCTGTATTTATAAATGATATTGATGATGGTATATCAGGTTTAATGTGCAGGTTTGCAGATGATACGAAGGTTGGCAGGGTTGGTAAGGACACTAATGACAGTACGCTGCTGCAACAGGATCTAGAAATGTTGAGCAGATGGGCTGAGAGGTGGCAAATGAAGTTTAAAATTGACAAAAGTAAAGTACTACGTATGGGAAGCAGTAACCCCAGAGTTATGCATCAACTTTGTGGTACTACACTGGCAGTGGTAGAGAATGAAAGGGACCTGGGGTAATTGTGCAACCAGATATGTATTTTTCTGAGCAATGCAGACGGTCTGCAAGAGTAGCTCATGGTGACTTAATGAATGGATTGCACTTACGAAGAAAGGCTTAAGTTTTGTAGATTACAGTGTCTGAAAACTGGGCACAGTAATCGTTTGAGTAGGCTCAATGCTGAAGGGATGATTCTTTTTTTCAGAATAAACCTGAGAGGGCATAAATTCAAATTCAGGAAAGACAGTTGTAAGATAGATGTGCAGAAGTTTGCCTTTAGCCAGCGGGTAGTTGATTGGTGGAACAGACTTCCACCTTAACTTGTGGAAGTTGGTAGCCTTAATAAATTTATGGCTGAGCTGGACAAATATTTGGAAGGAACGGTGGAATGAAATCGGAGCGGGTTTTTTTTTTTTGGCTGATGTTGCATAAGCTTGATTTCTTGCATCGTTTGCCTCTACTAATGATCGTTAGTTATTGTTGCCTTTATCACATATTGTTAGTTACTCTTGCATATAAACCTTATATTATTAGTTGTATATTGTTGCGTATAAACAGTGATATTGTTAGTTATTGTTGTATATACACCCTGATAGTGTTAGGTATTGTTTTATATAAACCATGATAATGTTAATTAAAGATTGTTGCATATAAACCCTGATATTATTAGTTATATATTGTTGCGTACAAACAGTGATATTATTAGTTATTCTTGTATATAAACCGTGATATTATTAGTTATTCTTGTATATAAACCGTGATATTATTAGTTATTCTTGTATATAAACCGTGATATTATTAGTTATTCTTGTATATTATTAGTCAATGATATTATTAGTCAATGTTCCATAGAAACCGTGAAATTGTTAGCTATTATTGCATTTATACGATGATATTATTAATTTTTCTTGCATACAAACCATAATATTGTTAGTTATTGTTGCATATAAACCGTGATACTGTTAGTTATTGTTGCATATAAACCGTGATACTGTTAGTTATTGTTGCATATAAACCGTGACACTGCTGGTTATTTTTCTTTACATAAACCGTGATATTGTGAGTTTTTGTTGTATAAAAAACCGTGATATTATTATTATATATAAACTGTGATATTTTTATTTTTTTATATAATCTGTGATCTTTTTATACATAAACCGTGATATTTTTATATAAAAAACGTGATATTGTTAGTTACAGATTGTTACATATTAAAACGTTGTATTGTTGCATATAAATTGTTTATAAGTAATAAATACAATATGGCGTCTTATTGAATATATATATATTTTTTTTTTTTTTGGTAGTTGTTAGCGCATAGGATTCTGTGGTCATAATGCGCCTCCCAAGGTTTTTGCAGTACTTTGATCCAAGCCCGAGGCGGGAATCGAGCCCCCGACCTTTGGGTTGCCAGGCAGGCACTTTACTCTGGAGTTACTGCTTCCCATATGTAGTACTTTACATTTATCAAGGTTAAACTACATTTTCCACCTCTCAGCCCATCTACTCAACCTTTCCAGATTCTATTGCAGCAGCATAGCGTCAGTAGTGTCCTTAACAACCCTGCCATCTTTTGTATCGTCTGCAAACTTGGGCATTAAGCTTGATATACCATCATTAATATTATTTATAAATACAGAAAACAATAATGGACCCAACACTGAACCCTGAGGGACTCCACTAATAACATTAGTCCACGATGAGCAGTGTCCAGTGATTACCACTCTCTGTCTTCTTCCCCCCCCCCAACCACCCCTTTATCCATAGCAGCAATTTGCCCCCAATGCCACACTTCTCCAATTCGTGCAGCAATCTTCCATGTGCAACAGTATCAAAAGCCTTTCTACGATCCAAGTATTAATATAAAAGTTATTCCCTGCATCCAGCTCTTTTGTGACTACATCATAGTATCCAATCAAATTGGTGAGGCAAGACTTTCCCCTTAACAAAACCATGCTGTGTCTGAGCTATAACTGAAGTCTTGTATAGATGATCCTGCAGTGCTTCTTTAACCAGTGCCTCCATTAATTTTCCTTGAACAGAAGTTAAACTAACAGGTCTATAATTACTTGTGTCAGCCTTTGATCCTCCTTTGTGAATTGGGGTCACATTTGCACATCTCCAGTCCATGGGTACTTCCCCTGAGTCCAAGGAAGCTCTCATAATTATGGCTAAGGGTTTGCTTACTTTGTTGCCTCCTTTAATTCAACTGGATAGATCATATTGTTATTTATTGTTGCACATAAAACCATGATATTGCTATTTAGAGATTTTTACATGTAAACCACGATATTATTATTTTTAGGTTGTTGTATATATTAACAGTGATATTTTTATATATAAACCATTATATTATTTGCTATAGATTGTTGCATATAAATTGTGATATTGTTAGTTATTGTTCTTTATATAAACCTTGATGTTAGTTTTTGTTGCATATAAACCGTGATGTTAGTGTTTGTTGCATATAAACCGTGATATAGTTAATCATTGTACCATATAATGATTTAATTATTGTTCCATAATATTGTTAGTTACTGTTGAATATAAACTGTGATATTGTTAGTTTTTGTTCTATAAAAACCGTGATATTATTATATATATACACTGTGATATTGTTAGTTATTTTTGTATATAAACGCTGATAGTTTTATACATAAACCGTGATATTTTCATACATCAACTGTGATATTGTTAGTTATTGTTGCATATAAACTGTGATATTGTCAGTTATAAATTGTTGCATATAAACAGGAATATTGTTAGTTATATATTGTTGTATGTAAACCGTGATATTGTTAATTATTGTTATATATAAACTGTAATATTGTTAATTATTCTTGTGTATAAACCCTGATATTTTTAGTCATTGTTCCATAGAAACCATGATATTGTAAGTCCTTGTTCCAAATAAACCATGAGTTTGTTATTGTTGCATTTATAACGTGATAATGTTAGTTACTCTTGCATATAAACCATGATATTTTTAGTTATTATTGCAATTATTCTTGCATATATGATATTCTTAAGTTTTTTTTGTATATAAACTGTGATATTGTTAGCTATAAACCTTGATATTGTTATTTATTGATTATTGCATAAAAAACGTGATATATGTAGTTATTTTTTGCATATAAACCGTGATATTTTTATTTAGAGATTGTTACATGTAAACCGTGATATTATTACTTATAAATTGTTGTATATTAACCTAGATATCGTTATTTATTGTTATATCTAAACTGTGAAATTGTTAGTTATTTTTCTTTATATAAATAGTGATATAGTTAGTTTTTGTTGCATATAAACAATGATATTGTTAATCATTGTTCCATATAAACCGTAATATTGTTAATTACTGTTGAATATAAACAGTGATATTGTTAGTTTTTGTTGTATATATAAACCATGATATTTTTATATATAAACCGTGATAATGTTAATTATTGATTGTTGCATATAAACCGTGATAATGTTAATTATTTTTGTTGCATATAAACCGTGATAATGTTAATTATTTTTGTTGCATATAAACCGTGATAATGTTAATTATTTTTGTTGCATATAAACCGTGATAATGTTAATTATTTTTGTTGCATATAAACCGTGATATTTTAGTCATTCTTGAATAGAAACCGTGATAATGCTATTATTTGTTGCATATAAACCGTGATATTGTTAGTCATTGTTGCATTTATACCATGATATTTTAGTTACTGTTGCATATTTATACGCTACAAAAAAAAAAAATAAATAAAATATGTAATTAATGATATTGAAATTTCGCAAAATTATTTAATGAAAAAACTTTCGAGCCTACAAACCAGTAAGGCTCCTGCAGTTGATGGAATATACCCTATAATCTTAAGGGAGGCGGCAAGCGAGTGCATTGAACCATTGAGGCTAATTATGCGAGCATCACTGGACTCGGAGGAGATTCCCTTGGATTGGAAAATTGCAAATGTATCTCCCATACATAAGGGTGGCTCTAAAAGTGAAGTTGGAAATTATCGACCTGTCAGTCTGACTTCAGTAGTAGGCAAAATCATGGAGGCAATGATCAAGGGTGGAATTCAGGATCATTTGGATCGAATTGAAATTCTTAAGGATACTCATCATGGTTTTGTAAAGGGAAAATGATGTTTAATAAATCTGGTTCGCTATTTCGAAAGGGTCACTCACTAGCTGGATTTAGGGAATAATTTCGACATTGTTTATTTAGATTGCAGCAAAGCTTTTGACTCAGTCCCACATGACCGGTTGCTTTATAAGCTGGAACAGGTTGGAATCACTGGGAAAATCCTTAGATGGATAGATGGTTGGCTTCAGGGCAGGAGGCAGAGGGTTCTGATAAATGGCTATTCCTCAGATTGGGTTGATGTAAGAAGTGGGGTTCCTCAAGGATCAGTATTAGGACCACTGTTGTTTTTAATTTTCATAAACGACATTGATGAAGGGATAGAGGGCGTGATGTCTAAATTTGCAGATGATGTTAACATTGGTAGAATAGTTAATGATCACTGTCAAGCTGAGCTTCTTTAGAGAGACCTAGATACATTTCAGGAATGGTCAGAAAAGGGCAACTATGCTTTAATCAAACAAAGTGTAAGGTATTACACCTGGGAAACAGTAATCCCAAAATAGCTTATTCACTTGGTGGAGTTCAACTAAACCCAGTACTGGAGGAAAGGGACTTGGGAGTTACGATACGGTCAGACATGAAATTCTCTGAGCATTGTAAACAGGTTGCAAGGAAGGCCCATGGTGTCCTATCGATGATCTATCGAACTTTTGCAAGTAGAGATAGGGACGTCATAATCCCATTATATAAGGCTTATGTTAGACCACACTTGGAATACTGTGTTCAAGTATGGAGACCGCACCTAAAGAAAGACATCGAGCTTCTTGAAAGGGTACAAAGACTGGTAACTCGCCTGGTGAGATCGGCAAAAGGGCGTCCTTATGAAGAAAGACTTCGAATATGTGGGTTGCAGAGTTTGGAAACTAGACACCTTAGAGGAGATATGATTGAGGTGTTTAAGGCTCTGAGAGGCACCAGTAAAATGAATGAGGACAAAATTTTCAAGATTATAAATGATGCTAGAACTAGGGGACATAAATTCAAGTTACGGGGGGAAATGTTTAGATTGGACTGCAGGAAGTTCTATTTTCGCCAGCGAGTTATAAATTACTGGAATAATTTGCCTTCATGGGTGGTAGAGGCCGACAGTTTGGGGAAATTCAAAGGTCATCTGGATAGTACTTTCGGGTAAGGGAAGCGCATAGGATGATAGGGTTAATTTCCTTTTTTTTTATTATTAATTATCATTATTTATTTATTTATTATTTTTTATTTTTATTTTTATTTATTATTATTATTATTTTTTTTTTATCTTTTGTTTTTTTTGGCTGGTGCAGCATAAGCTTTCTTGCACCATGCGGCCGTTACTAATACTAATATAAACTGTAATATTGTTAGTTATACATTGTTGTATTTATACCAATATTATTAGTTACTGTTACATATAACCCATGACATCGTCAGTAAGAGTGTTTCATGAAAAATGTAATATTGTTCGTTGTAGATTGCTGCATATAAACTGTAACATTGTTAGTTATTTTTGTATATTAACTGTGTTATTATTGTATATAAAACGTGATATGGTTAGTTATTGTTGTATATAAACTGTGATATTGGTAGTCATTGTTCCTTACAAACAGTAATATTGTTAGTCATTGTTGCATTTATACCATGATATTGTTAGTTACTCTTGCATATAAACCATGGTATTGTCAGTAAGAGAGTGCTTGGTAAAAAAAATGTAATATTGTTAGTTATAGATTGCTGCATATAAACTGTAATATTGTTAGATTTAGATTGTTGCATATAAACGGTGATATTGTTAGTTATTGTTATATAAAGCGTGATATTTTAGTTCCTTTTAAACCGTAATATTTTAGTTGCTTTTAAACCGTTATATTTTAGTTGCTTTTAAACCTTGATATTGTTAGTTATTTTTGTATATAAACGGTGATATTGTTTCTAATTGTTCCACGTAAACCGATATGTTATTAGTTATTATCGTATTTATACCATACTATTGTTAGCTACTTGTGTATATAAACTTTTATGTTGTTAGCTATAGGTTGTTGCATATAAACCGTGATATTTTTAGTTATTTTTGTATATAAACAGTGATATTATTAGTTATACATCGTTGCATATAAACCGTGATAGTGTTAGTTCCATATAAACCGTGATATTGGTAGTCATTGTTGAATTTATACCATAATATTTTCAGATACTGTTGCATATAAACTATGATATTGGTAGTTATAGTTGCATATAAACCGTGATATTATTAGTTTTTGTTTTGTATGAACCGTGATATTGTTAATTATTTTTGTATATAATCCGTGATATTGTTAGTTATTGTTGTATATAAACCGTGATATTTTTAATTATTGTGGTATATAACCAGTGATGTTGTTAGTTGTAAATTGTTGGGGAGCCAGCCGCCAGGTTTCGTTTGGTGAAGACGTAGGCTCCTATAATTGCTGCAAGTCGATAAATTTTCATTGAAATTTTATCGTATTTTTAATTAGTTACCGGTAAATCTGTGTTTAACAAATATTTTAAATAGGCTTTGTGGCGTTCGTTAGCTCATATTTTAAATTTTTCTAGTGATTTTATAAGTTGCAACTCGCTACATCTACCGCTATCGTGCGGTAGGTGTAGCGGTGTTTTTGGCGGGAATATTATAGTGGTACCAGTAGGTCAGAAGAATCGTAAGGTTTAAATTGTAATAATAAGTATTTTGAAGGGTTTAATTCACTTTTTGGCATAAATCTGTTGTATTTTTTGGTTCAAATCTCATCTAAAACCATACTTTAAAAGGAAACAAAAATGCCACAGGCAGTGGAAGAAGTACGGGACTTCATCAACATACATAAAGTATAAAAAGAGCAGACCACTGTTTCAGCTCAAAAAAATTCAGGCGTACAAAAATTACTTAACGTTCAGGCTCAAGCATAATAAAAGAGCACTTTCTTCAAAAACAAGAGCTAACTTGCAGCATGACCAGATTTTGGAATGGATAAAATTAAATATGGAAACATGCAATTTTGACATCTGCAATGAAGATATGCAAAACAAATTTAACGAATTCAATTCTTATAAACACGCAAATAGCGTTCAACATGAAATGCATCCTAATCAAACCCTGTTAATCAACCAACTTGTAAACAAGAATACAGTTCAGAAAATTAACAAACTACGAATTGATAGTAGTGAAGGCCCTGACGACATCCCTAGTTTAATTGTTAAATTGTCCAGTCCATTCATCATTGATTCTCTAGTTCATATTATTTCCAGTTGCATCACCCAGCCATTCCTTCCAAGATTATGGAAGACTTTTAGAATTACCCTGATTCCAAAACAGGGTAGTAATAATAACCATATAAGCTATCGTCCAATTGCTGTATCATCAATAATCGCTAAGATTATTGATAAGATCATGCTGCCATATCTTCGGGATGTGATCTTCGCTAATGCACCCGAAAACATGCATTTTGGTCCTACAGGGCGGTCTACAACAACAAGCCTAGCTGACACCATTGTGCGCATCCAAACTGCGTTTCAGGATAAAGCACAATGCGATGTCTTTTACTTAGACATCAAAGGTGCTTTCGACAACATTGATCACAAGAAAGCCATTGAAATACTGAAAAATCATTTCCTCCATGACACAATGGTTATATCCTATCTACAGTACAGCCTAAATCATAGAAATTTCATCTTCCCCACTAATACTGATAATATTCTCGTCACAACCGCAACAGGCATTCCTCAAGGAGGTCTTCTCTCCAGTGTTATATTTTCAGCATCTTTACAACCACTTCTACAAGAAAATCCAAATCTGCTGGCTTATGCCGATGATTTAAAGTTGTTTATTATTTCCAAATCCTGTGATGACGTTTCCAAGGTTAGCCATGATGCGAATTTACAGATGTGCGGAATCATCAAGTATCTGAAGAATCTCAATCTGACTATAAATACAAACAAATCTGCTCAAATAACGTATTCCTTACAGAAACAACCAAACCACATAGAAATTAAAATTTCAAATGTTTCAATTCCCAACGTATTTGCTCACAAAGACCTAGGAGTTATTTTTGACAAAAATCTTTCATTTAATTCTCACTATGTATATGTTGCTAAAAAAATTCAAAAATCAAGATGGCTTATCAAGCAAGAAACAGCGGCGATTCAAGATAGAAAAACAGTCATTAACCATGTTCAGAGATGCATTTTTCCCATTCTGTCTTATGCCTCCGAAATCTGGTCTGGTACTCCTCAAGTTACCGTAAAAAAATTCCTTGCGCTAGAGTATTGGGTTCTTAGATGGCTGAACAATAAACTTCGTTTTCCCCGTACAATATCCAGGCAACAGCTTTATAAAAACTTCAAAACAAAGCCTCTGCAACAGATGATCAACGAGTCTGGAGTCATGCTTCTTGCAAAGTTAATTACTGCTGAATCCAGTTCACCAAACCTAGCCAACATAATAGCTCCCACCAACAGAGAAAACTCAAGAAACCAACAACAATTCAAATCCAAACTCTCCAGACTTAAACAAATGGACAGGATGTTCCCCAATGCATCCCTTCACCTCATAAATTATCACAACATTGATTGTAAGAGGTTGCTCAATTCTGAAGCCTACAGGAGTCTCATTTCCAATCAAATTATGAGAAATACAAACAGCTGCCTGCCTGCAACCCAGTAACTGCATCCGAGAGCCAAATGTGATGTTCTGCAATATATATTTTTGATCAATATAATTCATATTCGATGTTAATGTAGATATAGAATAACCATGTATTTTTTATATACTGTATATATATATATATATATATATATATATATATATATATATATATTTGTCTCCTTTGTACTGAATTTATGCCCCTAGCCTACTGCTGTGATGGGCTTGCTGTAGTTGCAATAAATGAAAATTTATTATTTATTATTATTATTATTTATTAATTTGTGTTCTACAAATTGATTAAATAGGTTTAGTAGTGTTCGTTAGCGTATATTTTTTAAATGTAGATAGTCACTTTGGAAGTTACAACTCGCCTCTCTTACGACTATCGTATTGGTGCTTTGGCTGGAATATCGTAGCGTAATCAATAGCGTAGAAGGAGAGTAGAGTTTTAATTGCAATAAATAAGTATTTTGAAGGTTTTAATCACTTTGTGGGCATTATCTTTTGTATTTAGCGAAGGAAAAAAGCTAATTTAGCATTGTGATCGTTACGGTATAGTATGATTTGATAACTTATATCTCGAATTTGATGGCTAAGGTATAACGTAAAACTGTTTAGCGGAATACGTATTACTGTATTGTACAGTCAAGTATAGTGTAGTAAATTAATCAATTAAATTTATTATCCTTATTAATTTTCATTGTTAATTAATTAAATCGTATTTAAACGGAAGTCATGCCCTAGACTAGAGCAGCAAAGCAACGTGCACAAAGCAATGGGAGTGCTGTGGCTTGGGGGAGAATAGAAAGGGCGATTCTACAACGCATCCCAGACAAAAGAAATGTGCAACGTGCGAAATGTTTGCAGGACTTTCTGGGAACGGTACAAGATGTTGCCAAGGGGGAATATCTTTGTGTGCGCTCAGTGTAAAGAAGTTTGGCACAAACTCAGCATTGTTATTGGCCTTTATGAGAGCTTGAAGGATAGGGTAGATGCCTTCGAAGGACTTAAATTGGGGGACCCATCAAGCACTCAGCTGCCCACATCAATGCCAGAGCTTGCACTTGATCATCAGGAAACACAGCGACAACATTAAGGGCAGAATGCGCTGGTCCCACAGCAGCTAGTTATTGTCGGTGACTCTATTGTCAGGGAGATGGAAAATATATTGTGCAAAAAGGATAGGTGGAAGAGGACCAGGGAATGTCTGCCAGGGGAAAATGTTCATGACGCCGTAGAGCAGATATATTTTAAGGGGGACAAAGGGTGATGTTGTGCCCCCTTAAAATATATCTGCTCTATCTCATTAGCCTTGCACAGTCCTCCAGGACTGTGCAAGGCTAAGGAGATACAATTTTTCTCAGCGTGGTCTGTGCTTGTTAATACGAGAGACTAATTTTACAGGGATGGAATACACTTAAATAGAAAGGGTGCAAGAATATTTGCTGATACTATCGAGGCAGTGTTAAGTGAGTCGGAAAACTGTTAGCTTGGGGAGGATTCACAGACTAATAGATTAACGGTAGCCACAGGCAGAGGTGAAAGCGATTCTTGCACTGCTTCTATTGTAATGAGCAGCAGCCTGCAAAGCGAGGCACTGGGGATTTCAAGGGCTGCTGGGAGTCATCATGGAATAAGTAAATAGATGGGTTGTGTTAGGTTAACTAAGAGTAAGAACAGGTGTATGTATACCAATGCTAGGAGTACAGCAAATAAATTTGATGAATTTGAAGTGCTGGTCAAGACATCAAAAGCGGATATTGTTGGGATTTCAGAGGCGTGGTGCCACACGGATATAAGCAGTGAAGAATTGGAATTTGGGGAGAACAATGTGTACTGATAGAACAGACAGGACAGGAAGGGCGGAGGGGGTTATGCTGTTAGTTAAGAAACACAACATCTAAAGAAGTGCATCCAATTAACATTGGTGGATAATGCAACGTTGAGTCGGTGTGGTGTGTACAGAAAATATAGACAGAAGGATAGTTTTTCTGTGAAACGGAAAACGAGAGTAGGTGTGTGTTATAGGCCTAATTAATCTGATGAGTATAATGAGCAATTGTGTGTGTGTGGAAATTGTGAGTTGGTCACTCGCACACTAGCACGACTTTTGTGAATTTATTGGATGACTGTTTCACAGCAACTTGTTCGAGAGGCAATCAGAGAGAGTAATACTCTTGATCTGATTATCAACAGTAATTTTTTCATGCGTTAAGAATCTTCAGATAAAGGAACCACTAGGTGGCAGTAATTAACAGTGTACTGATGTGGAATTTACTTAAAGATGTTACTATCACAAGGGAAGGGTTTTTGCTTTCGTAAAGGTGACTACAGTGGTTTCAGAGAGTTTTTAAATTCTATACAGTGAGATCAACTGATGTTTAACAACGGTGAATTCTAAATGGGCAGCCTTCAGGGACTTGATCTTGGAGGGTACCTGACTTTTCATACCAACTATGAAATACTTTTCAAGGTTTTGGCCGAAATGGATATCAGATGAATTAATGCGGCTTGTGGCAAAGAAGATACGTATACATTATCAGGCGACGCAGAAGCCTATGAAAGAAATAAGCTATTCTGTAATCAAGTCACAAAGGAGTTAGGCAGGCGAAGGCAGATTAAGAGAATTCTTTGGCAAAGGATGCAAAGAAAAACAGCAAAGACTTCTTTACTTATGTAAACTCTAGAAGGAAGGGGATGAATCAGATTGGTCCACTTGATATCGATGGTTTAACTGTAGATGATCATTGCCAGATAACTGCCAAAATAAATTATTATTTTGCATCTAAATTCACACATGAGGAGGTATTCAAGGAGAAGAGGGCCAGATGTTTATCAAACTCTAACAGGGAGCTAAGTGATTTTGTAATAACTGAGAGCAAAGTGGAGGAGAAATTGGTGAAGTTAAACATAAGGCACCTGGGGTGGATGGGATATATCCAGTTATATTAAAGGAGGCAGCAAAGGAAGTAAGTGATAATTATAAAAGCTTCCTTAGAGTCAGGGGAGGTCCCCATGGACTGGAAGTGTGCAAATGTATCCCCAATTCACAAAGGGTGACAGGGATATTTACAGAATTATTAGCCTAACTTCTGTTCCAGGGAAAATAATGGAGACACTGGTTAAGGAAGCAATGCAGGATTGCCTAGACAAGACTGCAGTTATTGTTCAGACGCAGCATGAGTTTGTTAAGGGAAAGTCTTGTCTGGCACATTTGATTGGATACATGATGTGGTGACAAAGGAATTGGATGCAAAGAATAATTCTGATATCATATACTTGGATTTTAGGAAAGCTTTTAATATTGTGGCCCATGGAAGACTACTGTACAAATTGGAGCAGTATGGCATTAAGGGCAAGTTGCTACAATAGATAAAAGGATGGTTGAGTGGGAGAAGAAAGACAGTGGGTATCAGTGGACACTGTTCTTTGTGGACTAATGTTATTAATGGAGTCCCCCCAGGGTTCGCTGTTGGGCCCATTGTTGTTTTCGGTCCAATGATAACGACATTGATAAAGGTATATCAGGATTAATATCTTAAGTTTGCATACGATACGAAGGTTAGTGGGGATGTTAATGACAGTAATGATAGTGCGCTACTGCAACAGGATCTGGAAAAGTTGAGTAGATGGGCTGAGAGGTGGCAACTGAAATTTAACATTGATAAATGTAAAGTACTGCATATGGGTAGGAGTAACCCCGGAGTAACGTATCAACTGGATGGTACTACACTCAGAGTAGTGGAGAATGAAAAGGGTACCTGGGGGGTACTTGTGCAGTTAGATATGAAATTTTCTGAGTAGTACAAAAATGCTGCAAGAGTTACTCATGGTGTCTTATCAAAGATATACAAGAATTCTGCTAGCAGGGATAAGGAGATGGTTATCCCCTTGTATAAGGCGGCAGTGGTCTGGCCACGCTTTGAGTACTGTATACAGGCCTGGAAGACTTATTTTAGGAGATGTAGAACTGCTCGAACGAATATGGGTGAAATGGGAGGGTCTTTTTTTTTTTTTTTTTCTTCGCTGATGCTATATAACTTTGCTTTCTTGCTTCATATGTCCTACTAATGCTAATGTTGCATATAAACCGTGATATTGTTAGTTATTGAGTATATAAACCGTGATATTGTTAGGTTATTGTTGCGTATAATAACCGTGATATTGTTAGGTTATTGTTGCGTATAATAACCGTGATATTGTTAGGTTATTGTTGCGTATAAACCGTGATATTGTTAGGTTATTGTTGCGTATAAACCGTGATATTGTTAGGTTATTGTTGCGTATAAACCGTAATATTGTTAGGTTATTGTTGCATATAAACCGTGACACTGTTAGTCATTTTTGCATATAAACCGTGATATTGTTAGTCATTGTTGCATTTATACTGTGTTAGTTGTTATTGCATATAAACCGTGATATTAGTTATTGTTTCTTATAAGTCGTATTTTCTTAGTTATAGATTGTAGCATATAAACGATGATTTGTTATTCATTGTTGCATATTAACTGTGATATTATTAAAGATTGTTGCCGACAAAGATGCGCCTTTTCTATTTTCTTTTTGATGAAACACTAAAACTGCCATGACAATAAATATCTGTTTCGTTATTACCACGTACCTTTAAGATAAGATTACCATAGTGTACTCTTATAGACAAAAGTCTGTACATGAAATCTTGAATTACATTTCCTTCGTCACCATAATCCATTCTTTGTTAACACAGAACCTCTACAATAAGTAGCAGTCTTCTGAAGGAAAATAAGAATATAACTTCTCTATTTTCCTAGCTTAAATAACTGTAAATGCCAAAGTTCTTTTAAGCTCCCGTTTTGATATATAAAGGGTCTGTTTTAGGGTAATTTCATACCAAATGTCCGCTTAATGAATATTATGTTATTTAAAGACTAAGTAAAGAACAATTTTATAATTTAATGCGCAGATTGGAGAATCACATTCCATCATCCTTTTCAGTCATAAGCAGATTCAGTGTAAACTACCAATACCGCCAGTCCACCGATTCCTTGGGACCCACAAGGTCCCAAGGAATCAGGGTCCTGTGGCTGATTTGTTATGGTTGTTAAAGGTCACATTGGTAAATCTGGAGGGTCGGACGCAGAATTTATTTATAAAGGTTACGTCACATTTCCATTGGTGCCATAATAACTGTCATTCTTAACTGAAGAGAGTTGCGCACAAAAGTGTATATTTCAGGAGAGATTGTAACGTGTATTATATCCACAGATAACCTTCTCAATTTTCAGCGCGTATATTAATATTTATAATATTAATTTATTAAATAATAGGTGAGCGGAACTGCCATTTTACCAAGGTTAGTTCGAGTCCTAATAAGCTGAATGCTTTCCTGAGTAATTGTTTTCAAAGATTAAGGCTTTAAGGTTTAATTAAAGTTAAAGGCATTTTTAAGGACTTTGTTTCAAAACCAATAGCTGATATTAGGAGAAAGGTAAGAAAACGTTGTTGTAATCCTTTTGTTGGCTGTAGATGGGTTGCCTGTGACAACAGTTGCATAACGTGCACATTTTATTAATTAGATTATTTCCAAAGAACCACGCCTTTTTCTTAAATGGACTCCCGTTTAACTCCGGCCACCCGCACATCTTTTGCTTGTTATTTTCAATGCTTCTTAATTATTTCAAGGGCCTTGTCATTTTCGTCTTAATCGATCTGGGCTACTTAACTGATGTTTCTGATTCCAGTCCTTCCCTACTCTTTCGCCAAACTGCTGCATTCTCTTCTTTATCCCATGCCTGTTAGCATTCGACACGCAAGAATCGCGGAATAATATTATAAATTCAAACGGCCCGTTTATTAAAATTCCTCATTCCTCATTCAAGGTAATTCGCCATTTCACGAGTGCCGACTCGAGCCATGCTCTTAAAGGGTTAGCGGCGCATTAAATTCACAGATGCGACTATATTCTGGTAGTTCGTGCACAGCCACTTCTTTAACATTCTGCACGAACAGCTTTTAGAAGTATGGCATTAACGAGGGAAGAAGCTACCATAAATTGGTCGTACGTTACGAAAATTGGAGGCGCCGTTCATATATTTCTTCCTTCAGCTGGCAATTTATTCTCACACGATTGCGAGAAACAAATTCTTCGCTCTTCATGAGTGGAGTATCGACATTAAGGAATTCTGGGATATGTGGGTCAAGGGAAATCGTTTCGATCAAGCGCTCCTCGTTCTTCATATAATGAACGGCCATACAGCGCACGTGACTTCGCTGCAGACATTGAGGTAATAATTTATTTAGAAATGAGGCCTGTAAGTCGATGTCGCGAACGTCGAAGGGGATGAGAAGAACTGATCAGGGATTACTCATCGGGCAGCTAAGGAAAAGCTTGGAGGGAAATGAAGAAAGTCGTGTGGCATTGGAATTGGCGAAAGAGTGGTGGTAAATGAAAAAGGAGTCTGTCTCACACAGATTAATGACACTGATCGAAATGAAACAGAACACTTAGAAGATTCTGAAACTTGCAACTCCAGAGCTAGCTTAGAAAGACCATAAGAAAGATACCCTGAAGTTATGAAACACGTACAAATGTTTTATGGAATATGAAATAATCCTTTGTATTCCCCATTCTGGCATAATAGTTCGCGATCGTCGGAAGCAAAACATTGGAACATGACAGACTAGGAACCTAAGATTACAAGAACTAGACCGGGTTGCCCTAGTGATTTTCGTATTTTCCATTTTACTTGTAATGCTTCCATTGATAGTTCACTTGTCTCTTCATCGATGGTTCCATCAATGGCCTCTTATCCTCGCGGCTAACAAATGATCAATCGCTACCCTCTGGCACCACGTGGAAAAGACCCAGGTTGGAATTGCTTCTCGACTGAAAGAACTTTTATTGGCGCTTTTAGATCATATTCGAGTTAGTCAGTCCAGGAAACGTTTGTATGACTTTTCATCCAGGAAATAGACAATGCAACCGTATGATACACACACTTCAGAGTTGTGCGTTTTTGTGCTCTGTTTTTCATTGTCTAAAACCGTGGTTCACTGGAACCTGCCAACCTGTTAATATATCAGAGCAGTTTCCAAGTCATAAACGATGATGGCTTGCCATCCTGAATACTGAAGATGTGGTTATCCCACTGAGCAAGTCAAAAAATGGGAATGAAGTGATGTGGCCCAATCCGTGTTTTATTAGCATGAATAATTTGCATAATATGCAGCTCTGTAAGGTGGTAGATCGATTTCTATTGGATACTCGGTATTTTCATGCCAGGATTCCTATTATATCAAATATTCGCCTTCGACGACACTGTTCAAAATAAAATATTCATAAAAACATTTTGTGCTGTTAATTTTGTCCAGCAGTGTATCTTTAATTTTCTTCCACCTTTCGAAATATCTTCGTGTACAATCAGAACACTCCAATTAGTTCTAATAAACTTATAATATTTCTAGAGACCTTTATTTTGTTGTAGTTGGGTATTAGGCGCATCAACAGCTAAGGCCATATTGATCCGTGTTTATTGTCTGTAAATTTCGTCTATTCTGAAGTCGATTTTCTGTTTTGCTGGACGAAAAACGATCTTTCACATCGCATCGTGAAAAAGACAAAAATTCTTCACTTCATCGACGGCACTCGAACTTATAGACCTTGAACATTGGATCAAAAAGAAATGCTGTAGTGCATATCAGATATCGCTGCATACATTTGTTATGGGACGATCTTGTCTGACTAATCTGATTGAATACTATGATGCAGTAACAAAGGTATGCAAAACATAACTTTGATATCATATACTTAGATTTCAGGAAATCTTTTGTTACTCGTGTACATTAAAGACTGCTGTACAAATTAGAGCAGTGTGGCATTAACGACAAGTTACTCCGGGATAAAGGGATGGTTCAGTAGGAGAAGGATTATTAATGAACACTGCTCTTCATGGACTAATGTTATTAGTGGAGTCCCCAGGGTTCAGTGCTGGGCCCATTGTGTTTTCTATATTTATTAATGATATTGATGAAGGTATATCAGGCTTAAAGTCTAAGTCTGCAGATGATACAAAGGTTGGTTGAATGGTTAATGATAGTAGTCAGGATAAGCTGCTGCAAAGATTTGTAAACAAAATAACCAATGGGTTGAGAAATGGCAGTTGAAGTTTAGCATTGAAATGTAAGGTTCTGTTTATGGGTAGCAGTAATTGCTGAGTAACGTACCAACTTTGTTATACTACACTCCGGATAGTGGAAAATGAAAGAAAGACCTGGAGTAACTGTGCAGTCAGATATGAAGTTTTCTGAGCAGGGTAGACAGACTGACAGGACGGCTCATGGAGTTTTGTTAATGATATACAAGAATTTTGCTAGCACGGATAAGGTAATGTACCACTGTACGAGACAATGATTAGTCCGAATCTTGAGTACTGTATACAGCTCTGGAGGGTTCATTTTGGAAGGATATAGATCTGCCGAAATGGGTGCAGAGAAGACCATCAAAATCAGTCCAGGGCACAAAAGTTTCATAAATTTCTGCGTGTGGACTCTAGGCACCTGTGAGGAGATCTCACCGAGATGTTTAAGGCTATAAATGGATTGAGTAAATGATGATGGTATGCTTGTTCATTTTCAGACAACACACATGAGGACGTAAATTAGAAAAGGATGGTTGCAATATCGATGTGCGAAAATATGCTGTTATCCAGACAGCAATTGGTTGTTGCATCAAACTTTCATCTGTTGTTGTAGAAGCGGGAAGTTTAGGTGAATTTAAGGAGTGGTTGGACAATTTATTAGAGAAACAAAACAAATGATATGGATGGTTTTCCCCCTGGTACTATGTAAGCTTTCCTCCATACATCATTTGTCCCCTACTAATACTAATAATTATTCTAACTTTATAATTTTGTTTTCGTGAATCGCAACAAATTTTTGACATCGAAACGTACGAGAGATACCGTTGAATATATGGGCATTGTCAACAGATTTGACAGAAACTGTGCTCACTAATTTAATTTTACAAAGTTGTGAATATAAAGTGAAAGAAGGAATATAGTAAATCGAAAAATCAGTTATTTAAATAATAAACGTGATGCATTAAGGCAATTACAGAAACAGCACACTTACTGGCAGAAGCTGGCACGGCAAAGATGAGACCAAGTGTTAGAAAAACTTCATACGTCCACACGACTCCGAAGTTCCCCAGAATATTGGCCACTGAAATATGAAAAGAGGGTGAGTTACCGGTACCTTCCAAAAGAATTTCATCTTTGATTAGCAATAATCCGTGTTATAAACAGGGGAACGCTTAAAATTGCTGCTGGGCGAATTTACTATACAGAATAATTCAAAGAAAAACAATAATTTCTTACTACTGGTTAAAGAGGTGGCAAAGGAATCGTTGCCGCCTCATTTGCCCAACAGTTTTGTTCTTTGGGTATTTAAATGGAAAGTTGGATAAATGAAAATATGCTTTAACACTCTACATGGCAGAAAATCCGAAGAAATGCCAGATGACTCATCTAGAGTTTGAATTTTGCTTTTGCGCCTTCTACGCGTGGATTATTCTTAACAGCAGTCTTACCTAAAGACAGCATTGCAGCACCACTCAGAGTAAGCCACGGTAGATAATCCCAGTGAAAAATTTCTGCGTTGGTGAAATAAAGCGCAAGTATGAGAGGCCACAGAAGTAAGACGTCCATTACACCAACCAAAGAGAAGAACAGAGACAGCTGGCCGAAGTTCACTTCGCCAATAAGCTTCTTGAAGAGCACCTACAAAATGTAAGAAGAAATTATTGGCTGATAGTGAAGCTGTGGAAAAAAAGTTGATATTTTATATTTGTAAAACAAAAATTGCTAGATTGATTCATTAAAAAATACAAGAAAAATCCTATCAGGTGTACGGAGAAACTATGATCGCCCCTAACGAATTATTCATTTCCTCACAGTATCATTGTATGACATAAAAATTGTAGCCATTATCAATCCACTGCAGGATGGAAGCGTCCTCAACAATTCATGTTGAAAGAAATGGACCATATTGCATGGCATATATATCCAACAACTGGTGGGTTTATCAAGCGATTTGGTAAAAGAACCACTTTTTCAGTGGAAGGGCTCAACTGTATGTTATGAAGATAATCACAAATCTTTACTTCAAGTTACAGATAGATCCTCTTTTGAATACGCCAGGACCAGCATTCAGAAATAATTGTGTCCGTCATGATACGGTCCTTTTTTTGAAAATGCCTCTTTTAACAATATTTTGCGAGTTTTTTCGTATTCCTCGCTTTCTCCACATCAAAACAACTTCTCTGTTAATGCTGGTTGTGGCATAACCTATGGTCGAAAATAAATTTTCTTTCTTGGAATGTTGTGTCAAATGTATGAAGATTTTTTGAGTTCAATGAAGTCTCTTTTGTCCTGCTGCTCTGCAAAACCTCCAATGCTTCGGAATTTCCTCCCAATTTCTCTTCATGGATGTAGCCTCTTGTTTCTATATTAGTCTTTAAACCCCGTAAAATTCAATCACAAACATCAGACATGATTTTTCAGTTAAAATTCATGAGACTTTTGGATTTGAGGACAGTAATCATATATAAAGAGTAATCATGGTTAAACAATACTTAATAGAAGACCCTCTTTGAAACCCGGCATTCTTTGGGATTGAGAAGTGTCGGATTTTAAAATTTTCCGAATTTTAGAAAGCTGACTTAACAGTTTTGGAAAAGCAGATGTCAGTGAATAACTAGCGGCTTATGCATTTAAAGCTGCAACTTTGTTTTACTGTATTTTAATTGTTCTATTATTTTAAATGTGCTTTTTTATTATTTTATTTGCAAATAAAATGCCAATTTTATTCAATAGTATTCATTTTTCTTGTAATGTCCTTCACTGTTCCGAAATTGGCCCTGTCCAGCAGTGAGGTCTATTTTAATAACCGGAAAATGGCCTACAGAATTATATATATATAGAAAGAGAGACTAAGCATTTAAACAACACTAACAGTAAGCACTTAAACAATATTAAGTTGTTATTTATGAGATTTAACGATGCATATCTTTTTCAATCTGTACCCACACTAGGAATTTTCTTTCTCATTTCTCTCTCAACATGCTGAGCCTCAGTGCCAATGCTTTCGTTTATAAAACATTAACAGTAAGCGATAACATTAACTAAACATTTACTAGTGTTCCTTTATATCACATGAAAATAACTGTGTCCTTACTTTATATACAGCTGAACCTGCTGCCGCTGCTGCAGCTAAAACAACGCCCCCCAGCGTTTCCCTACGAGAAACTCCATCCATGTAAGCCAAAAGAGCGATCCCAGTGTTACAGAGTATTACCGCAACGATCTGAAAAAATAAATAAATAATAAACATTATTTATACAAAAGACAAAAAAGATAATAATAAAGACGTTAAGCAAAAATTAATCAAGCTACCCAACAACTACTGATATCACTAAAATATAATTATTTCTATGTCTGTACATAGAAATAATTATAATTAGATTTCTCTGCTGACGAAGCTGTCTTGTGCATATCTTCGTCAGCATCCAAAAGGTTAAATTTCTCCTTAATTCCAATATCTGGGGTCGCACCCCTAAACCAGGGAAGCCATGTCTTTATGGTAAGGCGCACCTAAGCATTTCTGTACATCTGAATTGCATGGCGGATCCATGATATGTGCGCACATTTATGGATGCATGCAGTCAACGGTTGGTTCGGGCACGTGCGTTTAGTTATTTTGTGATAGGAAACGTACACGTATGTGCATTTGTTCTGTAGGGTTGTTTTTAGTACAGCGACCTAAACAAAAGATGTCTCTTTGCTGTCCCATTTGCGATATCGTAGCCCGATGACCTTTCGAAGCCTAAACAAACGAACTGAGCGCTCATGTCCGAACAAATCATCGACTACATATATGGTCCATGTTCCTATATATGCACGGACGAAGAGAGGTACAGGCATTGTCTTTTGAGTGTCGTTTCAAAAGTTTCGAATCTTTTTTTTCCCTAGTATGAGCAAGGCAAGGGAGTGTCTAACGCGATGGGAAGACCTAGAAAGTCAAACTAATCTCAATGCTTGTAATTATACTTTATTTAAAAGAAAGAATTATCTTTTAGTAAATGTTGGGTAATTTACAAGAAAAAAAAATTCTTGAGTGCTTAAAATTAGTCAACGTAAACTTACCCTGATACCAACGAACTGCTCCTGTAATACCACCCACGAGAGCAAGTAGATGAACGAGACGTTGGATGAGTAGAGCGCTATTACGTCTGTGGTGTCAAGGAGACGGAGGGAATGTACAAACATATAATTGGTGATGACCCACAGTAGTGTAAAGAAACTACAGCGACAGAAGAACTGTGCCGCGGTAAAACCCTTCTCCTGAAAAGGATGGAAACTGTCCCTGAAATAATAAAAGCACAATTATCAGAGAAGTGAATGAGAAAATCTTGATTTCGAGTTAATGTATAAGTTAAAAAGAATTAAATTAAAGTTAGCTTGAGCTAAGAGACATTTATAGAGATTGTGTAAGAATTACCAAAAAGGTCACTTACAGAAGTCCGTACAGAATGCTCGCAAATATGGTCATATGACATCACTACTGCGTATGATCCTTTCCAACGGCTAAACAGCGGTGAACCATGCTCGATATAAGGGTGTCTATAAGATTCTGCGGCAACAAATCCTATTCTTGCACTAGCGCAGACTTTGGCTCACCAAATGACCAAAGAGTTGGCTGTCGGGGTGCAATGCGACACCCGACACAGCAGTTGTGGATATCTTCAGTTCCAAGATATTTCTCAACCACTTGAGCTCTCTGTGCAGTGGCATTTTCGTGCATGAAAAGAAGATCTGGGCCAACCGCGCTTCTATAAAGTTGAACAAGGTCCGAGGGTTTGTTTTCGGTATCTCTACGCAGTTACGGTACCCCTATCAAAAACATGAAGAAGGGTGTGGCCGTTGATCATAATTCCGGCCCACACGAGAACACTGCCTCCACCGTAAATGTCCCTTCTCTGATATTGGGGAGATGGTACCGCATTCCTCGTTTCTCCAAATGAAATAACGTCTGGAATCTGTTTGTAGGCTAAAATGGGGCCTATCAGAGAACAGAGCTCTACCCCATTCGTCAGGGCCCCAAGTCGCATGTTCGTGGCACCAGTTTTGACGAGCTCTGCGGTGGTTTGGGGTTAATGGGATACAAATCACTGGCTCTCTTACGTAGAAATTAAGCCTTCTTAACAAAGTCCGGTTGGAAATGTTTTCACCTGTGCCCACAGCAACCTCAAGAGTCAGTTCATGACAGGACATCATAGGGTTCCGTCTTGCTGTTAGAGCCAGATAGCGGTCTGTTCTGGTTGACGTAACCCTCGGGCGATCTTGGTCAGCTCTTCTTGTAACGGCTCCTGTCTTCTGAACCTGCTTCTATAGTGCCGAGACGATATTGAGTGACACATTAAGCCAAGTGCCACCTTTGCCTGCCCAGCTTTAAGTCGTCCAACAGCCCGCTGTCTCAGAGAATCATCTAAAAAATCGATGAACTGCCATCCTGAGTGCTGGAGATGTGGTTATTCCATTGAGCAAGGCAAAAAACTGGAATGAAGTGATGTGGTCGAAACCAGTGTTTTTACAGGCATGAAAATTTGCATAATATGCGGCTCTGTAAGGTGGAAGATCGATTTCTATTGGAAACTCGGAATTTGCATGCCAGGATGCCTATTATATCACATATTTGCCTTCGGCGACACTGTTCACAATAAAATATTCATGGAAAACATTTGTTCTGTTAATTTTGTCGAGCAGTGTACTTAGGGAAGATGATAGTAGAAACAGGAAATCTTGAAACACGCGATCACCTTAAAAGAGACTCAGTCTGAAGGTCGCCTGCTCAATTACATACCACAAAGAATACTGTGAAAGTACTTTGTGACTGAATAAGAATATACTTCAATCATAATAAATCATTTTTACAACCTTTGTGAATCAAATAAACAACTAAAATACTCAAACTGAATCATACAAGATAGTAGCGATGAAGAATTTAATATTATATACACTGTAATGCACCATATTTTATTTATGATAAAATAAAAAATATATATATATATTTATTTAGATTTATTTTTTTATAATTTTTATTCTATTTTTCAAATTATATATATTTTATTTTACATTACATGTAAATTAAATATCACGTACCGTCTATCAGTTATGATGTTTATTTCTGGCAAATACTTTTCCACTTCTTTTCTCATCACGAGTAATTTCTTCAGTTTTTGAATCACCTTGGGAAATATTTTTCGTGAGAATAAGTTAAACTTTTTGTTTTACTTTCTGCATATTCCACTATATTAGTTTTGTCGCTCAAGATTTGCTTACAAACGAGTTTAAAATGTTGATACAGTTTGCTGGATTTCAGGATGTTTCTTTGCCTCTCATGAATTCTACTTCGCGATGCACTTTGCAGGCGCCCAGTCATTCACACATTGTAACCCTGCTTGTCAATTGTTTTCCTGTTATTTTCGAAGTTTTCGCAAGCGATGCAAAGAGGCCGATGATAAGCTTGAGATTATTGTAAAAGTAGCAGACATATGTTTATAAAAGACCTTGAGTCATTTTTTTTAATACCTCTCTTCTCCAAAAGAGGTCTATGATACTAATGCAGCACTACCCTTTCCCCAGACGTCGGTCATTAGACTTCGCGTCTCTTTTCTGTCTCTTCTATAAAACATGAATTTTATAAACGCATTATGAACTTACAGAGAGACGAGGCATTCGTTATTCACAACTGGAAAGATATACAGAATAACAAACATTTAACAGGAGTGCGCAAATGAGCATACAGATTTCACAGGATGGTCAGGGGTCGCAGCCCTTAGCTTTTAAGCGCCGTGTGAGACCGGAAAATCTTATTTCATTGTTTTCTATGCTACTGACTTCAAGTCCTGGTTAGAAGTTTGACTAAGAGTTCTGAGAGTTTTTGACAAATCGGTTACTCTGGACAAAGTGGAACAATTAATAACGCCAGTTCATGTGGTTAATTGTATGCTGTTAATTGTTTCTAGATTATAATTCTTTTCTGAATTATAATTGTTTCTAGATTGTCGATTGTTCCTCTATTGTCAATTGTTGCTAGATTATATTTTCTAAATTGTAATTGTTGATAGATTGTCAATTCTTGCTAAATTATAATTGTTTTTAGATTGTTAATTGTGCTAGAATATAATTGTTTCTAGATTGTCGATTGTTTCTTTATTGTCAATTGTTGCCAGATTATAATTGTTGCTAGATTATAATTGTTTCTAGATTGTTAATTTTCTTCTAGAGTTGCAAGTTTATATGTGAGAGTTTTTTTTCTCTTTATTTATTTAATTATACAATATCGTTCTTTCCGAGCTAACGTCCATATGCACTTAGTTCATTGTTCAAATACATAGCATAACATTGTACAGTTTAAACGTTGCATACACTTGAAAATCAAGGTCTTGTTGTATGCTGCATTAACCTACATCTTCCGTTTACATCTGCCCGGTACAACACCAAATTGCATTCCAGATACCAATCCTTGGTCTTCGTTCATTTACTGCAGTTTTTTTTAATAACTAACCTCATATAATTTTTCAGCAACTGATAAAGTACAATTGGTCTATATGAACCAATATCATTTCCAGCTCAACCAGCATCTTTCTTCAAAATCTTCAGCACAGCACATTTCCAGATATCAGGAAAACGACCTCCTTTCAGATATGCATTAAAAATAGACCTCAAAACTTGCTATCTTACCCTAAAAACCTTTTTCTCTGCATTCACCTCGATCATATCGATTCCTGAGTCTTCATTAACTTTCGCAGCCTTGATCACAGCCTCATCCTTCATTCATAAACGCTATATCCCTTTCATGCACGATATTCATCATTCTCTGTCCTTACTTTCTTATGACAATTCTTCCAATTCTTCAGAAGCTCCTGGAAACAAATTCTCCAAGGTCTTTCCTATTATGTCATGGCAACCAATAGTGTCGTATCCTTGAATAGCAATTACTATATAAATAAATAAATTTTCTGTTTATACTCCGGGACGACCAGAGGAGTTCACAAGATACAGAGAATACAAGAAACAGCACCGTATATGTCATATTTGCTCCACTTTCGTCTTATCTATAACAATCTTATACACGGAATCTTCCATCCAGTCTGCCTCTCCACAAAATCTTGCCACGCTTCGTTTTTACTTTTTTGAAGCCACATTCAGCATTCTCAGCCTATGAAACCGTTGCAGATGTCTTCTGGCAGCATGAACTTCATTTCTCAGCTGAGTAAGTCCTGACTCTACCATGGAACAGGTCGTTCATGACGTTTAATTCTTCTTATGGACACTCTGGAAGTCTCTTGTAATATATTTTGAAGAATTCATGTCCTTTCCTGCATTATTACCACGCATGTATTCCATATCATATGTGATCGACGTGAGATCGCTGGTAGTCAAGTGATTTTTTCAATCTCTGTTTTGCCTCCCTGACCCTTTGCATTAAAATATTTAGGACAATGATGGTGCTGGACAGTTTATGTAACCATTACAATAAATTGCTGTTTGGTTATTGGGGGGAGGGGGGGGGGGGTTCGTTTCATGCATATTTTCCTGACTAAATTGACCATTAAATCACGCTTAATGGAATAGAAGTGTCTATATCAGTTGGAGGAGTTAGAATATCGGAATTTAAGGTGAACTTGTCAAAAAGCCGTGTCAGGTGCAAAATAAGTTCGCAAAATGCCAATTTCAACTTAGATTGGCTCATAATAGTTTTTAATGTGTTCTGGGCGATTTATTACTGAGGTAAAATGTCAAAATTCACGACTGTTTTACATAACAAGAAGCTGGTCTTAGTTTTATGGCGCATATTTGCATATTGCGATGGCTATAAAACCAAGAATGACTCACGGTGGAGGACGGAGGTCGTTAGGGAGTCTCCCAATTTTCAACGGGATTCGATTCCAAACTTTTCCAACCCTCCTCAATCTTTCAAACAACTGTCCACTTGTAAAACAATGGTAGCTATTGCTTATTTTAATTTGCGGTGGGGTGGCAGTGTAGCGTAGCGTAGCGAAGAAGACCATAATCTCGCGCATTTTATACAGCTCCATTATGCAACCTTCACGGGACGCCATTAGAGGAAGCCGTCAAGGAAAATTAATGAGCGACGATCTGCTCAACAACGACACCCTAGTAAAAACACTCGCGTTAAGCTCAAGTGTGTGTTTTTCGAAAATACACCTTGCAGAAATTAAGGTCGATGCGCAAGGTCATGTGATCAGATTGAAACATATTTCCAGTCAATAATCAGCCTTTAAAAAGCAACTTAAAACAGCTCGTTGATTTAAGGACTCATCAGCGAAAAGCCATAAAAAAAATTCTTTTAATAATTATCGCATTCTTATTCAGGCAGACCATGACTCAGAAAACAGCTGCTGACTTCTGAGCCAAGTACGAGTTAAACTATTAAGGTGTTCTCAAAAAAAAAAAAAAAACGTTTTACGTTTGTTGTCAATGTTATCTACCTTCATCGCTCCAAGTTTATTTAAAATTAAAAGCATGACGACCGATTTACAATTAACAATTATGGAGCGTGCATTATTTCATAACTTTTAACTTAAATAAAAATTCCCTTCTTTGCAATTTTGGCGCATACTCAAACGAAGGTTTGCCTTTCTCTCACCCCTCAACATACGTGAAATGACAATTTAAAGAAAGCCAAACTTGGAGTTGTTTTCCGAGCAGGGCAACTGAGAAAAATATCCGACAATTAATTTCATTTCCTGTGAAAGGAGACAAAACTCCATTCACGGCCCTCATTTTGCATTCTGCCCTACTTACGGACCACGAGCGACACAGCAGGCAGTAAGAAGACAATGAAGTCTTATCATTTCGTCGTAATCCAAGATGCGAGGAGCGCCAATCGATAACTCATTAAGCGCAATTCTTTGCGAGGTACCCAAACACAGACACCACCAATCTCGTCATTCAGTCCACACAAAGGGAGAAACTCAAGCTGGAGCAGCGCAGACACCTGGACGCCAACGGCAGAGTCCCTCGACAACGAAGCTTGCTTGTGAATACCTTTAAAGAATTGGGCAACGACAAAGGAAAGAGCTTGTAAATACAGTTGCAAAGTAAACACACTGGTCCCATAGCAACGAAACTAACAAAGGATTGATGGGAAATTAATCTTGTTCAGAGGCGCTACAACGGCAATCAAACTATTCAGTGGTTCGTACCACAAGCATAAAACAAGAGTCCGCGGGCGTGTCTTTCAAAATTGCACACGGACACCTATGACAGGTCATCATCCTTCTAAGTGAAATAAATTTATCGTTGAATTATGCTATCATTTTTGATGATATACAGATACTGTGATGAAAAAGTAAGAGACAAAGAAGGAGAGCGATGCCTGCGTTCAAATCCCAACAAGATGGAACTAATTTTTATGGACGTTTGGAGTTTGTCAATCTTGGGAAGAGGTTACACGATTTTAACTGTCAGAAACTTGGATTTTCATCCAGCAGAACAGTCCAATCCACCATAGATTACACGCAATAAGATGTCGCCTCATAGCCTTAATTGCTTTGCCACAAAAACAAAATTAAGGTGGGAGGTTTAATACTCTACTTTCGCCAGTATTCTGGCTTCAAGGATTCAGCACGACTACGGCCACTCGGTATGGCTGAAGCATATTTATTTTTTAAAATTCAAAACAATTTCTGATAACTTATTTTTTTACACATTTTTGAAGATGTCTTAAGAAGTATCTAAAGACGATCCTTATTTTCTTAACGAGATGGTTCTTCCATCGAGAGCCTACATACGGAGTTTCAATCATTATTTACTTTCCCCCTCCCCCATCTCAAGTGTAACGTGCAACGCTGCAACTTACGGACGGTGACGTCTCCTCCGTGTTGCTTTAGGTGTTAAATAAAGCTCTTCAAAATGAAGATGCGGTTATTTTACAAGCTTTTTTCTAGAGAGTACATCAGTTCTTTCACGTGATAAAATCAGGGGCAGTTGAAAAAGCGAAGGAAGTTAGCTCAGTGAATCGAGCAGTGTCGCTTATAGCGTTTCTGCTGTTGGTTCTTCGTCAAATAATAAGCCTGTCGTGTTGGCTGTTGAAAATTCACTTAAAGAAGTACTTAAGAATACGTTAAGTGATTTCTCTTTTTTAGTCTGACGGCAATAAGAAAAAGAAACGTTGGAATGGTATGAGCCAGTTCAAAAACTTTAATAATGAGAAAGACAGCGCTGATAAAGAAAATACCAAGAAGAAAAACGCCAAGTAGCTTCATAAAGTAACATGGTATTTATTCGACACACGCAGATGAAATACGGGAAGCATTCTCCAATTCATCACTGTTAAAAGACGGTAAGAAACAGAAAACTTCCATCAGAACTATTACGAGGCTTAAATAAAAATTTTGTCATCCGAGTTCAGTCCATCTGCAACGAAAGTATCGATGGTTTCCAAATTACAATTTTCTTATGAGCGTTGGCTGTAGAAAACAAACTATTAAGAGACCGAAGTACACTGAAAGGACAGAATTCGTGGGATACCTGGTTCCTGGGCAACGCGACGCTGTTACCCCTCTCGCTAGGGGACGAACCTACCGCTTGGCAGGTATACTGATACACTGCATTCACATAGACGGTAATTCGATGACAGTATGGATATACGTCGTGAGTTATACAACTCTGAAAGAGGGATGACAGTGGGTGCCCGACGCATGGGTCACGCTATCGCGGAGGTGATACAGAAATTGCACTATCCCCGTTCGACACTAACAAGAGTGTATCGGGAATACGTCATTTCCGGAATAACATCTCATCGTGGACAGCGCTATGGGAGGAGAAAGGTGACGGATGAATATGGCCATCGACGTCTGTCTGTTTTGCATTGTTTCAGCCAACCGGAGAGCGACAGTGGCACAAATCACCACCGACTTCAACGAGGAAGGTGCCAGAAACGTCTCCACCAAGACCATCATTAACCGCATAGGTTATGGGAGTCACTGACCCACCAGGTTCCTATTGCTAACACCACGACACAGGACTCTACGCTTCACCTGGGAAAAAGAACATCGGCACTGGACCTTGGATGATTGGAGACGGATCTCCTGGTCTGATGAGTCCCGTTTCCTGTTTTTCAAGAGGAAGGGAGAGTGCGCCACTGGCGGAAACCGCACGAAGCCATGCACCCGTCATGTCAACAAGGAACTGTTCAGGCAGGTGGACGGTCGGTAATGGCCTGGGGCGTGTTCAATTGGCACACGTTGGGACATCTGGTACGTCTAGACCGGTGCCGCCCAAAATCCCGACATATCGATTGTATTTTAATAAAACAAAGTCAGAGACCATATCTCAGAAACTGTTTGCGATAAAAAATGTTTTTCGTGTAATCAAAACTGCCGCTAAAATCATTAAAATTTTATTTGAACCCGTGGAAGATGTACTTTTCAGTTATGCAAACAAACAGTGTATAATAATGTTAATATTTTACGTCATATTAATGAATAAACAACAAACACTTTATATATCTTCATAAAATAAAATAATATTTATAAAGATACATTCTGCGCAATACCGCGAGTGTATTGCATACCGCGAATCCATCGCAGATTTATTTTCACGATCGTTCACAACCATTATTCTCGTTTCTGTCTCTCGAATTTCGCCTTCTTGCAATCCTAGAATGCAACCACTATTTAGATGTTAGAAAGCAGCTTCAGATTTTGACAAATGTAATAGTCCCGATGATTTTCAACAGTTGGTGGAAACAAGGGAGGATTTCTTGTATTTCTCTGATTTCGCTGATAGTGTGTTTTGGAGACGAAAATGCATTGTAAATGTTGATCCTTAATGAGGTGTTACACCAAAGAGTGAATTAGAGGGCTCTGAGTTTCACTGAGTCTTTTATTGTAAGTTGTTCGTAAGAACTGTTGTTGAAAATTAAAGCTTGTGTTTTGGAGAGGTTAATGGCTATGTCTTGCAGGAAACTAAGTCCTGGTAATAACATACATTATATGTATCGAATTTTAATAACTATGTACAAGACCAAAAGGTATTGAAGAACAAAGAACAAAGTTTCCTGAAAGTCAAGACCAAAAGGTATTGACTTTCAGGAAACTTTGTTCTAGAAGATAGTGTCGAAAAACACTAATGTTTTCTTGCTGTTGACATTTATCGTGAATATTTTTCTTTTGGAGACGTATGGCCGTTAATGTTACTTCCTGTCTATAGGCTGTAGACTTGTATATAATTTACATTGATACTGTTTGGTTACTAGCTTTGCAGCTCTACTAAAATATGTCTAAGTATCTTTATATTAGAGTTTAAATGCAATAGAATATAGTTCATTATACACTATTTCTTTTTTTATATTCTAAACTTTTCTCTTCTATTTCAGGGGATGTCTATTCTTCTTTCTCTTATCTTCTATCCAATCCCCATACTTCTCATTCTTATCTCCACTTCCTTTTCCTAAACACCTTGGGGCTCCGAAGCTTGCCTGATAACATCAGTAAGTGTCTTTGGCAATAAATTTGTCCCTGACGCACATCCTCGTGGTCAAGGTTGGGAGTCAGGGGACCAGGTGTCTTCTTCCTGTGAAATCGCCAGGTGCCGGCACTCAACATCACACATACTTGCACACCTACATACACACACTTGCGGGCCTTAGCTTTTTGCCTTTTCAAATGCTACAGTGGTATATAGGAGAACCCCTGGAGACCGCAATTAAAACAAACACTCCTTGACCTTGTCGCCTTCTTGCGTTATGGACATGATGCACCACGAAGTATACATTCAGCCTGGTTATCGACCTGTAGCTGTTCTTTCTGAAATTGATCGATGATCCTATATACGCCAATATGTGCTCGTCCATCTATACACTCCCATCTTCTATGCCAGCCCTCAACACTGTTTTGGGTGCGTGGAATTCCCAGTTGAATGGAATCGTATACGGATCATAATGTTAATGGAAATAATGGTGGAGCGCGAATTACCATTAAGCACATACCGTCCAATTCTTCCATATATATAATTGTCTTCAAACCACTCTATCACATCATTAGCTTCCCTCGGTAAATGTGGCTTCAGAACATTAAATGCGTGTGGTATCTCACGATAAGTAATAAATGCCAAGACACACAAATGTCGAAGCAGCAAACTAAATTCTTCAGTGCCGTTCTGAGACTCCAGTCCAATTGCTGGAATTTTTCTCCAAACACGTTGTCCCAGGTGGAAAAAACAGACCTTATTAAACACGTTAGGGAACTCACTTCTGGAGGCATTTATTGAAGCTAATTCCAGGTCAGTTAATATGGCCTGTGATCTCAATTCAATTTCTTCGGCAAAATGAATCATATCTTGAAACAAAAGTTTATGATTTTCTTCACTCTTTTTCGTCATGAACACGCAAACTAAGAGAAGAATTCGATAGATTTCAATACCAACGGGTGCACGTATTGTATAAAATTGATAAAATTGTGGGCACGTTTTTAAATGTATCATCCATAATCCAATATTGAGCACATGATAAGCGTTGAATATTTACTTTTGTTGTAAATAGAAGAATTCTTTCCTCTCCCAATGCAGAACTTTTAACAAGAAATCCCATTTTCTTCTTATTATTATTATAACAATAATAATACGAAAATGGGATATTTTTTCCGTGATATTTTTCCGGGATATTTTTATCTGTTACCCCTTTCAAAATATCCTGCCGGTGCCCATGCCTAATGTACTTGTCAAAGAAATTCGTGAAAGTACAGCTAATAACAAATACCTCTATAATTACAGTTTTAGTTATGCTAATGATATTTATGACGCAGTTGCCAAAATACATTACTCTAAATTTTCATATTCTGAAAGTATTCTTATTTCAAGTATTCTTATGTTTTATCTTTAGCATTTCAATACTATACTTATAAATATTGCTCAAACGTCCTATACAAATACAAATACCAAAATTCGACTTAAAAATTACCAATTAAATGCAATGTAATAAAGTAAAAAATGATTAAGTCGTTTTTATTTGTTTGTTCATATTTTAAAAAACTGTTTGTTTCTGTAACAGAAAACATGATCTTCAAATTGAGAGAAGTATTTGTCGTTAAAATTTTTATTTTTGATACTGTCGGGATTCTGGGCTGTCGGAATTTTGAGCCAGAGCCCGTCTAGACGCATCTCTCAACGGTCCAGGTTACGTGTCCATCCTTGCAGGCCATCTACATCCCTTCATGGTCATCGTGCACTCACAGGGCAATGGACTCTTCCAGCAGAACAATGTGCCTCCCCCCCCCCAGAGCCACGATGACTAGATCATGGTTCGAAGAGCATTCCGCAGATTTTACCACCATGGAATGGCCTCCCCGTTCACCAGACATGAACCCCGTGGAGCATCTTTGGGAAGCTGTTTTGACCTTTGTATTCTCCACCCAGAAAGGCCACGGAATTATGGACAGTGGTGCAGCAAGCATGGATGGAAATACCTGTGGAACGCTTTCGTGAAGTAGTGGACTCAATGCCTCGCCGTGTGACTCCCCTTATCCGGGCGGAAGGTGGGTCTTCCCCGTTAATAGGTAGGTATCTCGTGATTTCTATCCACTCAGTGTACACATTGCTTACCGAAATTTATATTTCAGTGGAACATAACTTCGTCAGGCATTTATTCCTCCCCCTCCCCCCAAAAGGATTAATGTACGGATTTCATGACCAACAGAATAAAATAAATCAGACACGTAAGCAAGTAAATGAATACAAAACCAAAAAAAGCGCAATAATAATCATAATTTCGAATACCTTTTATCGATATTGTAATAAAATTTAATTAAAAGTGCCTTTTGTTTAGGCAACATTTTGTAACGAACTTTGAGCGGAAGCTGTTGCCTTAACTTAGTAACCAAGTTTTATCTAGACGACGAAGAATAAGACTATGGTGGGCAAACACTGGAATTCTCTGATCTGCAGTTATTTTTATAACGAACACGAAGATAATTTTATTTGCTTACTGGAGTGAATAAATCGTTTAGCCAACTGGTGTTCAGATTTGCAAATACTTTTTGTTATTGTTTAAAAAATCGCACAGATTCTGATTACAATGTAAAAAATCGTTTTCCGTTTAAGAAGTCTTAAAAGGGGCAAACGACTTTACAATTAAAAGCACGATTTTGATATGGTGTAATCCCACGTTTTGCAGTAGAGCAGGTTAGCAACACGACAAACTTTGAACAATTTTTCTCCAGTTTCGATGGAAATATTTCGCCATTCCCATGTAGTAAGTTTTCAAATGCTGCGTGTGAGGTTGGCCTCCACGATCGATTTTGTACACTCCTCCCCAGTTCACGCCACAGATGCTCAATGTCCGTAGCTCTGAACTGACCATTCCAGTGGAAGCAAGTTGTTCTCTTCAAAGCAGATCATCACGTATTACATTTTATGACAGGGAGCATTATTCTGTAAAATGTATGTTTGGTTGTCGTTGGGTTTGGCAGCATCGGCGACTAAGGCCATGTTGCTCGGTGTATACTGTCTGTAAATTGCGTGGGTGTTCTGTGGTCGATTTTCTGTTTGCTGAACGAGAAACCCGAGTTTCTGGTAGAAAAATCCATGCTCCCCTCGTTTGAGACCGACTAACTCAGACACGTTGTGGAAAAGACCCATAAAAATTACTCTCGTCAACGACAGAACTCCAACCCAGTCTTTCTTCCATCTTCCCCACACCGGGTGGTGTGGGGAAAATGGCGATTTCACCAACTGTACTACCCATGAGGGCATTTTTTCTGGCTATTCACCGTAATTTCAAATTGAAAAGTTCAATACTGGAATACCACGGTAGGACAATTCATTAATGAAAGAAATATTTTGCATATTATGTGATTATCTTTTGGTGTCCCAATACTTGTTAGTATAATGTATTTATGCTTGTTTGCAATAAAGCGTATCGCTTCGCGTAGTCAGTCAATCATGAATTCTACCTACTGGACAATATACAGGAGTATACGGTATTTGCAAATATTGCTCAGGAGCTCTTTGGAAGACGAAGAAACAATCCTATCAACCATCCTAGGAACATATATGCCGATGAGCAATCGCTGAATAGTGAATAATATACACCCAACTGCCGATACCGAGACCTACCAAATTGTGGCAAACACCTGTATGCGATTAAATACCTCGATGTGACTAAAACCCCTAAACAAAGACACATACTGAGAACCTCCAATTGTGACAAATATCTGGACATGACTAAACCACTGAGGGAACTTGGTCTCCCAATCATGACCTGCACATCTTCAATTGTGACAGTTACTTGGGCGTGGTTCAACCACAGGAAAGAACCTTGCCTATCGGCCATGACAAAAACCTAGACATGACTAAGCTAAGGAGACTTGGTCTCCCAACCGTGACCTACTCATTTTCAATTATGACAGTTACTTGAACATGACTAAACCACAAAAAAAAAGACCTTGCCTCTCGACCACGACTTGTGGGCCAAGTTGCGATCAATACCAGACTCTCTTGTCTGGTATCTTTTGACTCCCATTCCTTCTCCCACTTGCCTAGTGGAATTTACTCCACCAAATAATTTTGAGGATGCCTTCCTCTATGTCTCAATATTTCTTACTATTTCCCCCCCCCCCCACTTGACTTTCATATTCCTCAATCTCTATCTGTATATATATGCACTAATTAATACTTCACAAGAGTATTTATGGCACAGTTGTGGGAAACCCCCGGTGGCGCCCCTCCCCAAATGCTGTGTATTTTAAAAATGTCTACTAAACATAAGTATAATGCTCTACCAATAACAAAATTATTATTACTGAAAAATCATTAGTTTTCTCCTTTAAAAACGTAGTCGATTTTATAAGTGACTCCACGTTTTTATCCGAATAATCTCATTATTCGAGACGGATTCGAACCAAACCATTTACAATTAGTTCCGATAATCGACGTTCGAGCGGATGAACAGAGTAGCTGGAAAGCCCTATAACATCTCTAGGGCATTTATAGACTCAAGGAACATCTATAGTTGCTGAACTCCATACAAGGCCAATTGACAGTCCCAGTCTTGTGAATTCTCTAGTCTAAGGATAGCTGGCGAAAATCACATCTACTGCAACCATTAACGCCACGCAGTATGTCACTGCGAAAACAATAGAGGCAGGATCCAGTAAAATCCTAAGAGAAACATGCCCAATGATCCAATTGGGACAGGCAGTCGTCTGGAAGTGAGATCCTCCCCCAGCCGGCCGAAATGCACAGAACAGAACACGCAGTCCGCAGGGAATGAACTGAGACCCCGATCTAGACTATCTGGTATCGCTAAATATATTTTTCATTTTAGAACAGAGAAGAGTGAAAAACTTATATTTGTTACTTTTTTCTATGCTATCTGGTACATATTTATATTCTAACATTTTGTACATTTAAATCAGTCAACGAACACGCATTTGCGCGCACATAATACACAACAAGCTTGTGAACAAAAACAAAGTTGATATGATTTATCTCAGTCATCTACACTTAGTGACCACATATCGAATACCGTGTTCAGCCACCGTTCGCATGGGTAATAGCCACTGTTCGCCTAGGAACTGACTCCATTAGATATCTCAAGACATCCGTCGGGATTTGCAGCTATGCTGCCCGCAGGGCTTTCCACAGTGTCGGAATAGATGACGGTTGCGTGTCAATACGCTCACTTCCCGTTCCTCACCATTATGGGGAGGACAGTGATTATTCCAACTGAGCTACTCGCCAGGGCCTCCTATGAAAAATAGACACCCTCGCGGGTAGCATAGTTGGTATAATACCCGCGAGGGTGTCTTACCAATACGTGATTCGAATCCCATCCACATGAGAGAGGACACATGATTTCGACATCAATTTTATGGATCTTTTTCACAATGTGGCTGAGTTAGTTGGTCTTAGTTGAGGATAGCATGGTATTTTCTGGATTTTTCGTCCAGCCCACAGGACACACATAATTTACATACATAAATAACATACGGCGCAATATTCCCTAAGTCGTTGATACGCCTAAAACAATGAGAGGACACGTTATTTCGACATCAAACCAAGAAACATAATTCCCAGATCATTTCAGTGTACACAGGCAGCCAAGAAAGCTAATGGGGTCCTATCGATAATTTATCGAATCCTGTCGAGATATGGAGGTCATAATCCCATGTATAAGACCACATTTGGAATACTGTATTCAAGAATGGAGGCTTCATCTGAAAACAGACATTGAGCTTTCTGAAAGGATCCAAACCATGCAATTCGTATGGTGAGATCGGGAAAAGAACGCACGAAGAATGACTCCATTATGTGGACCACAGAGCTTGGTAACCAAAGAGCTTGGCACCTCAGAGGCGGTCTTAACTGAGGTTCATGAGTCTGAGATAGCAAAATGAATGAAGGCGGAATTTTCACTGTTATAAAGAATTCCAGAACCTAGGGACCATAACTTCAAATTACAGGGGACCTGAGTTCGAATCTCGAAGAACGAATGAAGACAGGAATTTTTAGAAATATGTGCCCTTTTTCGCAACGTGGCTGAGTTAGTCGGTCTTAACCGATAGTTTTTACTCCCGGAAACTCGAGTATTTTGTCCAGCAAACAGCATATTAACCACAAAATACACTCAATTTACAGATATATTATGCAAAAGGCACATAAATGGCAAAGTTAGGTTCTAGAACTAACATAAAATGTTCGTTTTGGATGTTCGGATTAAATGTTCATTTTAGAAGCGAATATAAATCGAATTAGAATTCTTATTTTAATATTTTATTATCTGAATTTATTAAATTCTTCCAGCTGTACTAACTTTTCGAAAAGCCAGGAGCGAGCATCATAACTACATTCGGCATCATTGAACTTCCTTAACTTTCCACTTACAAATACTTATTCACTACATTTCTTTAAACACAATACTTAAGCCTGTTGAGCCTAAGATCGTTGAGACGTCACCAGACATGTACACCGCTAATAATATTTTTAGTATTAATGTTATTGGAGGAGCATCAAAGAGTTAGGTTTTAGGAGCATATACGGAGCATTTAGGGGCATATAAGGCCATATTGCTCCGTATATACACACGCAATTTACTGTCTGTAAATTGGGTGTATTCTAGATGATCCAGCGTAGGTGAAGTTTCTACAGAAACTTCCCCTACGCTGGAATACAAAATTGGGCTCCGTTGTAGAAAATCTTTTTTAACGGGAACAAAATTACAATTACAACAATTAGTAGATGATAGTAAGAATACTTCTGAAATTAAGTGGCAATACTTAATTTAAAGTACGAAGAATACTTCTCAAATTAAATACCAACTTCCTATTAGATTGATTTAAACCATCCACATTAATGTCGATTTAGCGTCCATCCAGATGATTTTGGTTTAATCAAATCGAAGTTTTTTGATGATCCTGAACATGAAAGAATTTGGAATCTGAAGTACACTAGTACTTCAGAATGAATTTTGAGTCTGAAATACACTAGTATTTCAGATTCCAAATTCAGTTTCGAATCATGTATAATGTATCGCCACGATGATTTATGAGGACCACTAGAATTTGGATGACTAGAAAAGGTCCTTTTATTAGATAAAGAGCTTCGTACCTCGTGTTTTCTGTGTGAGAAATTCCTTCTAGGAAATTTATTTAATGTCGAGTTTCATTTAAGCTTTTCCTTCTTCTTTTATATCACTTTGAGCATCTAAGAATATTAGCTGAACAGGTGGAGAAATCCTTACGATTTTTTAGAAGTGCCCTTGCCACTTCAGTGGCAAGGGCACTTGGCACTTCTAAAGCTTGGCATTTGGCATAAATGTTTAATCGCCGTTCTTTCCATGGAAAGGACCTGACTTGAAATCCCGTCGATGGCGTGAGGGAATTTTATGGGTACTAACCTTTATTTGTCTTTCCCCAAAGCGCAATCATGCATGGAAGGGGGGCGGGTGAGTCTGTAGAATGTAGAAAGGAACATACTGTAAAAATAGCAGCAATATCGTAACTTACGAACAACCTGGAAAAGAGCTATCTATTATTAGCTGTTTATTGCTCGTTTCATGAGCCAACCCAGTACGGCTGTTAGCTATAAGTGATATTTATATATTAAGGTTAAAAGCAGGTACAATGCGTTCTCGATTACGTGGAACAGCACGTGTATGTCTGAACTAAAAGATATCAGCAATATTTACAGAATTCACGTGTCATATTCAAAAACTTAGTTTTGTATCTGATTTTGTGATCTATCACGTGCAATGTTGCTGATCTTGTTTCTACAACGTTGATAAACTTTTTTTTTGATGACCCTAAACATGAAAGAATTTAGAATCTGAAGTACACTAGTACAGTACTATGGATTAGGGGTTAAGAAGACTTGTTATGGATTAGGGGTTCAGCAGACAGATACTTGTTATGGATTAGAGGTTAAGAAGACTTGTTACGGATTAGGGGTTCAGAAGACAGATACTTGTTATGGATTAGGGTTAGAGAAGACATGCTTCTGCCGACGATTTAAAACAGCCATTTTCAGGAATTATCTAATTATTCCTAATTCCGAAAAAAGCAAAAAACTGAACATTGCTGCTACATGCTTTTCAACAGTTCATGTAAACTGTAAACAAACTGTAAAACCAAAATAAAACAGTACCGACACTTCTTATCAAAGTGAACACTTCTAATTATGTCTCTTTCATTAAAGAATAGAGGCAAAAATTAGGATACAACTTAGTATTTTTACTGTCTGAAAGAAAGCTGAATCACTTCCAGAACCTTCCCAATCGCATTAATGAATATGAGCTGTTCACTGTATAATTTCCTTATCATGTTCATCGATTTAAGAAACAGTTAATACTTACAAAACTATCTTCCTAAGCGACGTCTTTTCCGATAAGGGGCACACTTTGGCAGAGAGGTAAACTGGAAAAAACAAACAGTTCCACGTTGTACAAAACCACGTAGTGAAAAACGGTGCATTGTACGTTGTTATGATAACAGATGGCGCCACTTGCGTAGTCTGCTTGCTATCAGAAGACTGGGAACTGAGGTTGGACGTAACTTTCTCGATGCCCTGTGCGCTTTCGACGAACGAGATCTTGAGCAAGTGTGCAGCTCCCACCCACGCGCTGGCAATGATAGTAGTGAGGATGACACCGTAGGAAACTCTCCATTTGTGTTCCGTGCAACACTGACGACCTCTGACCCTAATGTAGGGTTGACTGCCGTTACTGTCATTTGGATCGTTCACTGAAAAGAGAAGAAAGTGGATTATTTGAAGAAATCCAAAGGCTATATCAAGTTGAATACAGTTCGTGTCTATACCACTAGTTCTATTTTATCCTTTATTTGAAATATACCTTTTAAATACTCGTATTTAAACAAATAATTTAAAATGATCTTAAAGTTTTTGAAATTAAAAATTAACCTTTTACAGTTTGAATTGCACACTCGTGGTTAATACGCATATGCTTCTTTTTATTGTGATTACTGATCTTTCTATACATTAAAATAATTTTCCTCCTAGTGATATTTATTCAGCCAGTGGGAGAAGAGGAATGCAGGTTACGTGTAATACGTAACAAAAGCTTGTTTTGCTGTGGCAAAACAAGCTTTTGAGGTTAGCCTGTGCGGACATTGCTCCTTAAAGCTCTTCAAACAGAGAAGTTTTTCCTGATTTATTTTCTGCTTTATTAGTTTAAATTGTCATATTAACTTATTTTCTAGAGTAGCTTTATATTCCTAGTTACGATACTTAGTTTAAAGTTTAACTTAGACAGAGATTTTGTAGATATTATTTAGTATCGGTAACGGTATCAAATCCACGTGTCACAAACCAAATTTTTTTTTTTTAACCAAATTTAGTCGATTTATTAACCAACTGTTATATCAAATTATCTTCTATAAGTAGATTATAGACCTAGTCAGGATCCTTAGTTTATTCTAAATTGAGATAGCGAGATTTGGAAGCTAATCAATACTTACGAGTCCGTAGAAATACCGTTCGTGACTTCCCGCCATTTTTACACGATAGCATAAGCTTAGTGTCGTATAGTGCATAATATAATATTGTCAATTAATCAGTAAATCTATTAATCTTGATAAACTTTATTGTCAATTAAATTGTACTTTTAACTCTATATATATAACGACTTAATCTAACAAATAATTAATACATAACTATAGTGGTACACGTGATACGGAAGTTGTATAAAGGGAACTCGTAGAAAACACTAGATACCGAAAAAATATATATATAACATAACTGTTTTGGGATATAACTTAAGGATTTAATTTTTGTTTTGAATTTTATTGAATTAAATCGGAATCATGACTCTGACCAGAGCAGCAAAGCAAAAGGCTCAAGCTAATGGGAGTGCTGTGGTTCAGGGGAGAACTGAGGGGGGCAGTTGCCCTCTGAATCACAGTCTATTAAAATGCACTGTTTGCTTGATGTTTGCGGAGCAGTCGGGTACGGGACATGATACTGCCAAGGGGGATGTCTTTGTGTGTGCACGATGTAAGGAGTGCAAGGAAATCAGGCGACAACTCAGCGTTGTCATGGGCCTTTATGAGAGCTTGAAGGACAAGGTGGATGCCCTCGAAGGAAATAAATTGAGGGGCCCATCAAGCTCTCAGCTGCCCACATCGCGCCTCCGTAGCCAGGTGGGAAGGAGCAGCAGTGCGTAGCACACGCTTCTTGATTAGACCGGGGTTCGAGCCCGTCACCACCAAATACGGAGGATGCGGAAAGGTCAGAGAATAACCACCGCATATCCCTGAGCAATATGGCCTTAGTTGCTAATGCTCCTAAAAACCAAATAACAAATAGCTGCCCACATCAACGCCAGAGCTTGCACTTGGTCATCAGGCAACACAGAAGCAGCCCCCTAGGCAGAATGCGCTGGTCCCACAGGAACTAGTAGTTGTTGGTGACTCTATTGTCACGGAAACGGGGAACATCATTTGTAAAAAGGATAGGTGGAATAGGACCAGGGTATGTCTGCCAGGGGCAAAGGTTGATGACGTTGTAGAGCGGATATCATCTTTTAAGGGCACAAAAGGTGATATAGTTGTACACGTTGGCACTAATGATATTAAGAGTAGGAGACCGGCGGAATTACTTAGCAAGTACAGGTCACTGTTGAAAAAAAGCCGTGAATTAGGGTTGAACTTGAAAGTGTCTGCAATTCTGCCCAGACACGATAGGAGGGAGTATATGATGAGAGCCTTGTCGATCAATTCGGCCCTGGAGGGATTGTGCAAGGCTCAAGGGGTAGAATTTTTTTCAGCCTGGACTGTACTTGTTAACAGGAGAGATTGCTTCTACAGGGATGGGATACACTTAAATAGAAAGGGTGCAAGAATTTTTGCTGATGCTGTCGAGGCAGTGTTAGGTGGGTCGGAAAACTGCTAGTTGGGGGGGATACAAGGACTAATAGATTAACAGTAGCCAGTGGCAGAGGTGGAAGTGATTCTTGCACTGCTTCTATTGAAATGAGCAGAAGTCTGAAAAACAAGATGCAGGATATTTCAGAGACTGCTGGTAGTCATTGCGGTACAAGTAAACACATGGGTTGTGTTAGGGTAGCTAAGAATAGAAACAGGTGCATGTATACCTGCGTGTACACCAATACTAGGAGTTTGGTAAATAAATTTGATGAATTTGAGGTATTGCTCAAAACATCAAAGGCAGATATTGTTGGGATATCAGAGACGTGGTGTCACACAGATATAAGTAATGCGGAACTGGAATTTGGGGAATACAATGTGTATAGAAAGGATAGACAGGACAGGAGGGGAGGAGGGGTTATGCTATTAATTAAGAAACACATAAAGTCCAAGGAAGTGAAGCCAGTCGACATCGATGGACAGGGCAGCGTCGAGTCAGTTTGGTGTGACATAAGCATAGGGAAATCAAAATTGAGAGTAGGAGTGTGCTATAGGCCTAATGACTCTGATGAGTATAATAAGATATTGTACAGGGAAATAGAGTGGGCCAGTAAATCAGAGAGTCTTATAATGGGGGACTTTAATTTCCCAGATATTGACTGGAATTTGTGGGTTGGTCACTCGCACACTAGCAAGGCTTTTGTGGATTCATTGGATGATTGTTTTCTACATCAGCATGTTCGTGAGGCAACAAGAGGGAGCAATACTCTTGATCTGATTATCAGTAGTGATTCTTCATGCATTAAGAACCTGCAGATAAATGAACCACTAGGTGGCAGTGATCACAGTGTGTTGAAGTGGGATTTACTCAAGGAGGTAACTACCATCAGAGGTAAAGGGAAGGGTTCTTGTTTTCGTAAAGGCAACTATGATGGTCTGAGACAGTATTTAAATTCTATACAGTGGGACCAACTGATGATGTTACCAACAGCAAACTCAAAATGGGAAGCATTCAAGGAACTAATCTTGGAGGCTACCAGGCTTTACATACCAACTAAGAAATATTGTTCAAGGTTTAGGCCTAAATGGTTGTCAGATGAACTAATGAGACATGTGGCAGAGAAGAAAAATGCATGGGATACATACAAATTAATGGGTGACATGGAAGCCTATGATAGATATAAGTTGGTCTGTAACCAAGTCACAAAGGAGATTAGGCAGGCAAAGGCAGACTATGAAAAATCCTTGGCAAAGGATGCAAAGAAAAACAGAAAAGAGTTCTTTACATACTTGAACTCGAAAAGGAAAGGGATGAATCAGATTGGTCCACTGGATATTGATGGTTCAACAGTTGAGGATCCTGCTCAGGTGGCTAACAATCTAAACGAGTATTTTGCATCTACATTCACGCATGAGGAGTTATTCAGGAAGGAGAATGATGTAGGTAAAGTAAACATTGGCAGTGAGCTGGATGATTTTGTAATAACTGAGAGGAAAGTGGAGGAGAGATTGTTGAGGACAAACATAAAAAAGGCACCTGGGGTGGATGGGATCTATCCAGTTATATTAAAGGAGGCAGCAAAGGAAGTAAGCAAACCCTTAGCCATAATTATGAGAGCTTCCTTGGACTCAGGGGAGGTACCTATGGACTGGAGATGTGCAAATGTGACCCCAATTCACAAAGGAGGTTCAAAGGCTGACACAAGTAATTATAGACCTGTTAGTTTAACTTCTGTTCCAGGTAAATTAATGGAGGCACTGGTTAAAGAAGCACTGCAGGATCATCTAGACAAGAATTCAGTTATAGCTCAGACGCAGCATGGTTTTGTTAAGGGCAGGTCTTGCCTGACCAATTTGATTGGATACTATGATGTAGTCACAAAAGAACTGGATGCAGGGAATAACTTTGATATTATATATTTGGATCTTAGAAAGGCTTTTGATACTGTTGCACATGGAAGACTGCTGCACAAATTGGAGCAGTGTGGCATTGGAGGCAAATTGCTGCTATGGATAAGGGGATGGTTGAGTGGCAGAAGACAGAGAGTGGTAATCAATGGACACTGCTCAATGTGGACTAATGTTATTAGTGGAGTTCCTCAAGGTTCAGTGTTGGGTCCGTTGTTGTTTTCGGTGTTTATGAATGATATTGATGATGGGATATCAAGTTTAATGTCCAAGTTTGCAGATGATACAAAGGTTGGCAGGGTCGTTAAGGACAATACTGACGCTATGCTGCTGCAACAGGATCTGGAAAGGTTGAACAGATGGGCTGAGAGATGGCAAATGAGGTTTAACATCGACAAATGTAAAGTGCTGCATATGGGAAACAGTAACCCCAGAGCAACGTATCAACTCTGCGGTACTACACTGACAGTGGTGGAGAATGAAAAGGACCTGGGGGTAATTGTGCAGGCAGATATGAAGTTCTCTGAGCAGTGCAGACGAGCTGCAAGAGTAGCTCATGGTGTCTTGTCAATGATATACAGGAATTTTTCTAGCAGGGATAAGGAGGTGATCATTCCCTTGTATAAGGCAATGGTTAGGCCACATCTTGAGTACTGTATACAGGTCTGGAGGCCTCATTTCAAGAAGGATGTAGAGCTGCTGGAACGGGTACAGAGAAGGGCAACAAGATTAGTAAATGGAACAAAAGGTTGCTCTTACGAAGAAAGGCTTAAGTTTTGCAAATTACAGAGTCTGGAGACTAGGCACCGGCGAGGTGATCTGATAGAGGTGTATAAGGCTTTGAATGGTTTGAGCATGCTCAATGCCAATGGGATTCTTCATCTTTCTCAGAATAATCACCTCAGAGGGCATAAATTCAAATTGAGGAAGGACGGATGTCGGATAGATGTGCGGAAATTTGCCTTTGGCCAGCGGGTGGTTGGTTGGCGGAACCGACTTCCATCACTTGTTGTTGAAGTTGATAGCCTAAACAAATTTAAAGCTCAACTGGACAGGTATTTCGAACGAACGGAGGGGTGAAATGGGAGTGGGTTTTTTTTTTTTTTTTTTTTGGCTGATGCTGAATAAGCTTGCTTTCTTGCATCATATGCCCCTGCTAATGCTAATGCTAATGCTAAAACAAGCTTCTGTTTTAGCGTGTTCGTGCTAGATAAAACTCGCGCGCACGCGCTTTGTTTTATCTATGATGACCACGCGGTACTATTCTTGATTTCTGTATGTAATGAATTTAGTGTCGAAAGCTGTAGTATTTTATTTTATCAAAAGGAGCGAGCGCAGTCCCCTAGCTTATTATTATTATCATTATTATTCATGACTGAAATAATCTGCGAATTATTCGAATAAATCTTGCGTGAATTCATCAAATTCAGCAATTTTACTTGTCAAACAGGAACACAATATCAGCACCGAATTTCATGAATTCGCGAGTACTGTACAGAGCATATTAAAAAGGCTAAAAAATACAGCAGTATTTGCGCCTGTCACAGTAAATTATCTATTTCAATGCAGCTGCTATGCATAAACTTCAAAATCTATCCGTGAGGAAGTTCGTACAATCTGACATCGAACTTGATCCCTGCCCTAGTTTCCAATATTGGATTACGCGGCTGTCATGAGGCGCAATCCGAATCTCTCTTCCAATGGATAAGATGACACCCTTGTATATTTGCATTGCAAATATGCGTGCATACGTGTGTTTCTGCGCGACAGAGGGATCTTCACTTCTCGTGATGTTCAAATGTGATATATATTTGAATGTAATGAGAATCGAATAAGATTATATTCGGTGTTCTATAGAACGCAGTAAAGGTTGACAAGTCAGCTTTCTACATTGAAGTTGATCAATGGATTAAATAAGATGGCTTTTCAAACAGAAATTTTAACAACAATAAACTGGAATGAGGTCAAAGATTTCGATAATACACGAGAATGGTTCAAACAGAAATTTTATCTTAGTTACAGAGTATTAGGCTTTTCAGACTATATTTCTGAAGTCCTCATATGCGAATATTAATTTCACCTTGAGGATACGAAATCCTCAAGTTAATTTCAAAATAACTGTCACTCAGTAGCTGAAGAAAAGAATATTCAATAGAATTTCTAAAATAGCTGAGATCTCTAGTCGAAGGCTCTCCGAACCTGCATGGAATTCAATAAATGAAGGCATCGAAAACCGCTCACCGCTTCACAGAAACTGCTCCAACTCCCGTCCTAACAGCAATTATACCATCAGAAATCCTGGAGTACTTCGTATTCCTCCATTTCTTGAAGAGACGATGCACAGCGATCTCTAAGATGAGCGCGTGCGCATACTACGGGAATTGAAAACCTATATCCTCTTTCTAAGCCCTGAATAATTTATGAAGTTATGAAGTCATCGATCAACTACGATTACTTCACGTGAAAGCTAACGATCGGAAAGATGAAGAGTCTGATCATTATTATTCTGGGAAAAATGCCCCTGGTTAGTTTGGTGATCAAATGTAATTAAACAACCCAAACGGAATGAAGAATCCAACACAAGAAATAACATATCCATGAAGTATATACAGATAGAACGATTTATCCATTCGTCCTTTCTTTGAACAGATATAACACCGAAGTACGTTGCGTTTGATGATAAATTATCAAATTTTTAAACGAAGAGTAGGAAATGGAAAAGGATTGCACTACTCTACCACATAAAACAAAAGAAAAACTTGGAAAGGTAAAGAAAAGAATTAATTGAATTTGCTTGGAAAGTTGTAAAATATTAGTAAAAGAAATTAATATTCTTTTCAATACGTTTAACTTTCATAAATACTTTTGCTTTATCCCAGGAGTACAATAGGGTAGTCATTGGAATAGCAGAAATCGACCATTCGTTGCATTCAAAGGAACCCAACCTATATTAGTGTGGCTAAAGGCCGCTCGAGGAGTCAAAGTAGCCAGGTCGACCATATCTCTAAATTTATGGAAAGGTCGTCTTGAATTCAAAATAACTCATTACTTCTTAGGTAATAGTCACTGAAATCTCAGGAAATTAGATGGCAGGACCAGCCAGAGTATAATACTTGTGTACCTGGTCTTCCAGAGGACCAATGGTACACGACACTACACAAATACAAAATCCATGCACCTTTAAACCTCTGGCATTGACGGTGTTGGTGCCGTTTCACACTAAACACACTCTACATCTGATAAAAGGCTGGTGGTATTGTGCGAGCCACTCTTCCTTTAAAAATTTATTTAGTACTTTAAACAATACCGGATTTGTTTTCAACATTCCATAGTAGTAAGTCCAGAAACGTCGCCATTTACATATTTTTTTTTATGAGAACCCTAAGCACGAGAAGTATTAGAACCTATAGTACTTAGTTCCGTGCATTGGGTTGAAAATTGGGAAGATGAAAGAAGATATTTGTTGTCATTGGACTTGAACTTCTGTAGATCGTAATTTTCAGGAAATGCGTATGAAGTGGGGGGGGGGTTGCTCCAGAAAACGGAAGTTGAATGAATAAATGAGGAAGATGAAAAGTTGGTTCTGTGGGTTTGAAGTTGGACAGTAAATGGATGTTTACTTGTTGCCGCAAGTGTTAGACTGGTTTGGAAGAAAGATCAGGAATTATAGAAAGCAATTCAGAATAACAGTGCCTCTATCAGCCAGATAGTGGAGAGTGTTAGAGATGAGTCATTAATTAACCTAACTGCCCTCTTCTGGATGGAATCTAGAAGCCTGAAAGAGGTTTTGGAGGCACTGCCCCAGATGTGGCAACAATATTCCATGGTAGGGCGGATTTGAGATTTGTACAAAGTGAACAACTGCTTGTAAGAAAAGTAACGCCGAGAGCAAAAAAGAACCCAGTTGTTTTAGATGCAGAGGAAGCAATATTTGTAATGTGCTTGTGCCAAGAGAGATTAGAAGACAGGGTAATCCCCAATAGAGATATATATGATTTTGCCGAGAAATTACGGTGTCACTGAAGATAAGCATAGGAACAGAAAAACCCTTTTTGCGAGATATAAGACAAGACTGAGTTTTAGAAGGATTGACATCAACTAAGATGTCTTTGCTCCACTGGAGAACGGCATTTAAGGAATTGGTAGCAGATTTTCGAGAAGTTGAAGCTGATTGAAGAGGGCAAGGTTTCTCAGAATGGAAAGTGGAATGCAATGTGCTATCATCAGAAAAACTGTGGATAGGATTTCCAGCTAATGGAAGAAGATCATTAATATACAAGAGGAAAAGGGTGGAGGAAAGAACTGAACCTTGGGGGTCACCAGCATTAGTGGAGAAGTTTGAAGACAGAGAGCCATCTACCATTACCCTCAGTGAGCGGTCAGAGAGAAAACTGGATAACCAATTACAAAACAAAAGTTGGCAAACCATAAGATGGAAGATTATTTAGAAGACGATTACGCCAAACAAGGTAAAATTTGAATTTTTCCGATTTTTATTGTCTTTTTAACCTCGCTGGATATTGTAAATAACCTTAACTTTTATAATTTTTGTAGTAAAGGAATACATTTTTATATATATAATTTCATATGTAAATACGATATTTACAAATGAAAAGCCTTTTGTGGCAATGGGAAATTGTGGGATCGAAGTTAAAAAATATGTAATTAATGATATTGAAATTTCGCAAGTTTATTTAATGAAAAAACTTTCGAGCCTACAGACCAGTAAGGCTCCTGGAGTTGATGGAATATACCCTATAATCTTAAGAGAGGCGGCAAGCGAGTGCATTGAACCACTGATGCTAATTATGCATCACTAGACTCTGGGGAGATTCCCTTGGATTGGAAAAGTGCAAATGTATCTCCCATACATAAGGGTGGCTCTAAAAGTGAAGTTGGAAATTATCGACCTGTCAGTCTGACTTCAGTAGTAGGGAAAATCATGGAGGCAATGATCACGGGTGGAATTCAGGATCATTTGGATCGAATTGAAATTCTCAAGGATACTCAGCATGGTTTTGTAAAGGGAAAATCATGTTTAACAAATCTGGTTCGCTATTTCGAAAGGGTTACTCACGAGCTGGATTTAGGGAATAATTTCGACATTGTTCATTTAGATTTCAGCAAAGCTTTTGACTCAGTCCCACATGAGCGGTTGCTTTATAAGCTGGAACAGGTTGGAATCACTGGGAAAATCCTTAGATGGATAGAAGGATGGCTTCAGGGCAGGAGGCAGAGGGTTGTGATAAATGGCTATTCCTCAGATTGGGTTGATGTAAGAAGTGGGGTTCCCCAAGGATCAGTATTAGGACCACTGTTGTTTTTAATTTTCATAAACGACATTGATGAAGGGATAGAGGGCGTGATGTCTAAATTTGCAGATGATGTTAAAATTGGTAGGGTAGTTAATGATCACTGTCAAGCTGAGCTTCTTCAGAGAGACCTAGATAGACCTTCAGGAATAGTCAGAAAAATGGCAGCTGTGCTTTAATCCAACAAAGTGTAAGGTATTACACCTGGGAAACAGTAATCCCAAAAAAACTTATTCACTTGGTGGAGTTCAACTAAACCCAGTACTGGAGGAAAGGGACTTGGGTGTTACGATACGGTCAGACATGAAATTCTCTGAGCATTGTAAACAGGTTGCAAGGAAGACCCATGGTGTCCTATTGATGATCTATCGAACGTTTGCAAGTAGAGATAGGGACGTGATAATCCCATTATATAAGGCTTATGTTAGACCACACTTGGAATACTGTGTTCAAGTATGGAGACCGCACCTAAAGAAAGACATCGAGCTTCTTGAAAGGGTGCAAAGACGGGTAACTCGCCTGGTGAGATCGGCAAAAGGGCGTCCTTATGAACAAAGACTTCGAATATGTGGGTTGCAGAGTTTGGAAACTAGACACCTTAGAGGAGATTTGATTGAGGTGTTTAAGGCTCTGAGAGGCATCAGTAAAATGAATGAGGACAAAATTTTCAAGATTATAAATGATGCTAGAACTAGGGGACATAAATTCAAGTTACGGGGGGAAATGTTTAGATTGGACTGCAGGAAGTTTTATTTTAGCCAGCGAGTTATAAATTACTGGAATAAGTTGCCTTCATGGGTGGTAGAGGCCGACAGTTTGGGGAAATTCAAAGGTCATCTGGATAGTACTTTCGGCTAAGGGAAGCGCATAGGATGATAGGTTTAATTTCCTTTTTATTTATTTTTTATTTTATTTTTTTATTTATTAATTATTATTATTTAGTTATTTATTTATTTATTTTTTTGTTTTTATCATTGTTTTGTTCGGATGCAACATCGCTATATTCCTTTGTAAGAAATATGGCGTAAGAAATATTAAATATTATCGGGCATGATCACAATGCCATTTGAATTGTCCGCAATGTGTCACCTTTGGAATGCCGATTTACTTGAGATAATTCCGAAAACTAGGTTTTATATTGAAAGTCTATAAATTATTTGGATCTACAAACTTATTTTTGGGATTAAATCTCCAAATAATAAATTGCATCGTAACGCATATATGAAATCAAACTAGATTCCTAAAAAAAAAAAAAAAAAAAAAAAAAAAACTTGCAGTAGCGATAAAATGACTGTCAATTCAGTTTATCAAGTTAATAAACCTCTTAGATGAAAGAGAAAAGGTCGATAACCTCTTCTCAGCATAAACGGAAAGCACGATTTTGTTTCCCCCGTGGTCATTCTGAACAACTCAACCCAACCGTCCATCATCGGCGTGTTAAAGACGTATTTTTCGATGCGTCAGTGAACTCTACCACAACAATAACGAAGACTAGAATGTTTTCTGAATATCACGTGATAATAATTCACATCGTCATTTGGAAGTTGGATAAATAAATGATATAATCTCGTAAAACACAGTTGCATGCAACTCAAGTACCATTTGGTGCTTTCACAGCGAATGAAATGAAAAGAACATTTCACAGAAGAAAAAAACCCGGCTCTTCGTTAATGGATCCGATTGTCCATTAATGGTATTAGAATTACTTCCCTTCTCATACAAGCCACGCACATGCAGTGCGTGTGTGGTGTGTTTGTTAGATAATGAGAAATCTTAATAAAACCATCAAATTCCCGAGAATGATTTGCCTTTACCCACCTAAGATGACGTAAAAATGTTGTAAAATACAAAACAAAAGTTTTCTCAAAGGCACTGTTCTCTCAGGTTGCAATTCTGCACTACAAAAAATGTTACACTTTTCTAAAACAGAAGTATGATGTCACTTTGTCATGATATAGTGCCATCCCCAAGCTGACTGTTGCTGTGTTTGTTAGTACCTTATCGACGAGAAGGTAGGCAGAATTAGGGACTAACGCGGCTGTCAGATGCTACGCCCCATCAGTCCAGCATCTGGCAGGATGACAGGTTCGTTAATCATAACATTTCACGTTAGGTCTAACACAAACCTGTTTTTCTGACTACACCTTAGTACTATTCACAGACAATTGGACCTCTAGTGTGGCGCTGTCAATTCGGTAAAACCGTTTCATCAATGGGTGGTATTTTAATGTCACAATGCTTGTGTGACTCGTACTAGTAAACTCATTATAAAAGCCACGAGCACGCTTTTATATCGGTGCAAGGCTGTCAGTTGGTTGCGAACTACCACATGTTTTCCCATGGTGGCCACCGACGGGAAAACTTCGATTGCAGGCACCTTTTGATGGCTTCAAACTCCAGCTTTCTGGTGACACCTTTAGGCACTACACCCTCAACAAAGATTTTATTGGAATCTGATAAGACTGGTCCGCAGTGAGAATAGGAAATATTTAAAACAAAGAGAAGAAAACATCAAGATTGTTTCCCAACATCATATACCAATACACATTTGTACAATTTATTATTCGACAGGACTACTTGGCAGAGAATAACGTAATTATTCCCAATCATTAAAACATAAGTATTCAAAAACATGGTCTAAAATTAATAATTGTTTGCAATTAAAACTATTACACCATGAAAATGTCCCAAATTTATTCCAGGGATGAAAAACTTTGTACGGTCCTAAGAGTAATTTCTCCTTAGTTCCAACCATTTCTAACCTTAACAAGGAAGATAAATTTAAAAATATATAAATATATCTGAGTGGTACATAATTAAACCCCAAGCCCTATAATTACCACGACTTATTTCTCTTCAAAGCAAATTGTTTATTTCATGTTTTTCATTTTTTAAACTTTTCTCTTAGTTGCTGTTTTAAATATTTATAATTCCAACGAAACGCTAACGGCGTTCTATCACTACCAAGAGAAGACCCGTTCTCTAACTTTCACTCTAATTACCTTTTCTGTAAAAATATAGCGAATCCTTTCACTGAAATAAACTGATTTAACTTTTACATTGCTTTTCCACTTCAGTGACATTCACACTTCCGCAAATTAAACATAAGCAGCTCTGATTACTTAATTTAATATTCAATGTATAAAATGATTAAGGTGTGGTGGGAGTATTAGCCAAGTTTTTTTTAGGTGTAATGCGTATCGGAATGATAACTGCAAGTACCATTAGCAAGAGAAAAATGATGCAAGGAAGGAAAGTTATTTAACATCGGTCACGGAAAATAAATTTTCATTTTGAATAATTACAAGCTCTTTTCCTTCATTAATTATTTCGTTTATTTCCTCTCAACGATTATCTATTCTTCCTCTTTAAATTTAAATTAGCCTTTCATTTCCGCAAGATTTGGTGGATGATTGTTTCAGTAGTTAATTACACCTTGCCTAAAAGCAAATTTCTTACATCGAGTTAGCAATTATTTTCCTCAGTTTTAAACTGACCTCTTCTCTGTGCTTCTTGAACAAGAAGACTGCGTTGTTTTAAATTTACGCGATGGTATCTAATGTCGTGAACTTCCATTCTACCATGTGTGTAAATTGCGCATTTCTGATTCTGTGATCTACCTCGAAGAAAAACATTCAATCTTCGCAAGAGACTAATTCTGTAGCCTGAGAAAGAAGAAACCTACTAAGTATTTAGTTTACCTATCACTCTTGAAACCTTTAAAATCTCTATCATAAAAAATGGATAAACTGCAGCCATCATCAATCCACTGCAGGAAGGAAGCATCTTCAACGATTCTCGTTGAGAGAAATGGACCATAATCTGTCACGCTGGTCCAGTGCAGGTTGGCAGATCAACCATATTTAGCAGGCAGGGGCTTGAACCTAGTCAAAGAGCGTGTACTACTGCACTCCTGCTGTTGACCACTCGGCTACGGAGGCCTTCTATCTCTATCATAGCATAAATACCTTGTTTACTTATTCTGTTTACAGAACTGGATATCTCAATGTTTGTATGAAAAATTGTCATCATCAGCTGACTGAAACTTACATTCTTTAATACGTTTTTTCACTCTTCCAGAGGAATACAGTATCTTCAAATGACGGTTTCATTTCAATTCAATTCAACTTCAATATCATTTCAATTCAACTTCAAATGATAGTTGAATCCCATTCTGGGATTCAACTATCATGTTTTTTAGCTCATTTTTTTTTCGTTTTTCTGAAATGGAGTTGGAGTAAGTTTTCTCATAGCAATTCTAAGTTCAAACGCTTTAACTTAAAATCAACTTGAAACTACACGACCCTCTCCGAAATAACTAATTAACTCCAACTTTCACCTCGCTAAGTTGGAGAATAAAATTTTCTTATCCGTATTTCCAGCTAACGATGCAACTTACACTGATAGCATTTCCATGGCAACCAATGATCGAAATGACAACCTCTCAGTGACACACACCAAGTTCGAAATTGAGTTTTTCGTAGACATTTCTCTGTCTCAGTACCTTGGCTGCCTCTATTGTAAATGGTTTCTCTCCTTCCGGGAAAATCGGCATTAAAATTAATTCATTTTTTTTATCGGAGAAGGCAATTGCTTAGGTACTCCGTTTCCATGGCAGCGATCATTTCCCGTCATGATATTAAAGGGATTTCCCCCCCCCCTCCTCTCTCAGCAAAATTCCCCGAACTTCACAAAAAACGTTAATGGGGAGTGTCACATATTCGTTAAGCCTAGCGCATGCGTACATACAGAAGTAGACGTATTAACATAACTAATAACATAATGGACTCAATTAAACTGTGAAACTCTGCACGAGGTTATCTCTCTGCTTCATTCCGGAGAGGACTAAAATATTTCTACTTCTTGATTTATTAAACAGATAAAATTATCGGGAATGGAAAAAGGAAAATGATTTATGTTCATCGGAAGAAGCAAGTAGAAGTATTTTCCCATTAGCTACTTCTCACACCTCTTACTGTTCGAAATCCAGACAAAATCCACCCTGCTAAATGCCTTATTTTCCAATTTATTCAAAAAATAGTGTTCTCTGAAAATTACTGCATAATAATTCTAATAGTACGCTGTAGAGGCTGCAGATTTTACCCATATCGGCTCTCAAGTGATATCGAATTCTAAATATCGAACTCCTTTATGGACAAACACGATCCTGAACAATGAGAACATAAGAAAAACAAAACAGGAGTATTAGGACAGGTTTTTAAAGTAGTACATGATTTTTAAAGAGCGAATGATATGGAATCAAATCAAAATGTTAAATAATAAAAATACAGATCCATTTAGATGGATAAATTACTAAAAAAAGCTAAGAACTGAACATATTAGAAAGAACAGAAAATAAGATTGATAAAGAGGACAAAGAATTAAATGCAGAAGAAATTAAAGAAATAATAGGAAAATTGGTGTAGTTACAGATAAAGGAAATAATGAGTTACTAAAATACGGAGGAGTTATTTAACTACAGAATTAATATAATTATTGAAACAGATTTTTAAAGAAAAGAAGGCACCCACTGATTAATGAAAAAACATAACATATATAAACAAAACTGCTAGAAAACTATACGAGTATTAACTTATTAAACACGTGATTGAAACTGCATACGAAGGTAATATCAGAAAAATTAAATGAAGTTATAGACTTAAGCGATGAGCAGCAAGGATTTAGAAATAACAGATCATGCACCGACGCAATATTTATGATAAAACAAATAATAAAAAAAATCATTAGAGTATAACAGACCAATTTATGTGTTTCGTAGAGATACCAAAACCTTTTGATAGAATTGAAATAAAAGATTTAATAGTTATTTTAAAGCTGCTCAAAGTTTCTCAACAAGCAGATAAATACTCACGAGCCAAAACATTATGTCCACCAATGGACACATCCCACAGCACATGAGTGATGTAACCGACCGGAGCAGCATATATAGTGACGGAATTGGTAGTGCCTCTCAATTCGTCAGTACGAAGTCCATGCAATGGGGAAAGGGAAGGACCTGGCCGAGTTTGAACGGGGAATGATTTGTAGGTTAGAAAGGCGAGGACCAGCATCTCGGCAATCGCAGGCACTGTTGGTTTTTCGAGGGCCACCGTAATAAAAGTGGGGCGGCAATGGTCCGAAGACGGACACCCACCCAATGTGCTGGGACAAGGGAAACCACTAATGGCTGACAGTCGAAGTGAATGGCGACTGACAAGTACTGTCCGGGACAGCATACGGTTCACAGTTACTCAGTTAATTGCGAAATACAACCAGAGCACACATAGAAACATTTACGAGCATACTATCCAGCGGACGCTCGATGGACAGAACAACGGAGTAGGCAACCTGCTCATGAGTCCTTTGTGTTCAGTGGGCAAGGGAGCATCGTTCCTAGACATTGGACGGGTGGAAAAGAGTCGCCTGGTTTGATGAATGGTCCAGCTCCATCCTGCCGATGAACGGGTGCATATTCAACGGCGAGCAGGTTAACAACTGCAACCTCATTGCACGGTTGGATGAAAACAGGCGGGAGGTGGTGGTCTCATATTTGTAGAGACATAATACACAATGGCGAGATGTATGGCCTTAGTTGCTGTAATGCCTAAAGACCAACAACAAGAACAGGACCAATATGTTTCATGACCTCTCATACGTTTATATACCACGAAAGTATAAATAAATATACTGTATATAAAATCAGTTTATTGTCAAATAAAATATAAATACAAAAAAAAAAAAAAAAAAAGAAAATATAAATACCCATTAGAAGGAGGAGATTATGTTCACTAAGGTTAACGATGATCACGTTGATGGGTAGAATATGGCCTAAGCACTTCTCGCACCAGAAACCCTCACAGTAATAACAAGTTTACATTCGATAACAGAAATCCAACAACTTAGTGTGATTAGAGGGAAAAATTCATGGAAAACATTAAAGAAATGCAGGTTAATAAACTAAATAAAATATATGATCAATACAAATCACCACTAGCCAAGGCACAAAATCTCCAATGAAACATTAAAACGGAATTGTAATTTCCATAAATCCACGTCAATCTCAGGACTTTATAAAATAAACAACTGTCAACACCTAGTAATCCTTACTAGGATGGCATACAGCACAGGTTTGGAATTCTCTATTGAATAAATTCGTGCAATCATCTCGTTCAACAAGGAAATCCAGTACGGACTTTTCGTTTCGATGGTATTCCAATATTAGCCAATAAACCCGACCAATGTAATCTATTCATAGTCTCATTAACGGTACTCCAGCCATTCCAATGAAATGTACTCAAGTCCAAAAATTACTTAAGGTTAGATGGAACTCCCAGAGGACATGATGATCGTTCTGTACGTCATCAATAGCTGAACATATAACACACATTTAGTACGGTCATTAGATCAGAAATTTTGGCGAAATCCAATTATAAGTTCCAAAAGGCCTTTAGAGATTCAATTTTCTTTGAGACAAAGTGTACTTTAAATATTATTTAGAGTCGGGTGTATTCCCTATAAGTGTCACAACTTCACATTTGGTTATGACATGGTCACCAATAAGGGAACCGCTAATGGAATGTCACTGATTAAAGATCACTTACTTCGATTTAGAAGAATTAATGGACAGACCAAAGAACTGAAATATAGTGACCTCGTACTACAAGATCAGTAATACTTTCTTGAATAAAAGATTTCCACCTATCGTTAGGTGGGTTGTGTGTTTTCAACTTCCATAATTAAAGTACATCGTCCGCATATGAAATAAATCCTTCCTTGTCGCAAAGAAAAGGAGCAAGCACGGTAGAAATAATAATTTTAAACTTAAAATTTACCTGCGTGGGCAGTACCAGTGATTTTATTAACCGTATTCCCACAAGAATGCTGCCAATGACGCAAGAAATTCTTAAAGATCCTCGTAGAAGACTTATAAAACAAATGAATGCTGTAATACTTGGGTTTAAGTTAGCCGTGGTTTTACCTCACGTCACTGCTAAATACGATGACGTTGTTCCATTCTATATATCTCGCAAACTCCGCTGACCCTATGTGTTTGTCCCAATGTATGAGCAAAAAAATATTCTTATTTTATTTTAACGTGTCGCTGCTTTCAGTTTCTCAAGATGGTTTCGAGGTGTCTAGTTACTTCTGTTTAATGGTAATCATCAGATAGAAACAACTACTGTAATTAGTCTTCGTTGTTTACTGTCTATTCATTTTATACTTTTTGAATTGTACGATTTGAATTGTAAAATGATCACAAAAAATGCAAAGGAATAAAATAGGCAATTATAAGGGCAACTTGTGAAAGCTAAAAGACGGTGACAGAATTCACATACGCTGTTTCACGCATGCATCACAATCGAACACAAAAGGGGAAAATCATTTCAGAACTGGAAGAGAAAACCTAATTGGCAAACTACATTAGAGGACCTTACGGAAATTAAAGAGAAATAGAATTAACGGTATGGGAATTCGAAGACCTCAAGCTACTACGGAAGTAGTGGGCCACGCATTACAGACGTTAATGGTGTCTGATGCGTACGCTCTTTCTGCATGTAATGCATCTAAATGAAATACATGCAGAGATTCTAAAATGCTTTGGAGATAACAGGGCAAAAGAAAGACCAAAAGGATTAGTAACACACGGAATCTCGGTATATTAACTAAACTTCGGACTCTCAATTGGTTCCCAAAAGATATCTTATTTAGAAATTCTTCTTACGTTATAAAATATGTAGAGCTCATTATTGATTAAAATCATTATTGACTGAACATAATACATTTGCTAATTTAAAAACTGAAATCCGTTTGAAAACCCGTTAAAGTTGATTCTTGATTACTATCATGCCATCAGCAAACGACTGGAAAAACGACCGAGTCTGTGTCATTTACCAAAACAAAATTTAGCTAATTACTTGGGTTCGTTCGAATTAGGGGTGAAATTTTTTTAAAAAATATTACAATTATCTGAATCACGCCATGTGTCCGGATTGTGGTAACAAAAACCAAATGCAACTTACAATTGATGATCAAAAGAATGAGATGGATTCTTCACAATGAGAAAAGGAATATGGACATTGACTACTGATACTTCCACCTGCTCACTCGGTTATACATGAATGAACTGCTCAGAACACATGTAGCGCATTGCCGCCTTCCTAGAAGAATTTAAGGATTTCCATACAGACTTACAGAACAGAGAGCAGCTACAAGAAACTGCACTCACTACTAGAAAAATTTGACTGTCCATGGACAATTGCTAAATTACAGAGCAGTTATTGTTTCCTTAATGAGAAATTCAACAACGTAACTGAAGAATATAGCTGGTGGATATCAAAACAGTGACCTGAATAAGCAATTGATAAATCCGATTAAATTAAATTATGATTTAATGGTACGTCTTAAAGGTCTTTAAAGTAATTCTAATCACCAAAACCTAGAATTTACCACTGTGGAGACAATTAAATCTCATAAAACACCATCTAGGTATCCCGAAGTTGCGTATCGTTAGGTTAGCCATCAAACCACTGAATCGCTAATACAAACAATTTGCAAGCGCCATTGCAATTCAAAAGATTCTAAAAAGCGGCACCCCGGAAGCTGTATATAATCTAGTGGATGAATAAAAGCAAACCATCATTGTACCAAATGATTTACAAATGCTAGAGAGTAATTCAATGCAAATTAGTGCTAACGAGAATATGATATTGCCTAATAATCCGACTAATATTAATAATTATGATTTTACCTCCTTACTTGCATCTGATATATCTAATAACTTGCTGGTCAACATCACGAGATCCTCAACTAATCCAACTTCCGAAAAAATATATACATATATGTTATGAACAAGTAACTCAATCTCCCTCCCCTCCTACTGAAAATGCTCTAATCATTAATCCAGTCACTATCAACAATTCTAAAGATAATTAACTTTCAAGAAAAACGCATTAAAGTCGATCGTACCTATTTCATTTCAGAATGGAGCCTGAAGTCTCCGAAGAAAATGTTAACTGCTTTAAAGATGCATTCGGAATCGAGGTTCACGTTAGATAGTTAAAAACAAAATATCCCAGGTATAGTTCATTTAGCGTTCAACGTGATCAAATATACCAAAATATCTATATATATAAAGGAACTCTTAGGTATGCTGTCCAAATTTTCCAACTGCAATTGTTGAAAAGCATCCGTTCACGCAAATCATCTCGCATGACCACCATACCGAGCATTCTTTATTCATTTTTGTACTCACGTTTTTCGACTGAAGAAAGGTAACCTATGCCTGAAAGCTATCGATGTATGTTTATTTCATCTTCAATTTTAATAAACCGTTATAAGAAGTGTAAAAATGGCAGAACAGCGTGTAAGAACTTTGAGAAAATGTAGAAGAAATGGTAATGAAATATTAGAGGAAAGATCTAATAGACCGAAACAACACTCTACAACTACTAAGACGGACATAAAACATTGAAGAATGAGAAGCAAGATCGGAAATGAGAAGGACTAATCAAATAGAAGAAGTACCGGATGCGAATAATCAACAAATAACTATATACAGAGAACATACACGAGAGTACAACTGAGCAATGGCATTCGCATCAATGGGCGCAGCGATTAAATCACAGCCTGGAAATGGCCCATATTGTGAAGGATGATCACAATATGAGATATAGTTAAAACGATGCCTTTATACTACTATCGTAGTTTTCTTTTTAAGAGCTATCTATGGTGTATAAATAATTCTAACTGTAAAAGAAATAAATAATTCTAACTGTATACAAAAGATTAATTTCCACATACATAACTCTAAACAATAAATACCCTGTTTGGTTTTCAGGTGAATCAAAATGTACACTTAAACTTAAGTCAAAAGCCCAGAAAGCCCACAGAACCTTCAAAATACCTTAAAACAAACTCTTCAAATTATTTAACACACGATTTAAGCATTAAAACTACGGATGGGGCCTTCGTAGCCGAGTGGTCAGGAAAGGGAGTGCAATAGCACAAGCTCTTTGAGTAGACCAGTGTTCAATCCCATGACTGATAAATACGGTGGATTCGAACTATCCTAATTCCATTAAACGAGTTAAATGCCTTTAATTGTAAATAAAGGTACCTTTTTATTTTATTACTACTGTGTTTTTATTATTTTATCATTTCCCTTACTTATTCCACTATTTAATTTATTTGTTAATTTTTTTTGATCTTTTATAATTCATTTAAAGAATACTTTCATTTTCATTAATGAGGTGTTGCTTTTAACCACTTTATCATTATACTGTTTTGTTTTTAAATGCATAATTTACTGTTTGTAGTAACTATTATTTTATCACAATTTGCCAAACCATTAAATTACATGTTGGTATATGTCTATGGTCTGTTATGTGCTTGATGTAAATATATAGATTATTAAATTAGAGAAAAATTCCGATTTCGCCTGTTTCTCTCTGTAAAACTCGAAATAAAAAAACTTTCATATTAAGGAAGTTTAAAATAGGATAAAACGACGAATTGTTGTACAAGAGGCAACCCCCATGACATCGATAAATGTAGCTGTTCAATATTTGCTCCTCGTGTCCAAAATGCATTAGTTTCGCATAAGAGCATCACCCAGTACGCCAATAACTTCCTTGACATCTGTTATTCTCAGACAATGTGCTCCGGTAACCAGAAGACAAGCGTGACCACCGTTCCAAAACTATCCAGGCACTAAAAGGTGGCTCTTCACAAATAAAAGGAAGTGGGCTGATTATTTCTTGAAAGTATTTCGCTAAGACTTGTCTCTGAGACTGAAAATGCGGAGAAGTCCGAAAGTGCATGAAAACTGCTGTTAAGCACGAAGAAGAATATTAAAAGAAAGCATGACACACTTTTCTTCGATTTGGTTTCTTAGCATGGATCGGCGCTATGGCAACTCAGGCTAATAGGTTTCCCTTTATAGTGGCTATATCTATCTTTTTCAAGGCATGTTTGGTTGTCCGTGCAATGAAAACCCAGGACATTTGCAGAGACATCTCGATGTGAGAGAAACTAAGAGAAACTCGCCTGAAAAACACCGACATAAGAACGTCAATAAAGATGCCATCAACAGGACTCGAGCCCAAACCTCTCGAAATGGTCAATAAATGAAAAATCCCCAGAGACTTTCATGTTTGAGCCGTACACTGTGCATTAGAGCTTTATTATTATTTCCCTCAGGCCCTCCCCAGAAAGCTCAAACGACTCTGAGGTCATCCCTGCTAGAGTACAGTTCCCTATTGACTTCCCGTGCCGATGGATGGTAACTACGGTTCATTGGTGTTCCACGGCTAACTGGACAGATGAACAACATAACCCTACACTAAATAACCCACACTGCCCTTTACGAAGTACTAGGGCGTTTTTTCCTTTTTGTATACGTCAAAAAAGAAATAAACGCGTAGTTTAGGTAAGCCTCTGGAGCCACTGGACAATATGCACTATACTGTATCTACAGTTCAAGCTTCTGACTGACATGTTTGCTTAATTAGAGAAACATTCCCACAATAAACGCAACATAAGTCAATATCAACTATTAGCTACAGAACTCACGAATATTTATCGATAACAACACTTGGAGGGATACAACTGTACAGATGAATCAAAATTCAGTGAGTAAGGTTTCAATACAATTTCCATTTACTTCAAATCAGTCGCTAACATCTTGTTGTCAACGCAAAATGAATGGTCAAATGGTATCGACTTGATTTGAGGTACCTGGAATTTCTATTCAAAGTTTTTCCACCACTTTTCTGAACAGAGTTAGCCATTTCTCCCTTATCTTAGTACTGTCCTTCAAATTTTCTTATGTGCCACCGCTATAGGGAATCCTCCAAACAATAGCATGACATAAACGAGGGAAACACGGGACAAGATGCAGGAGATACCAAACAGGAGTTACTAGTGGACCTTAAATAAATGTAAGGCTTTACTCACTCATATTTTAATGAACTTCCTTCTTCCCTACTCATAATTTGGTCAATAAAAATCTTTAAGTTGAATTCATGTTAAATTTACATAACATAATGGCATTAGATTTTTTATGGGCTTCTTTGATTTTTATGTTTCAGCGCCCCATTGAATATTGGGGATTTGCATGTAAAAGTATATACAGCAACACGTTCCATCTCCTGATTCCATATTTAAACAAATCATCATCATCAGCCATTTTCAATCCACTGTAGGACGAAGGCCTCTCCAGCAACTTTCTAGTTCCTTCTGATTTAAACAAAATCGGTGCGTTACCTTTTACTCAATAGAGTAGCTGGAATGCTAAAAGTACACAAAAGCCCGCTATTTATTAATACATATTTTGCACGTGCGATTCATGCGTTGGTTATTTCGATATCTACTCTTGTATTCTAAAAATAAATATCGGCGAACGGGGTCCTTTGTATTACATGAAGCAGCCATGCATTTTCACACGGTTTTCATCAACATGCACCAAGTGAACTGGAATAAATAAGAATGCAGAAACATATTGAACAGAATCCCTGCTTGCTTTGATTGCAGCCAGAGAGAGAGAGAGAGCTAGTAATTCGCCTGTATGCATATTTGTCAGCAATTTTATACCGACTGTTCCACTGTGATTGATGAACCAGTTTATAACCATGGACACATGAAAAACTTAAAATACTGTGCACAATATTCGAAACAGACAGAGCAATATTTTATGCTCAATGGTTCCATTAAAATTTCTGTTCCGGAAAGAATATCAAATTCCTATTATTTATTCATATAATGCTGCACACAATTTGCCCATAAACTTGCAATATAAAAAGACTGTCATGCTATGTTTTCAAAAGTTTTATTATCAGGGAAGTGAAAAGCTTTAATTGAGTCTCTGATCGGATCAAACAAGTCTGCGTACACTTTAACTGCCCTTGAACTTAGCTAACAGCTCAACCCGGTTATGTATCTGATCAATATAGGGCCCCGCGTTCCTGGTGCAATGAAAGACAAACAGAGGGAAGGTCACCTGGAAACACCAGTGTCCTCTGTAAACAAACAAAAGGCACGCACACAGTGAGCATTGGACGCCACTCTTGTTTCATAAATCAGAGATTAAGTAAAGCAATGTTTTTGATGACCGCATGCGCATTAATTATACGTTTACTAAAACATTTGTAAAGCGCTTCCAGAGGCTAGTCTATCACACAAAGGCGTGTAGCACTTCGTCACCCCCAAACTTCTGTAGGTACTGCAGAAATTTGGGGGTGACGGATCAGAAAATTATAACAGTCGTATTGGATTGCATCTCCTGTGTTTGATAATCTTGTATAATGCATGATATATAGCGTAGATACCAAACAGGAGTTACTACTGGACCTTAAATAAACGTAAGGCTTTACTCACTCATATTTTACTGAACTTCCTTCTTCCCTACTCATGATTTGGTCAATAAAAATCTTTAAGTTGAATTCATGTTAAATTCACATAACACAATGGCATTAATACATGCCATTATGTTATGTGACGATTCCAGACGATTTCGTCCATCTGACCAATGAATACTGACAGGATAAGGTGGAATTCTAAACAGATACTTTAAAATGAATGTGGTTTCTTAAAACTATATTACAGGAAAATAAATTTTTCAACAAAATACAGTTTTTAGTGTGATTTATGTTAGATTATAAAATTTAAAAATCTCTATATTTTGATTCGTCAATTTCAAAACATTCTTTCAACATTTTAAATATGTACTTAGATGACAAACAAAAGGTCAGATGATGTTTCAGTTTCCGAGGTCTGTTCTCGAAATACAATCTTCGGAAAAGCAGTAAACGACAGTAATAAGATCTCTCAAGGCAGCCATCATTCTCTCTTTCTACTCTTTTAAAATGAAATTTTTAAGCAAAGAAAACTGACCAAATAAGGTTTCGTCAATTTTAATTTCCACATTAGTAATTATCTTAGAAATCTTTAGTATTACTACCTCCCCAACAGGGTACAAGGGGGGGGGGGATTAAAAAGATTTGTATTCACCCAAAAGTAGTTGTGATAGAAGGTTGAAACAAACGCCATGTACAGTATTAGACTTTTTCAACATAGTTCACCAGAAAAAAATGATACCTTTTCCTCAACTCTCAATACACTTCCACAGGAGAGTTTTATAGAAGCCCTCTTACTGTCCTTCAAACCACGGCTTGGCACCAGAAATCACCCCATCAACAGCAGCGAAGTGTTTTCCACGAAGAAAGAACTTCGGGGCAAGAATGAGGAAGAAATCCGAGGGTCGGGAGGAATAACTAAGATGTGGCAATGTTTCAAACCACATTCGTCGGCACACCTCACTGCAGTATATGAGGAATGTGCAGAGATAATCGTGGAGCAGACACATCCTTTGCCTTTTGACAGCTTTCCCCATCTTTCTTCTTTTATAGCAGCATGTAGCTTTATTAGGAGGTTGTAATAATACTTCACCGTCACAGTATAACCCTTTTTAAGGAAATCTGTTAGTATTACACCATGCTGATCCCAAAAAACTAACAGTATCACATTGCCAGTACTTGATTTACATCGTTGCCTTTTTGCTGGATGATGATTCTGCGTGCTTCCATTATTTTGGCATTTATTCATTTTCGGGGATCGTAGTGATGGATCCAAGTTTCATCCATGGCGACTAGCCGTGGAAAATAATTCCTTTTGCTGTTCCTGGCACATCGACAACATTTTTCTGTTAAGAGGTCAAAAGTCTAGGAACCCATCTAGCAGACACTTTGCTTATACGCAACTGTTGATAGATGTTCTCTTGAGACCCTATACTAATTTGGAGCTCTGCAGCTAGTTCTTTGACACTAATACGGCGATCTTCCAGAATTAATGCCTCAAATTTTGCAGTAATCTCTTCTGTTACAGCAGTTTCTGGATATCCAGGGATTTCTTCATCATGCACTGAGATTCTTCCACGTTTGATTCTTCCATTGTTTATACCAATGTGCAATAATATTGTAACCTTGGCAATATTCTCCATAGCCAACGACCATTTCCTCATGGATCATTTAGGGTGTTTTCTCTTGCAGAAAGAGCAACTGAATCACTGATCTATATTCAGCTTTATCTGTTTTGACACCTCACTTCATTTAGCGCTGCAAAGAAAAACAATTGTCACATCGAAACCAAAATGTTTGTGGTTGCTACAGAAAGTTTGGTCAAATTCAAAGCTGAACTGAATATCCACTGTTTTGGCGACGGGGAAGATATGAGATGTATAAAACAGTCCGCTTCCTTGCATCATTTAGCTATTAAAATATTAATAATAGCAAGAACAAAACTCTCAAAATTATAAAGTTCGAGGATTTAGTAACGCAAATAACAACACATCCTTGAGCACAATCAACGGAGATTGTAAGGCAGGTTGTCTCAACAGCGATTGCCTGTCCATTATCCACATAGTATCCGCCTTTTAGCGAACATGAGTGCGCTGCATGATGCACAGCTAGTGTCCTCAAAATCTGCACAACTAAGACTACTAAGATAGAAGACAAAGATATGCCCAGCTGTCATCCATATTTTCTTACAATCAGCTAATGGTGAACTTACGCGCATAGCTAGTTTTTCCAACGCTATAAATGCGAACGCTTTTTGTAAAGACGTATTGGTAGATCCAGTTTGAGATTAAAAGCGAATTCCTGGAAAGGTAGATGATAAAATCTACGAAATAAACCGTCACGTTTGAAATTTTGGAAAAAAATAATGATTCTCAAATTTTTGGGACACTGGGATAAAACACTTAAACAGAGGCAAACCCGGAAAATCGGGACGTCTAACTTATAGTAATATTAACTATAAGGATCTATAAGGAACTATAATTAACTATAACGATCGTCCTAACTTATAGTAATATTAACCGTATAAAAAACGATTATGGGCTACGCTACCTATTTGTAAATATAGTGCGCCCTTCCCTTTGAAGCGATTTTAATGTGTACTACTGAGAAGGTGGAACTTACACGTCCAGTGGGGAATCAGAATGGATGGACTATCAGGAAAATTTCATTCCACCATTAACAATGAGAAAATCGAGGGCGATGTTCAGAGGAAGTTTACTTCGTGAAAACGCTGGTTTGCTGTTCTAATCACAAAATGAAATAGAATCCTTATTTATAGTATGAGCTAGGAACAGTTAATCATCCCGTCATGGCACTGTGGTGCCAAAGCTTAACTGACGGTACTCACCTCATATTTGAGGTGAGTACAGTCAGTTAAGCTTTGCTATTAATTTTATCAGGTTTAATTTCGAAATAAGGGTACATTAAGACGTTCCATCAATTAACTAAGACGTTCCATCAATTAACTAAGTGTTAAATCATTACATTAATCGCAACCAACATTAATTACCAATGAGATATTATTTAAGTGGCCGAGTGGCTGCTGGACAAGCGTGGTCTACTGGGGTCACATGTACAGGCGGCGTTTACTATATCGAGGATACATCTGTCGTGATCACGGGTGATACTACTGGAAGGCAAAAGCGCAGTTCTAAATTTTTATTGTTGCGATGATTCCCTTCCTGTATTTTTTGTTGCTGACCACTTCTTGGAGGTCACCGTCCATCGCTTGCAGTGAGGACAGAATTTGCTTTGGCAGGAATCTGCTGGTAAGTACTAGCCCGTTATGGTCTACTAGTAGCTATGCTGAAGACCAGAAATAAAGAGGAGGAATGCGCCAACAGCAGTGATTTTAGAAATTCGGATTGTAATTTTGCCCGTGGCCATCTTGAATGAGAATAACAGCCTTCTTTCTCCGATGTAGGATCGGAGATTGCGCAGTTGAAGGTCATATGCTAACCGTGTTGCTTTGAGAGCTGGGAGGAAGATGGAGTTTGGTATTGGCCCATTTTAACGGCCAGAATTTGGCAGCAAATATCCTTTTTTAAGGTGGGATTCGGCAGCCGTGGCCCATATCTCTAAAGTGTATAGTACTGTCGGGTATAAACAGCTTTCATTATTGATTCTAATATGTGACCTCAATAATACCACCAGGCTATATCGCATTGATTAATTACAGCAATATTTTCAGTTAACGACAGTCAAAAATAGGGTACAGCCAGTCAATGGCTGTACCCTATTTTTGCAAGTGCACGTTTACAGATTCTGGATCTATCTGAAAAACTTATAAAATTATTTCAAAAATACATACTGAGCAAATCAGAGAAAATAAAACAGGCTCTCAACCTCCTTTACAAAATACGATCTACGGACGTAATTTTTCTGTAAGAATTACAGAAAAATTAACTGTGCTAATATTTCTGTAATTCTTATTCCCAAATCCTAAAAATAGACCGTCGATGAAAAAAAAAAAAAAAAAGCAGTGAATCCCACTGATCCAGATATCGTACATATTTTTATGCCGATACTCATATGAGAAAATATTATCATAAATCATAAGAGGTATGCTTTTATAATAATACATTGCATTTTAAATAATCTAAAATCTGAGTTTGTATTTATATTTTCGTTTATAATCCGAAATGCCCACAACGCCAGAAAAGTATTTAAGATATCGACTACACGTACAATACCGAAATCTATGGTATCAAGTGGATTCAAAGAAGCATCATGTCTAACTTTATAGTAGCTTTTTGTAAATCGCTGTGGGTTTAAATTCATCTAATACCATGTCGCCGTCCCAGACTATAAACACGAAATTTATTTATTTATTATTACATTTTAAACACCCCAAAAGGAAGGAAACAAGAGACTTGATTTGAAGCAAATATCCAGCAGTGATCCGGGAGGTGGAGAACCAGGTTTAAACACAGATCCGGAAAGAATATCAGATACTTCCGTTAGTACTTCCTACGCATTTGAAAGACGTTTGAACTTTTCACTGCTAGCTAACAAGACAGTAGCTTTTGTATAATTCAGCCTTCGCACTGGACAGAAAGGGAACCTCTGACCTTTATCAAACGAATACCGAATGGGTAAAAAAATAACAAAAAAAGAAAAGAAAATCATGAAGAAAATAATTGAGATAAGTACGTGACTATTAATTTAAAAAAAACTTCTTACTTATAATATTCGGGATGAAATGGATTTACAAATACCTTCCCATATATTAGCATATTAATTAGTGAAATCAGGTCTGAACTTATTTCCTTGAGCATGGTGATTCCTCCCCAGGGTTCTTTCTAGGGCAGCCTCTTGCTCAACATTTATACTAAGTATAAATGACCTACCTAAAATAATTAATGAAACTCTCGTCTGGGCAATTCTAACGAAAACAAATTTCAACTTCATCAGCTTCAATATAAGATTAAAGTAATATTTGACCACTACTGGATAGTCTCCAAGGTGGGTTTTTGTGGAATATTTTTTCCATTAACGGCGAGCAATGTAGCACAAAATGACTTTTGCGGATCTATTCAAAAAGATAAAGGATTCCTTGACATAAATATACTCCACTCAAACAAATAGCGCGTGTTTTTAATGCAAAACATTTATAAAATCATTTGGTCTTGTAACGAAAAATTCACACAGCACATTAATAACCTAACTCAGTTGGCATTTAGGATTCTAGGCTAGACTTGATGTTCCTGCTTGCAGCATAACAGGCACTATCTACGTAGTGCTTGTTATGCCGGTGTTCAACTTCGAATCTGGTCTGGTCATCTTAGTCGCTATCCATGAGACAGAGATAATTCGCACGAAAATTACGCTATACTTGGTTGTTACTGTTTGGTAACAAGAAATTTGCAACCAAGAAGCCAAAGTGCCGGTATCATATGTCTCTAAATCATGTCAACGTTCAGTTTGTTTTTCGGGATGAAAAACTCGAGTTTGTGAGGGGCTGTGCAACCTTGATTAAAACCGACTAATTCGATAATGGTGTTAAAAATGTCAGTTGAATCTTTCCACAGTCAACGGAATTCTAGATCAGGTTTCTTTCTTTCTTTTTTTTTTTTTTTCTACAAATAGTGCAGAAAAACAGCATCCGCAACTACAGTGCTATGCGTGATGGTTTTGATCAGAACAAAAATGCAATAATCTATATAGAACACTTAAAACAATGTAAAGTCCATATAAAATGCATTAATTATTGAATAGTTTTCTTTACTATACATTATTTTAATGTATTATGATCATTATATTTGGTTGCGCAGTTTTAATAATACGAACATCTCTCAACTTACGTCATTACTGAAACGACACTCTTGTCACGTATGCTAGACAAATATAACACAAAGGGGCAAATGGTGTTAGAGGAAATAGATTTATTGATAGAAACAATACCTGAGGCGTAGAAGACTCACGACGAAAATTGACATCATCGAGCCAGAAATTGGGAGTTTATGTATTTGTGAAATGAATCTACAAACACTTGATAGATTATATTATTATTATTATTGGAGATGAGCTTGTTCGATAACCGAGAAAATTTGCTAACTCTTTGAGATACGAATTTAGAGCGACTTAGTATATAAAAACAGAACGGGCCCGACGTATCAAATAATGGACAACAGCGCATGGTGCAAAAATCTTAATGGGTGATGCGCATACAGCGATGCCAGTCTTCGAAAGAGGAACTGTGACTGCAGTGAGGTATTGAAATGAAATCCTTGGTCATTGGTCACACTTCTTCGAGGTGCAGCAAGTCTTCTGTTCCATCTATTGGAAGAAGAGAGTGCTCACAAACTTCTTCAGATGAACCGCGCTGAACATATACAGAAAGACAAATTTTGGGTAAATACCCCTAGAACTTTACATGAATTATGAACATCCCCGGAAGGGTGGACTTCGATACTCTTAGGATTCTAAAATATCCTCATTAACAGCATAAAGGCCAGTTCTGAGTGTTGCCTTCCTCTTTGGGGCAATCATATTTAAGCGCTAATTCAGGTTTACAGACTCCTCTGCTCATTTTCAGGTATGCCTAAACTAATTTGCGTATTTCAGAAATGAGGTCTTTCCCAGATGTTTCTTACAGTGTTATTGCAAATTTTATTGACGTGTAGCAATTATTTTGCAAAGTATTTAAAAAAAATTCTTGCAGCGATTATACCAGAGTATAAAAATATAATGATTATAAATTGTAAATACCTAGACGGTATTCTATTTTTGAATTTTTTTATTTATATAATATGTTAAAAGGCACAAAGGAACAAAATGAAAGATTACAAATGACAAAGCAGAAAAGTTAAACATTTTTGTATAAAGTGTCCGATATAAAAGATTGGATGAGATAGATCTACCTCGGCGTGGTACTGTATAAAATGATAAAAAATCATATACAGCTCCACAAATATGGAGCGACCTCTGCAGCGGCTCCTGCATCCCAAACCTCAACTCCTTGTTTAGATGGAGAAAGCGAGAGACACGTTTGTAGAGATGATATGCCAAAAATAACAATAAATAATAACAAGGGAAGCAACATAAGTGAAAAAGGAAACAAACAGATCTTTCCCAATTACATTTAAATGGAAATAATACGTACTTCTACCCCACTACATGCACTACAACATAATAGAAAGTGTAACTTGATTATGTGAAGCAAATAATTTCACATAGCAATGAGGAGATTGGACAAATCGCTTCCGGGCAACATGCCTGTTTCAACACCAGCCCATTTATTTGAGACATAGCACAGAATTTTAAATACAAAATGTACGTTTTGGGCGAAAAGAGGCCAACGGCGGTTATACCAGGAAGCAGCGCAGCAAGTGTAGAGATTCCACCGAAACAGCATCCCTATCCATATTTAATTTTGAAAAATGGTGTAGATTATGTGCATATGCACCAATTATCTTTACCATGTCCTTGCATGTAAGAATTCGACTCCCAGTGGAAGTATTTTCACGAACATTGGGCTTCTTAAAAATATTTGTCGAGCCACTCCAAATTTCTTTAAATTTGGACAAATATAAATCCGGAAATCTATTTCCTTTTTCCACACAAATTGTAAGTAAAAAATAAAATTTATCGATTAAAAGTACGTAGTTTTAATGCATTACTGTTAGCTTTAGACAGTCCGTGCAAGCTTAGCGCGTGTTGTTATGTAAAACTCGTGAATGTGGTGTCATTTTAATACAGTTGTAATTAAAATGAACTGCCAAGTTTAGATAAATATATTAACAAAATAGGTGTTTATCCGCAACATTTGAACTGATATTGAATGAGAAGAAGCTAGGATGATTTAAAGAGTTTGAAAATGTCTTTAATAGCCGTACATCAATTATTTGAAGGAAAGAATATAAAATCCTATTAAAAAAATAATATGGCGCTAACTGTGACTTCCTCAGAATTTAATTAAACAAACTTTGTATACTTTAATTCTCACATTTTTCATATAAAAATTATTGAAATGAAAATGTTTCTGTGATAATAAAATAGCCTTTCTACCTTTGCTTCTGTACCAGAATAACCACATATCAAAATTTTTCCACTTCACATGCGCACGTTTTATGATGAATTTCTCCTTAAAAGATTAAGTGCTATTCTTAACGAACGTGAGGAAAAACTTTCTGATAACTAGTAGTAAAATGTTCTTAGGACTCTCAAAATGAAAGGGTAGAAGATAAGAACAATTTAGTTGTCTAACCCGCCAAGATAAAAAGGCTAACCTTGAAATTTAGCTGGAAATTGATTACTCATTCTTATATAATGGATTTCTATAAGAAGTTAAATACCTTTCCACTGTATTAATAACTAGGACTCTCTGAATGTGGAACTGTTATCAGCTTAATATTTAGTGCACTGATTCAAATTCACTTCATGTTCCATAATGGAACAAAAAAAGGGTTGATAGAAAAATCGCGTAATCGCAACAACAAATGCGTTTTTTTTCTACGAATTTTTTTTATGAAAACTCCAAACACGAAAGTTATTAGAACCTATAGTACTTAGTGACGTGAATGGATTGAACGTTGGGAAGACAGAAGAAACTTGTTGACATTAGATTTGAATTTCAGTAGTTTGTAATGTTCAGTAAATACATAAGAAGGAAGACTGTTCCAGAAAACAGAAGTTGAAGGAATAAAGAAGAGAAATTGGTCTGTGAGTTTGGTGTTGGACAGGAAATGAATGTTGACTGGTCGCGATACGTGTTCGGACTAGTTTGGAAGAGAGAGAGAGAGAGAGAGAGGGGAGGAATTATAGATGCTATTTCAGAAAAACAGTGCCGATGGAAGTATCTGCAGAAAGGCATGCAGCAGAAAAAACGTCTGAGACAGAGATTGTAGCCTTTGTAAGAGTTGGGTTATTAATTAACCTGACTGCCCTCTTTTGAATAGCGTCTAGAAGCCAGAGAGTGGTGTTCGGTGCACCATGGGACAACAAAATAATGCCAAACCTACTGATCCCCTGTGACAAGAACGGTGGTGTTAACCACTTGTTGCGCATTTTGGAAATGTTCCAATTCAATTAGAAACTACCTTTAATAGGGCTGTAGACAGTCCCGATTAAAGATGGAGGATTTTTTCCGTGAGTTATTTCGGATTTTTCAGTCCGTACAATATGCAGATCAACGTACAAACATATAACCCGTGCTAAAGACCGTATGAACCTGCACAATATTACAAAAGGATGCTCCATAAACAACAATTACTGGTACAAGCATCGTTACAGAAAAAAAAATTAAGTTTTATTTAAAAATTATTTCCATCACTGGTGAGATATAGCAACATTTGGCCGAGTTCTCATTTTCCCCCCTTTTTAATGTACTATCTAACCTCATAGTGAACTTGGGCTCTACGCGAAAACTAAATTGCAGAATGCTACCAAGAAGAACATGAATAATACTTCCGGTTACCATGGGACGGAGTCCGGAAATACACTTCTATATATGTCAGTGAGGATGTTAAAGGAATGCTTTATAAACTGCGCGCCATTAGAAAATTTATGACTATGACTATTCCTTCTTTTAATACCACCAGGTCTTTTTTTTTGGAGGGTATAGTAACGAAATGGAAAGCGTTTTTTCATACCCATAACATATTAGACAGATTTCGACAAGGTTAGCTAGTTTTTTAGAATTTGTGCCTAGACAACCATCTTTAGCTTGTTTACCCGTTTTGCGGGATGAGGACCCAAGTTTTCGAAAAAAATATGCAACTTTGCTGGAGTCTATCGGACTGCGCAATGATGTGAAACAATCTAATTAAATTCCTCCCCTCGAGACTGGTTCGCACCTTCTCTACAGTGTCGAAGGACAGCGATTTTAACATCTTGCTAACCCTGAAGGTAGAGGGCTATTCTGACAGGGACACTGATTTTTATCTACCATCTTAAACCAAGATCGAAATAGCTTCAATTATTCGCCATGTGAAAAGTAAATGGAAGTTCTCTTCTCTTGGTACTTTATTTTTTAATCAGCACACAACTTGTACTTGGCGAAATTTAAAATACGCTCAGAATTTGAGATTTACGTTGACTCCATAAAATCAGTAATTTCGTAGTTTTCGTTTATCTAAATCATAATCAAATCTTTAATTAAACTACAATATTAAGTTTCCATGATTTTAACTTATATTTTTGCCAATATGCTAATTATACAAAATATTTATGAAGTTATGGTCTTTCATCTCAGCTAATTTTAAATAAAAAACAGTAACATTCAATAGGTCGCTTAATACGTAACTGAAAATGCGCTGGTATTGAGCTATTTTACTAAACTTCAATTATAATCTGGTTAGCTTATGTACAATGTATATACATCACAAGGTCTTTTGTTTCCATTCTCTGTTGAAGTACATCTTACAGTACCTGTCAGCAACGGATCTTAATCTTTTTATTTCTTTGTCTTTCCAGGTCGGCGAGCAGCAACTGTCTGGAGAAATTCTTGAACTTTAGGAAGAAATTTAAAGAGAACTTTAAGAAGGACGTCTCAAAGGAAGAGAAACAAATTTTTCTTATGGGCCGTTTTCTTTACTACTGAAGAATATTTCCTTGCCAAGGGATGCTTTGGCAAAGTTTCAATTAAAATAAAAAATGTAGTTTTGTGATTTATTTTCCTTCCCTGTCGCAGACTAAAATTAATTATTTTACTCGAAAAGTCAGTGGAGTGAAAGATGAACCGAGAAAATCTTTTGTTAGTTTCATCAAAAGTCAGCCGTATTTCTGAGGGATCAGGAGTACGTATTTAATCAGCGACACAACAAATTGCATATGAGCCAACATCGATTGATCCTGTACCCATTTAGAAAACCTAACAGTTAACTTAACCTCCTTTAGTTCGTTATCTTCTTTCTTTCCTCGCGTGCTGCCTCAAAATTTAGCAGAAAGCTTAAAGGATAAATGTTTAGAGTTCCCATGAGTCTGAGAACTTAATTGGGCCATATTTCAATAAATAGACCAGAGCTCGATAGGTGTACTCATTTTATCTTGCCGGGTTAGCATTATGCGAATCTTCAACTGGACGGAGTAAGAATTCGCACAACGGTGGTCAAATAACGTAGTATTCCACATACAAAATAGAAAGACACACACACACACCCATCCTAAATTAGTATTCTCGATCTGTGGATTTCTACAATGTTACGCTAAATTGTCTTTCCACCAGATGGAGATAATGTCTCCTTTTCGCTACATGTTTGCAGGTGTTCGCGTGCTGTTTACAGGCTTCGTTACAGAAATGGTTATGATAGCAGTCATCTCCTTTTGGAGAGAGATTTGAATCTGAATAATTGTTAGAGCATTTCCATGCTGGGGTTGAGTTGATTGGTCTTCGGAGAATGCGCAGAACTATCCCCAGTTTTAATTTCTCATAACATAAAGTAATCTTAGAATGCATGCAACAAACAATTCATCGAAACCTCAAAGTCCGTGCTGGTTTGACCAATTCAAAAACAAGAATATCATTATATAATTATAATTTAAATTATTGGCGATGTCCTATTTTCTAATGATAACTGAAAAAGTGTGTTTGAGGTTCATACTTACTGACTGAGTTAGGGAAGAAGTTCGTGAAGATCCTTGTAACCAGACCCCCATTTTTGTTTCATTGCTTCTCAGCCTATATACAGTATGCATAGGCTGAGAAGCAATGAATGCATTTTTTGCAGAGTTTCCTATTTGTGGCTAAAACAATTTAAGCTTCCGGAAGAAAAATTGGGCAAACTTCTCCCGAGAACGATTAACTCGGCCCAGGCATGGAAAAAACCATGAAAGTCTCGAATGAAATTCATCACCTCCGGTCCGCCACAAAAAATATTACTCACAGATTCTTCCTCCTCTCTATGTGGAAGAATGATGGCTGTGGCCATTATGCTTGCCACAAAAGTAGCTTCTGCTAGAGTGGTTCTTTTAAGGAGCTGTTTGGGAAATTTAGTTTTGGCGTTCAATTCTTGGCTGGATAATTAGTCACGAGAAAAATTAAAATATGGTATGTTTGTGCACTGGACCAAATATGACTCTACTCCTTTGTCTACAATTACTGAACTATTGCAGATGAAATACTACATTCAGCTCCAAAATGCGATAAATTAAAAGTGAATAAAATAACCAGAACAACTCGTAGTACCGTTTTAATTATATATTGTACTGTTTGTACTCCAGCACAAGACTTAGTATTTTGCTTGAAAAACTTATGCACTGACTCTGTAATTATTTATAAATTTATATTTGTGTTTTTCGTTAAAAATATAATAATAATTCACCCGAAGCAGTTGCACAGACTCTCACAATATTATAATTTTTCCGGTGGCTGTCAAAAGTTTACGTCAACATTAAAACTGAAATCCAAGTCATAATATATTTCTATCACAACAGGTGTCAGTCGGCAGTAAATAGCATTGGTGCAAAGCTTACGTTAACCCCTCAGAAGTTATGGAAGTTTTTCCTCAAACAGAACAGGCAAACTGAACATAGAATGAAACGAAATGTATAGAAAATACTTTGTACCTTGTAGCCTTAGCTTTTTTCGCAGAAACACAAACACTTTAGTGCACTCATAAAAAGAAAAATTTCCAGCCCACTCTGGTGCATCAGTACCATACATTAGCAACGAAAAGAAAGCAAATACCAGAAAAAGTAAAAAAAAATTAAGCCATTCATTGATCAATTTCTCAGGTAGGTCAAAAGTCATATTTTCCGTCCTAGCAACTGTCTAATCTCCTACCCTGCCCAATGGGCTTCTCTCTTCCCTTCGTCCTCTCCTCTGCAACGTTTTCACAAGGGACTTGCCCGACTCAAAACCACTAGACATCATGTAAAAATCGCCAATTTAAGTTTGTGCTCAGAATCAGATAAGATACACGTGCAAACACAATCACTAGAAAACTACCAGCGCGCTATTAACCAACATACTCAAGTCCCTCAATCATCTTCCGTCTCCACGCCCCCCCCCACCCACAGCCAGTGTCAAGTCAGCTTCCATCTACTATATGGTTTCGTGGGTACGAAATACTTAGGTTCGATGATTATCACAGGAGAAAGTTGAGGAATACTTCTCATCGGAATAACAGGAACTTTTATGGGCATTTTTCACCAAGCCGTTGATCACTGCATCCGTTTGAGCCAAGCTGCTCGGTCGTGGATGACAACTGCATGGTCTGTTCTCATGGAAAATCATGATCTTAGTTGCCTCGGTACAAATACTAAACAACCCCTGACAACAAACAAACATCATTCAGTATACCGTAAATCTCACTGCACGTGTCTTGGATTTAAATCTCACGATTTCTAAAGAACTAAAGTCCACTACAATCCAAAATACTCTGGACAATACGGCGTGTTTGAGGTCATCCAAATATTCGAAAATTTCGAATCGATATCGAAAATTTAACCTTATCATCCGAACGAACAAACCTAAGATATATTTTGTATGGACCTACGATTTAATTCTTATAATTAAGTTTCCAATATTTTTGCAAATGGAGAGGCAGAGTGGATTAATTGGGTAAACAGAATTGATATCAAGCGAACCTTAATAATCTGCGTAAGCTGTCAAAGTAATTTATTATAACCTGGACGATAATGCGGTTGCCGTGTACGATGTCACTGAAAGTGACAAATGAATGTTATTAAACCGTAAATGATGAATATCCTAATAATCTTAAGATGCGCAGCTGTTCTGTTAGCTTACCGTTGTAACCCAAGTGCTGTAAGTCATGTTTTCCAGGATATTTAGTTATTCGAATTTCGTTTGCACGGTTATCGTTGGGAATGTATCTTCTAGATTGCATTCGGATTATGTTTAATCAGTGCCGATTTCAATTTCTTATTTTATTAATTTATTTTTTTTTTCACTCGATGGTATGATCAATTTAGTCGGTCTCTCCTCGGATGACAGGTTTCTTTTCTCCCAGAAATTCCTCGTGGCCTTAATTGCCTCGGTTTTTAACAATTAAATTCAGTGGTTACCAAATCGTAAACATACGGAAAACATTGACACGGTTGAGTATTTTAAATTTAGCTCAAAGCAAATTTTAATTTGACATCAATGTACACTTTACTCTTTCAGAAGTTGGTTGTTTAGGATATGCGCCAAGGAAACCAAGGCCATCAGATGGCAGTATGTCACGCTTGTCTACTGCATATACTCATTTCATCTCGCAGTATACTGCGAGATGAAAATCTAGTTGGTAGCTATAAAAAATTGTAATTCCCTCGCCCATGACAGACTAACAAAGTGAAAATTTGTGGCTAGAGAAATTGCACATAAATGCAATGCAGAGTGACTTTATATTTTCAACACTGGATAAAATACTGAGATGAAATCATCACCTTTTACTAGACATTACCACAGACGTTTCTCATGTCACGAGTGCACCCAAATACTAGTTTCTAAAGGTCTGTATTGTGTCCCATAAAATAAGAATTTTGATTAAGCTGTAAATCCTTCAACAGCATGCAATACAATACTGGAAGCGTAACTCTTCTGGTATTTCTTAGTTTCGCAGCACTTTCCGTGCATGCCAGTAAACACAAACTGTTCGTTGTAGTCACAGTTCAAGCGTCATAGCGACCGGCTATTGATCCGGTGAGTTGAACATTACTCCTTTCACCTCTTTTTTTAGCGTTCGAGAAATTCTGTTGCCAATAACGTTAGCACGTATCTGTGGGCTGATTTCCATCGACCGCCTTATAAAAAAAGGCGGCGTTATTATTCACGTATTGCCCAAAGGGCCAAAACATCACCAGAAGTACCCCAAGCTACAGATGTCCTCAACATCGAAGTAAACAACGATTACCACGAGTCCGCTGTTTTACTGTTCATGGAATGCAAGCGTTGACGTCTGAACGGTACACTATTAATTAGCATCCCGTGAACTGCTTTGAACCGTTCTACAAAACACCCCTTGTAAAACTATTGGTTATCTACAGAAAAGGCTTTCATCCATGACGCCCTTTTGGTGTTTAATGAAGAAAGAGGGCTGTTAAAAATGGCATCCGTGATTGAGTACGTTTTCCGTGTCATTGACTCTCAAGGATTATTACCTGCCGCTACCTTGGCAATATCGTTCTCGTTCACCGATGGCTTAACTCCACCGTTACTGACGACTGCTCTGCCTCTCCGCCCATTATGCTGATGCATTATTTCTGGAATTAATTCAGTTCTCGGCAACATAATAGTTTTTACTTCTTTTAGAACATTCCTCGCACACTCAGGTAACCATGGACCCGCAACGTAGACCTTTGTTCAGCCGAGGGTATAAAGGGCACGTTGATTGTCAAACTATACCATTACAGCTTATTACGTTATGAATTATTCATTTTCATTCGATCACAGTTTAAACAAAATCATACGCCATTTATGTGTCATAGAAAGAGCAGCTCTCAACCCTCTTTGGAATGTAATATCAAACCAAAACATACGCATCTTGAAAAACGAAGTATCTTTTCTCTTCTTAACATAAATATCGTCTCAAAGTACATTTAGCTTCCTTTTCAAAACTCCAAGTTATCAGAGAAAATACGAAAGTGGCCACAGCGGTTACAGATATAAAGAATAACATCCCCCCGTGTTGAATTCTTTAATACAAACCCTCTGGTCAGTGATGCTGAATAAATTTCCCCAATAGCGAGAAGATCAGGTAATTCATTACCCCAATTGTTATTCCTACCATTAATCAATGAGCAGAAATTGAAACTAGAAATAAAAACGAACTCGTCCTCAAAACAGCTTCAAAAACCTTCCCACTGATTTCTGACAGTTTTAAACTTTGTTTTATTAATTTATTTATTTATTCAAATGATTGCTAGTTACAATCGCCCCTTGTACAATCTGCAACCTACAGGGGTTAACCTCTCGCCCCAAAGCCCAACAGAAAAACAAAGTGAGAATCCAGTCGCTAATATCCAAACCAATGAAACGGCCCACAGCTGATGAAAATTTCCGTGATACCAACGATACACACATTAACATCAACTGTTTGTTGGATATACAGTTATGTGACTCTGAATAATCTGTTAAGCTAAATTTTGGCATTCTAAAAGCAGTATTCTGAGCCCTTGGGATTTACTGTAATCCAGTTACTCTTTCTCATCAGCCGATCTTATCTAACGAAGGATTTTGATTTTGCCTCTTATACCGACGAAATACCATAACTGAAATAATATTTTAATCTGTTCTAAAAAGAGGCCTTTTAGCTGTTAATATTTTATCGATACTGATGTTACTGTTATTTACGTGGTAGTGAGAAACTCGAAACCCAACAGAAAAAAGGTTAAACTCAAATTTGTAAGAATATAAACAAGACTATGGATTTGAATTTAATCTTTTTCCGGAAAATTAACGAGAGAACCATTCTAGAATCCACTCAAACTTATTTATACCCAGAAGTACTTTATACAACAATAAACTCTGCCTTATTTCTCTCGTCGGTTTTTCATTCAGGCTGCAAAGGAGGAAACTCCAGAATTAAAAGACTGCTGGATGTTTGAATACAACTGGCAATGAAATGGATAAACACTTACCTGGGAGCCGGCTGAACGGTAAGCCTACTTTGAACATGATCATTGCCGTATACTCCTTCCCGCGGAAAGTCCGGACCGAACTTGTCACAGCAGTGCGAGCTGAATCATGGGTAGGGTACGTAGCGAATGTATACAGCTCTCACGTGATACGTTCTCAAACAGCCCAACTTGTACGGCTGAGTTTTGAAAATTTTTGCCAAAGAACTCTTCGTTTATCGGGGAGAGGCAGAATAAAGTTGGGGGATGTGGTGGAAAAGGAGGCGACGAGGAGGGAGCCAAAGCGACGCACGCGATTTCCCTGTCAAGTGGCCGCTATCGACATTGTTGGGGTTGTTGCTATAACAGAAGTCCGCTGCGGGTACAAGTTGCTAGGCAACCGCGCGCCACTCAGAAGTGGCAGCGCGATAAGGAACGGACTAACAGAAAATGGACGATTGTGTGGGTGTGGGTATGTGAGAGAGGGGTCACAGTTCCGGGAAGTGATACATTCGCAAATTACGCAGCCACACTCGCACAATATGGACTCTTGCAGTGGTAGAGGTACTCGATGGAATGCAAGTTACAAAAACGTGAACCTAAAGATGTGTTTAAGCAAAAAATAATTACAGATTTTGAAAACGATAAATTTACAGGCCTCAAAGAAGAAAAGAAAAATCATTGTGGAATCTCTACTGCTAGGCTAAATTGGTAAGCTTATGACGTCGAGCAGAAGCTTATTTATAGAATTCTGAGTGGAATTTAAAAAAAGATGGCAATCCAAAACAAAGTGTGCACAACAGGAAACTTTCACAGCTCTTAACAACGTCATGTTTTTTTTCCCAGCGAAGTTGAGGAATGGTTGATAACAACTCTGTCTCCAAAGCTGTCTATATTCGCAGACAGCTACGTCTCAGGGATCCTTATATGAAAGAATCCTCGTCTTAGGTCAAGAAAATCAATACACTGGTTGTCACCACCGTTGTTTACCAGTATCGCTATATTTTATAATCGTGTTGTTATAAATTATGTACTTAGTACGCGTGCGCGGACAGCTTGATATTCAATTAATTTTAAATATTTATTTCGACTTACTGCTTGAAACCTCTGGCGCCTATCAAAATATATCCCACTAAAGACCGTTCGTGTAATTTTTAAAGGCATTTAACTTTCGCTTTCATCGTGAAAGAAAAAAACAATATTTTTCTGTTCCATATTTTATATAAGTTGTATTTGCCAACATGTGCGCTGTGCTTTTTTTTTCGGAGTTTGTTCAAAAGATTTGCATTAAGCGTAAAGAAAGTAACACGTGCAATGAAGATTTTTAAATGTCAGAGAAGATCAGATTTGGGGAAAAAAGTATTTTTTTGCAAATCTGAACATTAAAAAGAGCATTTAACAATATATTAAAATTAAAAATACAGAAGAATTAGATTTTTTTTAAAAAATAATTTCTAAAAAAAAGGTTTAAAATCTAACAGATTTAAAAGAAAATTGCGAAATTTTAACAGTTTGTGCAATAACGTGTCATAACTTAATGAGAAGATATTAGAAAGCATCTCCTGTTTTTGTGCTATCTAAAAAGATGGATCGATCGAGTTACTGGGCGTATTTTAACGTAAGAAATCATAGGAAAAGTTCTATAAGCTGAAATTAAAGGCCCCATAAGAAAGAACTGGCTCGGCTGTCAGAAAGATAAAACGATCATCAAGTAGCAAATGTCCCTTAAGGACAGTACTTATGATTCAAGAAGAAATTTGTTCACAGATGGGACCATGATCAGAATGAGCATTTTTATCAAGCTGAGGAAGAAATGACTTCAAGTTTGGATGATATTTGTATACATTCTACTGGATTAATAAATGGCTGCATACAAATGTACCAGCGTGCTGAGAATATTAATAAGATCTTCGTTAGATTTCAGTACGATTCCCTTGGGCTAGAGAAGTGTTAATGTCCTAGCAACCCTCAAAGAAGGTGCAAAAGAGATTGCAGTGGTGGTAGTTGTTGTAGAGTTTTAGGTGCATCAACAACTTAGACCACATTGCGCCGTATATAATACGACTGTAAATTGTGTGTGTGTTTTGGGATCGATTTTTTGTTTTATTGAACGTAAAACACGAGTTTCTTGGAGAAAGAACCATGCTACCCTCGTCTAAGACCGACTAACTCAACCATGTTGTGAAAAGGACCTATAAAATTTCCTCGCGTCACTGATGGAATTCGAACTGAGATCTTTTCCACCCGATGTGGGGAAAACGGTGATCAGAGCAATTATGCTACTTAAGAGGGCCCAAAAGAGAATTTGACTTCATGCATGGCTAAGATAATGCGCTTTTTAATGTTCAGTCTGTGGTTAATAACATGATACAAGAACATCTGGATAGGAATGGCGTCACTAGCAGATAATTCCATGAGTTTGTGAAGGCAAGTCTTTCCTGAGTGATCTCTTTAATTATTATGATGAAGTCATAAAACAATTGGATGCAAGAAACCTTCAATATTATTTAACTTCACTAAAATAAAGTTTTTGATACGATCCGCATAAAAGGTCATTTTAAGAATTATTGGAAAGATCTTTCGTTGGATTAAGAGTTACCAAAAGATAAGAGAGTAACCATAAATCGACCTTCTTCAGAATGGAACAGGTTAGCAAGAGGAGTCCCATAAGGATCAGTTCTGAGCCATTCTCCCCCCCCCCTTTCGAATTTTTTTTTAATAACATTGATGAAAGGGTACAGAAGAAGATCAAGGGGAAGCTGTCAAAGTTTGCGGATGATTTGACGGTACGAAAGGGTGTTGTTCACGACCAGACAGATTTATTGCTTTTATATGACAATCTGTTGTAGATATGGTCTGAAAATGACACCTAAAGTTTAATTCTTCTAAGTTCAAGTTTAGCATTGAAGAAGGACAGAAATCCAGAAGGTAAAGTACCTTCTGGATTTATGTCCAGAAGGTGCTTATAAATTTGGGGAAGGAGAGCATTTAAAATTAGCTCAGAATGAAAGAGACTTAGAGGATATGGTAGATTCGGGTATAAAATTTACCATGCAGTGGAAATATTGTGCTAGTAAATCACATGGCTATGATTTATATGAATATTACAAGTAGTGTATGTGTCAGTGTTCCTCTGTATAAGAATATGATGAGACTACATTGTGAATATTGAATTCACGTTTAGAAATAGCACCTGAATAAAGATTAGGCATTCTAGAGAGGATTTAAAGAGAGAAGACCAGATCGATCGGGGTGCTGATTAATATCCAAATGAAGAACAGCTTAGAAGGTGCAATTGAAAAACGTTAGAAACTAAACATCTTTGGTGGGGGATATAATGACGACGTATAAGAGCGCGAAGGAATTAGTAAATTAAACGAAGGAAGTATATTCTCACTAATGGGAGAGGGAGAGAGAGAGAGAGAGAGAGAGAGAGAGAGAGGAACCAGAAGAAAAAATGTAAAATCTCAGGAAGTAACAGAGATTGGATCTCAATGCAGTTTACCATTAGACAGCGTGTTGTGACATAAATCAATGGAATAAACTAACTACCAGATGGCTAAGGCGGAGAGTTTGGCAAATTTCAAATTGACATTGGATAATAACTTTTTGGCGACGGGGAAAATATAAATGATTGTGGATTTTTTTCTCTTTTTTGTAGCTGTAAATTTAGACAAACTCCGCTTTCTTGCATCATTATTATTATTTTAATCCCTCTCTCGCAAATAAGTAATTATCAGTTTAAATTCATTTAAATCAACGCTAGCAATGTCTTTCGCCAAGCATAAAAACTCCTGTATAAATATTACTGAACATCGATTATTTTATATTGAGGAGTTTGGGTCAGAGCTACCATTTCTGGCTAATATTGACACGTTCTTCACTTTTCATGAAAGTACACTATTCAAAATTAACCTTACATTGATGTTATTTCTTTCAATGATTTTTAATATTAATAATAATTATTTCTGTTACGTTTAAAATGTCTATACTTAAAAAAAATCCGTAGAAAGTTATGTTATCAGGAATATTTCTACAGAGAGAATAAAAGAAGTAAAATAGGAAAGTTGGTAATCACCTTTAGATCTTTTAAACCTTCAAATTTTGTATTCTGAGAATTGCAGTTTTATAGGTGCGGTTTTTGCATAAGAAATATTTGGAAGTGGTAGTCGTATATACAACTAAAACCATCTGTTTGTCTATCTGAGCGCTGAAAATTCCAACCCCATAGTTTCTTGAGAGAATTGTGTGGGGCAGTGGGAAGATTTCTGTTGAGTGGCACAGCACTGCACCAAAGGAGGACTTAATGTATATCATGACTGTTCCCTTCTCTCAGCGTTCTTCTCCATTTCATTGAGTTCCCCAAACCTACCATTGTTTTCGATTACATTTATTGAATATGGTCTTTGAATGACTGATTTGAGTCTAAGGTTGCTCGTAGGAATATGACGATGGATATGATTTGATGCAAGGCATTAGCGATGCCGATGATGCAACCTCATATGGAGGAAATGATGTATTTGGATTAAATTAGATTGAAGGAGAGGCCTAAAAATTTCAAATATGAGCAGAAATTTTCCAGATGGTTGTTCATTTGATACTGATCGTGTGTACATCTTAAAAATGTCACATGCAGTGAAGGAGCAGTGACAATACGTGTGACAAAAAAATAATGAATTTACCTAAATTTCCAAAACAGGTATTCAGAACGGGGACTTGGTTGATTAGAATAGGCATCTGGAATTGTGTTTCCGACCTGTTATATACGTTCCTCAATCGCAAAAGAAACCAATCCAGGTCTTTTCTACATGATGTGGAAGAATAGTGGTTAAACCACTGTACTAGCTGAGAAGGTCTCAAAGAAGGACCCCTTATGTCCTTATATGATTTTTAAGATTCGAAGAGGGGAAGGAAGGAGGCCTTCATTTTGCTAAAGGATGACAGTTGGACATCCTAGATAAAACGTTCGCCATAAATACATGGATTTAAAAAAGAAGTGTTTCGCTTGTTATTAACTGATATCCGAGTTTGCTATTGCACAGTTGTACGTGGCAGTGGTTACTTCGAAAAGTAAGATTAAACGAAATCGGTAAGGCAGCTTTTCCGACCCAGAATATGAATATTTTAATAAATCATCCGTAAACAGCTTAAGCATTCCTGTTAATTCACTCTCTCGCATATAACCAACATACTCAATGGAGCCACGTGATGTTAACAAATATGCAATATACTGTAACGCTGCTGTTTGTTTGTTTGTTTGTTGTTTGGTTTTTTTTTTAGGAGCATTAGCAACTAAGGCCATATTGCTCCGGGAATATGAGGTGGTTATTCCCTGACCTTTCCGCATTCGGTTGTAACGCTGCAGCTGCACATTCAACATCCCATGCGGAACGTTAACAACAATTAAGAATTCCAGACAACCATTCGTTCGTCAGGCGCATTTCGGATGACGTTTCTCCCTTCATGTGCAATTTCTTTACGCAGATACTGTGGCTTGATAAACATTGAGGTGTTCTAGAAGCAGCGCTAATTATAGCGAGATTGTTCAGCCTCCGGTAGTTAGCCAGCAGATGACCAATGTAGTTCGTAATGTAATTACATTATCTCGCACCGTTACGTCTGGTCTGTGGCTGCAGCCCTTAAAGGGCAGTGACTGTCTAACGGCGTAGTAATTATATGGTAAAGTCTTCCTAAAAGTTTCCCAACAGGTAACAACATCTAACTGCGTTTTGTGGATAATCTAACAGTAAATAAGTAAATCAAACTCAATAAACGTTCCTGTCTCCATCTGTGAAAACCTTAAGCAATTTCTCCACTCCTCCAACAACTACCATCTGTAGAATACTTTGCATTTCCATTGTTCAAAGTATGAACCTAAGAATAAAATGTCGAATGCATACATTAATACTAGCCTAGTATGCAGAATACAAACAATTATTTGCAAGGAATGAAGACAGCTAATATTTAAACACCCCGGGCCAAAAATTCATAAGAAAATTATACATAATTTACAGATCACAAATTGTGTTTCGTGGAGGGTGGAGAACGCGGAGAGAACTTGGAAAATTCCTTTTAAGGCAATTTGTTGGATTTCTATGAAGCACTGGGTAGTAACCTCTAAAAAGACTGCAAACAAGTATATTATCGTTATTATAATATTCTTAATTAACTAATTGCATAAAACTGCTTTTATGCATTAAATACTAAGTTATACTCGATTAGAGTATCGGACCATAATTTGAAACCACTCACCAGAAGTAAGAAACCCAATAACTGTTACTTACTTCCATAGACTGATATCTTGAAATGCTGTACTCTGGAATCATGAATAATAAGATAATTTTCAATAGGATAAAGAAAATTGTTCTAGTTCTTCTGGCCGCCTAAATTTTGGTGAGTTTCAAAGTGTTCTTCCTCAGCATGTGCACACTGACACTGTCTATGTGTGACTGCAAATATCTCTGCAGCATCGAATTCTATGATGGTTCGCAACCACTAGAAACACTCTTTGCACTACCATGTTGCTGTTGGACCACCGTTCTTCCTTAAAACATTTTTTATCGGTCCGAACACAAGAAGGAAACAGGTCTCTACTATTTGAGGTGTTGGTGGGGGTCAAAAATTTCATTAAAAGTATCTTTTTATGACCTTTTCTATAACGCCTTTTACCAGCGTTTCCTTTACCTTCTTCGTTGGACCATCGAAATGAAAACTGAGCAATTTATAGCGACACAGTGCTCCATAAAATATGCGCAAATTAATCCGTCAGAGTCCCGGAAGGCCGAAGTCCAGCAGACTTTGAGTTCTGATCGTATGCTTGCTAGTTTGCGTTTAAGCGTGTATTAATTAGGTCCATCCGTCCATGTCCTTCCTCATGACAACCTTAGGTACCAGTCAAGAAACGCAATGTCCTCCCATTTGGAAAATAACATAACAAATTCGAGAGACTTTATTAAAAATGCTAAAATATATAAAGCACTGTTCAATGACACCTACTAAGGGACGAATGAATTATAATTGAAAAAAGATCCGAAATTAGCCAGGTAGTGGACTAACCACGTAGAAGTAAAAGTATCCTCCTTTTAAGCGTGAGAAACTCTCCCTTATTATTGAATGTAAATTATACTACGCTTTGTGCTCGTGATCTGGTTACACTGAAAATCTGCGTTATTTTGTCATAGCAAAAACTGAAATACAGGTTAAGGACTTCCTGTCCTGTTATAATTAATAGTAACCATAGAGACAAGTAAAAAATACTACACAGTAGAAAGCTGGAATCACGAACCCTCACTCACTTTTTCTCATGCATTAGGAAAACTAGTTATTTTGTGCAACGAGAGACTCTGGAATTACCCCCTCGGTCCTTTCAGTTTATAGAATAACACACAGCAAAAAAAGCGAGTGAAAAACGAATAATAAGAAACAGTTCACTGTTTTCAACTGTACGTGAATTCTGCTTTTCAATGAACTAAAACGACAATAATAATACTGACACACACGCATTTATTTTGTGGACTTTCACAGATTCATTTATTTAAATTACATCATTATAACCAGTGGAACTTGCAATCGTGCGTTCTATAAGAAAAACAATCAAACCTGTTGGACACTCTCTATTCACAATTGACTTCAAATACCATTTTTAATCATTTCAATTTGCTAGAGAAGAGTTATAAAAAACAAGCACAGAACAATTTCATTGTTCATATATGGGGGCGTAAGTTACCTCTCGTGCATGGCACTCAGGATGGACAAAGAAGTGACATTTACAGGGGGGTTGAAAAACAAGACTAGATCTGCAATCGGAAGGTTGCACTTTACAATATGTAGATCCACTTAGGAGGAAAAATCATAAGTTACATTTCGTAATTATCTTAAAACTGATTTTTCTTATTGTGTAATAAACCTTATTAAGAATGATGTGTAAAATGCAGATAGAGTAAATTTGTAAAATCTTACAAATTAAAATAGAAATATTTGTTTTGCTAAAATAAATCCAATAAGGGCGATGGAAAGTAAAAATTAGTATTAATGCCTCAGTAATAATTTAAAGATAATAAGTATTAAGATTGGATATTTAGTTTTAATGTAAATAAGGTTAAAGTTTGAAGAAACACTGTATTTAGGAATGGACAGTTTTAGGCATGGGAATTAGTGGCTAAAAAGGTAAACAAGTAATTTAAATAATACAAGAAAACAAACAGAGACAGCGCAATGACTAAGAAATGGGTGACATTTGTGAAAAGGCGTGAAAGGGTTGCTGAGGGCAAAAAGAATAAGACCGTAAAATGGGATTATAAAGCGTCTCTTTTGACTAATGTTATTTGGTTTTTAGGAGCATTAGCAACTAAGGCCATATTGCTCCGGGGATATGCGGTGGTCATTCCCTGACCTTTCCGCATCCTCCGTACTTGGTAGTCACGGGCTCGAACCCCGGTCTAATCAAGAAGCAGTGCGTAGCACACGCTTCTTGATTAGACTGGGGTTCGAGCCCGTCACCACCAAATACGGAGGATGCGGAAAGGTCAGGGAATGTCCACCGCATATCCCCGGAGCAATATGGCCTTAGTTGCTAATGCTCCTAAAAACCAAATAACAACAACAACAACAACGGAGGCGCCTTCTTTTGACTAAGCCACTGTTAGGAAATTAGTGGAATCCAGGGATCGCATCAAAAAAAAAAAAAAAACGGCGCAAGGGTGACTGATATTTGGCTAGTTGGCCATATTTAGCAGAGAAAGTGTGAAAACGAAAATGAATGTTTTGAAAGTGACCGGCAAACATGAAAGGGCCATACTACCGTGTGAAAAAAAATAAGCGACTTCTAGAGAAGGGTTGGTTTGTGCGCTAGGGAGACAGCTGGGGCGAGTTGTTTTAGCAAATAGGAAGGAATGAAAAAATTAAACAGTATGAGGATTGGTTGGAGTCCTTGGAGGAGGCGACCCAAACTTGAGGGAAAGAGTAAAGTTCGGGGGGGGGGGAGTAATTTGAGATAGTGTCCATTTTGTATCTGACTTCTCTGTGGTCAAGAAAGTCGTGAGTTTCGGGTTGAAGTAGATTTTTTTGGTGGTCAGAGTTCGCATCTCGTGGTAGCAAGATGAAGAAGAAAAAGAAAAAAAAAGCGTGAGAAAGCCTTGTCCGGTATCGGAGGGCAGTGACGACAGTGTTAAAGTTTAAGGTAAAGAGATTTTCTTGACCACAGAAAGAAAGCCTGGTCCGGCATCGGAGGGCAGTGATAGGCCGTGAAGGCGGTGGTTAAGTTTAAAGTTAAATGAAGCAAGAAGAGAAAGAAAGCCTGATCCAGTACTGGAAGGCACTGATAATAGCCAATTGTGCAGTAAGTGAGCCAAGAGGAGAAAGAAAGCCTGGTCCAGCATCGGAAGGCATTGTGCCCAAGAAATGGAAGAAATCCCGTCTACCACGAAGGAAGCCGGAACGCAAGGAAATTGGAAGTAGCGGCCATTTCGGAACGAAATGGCCGCTACTTCCAATTTCAAGTCTGTTCCTGTTTTTTTTCTCGAATCCTGAACTCTGTTAACAATTGAGTGATGGTCCTTTTTTTTTTTTTAAATAATATTCCTGTTGTATTAGGCAACTTAGTTACTAAGGTTGAGATAATTTGTTATGAATGTAAAGGATTTTGAAATAACGTAAGGGTGGTAAAGAGGGATGACAAAGATGCTAATTAGAGAGTAATTAAGGTAGAATCGGTGATTTATATTGAATATTATTGAAGTAAGAGGATACTAGTTGTAATAAACTTCATGTGTTAAAGGCTAGAAACAAATATACAAAAGGAGTAATAAGAGCTGAAAAGAGTTTACTGATGTAAGTGATAAAAATTGGTGATGTAAGAGAATGATTGAGTAGTCATCGAGGATTCATGTTTAGTAAGATACAACTGATGTTAATAATTTGTGAATTGAGAATAGTTGATGAGAGAGAGAAATAGTGTAGTGTACTGTATTATGGTTCAAATATATGGAAATTGGCGTGCTTGTATGTAATTATTTGTTTCTTTTATGAAAGCCTTATAATACTGTATATAATGTTCATTAAAGGTTGTAATTTTTTTTTTATAATAAATATGTCTTTAATGTTCTGCTAACACCCGCCTTACACACCCTAGAATCCAGAATTTTCTGTGAATTGCATTGAAGATTTGCGTCAAGACAAAATAATAATATTTTCATTCATCCCCCCCACAGATGTAACATACTATTGTAGTTTTAAGCTACCAAAATTACATTTCGATGAAGTCTATCGGGACGCTTTCTTTTTTTTTTTTTTAATTCCTTGGATATAGGAATAATAAACATTTGGTGAGCCAGCTTAATTGTTTCAGCCCTTTAAGATCTTTAAGTGTATTGTACAGTTCCTGAGTATCCAGGAACTGTATAATCCTGAGTTTCTTGGATTCAGCTGTAATGTCTATACAGTGTTTATGAGACAGCTAACATTCCTTTGTATTTTTGTTATTTTTTAAATCATCCACGTCTCTCTTTTCCTTCCAAGTTTTGATACCTTATATATCACATACAAAAATAAGTTTGCGCAGTTTTTATACAAATCTCATTAAATCTAGGGGAGAGAGAGAGAGAGAATCTCCATATTGGCTCTTTCATAAACAAGTTTAATATCCGGAGATGCCAGGTATTAAAACTAAAATGAAATTGCTTCAGTTTACTGAGGGAATGGGCCGGTGCTGTGACCTTCTAACTCATCATTACAGTGAAACCAAAAGGTTTGTTGGCTTATCAGAAGTTCCCTCTGGGGGCACCAGTCACTTCTATCTCCTATCAAAACAAGGTATTCTATAAAATATGCTTTCTCAAGGACATTTTTTACCGTTGGAGGCAGACAGCAGCGAAGTAATCTCATCGGAGTTGAAAATGATAAAGTATCAGTACCAGCGAAAGTCATCAGTCTTTCCTGACAAAACCGTATAATGAGAATACAGTTTTTTTTTAAGAACTCCAAAGCGTAATTTATAATTACTGTAATTCAACACAGTAATGCTTCATCTTCGCCAATTATTAGAAGTGGACAGCGCGATGTGGCATCATCTTATGACAGCCGTTTTTGCTTCCATACCATACAGCCCCACAGAAATATGTTTCGGTTAATAAAAACCCTCGGAGGTAGCACAGTGGTTACAATAACTATCATTCCACAACGCGTGGAAAAGTCGTAGGTTCGAATCCATCAAGAATGGAGATTTTTGGGGCTCTTTTCACAGGATATCAGAAAGAGGTACAGTCGGTCTCCAGAAAGAGAGTTAAGGGATTTTTATCTCCGGAAAGAAACTTGTGTTCTTAATCTGGCAAAACAGACCATACATCAGATTTTGACTGCTAGCTGTTAATCTCATATGAAAGCCATGTTAAACAATTGTTCTATAAGTAAATTCTTAACTCATTTGTATTCCTTAATCTCTTCATTTTAATTCTCTCTAACTGAGAGAATGAGAATAAATTCTGCGCACGATCATATCTGATGACTGTGGTGTCAGTTAAGTAAATACAAATGATTAACCGGTATTTTATATAATTTTAAGCAACTAATTCAATGTACAATACTATATATGCACTATTATTTCAACTGCGTGGTACTCATTTGCTATTTTTACTTTTCCTGCTGATGGCGGGCGTAGCATTTATTGCCAGTAACCTTGTTAGTTTCCAGAAATGATGCTATAGAACTTATTGTATTAGGTCAGCGATGGCAATTCCTAGGTGGCCATTATTTATTTACTTTTAGTGTCCCGGTAGATGCTAATTCCGGAAATAATGCAATGCTACCAGAATAAAATTACTTCCCACCACGACGGTAGAGGAATGGAATGGCCTTGAGGAACGGCAAGCAGCATTACAATATATATTTGCCCCTTCCCCCAGAAGGAAACCCTCCTTTCTATTTTAATGGAAGTTGGGGACTTTATTTGCATATAAAGATTACTGCAATTATGTATATTCGAGTACCAAAGGAACTTGTAACTCTTATTATTATACAATTTTAATAGTGGAGTTACGGTGGCAGCCATCAGAACCTCATTACAGAGGAATTGGAGAGCTGATGGCTGCAGAAATTCTCAAAGTGATTTACCATTATTATAAACTTCTATTTATCGACAGAAATCATTCAGTTCAAGATTTCAGCTCTGATGATTATTCTCAATGAGAAACGCTATTTCTGAACTCCATCCCGAACCTTTTAATATTCCTAATTGTATGAATATCTTCATAGCCTGTTAAAACTATTTTAAGGTAAATAGATGTTGCTGCTTTCCCTGCTGTTGTGGTAACCAATGAATATTACTCTTCAAGGTAGACCTAGTCTGGTTTTAGAAGGAATTTTCGGAGATATTTGATCAGACTCTTTAGAATAAGCTCCATGGCAGTCAAGATTATGACGCTTCAATATATGATATCTGGATACTGCACGTATTCACTTTTGGTTTTTCAATGTGAAAGATAAAAAACTCAAGTTTACAATAAGGCCTACGATAAAACAAACGATGCACCTCCCACTCTAGAACAAAACGGCAGAAGTTCATGGAGCATGCGTCAGAATCTGAGCTGAAAGATGATCAAAATCCTGCTGATGCCTATTTCCCAACATTTGTACTTTTTACAGAATCGATAGTGAGTCGTGTTGTAGTAGTTAACCGATATCAGCAGAAGGAATAGGATTTTTATCTGTGAGTTCTTCCAAGTCATTCATTCTACTCAACATACAAATCGGCTCGTTGACACAAATATGTACGGACGTAATATGGGATAAACCGTACCAAGTAGTGTACCATATGAAACAGTACACTATGACCAAAGTAGCCGATGTCCCAAGCCAACCAACTCACTTTTTATTTATCCATTCTGGATCTATTTATCGACAAACTCGTTTATTACTAGATTTCACGTTTAATTTTAAATGTATTCTTGTTTATACTCCGGCACGATCACAAGGTCAGAGAGTTTACAATAAATCATGAATATATCATTAATCGCATTTATCAGTCATGCGAGCTTGAAACCCGGTCCACTTAAAGAGCATGTGCTACTGCATTCTCTTTTCTGACCGCTCGGTTACTTCACAAGATGTAATCCACAAAAAAATTGCGAAATAGAAATTGTTGGATAATTTATCAACCTTGAAATTAAAGAAATATTTTAACTAATTCGGTTAACACGAGAATGCTTACATGAAAAATTTATACAAATTTCTGAAAGACAATAAAGGTCATCATTTCTAATATATGGAAATACAGATCATCATTTCTGTTAAACTATAAAAATTCGCTTTAGATGATGGATACGTAGGTTTTCGAATAACAGCAAAAACGTAATCCGAAAAAACGAGTGCTCTGAACCATCTGTTTTCAGTAGGAGGAAAGAGGGGGACAAAGAAGAGTATATTTTATGTAGTTTGAATGGGAAATATTATTGTTGAATATTAATAGATTTTCGAGTAAGGGTCAACGAATACATACAGAAATGTTTCTTTTGAAGAATTTTTTCATCCCTAAAAGAGTGGCCAATTTACCAAAAGCAAAAGAATCAGAATCTGATGTTTAAAAATATAGTAGGCTCTCCCAAAATCCATCCACTTGTGTGAATCGGTCTACTAAATATAAATGCTGCATGTATTGGATGTATATAATTTCAAATAAAGGAGAGGACTGACTGACCTCACTGAACAAGAGAAGGCGATTAAAAACCTGTGGGATTACTTCCAGGAAAACACAGCATCAATCCAGCAAGCCATAAGAAAGATAATACTATAATACTGCGCATGCCATTCAACTTTAACAAGGTGACCCCACTCACACATTCAGATGAAACAAAATCAGAAAGATGGGAAAAGATGACACTCTATGGCAGAAACTACAATGACTTCCACATCAAGACTACATAGATAAGTTGACTTCCAACGCATAGCTCATGAATGGGAAGCTCTTCCCCGAGACCGAAAAAATTCATGCTCGCCATCCAAGACCAAGTAATCAACACTAGGAACTACAGGAAATACATCGCCAAGGACCATAGTGACAGATGATATATGTAGACGATGTCACCTGCCCCCAGAAACAATCCAGCACATCACAGCGGAACGCAGAATGAACACCCAGACGCAGTACACTCATAGACACGACCCGGTTTGTTTGTTTGTTTGTTATTTGGTTTTTAGGAGCATTAGCAACTAAGGCCATATTGCTCCGGGATATGCGGTGGTCATTCCCTTGACCTTTCCGCATCCTCCGTATTTGGTGGTGACGGGCTCGAACCCCGGTCTAATCAAGAAGCGTGTGCTACGCACTGCTGCTCCTTCCCACCTGGCTACGGAGGCGCCGCACGACCCGGTGACCAGGATCATACATCAGAAGCTAGCGCAACCTACCAGTTGATCATAGAAAGTGTATCGTATTACAAGTATGAACCCCAGGCCATACTAGAGACCCCTGCTCACAAACTATAATGGGACCACGCCATAATAACGGACAATAGACCATACATAACCCTCATCAATAAAAAGCAAATGACTATCTACCTGATCGATAATAGCTGTACCCAACGCCAGCAACCTCCAGAAAACCTACGAGGAAAAGATCAGAAGTTCGCAGGGACAGGAAATCAAATAAATATGGCATATGGAACAAATAATGACCATCCTGATCACCGTGTCAACCACTGGCCTGCATAAGAATCGAGCAACAATAGGCCTCCCTGAAACTGAACACTTGTGGGACAGTAAAAGAGTTTCTCAACCAACAGCAATTATAATAATAGTAACCGACCACAATCAACTGTCCCAAACACTTGGTACCAGTAGCGTCACGGGGTGGAAAAATTCCCATAAGGAGAAACAGATATAATAACACAATACAATTTATTTTCATCAAAAGAATAATAATAAAATTAAATTAAATAATCAGGCGAGGGTATAATGATTTTTCCTCCCGAAAACTCGGGTTTTTCGTCGAGAAAATATAAAATTGACCATAGAACACCCCCAATTTACAGATAATATACGAGATACGGAGCAATATGGCCTTAGTCACTGATGCTCCTAAAACCCTACTACAATATCAACAACGTCAAATTAAATAAATAAATAAAAAATACAACTTCTAGTTCAAGGAATGGGACTATAGGATTCCAGCCTTATTTATGATCGGTGCTAAACTAAAGCTTCCCATAATGATTATTTAAAACTAAGAAATAAAAGAAGTGATTTATATCTCGGTACTTTCAACTCAGGGTGCCTCTCAGATCGTGATTCCAAGACTTCGGCTCCACAGCCGTCTTAATGACCATTTGTTTGGCAAAATTCCTGAAACATCGACGTCTGATCTCTGGACTTATTAAATAAATTAAAACAATTTAAAACAAGAACCTGTTGTTTCAATGACAGCGAGAATAAAGTGGTTCGTGAAAATCTAAGAAATGAAGCTATATCCTTGTTTTAAATACATTAAATTATGTCTTAAAGAAAAAAGCACAACTTGATGAAATTATGCGTTTATCTTTTTGTCTTAAATGTCTTAATTTCTCTAAAAAGTCCGAAGAATCAAGACACCGATGTTTTAGAACTGCTGCTAAACAAAAGCACATTATAAGTATTTGCAAAGGAGTATTTCCAGTAAGATTCTATAGAAGGATTAATTAGAAAAAATAATAAACTAAAACGAAACAACTATGCATTCTGATATCTGAAACCGTCTAATCTACTGCGATAAAGAATTGCAAAACCTGCTTTCCTTGTCTGGAAAAAGTTTTAAATAAGCCTACAGCGAAGTCAACAAAATTCAGAAAATAGACAAGACATTTTAATTTCTACAAGCAGTAATCCAATCATTCATTCAACAGGTTGCGTTGTGCATTTCTCCTGCATAACAGCAAACACTTACCGGTCATGGAATCGTTGAACCAAAGAAATAAAGTTCAGTTCAGTTCACATTTCTTGTAAAATACTAGCTGAGGCCTGTTCTACTCAATAAAATAACCATCTTGAAAGTTTCATCTTTTTTCTCGATTGTTGCGGATATCAAACAATCTATGGCCATCCATCTCTTGTTACTGCAATCCCAGGATTTTGTTAAATGTGCATTGTTGTCTACAACAGTGACCATATATTGTTGCATTTCTTTCCAGGAAAGCCACCATATTTCGTAATACAGTATTTGTATAAAATATCTCAATCGTTTTGAATAATTCTGAAGACTGCGAAAAAAAATAAGTTTTGCATTTTGGAAAACCGGAAACAGGAAACAGCAAGTAGGCATTTTATGAATATTACATTATGATAGAAAAGAATTTAATATCAATTGTATTGTTCCTGACGTTTTATATTATAATAAAACAGAAAGGCCGATTTTTTTGACTAAATTACTTGTCATAGTGCTATAGTTCATGTAGTTTATTATGAATAATCTGATCATGGACCGATTTACAAAATATGCAGGCTGAAAACTGGAGATAACTCGAGGAGAAATCCTACTACATCTTTCTGAGATCTGACTACAGTCGTAGGTGAAGAGAACTAGATTCCCTTAGAATTCCTCAGTTTCTGACGGGACTCAAACTTAGTTCTCTACAAACGAGTGACAAATGTCGAACTCACTGTGTAAGCAAGAAGGTGACTTGCAATCCAGGCGAGTATCAGGGAGGAGGCCTTGGGGAAGTCTGACTTATTGAGCAAATAAACCTTTTGATGACTGCTCCTTTCGACGTCGTATCCCATGTTTCTTGCCAGTGGTTTTGTAGGTGGTCTGCAATTTTCCTTCTTTCCTTTTTAGGGTCATTTGCATGGTTCAACTGCAGATTCAACAATTGCGTTGGGATATCCTGCAATGACTTATAATGCAGGGAGGGCTGACAGTTGAGCACGCCCTGGTAACCGATAGTAACATAAATCTTTGAATGGATTCAAGCTTGCGCTTGTCCCTTTCCTGGATTGTCTTTTCACACTAGACGGAGGGTCCATAGCACACATTTGGGATATATACCACCTTATATATTAGTGATAGAGCTTTATTCTTTGGGCCCCAATCCGCTCTACTAATTCGCCTTATCATTGCAGTGTATTTTCGAATTTTAGCTGAGAGGTTTTTAAGTGAGCGTGGTAGGATAAGTTGGCCTCTAGATACATGCCTAGATACTTGATTTCTGTGTAGAGACGGATCTGGTGTTGTTAATTTTCATCATTGGTGGACTTCGGATTTGGAGCTTTACTTTTAGAAGGATTGACTGTTTTTTCACTGGAGATTGTTAATTTGTGCATGGCAGCCCAGTCTTGAAGTTTTCCCAGTGCAAAGTTGGCTTGTACTTCCAATGTGGCTCTTGTACCAGAATAAACAACCACTACGAGATCATCAGCAAAAGCCAGGGGCTTGACCTCGCCGAGATCCATCCCCAGAAACTCGTTGTTGTCTTGGTTTTGCACAGCATTCATGGTTTTGATGATAACGACTAATGGGCCCAAGTCAAACCATGAAAGGAGCCCCATACCATGACACTGCCTCCGCCGATCAGGAAGGAATCGTTCCCCTAGCATTCGCCACACTCAGGAACGGCCATCAGACTTGTAGAGTGCGAACCTCGACTCGTCTGTCCATAGGACTATTTTCCACTGTTATACAGTCCAGGATTTGCGCTCCTTACACCATGTTAACCGGCGTCTAGCGTTTGTTGAGGTGATCAATTCTATTGAACTGTAAAGGCAATTCTGTTGAACTTATCATCTTGCATGCCCACGTTTGCAACTGTCTGTTTCTGTGACGTGTTGCATGCACAGGACCTGTTTCCCCATCCAAAGGGGTGTCTGGATATTAATGGTAGGGCAGTGTATTTGTCCGGTGAAATTCTTAGGCTTATATTCTGTTAAAAACTTGAGAATTTTCATCAAGGCAGTTAAGGCTGAGAGTCACCACTATATCGTGCCTATAAACTATGTGTATCCTATGGCCGATCGACCAGTTTTAAGGATGAAAAGCTGCAGTTTTATTACAGGCCTATTTTACTCATTAGTTTGGACCTGCTGATCGTTTATCACTAAATGACAGAAAAACAGTTTGTTTTTCTGTCCTTTAGTATAGCCAAGTATGGTCTGCTGTAGACTCCGGAAAGGTTCCCGAAGCACTACCTAATTGTATAGTGTGTTAATCAATAAAGCTCAATAAATCAATCTTTACAAATCTCATGTGGTATAAGAGTGGTTATTTAGAGAGAAAAATTTCATGGAAAATCACCACACAAAGTCATTTCCTAATTATAAGGACATTTTCATTCTTTTTTTTCCTTTCTTCTTTTAACGATCCAGGTTTGGAAAGTACGATTTTTCTTAAGAACAACCCAAAATACACAACGTAAAGCACAGACGGACGCTGGAATAACTTTCCAAGTTTTTGAATTCTGAACCAAAGCAAAATTTCAAATAATGGACGCGAGTTTATTCCCATGCGCCATATGCATGCACACGCAGTTAAAACTTTCGTACTTTTCAACTTGTTTCTTAAACATTAAATGCATCTGTCGTGTGTGTGTGTGCGGCGCGGGGGAGATCAAGGTCGTGGCCACATCGCCAATTCTTACGGGCGTTCAGTTTAATACATCAACGACACCGAATTAGGGGTGTTTACATCTCTTGAAAAAAATCGTGCATCGATTTTTTTCTTCATGAATATGAAGACGGGCGCTTTACTTCCTCCGAAACTAATCGATGATTGTCACTGCCGTGGGGAAACTAAAGTAATCGATCGCTTTCACATTCCAGGAAGAAAGTCAACGAAGTGCGTCCAAATGCGATGCACATTTCACCTATCGCGACAGATTTTTCTGTTTCGTAGACTTTCCAGCGTGACCTCTGCACGACAGACAAGCATATCGTTCATGTCTGGTTCAGTCTCCTTCTTAACAGATTAGGCACGGCACATTAGATTAAGCGAGCCACTTTAATCAAGCTATTCATCTGCAGCAGAGGCGAACCAAGCTCAGAAATAGAAATGAATTAGAACAAAATGCGTCACCAGTTTTGCCTGCAGATTGTGGTCAAAAGGGACCAGCTGCATTTTCGTAGCGCTCAGTTTAGCGCGGAATTATGTCCATACTTTTGCTCATAAGGTACTGCCCGATGGATTTAACCCTATTACTGTAGTATCTACAAATTCTAAGTTCTTAGAAGCATGTAGATCATGATTCCAATCAGTGAACCACTTGCTGATGTTGTTGCAAATTTTAATCACTGCCAGTCGGCAAAAATGCGATACTGTTGAAGATCTTCCCAAAAGCTTCTAACTGTTGAAAGCAGACTGTACAATTATTTTATGACAGAATTCTAATGCGCAGCTTTAAATAGTTATGGAAGATGTTATGATACAGGGAAATTATCATTAAAAAGCATTTGACCACAAGAAAACATTTCATTTTTGAAAATTATTACTCCTTTTTTACCAAATTTCAATCATTTATACACGATGATACAGAAGCTTCTTAAAAACAAATTATTATTATTTTAACGACACCAGAACTCGTTACTCATATCCGTATAGAACAGGGGTGGCCAATGAGTTGATCGCGATCTACCAGTCGATCGAGGCTTTAATTTTGGTCGATCATCACGAATTTTAAATATACAGTCATCCCTCGATTTGCGCGGTCAGGTATACTGTACTATCAAAATTTTATATTGCGCAGAGACGCAAAAAAAAAAAAAAAAAAAAAACCTCTACCTGCGCGTTATTTTTTTTTATTTATTTTTTTTAAACTAAGCTTTTTCAACGTATCATTTTCATAATGAGTGGGAACTAGAATACTTTTTTGTAATGTTTAAATTAGAATACTTTTTCTAATTTAAAAATACCCAAAAAAAAGGAAATTTAAAAGGCACTTCACTACATACCAATCGGATTTTCCGTCCTTAGTGACCTCAGAAAAAACAAATTAGAAGAACTTAAATCCAGATTATTCGCGCAACAAAATTTCTTCATGACACCTAATTTAATATTTTTGTTACATTGTACATGTTTTTATATTACCCCATAACCTTGTCAAGCCCCTGGCCTCCTGGCTGTGGCGGACACATTATTGTATCTTTACTGTGTATATAATATCGGTGTAGTACACCATAGATAACATTTAAGAAACTGCGATGGTAGAGTGGGAGGCATCATTTGCTCTGTATTTCATATTGTGCTCTTCCTTCACAACGATTTGCGATGGTATTGCACTACCTCGAATTTACTGCACAATAAAGAAATCAAGTGCAAGTTAAATCGTCATCTAATATGTGTCAACTGCACAATACATCGTAATCTAATAAATGACGCCCCCATCTACAATGTTAATCTTGATCTAATGTTGATTCCATCGTCATCTAGTGCCATCTTCACAGTACATCGGCATCTAATTTGTGCCGCCTCCACTAAACAAGCAAGTGGAGGTGTTAAACATGTTAAGCACGTTAATCGCCATCTATCGTCATCTACGAAGTGACACCTCCATCTACCTGTTAATCGTCAGCCAATGTGTGTCATCTGCACAGTACATTGTCATCTGATAAGTTTTTTTTTTTTTTTTTATTTGGTAGTTGTTGGCGCATCGGCTTCTGTGGCCATATTGCACCTCCCAAGGTTTTTGCAGTACTTTGATCCAAGCCCGAGGCGAGAATCGAACCCGCGACCTTTGGGTTGCCGGGCAGGTACTTTACCCACTCGGCTAGCCCGGTCGGCTCATCTGATAAGTGACGCCTCCATCTACATATTAATCGACATCTACACAGTACATCGTCATCTAATGTGTGTCATTTGCACAGTACATCGTCATCTTACTTAACTCCATCTACTATTCGAACATCTCGAGACAGATGTTCTAGCTTTGATGCAAGCAGTTGTCTCTAAAATATGCTTTAAAACTAAAATCCCTGCCAGACCATGTAGGATGGTCTGGCAGGCATTTCGCACATGGCCATCCGCGTGGCAATCGTCCTTTTGGTATTCGTGTCCAAGAGCTACTCAGAGAACTTAAGATCAAGTTAGACAAGGTTTCCCGCACACCAAGGCGGCCCCTTCAACCGGCATGCTCACGTTCCAGCATGCGACTTTTTCCTTAAAAACCCGTGGAAAGTCGGCCACTTCATCGTCTGTCTACCTGCAACTTTATTCAAAACACCGATCTGAGGATTCGGACTTCGTGCCAGTTTACACAGACAGGTCGAAGTCTATGTAGGAAGGAAGCATGTAGGATCTGTTGCTGTCTTTACAAACACCACGAAATCAGAGTAGATTCTCCCTGAATGCAGTATATTTACTGCAGAGTTATATAGTTAGGCTTGGATTACATTGGTAAGTGCCAATACCAGCAGTTCATTTTATTTTCCAACTCACTCAGCGTTTTACGGGCTTTACTAACTGTGAGATACACCAAAGAGACACACCGAAGACTTCCAGATTTTGCCTTGATTCCCCAGACATCAAACCCATCAAGCATCTGTGGTTTGTATTGGAACAGCAACTCCGATCTGCGGCGTCTCAGCCACGAGGTTGAGACGCCGCAGGGCCTTGCAGGAGTTAAAGGATCTGCTAGTCATGTGTTGGTACCAGATACCACAAGACAGATTTATAAATCTCTAGTTGCAGTAGCGTACAGCCATTGCTGTCATTAATCACTATGCCAGTACCTCAGGAAGATCTACATTGCAAACGTGAGGCGCTAGACAGGTGAAGTTTAACATTTCCGGTTGACACTGTGAATATGTCAGAGCATCTTTCGGCGTTCTAAGAATTCAATTGAATCGTATAGGGCACAAGGAACGTGTTTGTCCACGGCCCTCTTTGCATGTTATCCGGGCTGAAACACCCTTAAGAACTCACTGGGAGTTCTACTCCAACTGATATCGGCTAACTACAGCCTCGACTGAAAAGAACTTTAGATTTTTCTCCAATTGTTGACAAGATTCGATCCCTGACCTCTCCAAGAGGAATGTTTTTCCCCCTCTCGGGAAGTCGAGTTTTACGTATAACTAAGCAGGCAAAACGATCAGAGAACACGCACACTTTTGGACACAACACACAGGGGAAAACAAGATAATTCTTGGATGGTGCTAATACAGCAGTTAAAAGAAATGGCAACGCTGCCGTGTATTTACATTTAGTCGTGGTCAGGAATTAAAGTTATGTGAGGGGTATAACTGTAGATGGAAAATTGTGTACGATTTAAAACTCTTGGTTGAGTTAGCGCAAATTGGGAATTTAAACTTAACGCTGGTCTGGATGACCTCTGCATTATTGGTCCATCTGTCAAGAATCTTGCAACTGGCACTGTTTCTGCTGTAATTAGCGAAATAACAGCACAGCAGGAGACACTTTGTATTAATTGGACTAAAGCTAATGAGTTGCACTCCAGAAGCTATTATTAATTGCGAAACATATTAAACGATGAAGGATGGAACGAGCAGATGATTAAATATCCTGAAGAATTTCTCCGTCGGTAATTATTATTGACAAGTAATGTTAGTATTACATTATAATGACTAAATGATGTAATACAAGGAAGCGAAATTTTGTTTGCATCTGCTAAAAATTGGAAAACATTTTGTCCGAATTATACCTTCCCAACAATGCCTATTCAATTCAGTTTTGAACTTTAACGAACTCTCTGCCCTGAACACTGAAGCAAGCAGTTTACTGCAATGATCTACAACACGCTTCTACGGTGCATACTTATGGGCGTCAGCTGCAGCAGCAAGAGTCCAAAGGATTTTTGCTGGAGAGTAGAAGATGGACCACCTGGTGATTTTTGTTGGGTTTTAGAAACATCGCGACTAAGGCCATGTTGCTTCGTGTATACTGTCTGTAGGTTGCATGTGTTCTGGGGTCTTCCGGGACAGAAAACCATGCTACCCTCGCCTGAGACCGGCACAAAATTCCTATCGCCATCGACGGGATTCGAACTCAGATCTCTTCCACCCGGTGTGGGGAGGACGGCAATCCTACTAACTGTGCTATCCACGAGGGCTTAGGACCTCCTGCAAATTTTGCTTTCTCCAGCATGTCAGGACCATTTCAATGGTAAGAGAGGTAGGCACTATTCGTCTTCTGTAGATTATAATGCGCAGAAGGGTACTCTTCTCCGAAAAAGCGTTCACAGGATCAATCTCAGAACCTAACTTTTGGGATATTTACTTCTAGCGGATCAACCTCTGAAGCAAATATCCCAAAGGATTCTTGAAAAACATTCCGTAATATCAATCTCAGAACTTAACTTTTGGTTATGAGATTGATTCTTGAGGATTCTCCAAAGTTCTCTCCATGAAAATCCTGTCTCATTATCGCGTTCAACAGTCTCAGTCTCCCAGGAAGTTTTTTCCCGACTCAGATGCTCCCTTTGATCCAGTTGCTGGACTGCGATAGGTACACTTTTGAGAAAAATTCCCATTTCAGAAGGAACTCCTCCGTAAGCTGTCCAGAAGCGCGAAATCGTCGACAACAAGATGAGTTGGATGCCAATGTTGAAGCGGTTTCCTGACCGCGATTTCATGATTCTTTGGATAAAATATTTGTTAGTATAACAATCAAAATGTGCTGAACATTTCCAGCAAAATACGATCACCTTTCGTAACCACTCTACAGCAGTCTAGCTGTATTATAAATTATCTGTTAATTACACTAGTTTTCGTTATATTACATTTAAGATACCCACATTCTCTGTTTTATGCACATGTTAATGAAAACCCTGGAATTTCACTGCAACGGTTATTATGTACTACGTTCTTATACTCCCCTTTAGCGCATTATAAAGATATTTACTTATTTCTATATAACAGATCCGTTTTACTATTATTTGCCATCTGGAATTTAATAATTCACCGTTTAAGAGGAAAACGGCGCCCCATGCAAGAAGTCAAAGGCGACATCAAAGCTGAAGCAGTGAAATAGATTTCGACTAACACCGAGGTCGTGCAAAGAGCCGATTCGAACGTTACAGTGCATACAGACAGCAAATTACGAAACAGTCGTCCTCGGCCATTTGATATGGATGAATTGAAGAAACGACTCGCAATAACCAGGGCATCATTATTTCCAAAATCTAATAATCGAATGTCAGAACATGCACAAGAACGTCACACCCCCGAGATGCGTATTAAAAATACTAAAATATATCAGTACTTTCCAAAAGAAAACTAATTTCATAAATATTTAATTTATGATATTAGATATCATAAATAATAATTTATGATATTAGTTTTTGTCTGATCAGGTACTGTAAAGTAAAGAACTTTGAATTATTTCATTTGAAACAATCGCTAAACTGGAGTGCGTTTCTCTAAATAGAGTGGACCAGTAAATCAAGAGTCTGATTTGGGGATTTTAATGATCAGAGAATGAGGGATTTTAATTTCCCAGAGATTAACTGGAATTTGTAGGTTGGTCACTCACACACTAGCAAGGCTTTTGTGGATTTATTGGATGATTGTTTTCTGAATCAGCATGTTCGGGAGGCAACTAGAGGGAGGAACACTCTTGATCTGATTATCAGTAGTCATTCTTCATGCATTAAGAATCTGCAGATAAAGGAACCACTCGGTGGCAGTGATCACTGTGTGCTGAAGTTGGATTTACTCAAAGAGGTAACTACCATCAGGGGTAAAGGGAAGGGTTATTGCTTTCGTAAAAGCGATTACGATGGTCTGAAACAGTATTTAAATTCTATACAGTGGTGATGACCAACTGATGATGTTACCAACAGCAAATTCAAAATGGCAAGCATTCATAGAACTTATCTTGGAAGCTTCTAGGCTTTACATACCAACTAAGAAATATTGTTCAAGGTTTAGGCCAAAATGGATGTCAGATGAACTAATGAGACACATGGCAGAGAAGAAAATGCATGGGATACTTACAAATTAACACATGACACACCTATGATAGATACAAGTTGATATGCAACCAAGTTACAAAGGAGGTTAGGCAGGCGAAGGCAGATTACGAGAAATCCTTGGCAAAGGATGCAAAGAAAAACAGCAAAGAGTTCTTTACTTATGTAAACTCTAGAAGGAAGGGGATGAATCAGATTGGTCCACTTGATATCGATGGGTCAACTGTTGACGATCCGGCTCAGGTGGCTAACAAACTAAACGAGTATTTTGCATCTACATTCACCCATGAGGAGTTATTCAGGAAGGGGAATGCGAGAGGTGAATTAAACTGGCAGTGAGCTAGATAATTTTGTAATAACTGAGAGGAAATTGTAGGAGAAATTGTTGAGGATAAACATATAAAAGGCACCCGGGATGGAATGGATCTATCCAGTTATATTAAAGGAGGCAGCAAAGGAAGTAAGCAAACCCTTAGCCATAATTATGAGAGCTTCTTGGACTCAGGGGAGGTACCCATAGACTAGAGATGTGCAAATGTGACCCCAATTCACAAAGGAGGATCAAAGGCTGACACAAGTAATTATAGACCTATTAGTTTAACTTCTGCTCATGGGAAATTAATGGAGGTACTGGTTAAAGAAGCACTGCAGGATCATCTAGGCAAGACTTCAGTTATACCTCGGACACTGCATGTGTCCGAGCTATCAACTGTATGGTACTACACTGACAGTGATAGAGAATGAAAAATACCTGAGGGTAATTGTGCAGTCAGAAATGAAGTTTTCTGAGCAGTGCAGACGGTCTTCAAGGGTAGCTCATAGTGTCTTGTCAATGATATACAGGAATTTTTCTAGCAGGAATATGGAGGTGATTATCCCCTTGTATAAGGAAATGGTCAGGCACATCTTGAATACTGTATACAGGTCCGGAGGCCTCATTTTAAGAAGGATGTGGAGCTGCTGGAACGAGTACAGAGACGGGCAACGAGATTGGTGAGAGGAACAAAGGCTTGCTCTTACGAAGAAAGGCTTAAGTTTTGCAAATTACAGTGTCTGGAGACTAGGTATACTGGATACACCTCAATGAGATCACCAGCGAGGTGATCTCATTGAGGTGTATAAGTCCTTGAACGGTTTGAGAATGGTCAGTGCCAATGGGATTCTTCCTCTGTTCAAAATAATCGCCGGAGAGGGCATAAATTCAAATTGAGGAAAGACAGATATAGGATAGATATGCGAAAGTTTGCCTTTAGCCAGTTGGTGGTTGATTGATTGATGGAACAAACTTCCATTTGTCATTGTAGAAGTTGAATGCTTAAATAGATTCAAGGAAGAGCCAGAACTAGAAAAACATTTGTAGCGAGTGGATGGGTGAAATGAGAAGGTTTTTGTTTTTTTTGGCTGATGTAAAAGCTTGAGTTTCTTGCATCATATGCTGTTGCTAATGCTAAAATGTCTCTTTCGCCTTCTAAAGATGCAATAATGCTGTTGCACTGAGTCAACGAATATTCGACATTCATCATCAGCGAAACGATTAGAAAGCATAAGTGAAGCCATATAGTCTGAAGTTGTCACATAATTTCAATATTATTTTAAGTGAATTCAATATGGCATGTATATAATTCAAATTAACTTTTCTATTATCTATTAAAATGTGCGATGGACACTAAGTTGTTTCTCAATGTTAATTGCTTTATGCAGAATGTTATATCCAATTTTCGCGGATATACTACAGAGTTTCTGCTTTCGTATGCCGTCTGAAAAGGTTTGAGTCCGATTCGCATCACCAAGCTGAAGTTTAAATGTAGAACGTCTCAGATTGGAGGAACTTTTATGAGCTTCCTCTCTCAGCCTCCGTTTACGAGTAAGTCGCCTTCAAACAAGCTTTTCATAGGTATTTACCCGAATTGGAGTTTCACAGACCTAGTATGCTGACGCCTCAGAGAAAAAAAATAATCATATCAGGATTACTCGGGAATAACCTCATCCGCTCATGTCCATAAATAACATGCGTTCTTTGATCGGATTGTCTGTTCTGCTGGACGAAAAATTCTAGTTTTCTGGAGAAAAAAACCTATGCTCGCCTGAGACCGACTAACTCAGCCACAAATTGAAAAAAAAAAAAAAAAAAACAGCATATGAAAGTTCCTCGCGTCATTAACAGGATTCAATATATGCCCTTACCACCTAGTGTGGGAGGACAGCGATTATAACCACTGTGCCACCGAGAGGACATTTCAGAATCTGCAAACTTGTCAGACTGCAAGTACCAGTAGCAGAATCTAGAGCATTATTCAAATACACCCCATCGCCGTTTAATAAATATGTCGCCTGCTGTTTGAAACTATTAATTAATTTTAAGAATCCCGATCGAAACAGCATTTCTTCTCCAGTACTACTTGAATCATCAATTTCCTGTTAAGTTTACAAAACTAAATCAACAGTCGTGTTTACTCTTCAATTAAGCAACAAAAATCATTTTAATTCTTTGCCGAGCGTGTGCCTCGGTTAAAAAGAGAAAAAGGAAAGAGAAGTACGACGTGCCTGCCATCACAGTCGATCAATATTATTTCTAAGCGGAGAATGAACTGAGCTGTTGGGTTTGAAGGTGCCGCCCTGATCGATTTATGCGCCGTAATAATTGCAAACCCACAGCTGCTCCAGCTGATAGCAATTTTTTTTTTTTTCAAATAGAATATCAGTACTACAAATTTTCAAAAAACAAAATTTCAGACATACACAGCAGCAGCAGCAGGCATCACCGCGCAGTGCAAAACTGTTTTCTGGAAGAAACAACGCAGAAATGCATGATGTTTGATAAGAGAAACTTTTCTGTTGGTGAACTTCCGCGTACGTATTACTGCATTATTAGCAGCAGAGCATGATTTATAGTTGACTGTCATTCCTCTACGGCGCTATATATTAAATGGTCATTCAGTAACGAACTCGCTCTGAAACGAACAGACTGACTCTTGGGAAATTTCTGAAGAGATATCTGCGCGTTATGTCGCTGGTTCCTCTCTTTGTTGTTCTTATTGAGTATGTTGTTCTTATGGCCGTATTGAGTAGCTGAAAACCAAGAAATCATTTACTGAAGTCACGGATTTAGTCGTGTTTATAAGTTAAGCGCCAAGGCGACTAAGGATGTTGTTGTTTGGTTTTTAGGAGCATTAGCAACTAAGGCCATATTGCTCCAGGATATGCGGCGGTCATTCCTTAACCTTTCCGCATCCTCCGTATTTGGTGGTGACGGGGTCGAACCCCGGTCTAATCAAGAAGCGTGTGCTACGCACTGCTGCTCCTTCCCACCTGGCTACGGAGGCGCCATCGACTAAGGACACGAGATGCCTATATGTGTATAGTGTGCGAGATGCCTACATGTGTATAGTATCCTGCAAAATGAAAAAAAAAAGGAAGTGTTATGAATTAGCCTTTAATCACTCGACGTTTCTCTCTAAAGATTTTAGCCACTTACTTTTCAAACAGCCCTCTTCTAAAAGTAGCGTTAACAAAAATTGCAAACTGAAAATTTAAATGCATTATGTTATAATATGTGTAATTATACCAAATTAAAAGGTTTATGGATATCCCCATAGATATTAAATCATAAAAATCAAAATCAAATGCATCTTTGCCATAAGACATGATTCCCTTGGGAGTAGTTTTTACAGATACAGACGCGCAACAAGTCATATAAAATGTAAAAATAAAAATCGTCGTTTGAAACTAGCAGAACTCATAGAACCACTGGGGGGCAATTAATGGCGAATTTCGATATTCCGGAATCTTAGGACCAACGTCAAGTTTTGGCCATTATATTATCATTAGTATTGACATGACAAATTATACATATTCATGATGATGTAACTCAAATATAGAAGGCGGTGGTTATAATTAAAATGTTTCATTTAGGAAGCTTGCAGGTGACAAATGATAAATCATCCAGAGTTGAAATTTTGAATTAATGGAAATACAGATCTGATTCGATGCAAAGTATAGCAACTGGATGCTAGTTAATTCAAGCTCCCGATTTATCAATTGCAAAACTAATTCTGATACAGGTGACATAATCAAATTGAAAAATATTTACTGTCGCGTACATTGAAACTTCAGATTTAACGTACAGTACGAGTACGTCAACATACTACTGAACAATCAGCCGCCATTTTATACTTGGATTTTAGGAAAGCTTTTGACGCTGTGACACATAGAAGACAACTGTTCAAATTGCAGAAGTATGGCATTAAAGGGCAAGTTGGTACAATGGATAAAAGGATGGTTGGTTGAGTGGGAGAAGACAAAGAGTGGTAATCAATGGACACTGCTCTTCGTGGACAAATGTTATTAGTGGAGTTCCCCAGGGTTCGGTGTTGTGCCCATTGTTGTTTCCGGTATTTATCAATGCTATTAATAAAGGTATATCAGGCTTAATGTCGAAGTTTGTAGACGATACAAAGGTTCACAGGGTTGTTAATGACAGTAATGGCAGTGTGCCAACAGGATCTGTAAAAGTTTAGCAGATGGGCTGAGAGGTGGCAACTGAAGTTTAACATTGACAAATGCAAAGTACTGCACATGGGTAGAAGTAATCCCAGGGGAACGTACCAACTGTGTGGTATGTTCATTTTCTACCACTCAGGGTGGTAGAAAATGAAAAGGACCTGGGGGTAATTGTGCAGGCAGATATGAAATTTTCTGAGCAGTGCAAAAAAAGGCTGCAAGAGTAGCTCATGGTGTCTTGTCAATGATTTTTTTGAAAATAATAAGATCTCAGCGGTTCCAAAGAAAAATAAATGTATTTCGCAGTTAGATCCAACAATCTCGATATAAAACAAAAATAATAATTACTTGTTGAAAGTGCTATATACAAGTGAGGAATACTTCTCCAACCCTAAATATAATGTCTTTCAGTAGTATACTCTGAATTGAAACAGCAAAAATTCTTCATCGTTCTTCAGCGTACTATTGCAGCCAGCAGTGGCCCCTCGACCCTGTCGAACACCGACAGTACATCCAGGCATCACATAGCTTTCTCCAAATGCTGATATGCCCATCAGTATGACAGAGTTGGAAAAGGGATTCATAGGACCAAGCCACAGATTTCATCATATACGTTGTCCAGCGTTGGTGCTGACGTGCCCATGCAAGGTACAGTACAGTTCCTTGTGTCTCGCAGTGAACACGAGTACCCGTGATGGCCGTCGACTGCCACAGCCCATAAGAGGTAATATCAATGAGCTACTCTGGAGAAAACCTCGGGTGCCACATGAAAGAAAACACCAAGTGTGTGGCTTACTATTCGCATGTTGTCCATAGTGCCCGTCACGAGACGAGACACACGACGCTCACCACGGGCGTCGGCCACACGTGGTTGTCCCACGTGTGACCGGTGGCTAGCTGTTCAACCGCTGTTGCAGTAGCCACGGTAGATTCGTGAAACCACAGAACGGGAGCACACAACAATATTAGCTGTTGTCGAGATACTGGCACCTGCACGTTTTGCCTCTCCTCCCCTCCACAATCATTCCATATTTGAAGTCGGAAAGTTGTCGATCGCCACGTGTGCGAACTGCAATCTTATATCAGCCATTCACGAGGATTTTTACATGTTTTTTATGTTTCTATTTGTATGTTGTCCATCGTGTGCATGCTTCCAAAGACAAATGTATGTTCTAAGATTTTTGCGCATCTTTATATATTGCTGATATTTAATGCATAAAATTAGCTATAATAATACTGGTCGTAAATATTTTGTGCTTCTTTCTGTAATTTTTTTCGGTATTTTAACTATTTTTGTAACTTATAATTTTTTTCATGTACTGTTATTTATACATTTTATCACGAGCTTTTAAGTTTTTTTAAGAATTTTGTTTATACATCTTTAATCGTATAAGAATTTTGCAAAGTTTGGTCTGTTTTTAGTGGAATAAATTTAAAAATTAAAAAGAAAAATCATTAATGTGAAGACAATTAAAATGATGATTACAATATTTTATCACTTCAGATCAACGGCATATTTAAATTGGTTCTTCGTAATTTCTTCTTCATCGTGTGCATTGTTATAAGAAAAGATGTTCGGTTGTACACATTTTTTCTTCAAATAAATAAACTTTGCAGGAATAATAGACAAAAAAAAGTGCTTCGACTCTAGTGCAATGGTTTTGTTACAAAGTCCACGTGCTGCAACCAGTTTACGTCCTATGATCTTCATGGTTGATGACTAGAATGGAGGTGGAGGACATGTAGTACTGGAATAGCTTGCGGGAAGATGAAGCTCATTTTGGGCTGCTAACAGCTGTTTCGGCCACATTTGGCGATGACTACATCATTTACCAGCATCTTGCCAATGCTTGATCATTGGACCTTAAGGTCCAAAGCCTTTAGGTCATTGGAGATATTGCAAGGAGAGGGTTTATCAAAGCAGGCACTTGTTGTTCGACAGAAAAGCATCAGAAAAGGTGTTTCCAACATTCCCCATAACGTATTGCGCCGGCTGCCGATTTGAAATAAGAATGGCTTTCAAATGGGGCAGTTTTATCTCCATAACTTTAATTTATCAAATAAATTTGACTGTGTGGGTGCACGCAGTGCCAAATGCACAATTCTGTCATTTTTTGAAAGTATTCTGCCTTTGGTTTCTTCGTTGTCAATTCCTTGTCTTTCTGCTCTGGATGATTCATCGTTTTCCACTTACAGGGTAGAAAAAGGGGGGCGTATTATAATTATTACCACCCTCTAAATCAGTAAAATTCGTAACTGCATTATAACCTGTTTTTTATGTCCGGATCTTAAGAAATCCGTTCCTGAACACTTTTTTTCAGCCATATGTGATCCATTCCAGTTCTTCCAGACACGTGTCTGGTGAAGGAGGAATATTATGAAAAATCTAATTCTGTGTACAAGTAACCAAGTTACTATTTAAGTAAATTAATAAGCAAATTAAAAGTAAATTAGTATGTTAATTAATTATCACAGAAATCATAGAAATGGTTGCGTAATGAATTAATATGCAAATTATGCGATGAACACGTAATTACTTAATATATAAATTACGGATATTAAAACGTTACTTTATGAACTAATTAAACTAATAAAAATTACCCTGTCGGGGGAATTAAGTGTCTATGCGCGTGAAGTCAATTATAACGTAATGGAATTACATATTCCAACACATGACCCGCTTCGCGAAACAAAACTTGAATAACACGCTCAAAATAACCAATTCCTAATGGCTATTTTGAAGTTACTCTTAAGACTAAGGAATCGAACTAATGATGGAACCGGTTCTTAATTAGAGTTCAGTTTTCGTAAGTGGGTGGGGGTAGCCTCGTGTAGTGATTTATATAATGGGATTGTTCCCCTTTTAATGAAGCTTACCTTATGAGAACTATAGCATTTGAGTGTATACTTTTTGTATGAGGCGTGTCTACATTTAATCGCGTGCGCTGGCGTTCTTCTACGCGAGTGACGTACTTCCTTTTTAAAAGTTACTTTGAAAAAAGCTTCAAGGTTATACGAAGTTATATAAAATTCCTACCAGGAAGTCGTAATTATGACTTCCTAGTAGATTTGGCCCTAGAATAGCTGTCAGCAACAGGCACCCTAAGAGGACCATGAAATTGGCTCTGTAGCGTCTTATTATGTGTTCTATAAAGTTAGTATTAATAATTAATTGATAAAGAGATAATTATATTTACTTTTCACTTCAGTTAATCACTGAAAAATAATCAATTCATTTTAAAAATGCGCCTGAATTGTAAAGCAGTGCATATTATGTTTTCGCATTAATGACAATGCTAAGAAATTTCAGCATATATTCTGTTGGCCCCTGGGATGGTTCTAAATTCAATTCAATACCATTCCCTCTCAATTTCCTCTACAGGAATATTACTACCAATTTGGAACAGGAGCTCTGATCCGTTTGAAAATCTTAAATATTTACTTAGAATCTTTTTTCCTCACTACAAACCCAATAAAGTCCACAGCCAATGTTAGAGGTCCTCTAGATAGCTCAAATCGCAACTTGGCAATGGTCACTTCTCCCTCAAATAAAACCTCGTGCGAGTGAAATTATTCAATGGGTGAAATTCTGTACTTCGCATTCCGTCCTAAAATCTTGTCCTTTATTCTAATCCGTGGTTTCCCAATAAGTTTGCTATGCCTGTTCAAAACAAGACCACAGACTATCACAATGGCTTGTATCTAAATCTTCGGCTTCATTTTCTGCCCACACTAATGCGGGCAACAATTGCAAAACTGTCATTAATCAATCTGAACTCGAATTTGAACAGGCCTATAGTAAAATAGCTTGCTTCTTATCCAAAAGATAGTCGAGCATTCTGGTCTTTTGCCAAAGCTATTGGCCGTAACTTCTATCCATTCCGTTGCATCTTCAGCTAAAGAAAAGCCAACTTATTAGCATTTATTGAATTAATAGATAACAGACCTGCAAAGGCGCAATAACACTTCAGTCCTGATGCTCTCCGTTGTTGAATAACTAAACAAATAGTTTACATGTGTTCCACACCCTCGCAGACAAAATAAATGATCCAATACTTCACGGCATCGGAGGCCCGCGGGCCCCAAAATACATCGAATCACCAACCCTAATCTTTGAGTGAGAGAATCCATACTTTTAACACTTTGAAAACAAATATTAAAACATGAAATACATTAAGAATCATTGAAACATTAAGAAACTAAAGCATTTTGTTACTTCTCTGAAGCGGATAAGACTTTCCGACCAGGGTCATAATCACAGAAAGTGAAACCTCGGGTATTGCAACGGAATTTTACAGCATGGAGATTAGTTGCAATCTTGGCGCATGCGCGTGAAGGAACATGAATCTGAGATGGGGTTGGGGCGACGTACATTGACTGAATTTTGATGTAATTTAATTTCAAGCGTCTCCGAAATTAATAGTTTGGTGTAATCACGTTGGATGCTGAAAATTTTTGCTTCATAGAAAGGTGTGGCCTTCACTGATCACATGGAATGCGAGTTCCGAAGTCCAGAGTGGGATGAAAGGACGGACGTTGAACGTTGCCTCATTCTCGTATTGAGTGCACAGTTGGTGGATCCATGGGATGAGGAGTTGTAATCCTTGCAAGATACATTGTAGACAAAATCATTTAATTGGAATGTAGAAGAGGATTGAAATTCATGGTTTCTAAGGGCGCATTTAGTTTCTTTGTGGGTTTGGCTATGACTTTGAGTTGTGTCTTTGACACACAATTCAAAATCATAGTTTGAATTGTGGTCCATGCCACTTCGAAACCAGACTATTCTTAAGGTTAAAAAGGAACCTACTTATTTAGGTAAGTGTAGCCAATAAAGTAGATATGCAGTGTATACGCACAGCTTTTACGTACAAGCGGATATTAACTTTAACACGTGATCAAAGCGCAGCACTGTTGAAGCCCAACTCCAGTTTATTATAGGCAGTCCAGGATAACAAATAAACTGAGTTTATTTGTCAGGACAGACCCATGCATGAGGATATAAAAATCGTTGTATAAACCTCTTCTTCCACTGCTATAATGAGCAACCCACACATAGCCGAGAGTGGCTCTTTTATTCATCAATTCCAACTGCTGCGCGATGTCATTCAATTTTACACATTAAATTCTTCGTGTCGTATCATGTTTCTGAAATTGGAAATCTAATCTAGTTTGGATTAGTTTAGACCGCTAAAATTATAAAAAGAGGGAAAAAAAAGTGTTATATTCCAACCGTTTATCCTTCCTCAGCTACCGTATCTGCGAACGTCAGACACGTAACAATGACTGTCCTTCGGTCGTCTGCTAAACTGACAAAGACGCGATGCTATTCAGTGCTGCCATCTGTCGGTGCAACGTGCAGTAATATTTAGAGATAGCTCTTCTAAGGCGGTGTCAAAATACCATTTCATTTTACCGACTCGTATTTCCAATAAGCATTATTATTATTTTTTTTCTCTCAGACGTTCTGCGCATAAGAAGGAAATGAATTTGAAAGTCTACTGCTGTGCATTTGCAATACTAACCTATTCACGGAGAACGGGCTAAAACTTCCTCATGAATTGCGCATGTCAAATATTCAAATTTTTAAATTCAGTCATTGCTTTTTGATCAAAAGCACTAAAAAAAAAAAAAAAAAAAAAAAACTAATAATAAAGAATACGAAAGTAGATGGGACAGATGAAGCATGAAAATGGAAACGTGTCACGAGAGTTGATTTCAGAGGAACACGAAATGGGGCAGAATGTAATAGAAATTCCTACCAGAAACCTTAGTTCGTAAAAAAAAAAAATTCAAATTTGATTTTTTTTCTTTCTTTAGGTAGTGAAGTAAAAATTTTTTTTAATAAATATGCGGAGATTGATTGACAGCTGTTATATCAGTAAAATGAATAAACTGATATGGATGTTAAGATGACTTCATACTGAATTTAAATTTAAAATTTTCTGTCGATAATATTTTCCATCTTTGGAATGCGAGATTCAATTAAATTGAATTCAACTGAATAGGTTATCAATGTTTAAATCACTCACTCAGTAACTGTGCTACAAATCCTAAACTAAAAAGACAGAAAATATTCTGGAACCAACTGTATTTTAATGATGTTTAGTATATTTTATTACTAAATTAATATATCACTGTAAGCAGCCAAGACTATGTTTATTTTGATTTGAACTACAGACAGAGAGGTACACGGGAAAGAGAAAGATGTCTGATTAAGCTCTCCGCAGATCCAAAGAAGAAATTCCCCCCCCCTCCCCCCCCCCCCCCCCCCCCCCAAAAAAACAGTTTTCTGTAGATCAAAGAAGTTCTGTGATCCTCAACCCCTCATCCGCCCCTTCAAAAGAAAAATTCTTGTTGCTCGCCGGCGATTGGTATATTCTCAAAGTGGTATAATATCGACTGCTGTCAACAGAATTGAAAGATGCCCAGTGGGTAAGGTCCGAGTGAAATGAACCAAGAAGATTCTGACTTCAGCGAAAATATCTTCTTTGTGGACTTGTTTATCGATTTTTTGTGGTCAATGAATTTCAACTGACAGGATTAAAATCATGAGACGAATACATTTTGATTATTAAATCTGAACATAACAAAATAATACCGATTATCTATAACAATTGGTGAAGGAATTCTGAAGTAATTGAGTTCTTCGTGACCTTAGTATACGAGGATCAATAGATTTAATTCCAGCCATATTTCAACCATAGGCACAAAATATAAACTTGTTTCGATGCAAATATAATAATCTTGTAACCATCAGTTCCCTTTCTGGGTGTTCTGGAAGATTTTTTATAGAGAATTCTATATGGAGTTGCGTTATCGATTTAAATGCCATAACATTTTAACGGCAATTATTTTATTTCTATTAAAAAAACAAACAGTTCGCTTCAAAATATACAACCGACATCGTTCATTTATCTGTCACAATAAGATGGCGTTGAAATTGAAAATACAGTGAGGCAAAGAGGCTAAGGAAAGAAGAAAACATTTACATACACAAAGATTCTTTAATACAATTGCAGTGTCTGAAGGTTAAATTGCTTTTGGTGTCGAGACCCATTAATACAAGTGATAGCGTGTGTCAAGAAGGAATTTGGACTAGTCGTATACTGATTTGGGGGAGTTTCACGATCAGAAGAGTTACATTAAAAAGAATCACTCAACCTGCTACCTACTCGCAATAGGAAATCATAATATGATGCCTAAGACCAAAGAAGCTTTATATCAGATAACATTTTCTGCAGTACAGATATCGGAAATTTTTGCTTGTTTAATTCTGGCGTTGGAACTTCTGCGTAGTAGAAAGATGCCGTTTATTTCATTGAAATTTGAGCTGAAAACGAATCTCGAGCAAAACGTACGTCACGTGAAGTAAAAATAAGTGCAATTGCAACTATATGGAATGTTTATAATATGAACTTAAGAAAAGTTCATCTTGCCACTCTGGAAAAGCACTTCAGATGCATCTCAAACTCCTCCACTCTTTTAAAAGTTCTAGAGAGAGCTCTTTCCCCCATCCTAACTAAATAGATTCCCTCCAATATGCATGTCTTTTCAGATCCATTAGTGATACCAGTATCATCTCATCTTCCCTGCATTTGAAAGCAAAGGATAAGTTGCAGTAACACTACATCGACTGAGAGCTGTTCACATTCAAGCGCAGATGTTTTTACCAGACTGATCTTGGCTGCAGTTTCTCAGGGAGCATGTTTTCCGAGCTCCACTTATTGCCTCCAGCTGTTGAAGTCAGGCCCGATAGATCTGATTTGCAATGGTGACGATATTAAGATGCTCTCGCCAATTATAACCAATGATAACCCGGTACTTGTTACATAAATGATCAACACTAAACTCCAAGAGATGGGGTTTAATGATTTAGTATAGATCAGCCAATTTGGTCTCAAGATAAATCCACAGAATGTATGGTCCTATCCCTTAAGCAAGTCCCTACCAGCATCAACTAGACTGATTCTAACATGCATTAAGTATACTAATCAAGGTGTTTTAACTCACAACTCAATTTTCACCACATCTTGAAATTGGTATTAGAAAGGCCAAATGCAAGGAAACGAACTTCTTCATCAAGAAAAAATACATAAATAATAAAAACCATTAGAATTAAACGGAATCTTCATACCATTCTTACATGGAAATCATCCAGTTCTGCTTTAAACTTAGCCAGACACACTGTCTCCATCACTTTCGGATGCAACTTATTCCATGTTCGACAACCCTCTACTTACAGAAAAATTTGCGACATCCAGTCTTCGGTATTCGTTGAGATTTCATATTTGTGCCTTTCCCCGATTCTTCTTTCACCTACCAGGAAAATCAGGCTTGCCTCATTCATTTTATTCAATCCATTTAGCGGCTTATACACCTTAGTCAGATCTCTCCTTTGGTATCCAGTTGTCAAGTGATAATTTGCACTCTACACCTTCTAGTCCATTCTTCATATGCGCGTCACTTTGCACTCGTCACCAATATGGTCGCGCAGGAGTTGTCATTTTTAGGAGCAGTTTCCAGACCTGAATGAAAATGTAAATTGCAGTCATTATCAATCCACTGCAGGATGGAAGTCTCCTCAACGATTAACGTTGAGGGTAATGGACCATAATCTGCCACGCTGGTCCAATGAGGGTTGGCATATTGACCATATTTAGCAATCAGGGGCTTGAACCCCGGTCTACTCAAAGGGCGTGTGCTATCGCACTCCCACTCTTGACCACTCGGCTACGGAGGCCTGAATACAGACCTCAATATATTATTCCAAATCAGATCTAACCATCACCCTGTAAAGGGAGATGACGTCCTTCCCGCTGCTAGCAACAAATGCTCCTCTTTCGTGCTAGCCGCATTAGATGAATTGCTCGCCTATACTCTTCAATACATCAAGTATAGTAAATACATCAATGCTGTTGCTTACTCTGAATGCTATATGCTGCTGAGATATGAGGGTTAATGACTTCCACCATAATCAAACCATTGTTTGCTACAGAATTCATGCTCCCCAAATGTACTCACCAGCACAAGCTTCCCCGCAGCTTAGAACAACAATAATGGCCAAGACCCCAACATCCAGCGGCTTCCATCTTGTATCTCCAATAAAATTACTGGTAAGAATAATTTCTTCACCGTCATTCTGGGATATGTTTCCGGATGGTTCTACAAGTGCTACTGCAACAACTCTCAATATCTCAGAGAAATTCCTATCTTATTAGATGCTCTATCAGGTTCTGGTCCATGATGCAGACGAGCAAGTTTGTGGGCTGATCATGCTTAGAAACAGGCAGTCCTCAAACTGGCCTCCATTGGATCTAGTGCCGCTTGTTGATATGGCCTAACTTATCTACTAGTGAAAGTGAAGATTCTGCCAAGAATTTCATCCATTTAATGGCTGCACTGACTTCATCGCGAAACATACTATTTGCAATAGCCACGATTGCTTTGAGGACGTCTGCTCTAAATGTTCGTCCGCCTGGTGATTTAATGCACACTCTACAACTGAAAACCATTGCTAGATCCATACAGATCCCAGGATTCTACACTTATTTATCCTTGCAGTCTCTGCATGCATGCATTAGTCATATGCTTTTCACACGCATATGACGCACACACCGGACTTTAAAAAGATAAGATATATAATATTTTAATCTCACATCCTCTAGGTTTTCAATCACTCCATTATTTTAGCTCTTTTTATGTGCACTCGTCTGTTTTTATATTCATTATATTACTTAATTATAATGAATAATCTATATATGATAATCTGTCATCCAATTACATAGCAAATTACACAAAAAAGATCCAGACGACAAATAGCCATACCCTAAAAATAAACGAGATAGCCCACTGTGCCTTTTACTTGAAGCACCTTGTATATATTCTAACTAGTCATTATCATTATGTGACATTTCGTCCATTCATAACAGCTGATTTTCAAAAAACTATGTTTCTAGAATATTATAAAGATATTTTAAAATAAATGGACGCAACACCAGCAAGTTGGCGGTGAAGGAAGCAGCTGCACGATATTAAAAACTGAAATTACAAATAATAATAATAAATACCGACACCCGGCATCATCTGTCAAAAAAGCTTTTTTTGTTTTATTTTAATTTCTCCACCCAGCTGCTTCTACAACAACAACAACAACAAACAATGGGTCCACCCGTAATTAGAACAGCTGAGAACCCAACATGTGTGCGTAGGAGAAATTAAGGAAGGGCCATTAGACGGGCAAAGACTGCATGGCTGAAGTGAATAACAAAAAGAAAGAAAGAAAGAGCAATTGTGTTTACAAGATAATTAATATTTTCAGTTGAGTAAAAAAATAAAGACCCATTTGTTGCTTTTTTCGTCACTAGATGGCTCTCACAAACCGCAGCAGAAAGAAACTCACTCCATCTTAATTCTGGCGCCTTCGACTTTGGTTTGAATGCAGCCGACGTTTGTCCCCTGTATCCGTAGCGTGTCTGGTAATGACTTGTTTCTGAGTGTCGTGCAGTAATCCTTTTCGTGCACAAAGGCGGTCCTCGATCACGGATGGCAGAGTTTGTTTTTTTTTTGTTCAGTTTCCAAGACAACGTCAATCAAGGGGGAAAGGTGGGGAAGTCATGTGTCTGGTAGTGAGCATGACCGTGATTGTTGACGCTATCTTTAAGAGATATCCCCGCGATTATCATTCTCTAGACATGCGCACAAGCGCACATTCCTATCTGCTGGAAAAAAGCATCATCACATCCCTTGTGAAACACCAACCTTTACTGGAACTATCAAAAAAAAATAGAAAAGCCTGCAATTTCCTACCGAGTTGCATCTTTTCTGAACAGTTAAGGCCAACGTGAAGTGCATTGGTACCCAAAAGAATCCAGAATAACCAAGTACAATAATAAGATGCGAAATGTTCTTCGCTTCCTTTCAGAACACTCTGACTTTTCTTTAAAACAGCCTGAGAAGTTCTTTTCAGTCAAAAAACTATCTTAGCGTTTCAGTGCGTGCTCGCGTGCAAAACAGGAAAAAAAGAAAGAAAATCGTGCTTGCATTACTCGGCTTCTACGCCTTTCAGCACGGGCGTATGTCTTCGGTGGCAGTATGTGTGTGTGATTACGGTGTCGACTCGACTATCTCACTTCTACTCCAATGCCTGCCACTGCATGACAAGATGCGCGGCTGTCCCAATGATGATTACACACAAGTGGATGCCGATCAATAGTTTACTTTTCTTTTATTTCGCTTATTATCAGAAAGCGGGCTACTGGGGGTGTGCGAAAATGTAAAAAAGTGCACGGAATGGAAATGATAAGCGTAAATAAGAAAAAGTAAATAGTAGAGGGGTCGGTGTCAGATGTCCGCTTTCCTATTTTATTCTGAAAATATCCTTTATACTTTAACTTTCCATTAAGAAAAGCATCATCTTCCTTCCCAACTACACGTAAATTAATTTTCAGCTCCCAGAAGAAGCATCTTTGGGGTTGCAAAGATATCGATCCCACGTTCCCGTGTTATAAAGGAATACTGTTAACGCGTGAAACATTATACCAGCTGAAACAAAACAGGGAAACGTTGATAGCAAAAGTTACCCAAGTTCCTAAGCAAAGAGTACATACGTAAATTAAATTTCAAATGAAATATTTCTGCAGAAGGAAGAATTCGAGGTAAAATTTCCAACACCACAGAATGAATTAAAACGTATTTTATTTCATTTACAAAATTCAACGAAGCTTCCGTAATAAATGTTAAACTAGAGAGAGAAATTGGCAACCTTATTATGATGGATCATAGTAAGGTTGCCAATTGTCTTCTCTAAACTGTTCTTTAACTTTCCCCTAAGGTACTCCAAAGAGCAGAATAACTGTCTAGTGACCCGCTGGAAGGATGGCGAAATCCGCATGCGTCGAACGTCTTCTGGCTTTTTCACTCGAGAAGGCAATGTACCCAATTTACGATGCCCAGTAAGTCGTGCGAACAACAACGGAAAGATGGACTGCATATAGATTCGAACTTGTTACCAAGCTCGCTAATGTAAAAAGAATGTTTAGCAGCAGTAACACAAAGATAAAAATTTGGGCTAATTTATTTTAAGTATGATCAGTGAGGTTACTATAGAAACCTTTTTCAATTATCTTAAACAGTTCCATGGGCATAATCATCGAGCAAACGCTCAACATGCGTCAAAAGCATCACGTGATGGGTTGTTCATCGCCCGGCCGAAGGGAAAGAAGGAACAAAACAATGTGAGTATAATATGTTACTGAATACAGTTTAAAATATTTCAAAAGACATGAAAAAACAGCAGCTCCATAAACACGAAATCTCTTGACAAGGCCGAAGTATCTTTCCTCCAATACAGGTAGGCAAGATAAACATGATTATAAAAGATATCAAAATATTTTATCAGTGATAAATTACTTTCAGATATTATACTTTTCCCAGTTTTTTAGTCTTGGTCCTGAGATTTCTAATATAGGAAACTCTCCACACTTAGTAAGAAATTGCATGGTCCTCCACCACTTCAAAGAGCGATTCTCTATCACAACACGGTAGTGCAGAATGAAGTAGTACAAGACCGCTACAACCCTCACTGTTTAAATAAACAGCGCCACTTGAGTTTAACAAAGTGACGCAGTATTAATGCAACTACAACTTCGCAAATAATTTCAAGATTACAGCATGCTAAAATACTACTGAAACAGGCAATTTTAATCTGTAAAGTACATTTAGATGAAACGTCAGCAAGGGCTCCAAATGAAAATGTCCACGTGCCAAATAGCCAGAACTACTGAGAAGAAAAATAACGCACAATCCTCTACCGATGATTATTATTGCGAGAAACTGAAACAATTCTTTCGATAGAATTTCTTTGACAGTTGAGTCGCTGAACACAAGAGCCAAATTTACAACTGTTCAATGAATCAGAACTTTACAATGTTTCGGCAGAACTTTCATGTCTTATCTGGATAAGTATTGTCATACAACACTTTTTAATGGAGGTAGTATCTATTCAGTTTACTGAATGCACAGGATAGACAAGAGGGAGAAGGAAGGTGCAGCCAAATCAGTTTCCTCGGACCCGGAAGGGAAAGAGGAATTGGTTGGGAAGTGGCAGCTCACTGTGGTTTAACCCAGGGGCCAAGCTGCTGGCTTGACTCCTGATGGCCACACACATATTAGTGATCCTTTTGTTGATAAATGGACTGTCCAATCAAGTTACTGGACGACTACTTGGCAATTAAGTTTCGAATGTGAACACGTGTCTATTCATTTAACAGTTCCGATCCATGCAAAAAGAATATTATGTTTTTGTTTTAATAATCTCAGCTCCAAGAAACAGCAGCATCCATAGTGCTGCTCTTCCTTGGAGCTGAGATTATTATCGCAATTAATGCAATTAACACGCAACACCGGTATCAGTTTATATTTAGACTAAATGATTTAAGTTCAACTTTGTTATAAGGAATGATATCGCATGAGTGACAGTATGAAACCTATAAAAATAATTCAACTATGAAATTTCTTTCAACAGATACCGCAGTACTTCAGGAAAGAAGATCCTTCTGGACGTGTCTATTAAATGAACCGTTCTTCTGGACTGGCTTTTTTTGTTGTTAAATGAGAAATAATTTTACGCGTTTTGTTGAAATCTTCAATTAAATTAGAATTAACTGGTTCTAAAACGAGAATTAAGACATCGTGAGGTCCCTATGGTTTAAGAGGAGCTTCCTTACCTCTTGAAGACGTTACCTTACGAATGAACTGCAAACTATTTTCTGAACGAAAAATCGCAGCTTCATTTCCTGTTCGGTGGCGTACCACTCGTACTTCGCTGAATACCTCTTAATCTTCACAGTTTTTTTTTATTCCATTTTTTCCTTTTTCTTTTATCTATGACAGTTTCGCTAAGGATGAAATTGAATACGAACTCCAGAAAAGCTACGGAATTCTCCGTGCGTGCCCTAAGGCGGTACTTCAGATTTGAACCTCATTTGATATCGAGCACAACGAAACCCCTTGAGTCATCCATAGCAAAAGGTGCAGCTTATTAAATAGAGTACAATGACCTGCGAAGATTTATTCTCTTCTCTGGATCTTTATCGTGAGCTTGATTTTTCGATGTAATACACGAATCCGTCGTGTTCACCTTTCCAGACATCTGTGAGAAGAATTACTACGAAGCCAAGTCTGGTAAATTGCACCGAAGGAAAGCGTTACAGTTTATTAGTAGCAACCTTTCCGAACTACCGTATGTCAGACAGATATTATCGCCCCAAGGTACCATTCCTTTTGTACCAGAGAAACGCGCGCAGCAGAACACGCGAAAATGAAGATACCAACTCAATCGTTGTATTTAATAGATTGTTATCCAATGTGTTGAGCAGATTCACAAATTTTTGATTTTTTCCCCGATATCAAGATACTGCAGTAACGTCTGGTCCCGAAATATCGAATTGTGGCCGCCTCCGTAGCCAGGTGGGCAGGAGCAGCAGTGCGTAGCACACGCTTCTTGATTAGACCGGCGTCCAAGTCGGTGACCACCAAATGGATGAGGAAAGGTCAGGGAATGACCACCGCATATCCCCAGAGCAATATGGCCTTAGTTGCTAATGCTCCTAAAAACCAAATAACAACAACAACCGAATTGTGTTTAAAATCCAAAATCCGATTTACGAAGAATCAAAGATTTTTCATCCCTTCTCAAGTAAGAGAAGTAAACAGGGACGTGTTTGTCATAGACAGAGAGAAAGAGTAAAAAGTATGAATGAAGGAATCCAGAAACTCCAAATTTCTTTTTTTTTTTTTTCATGTTACTGAATAGGAACTGCAGTTGGCAGTTTTCAGTTGAAGTGTAAGGTTTTATATATGAAGAATATTGCAATTTTAATCCCACAAAGCGCATAAAACGATGTGTGATCACACGCTTCTAGAAACACAATAAATCCAGATCTGTATTAGGAATATCGTTCAGTCTGGTTGCATTATTAAATAAATAAATAGCTGTTGATTTGTTCTTGAATTTAAAACTCGGTGTAATATTCGATTGTTAAAGGAGCCATAGGGACATTCTCATCTTATACTAAAATAAAATGGAATGGATGAATGGATAACAAATAAAGCATTGCGCTGGTGTTTAATTGATCGTTAGAATATTCACCAATATAGTATCCACACATGTAGCGTATCTTCTGTACGATTCTCTCCTGTTGCCCAAACAGCCAAAGTATCGCAATTAATAAAGGTAACCCGAGGCAAATGAAAAGTGTGGGAGTTCCAGCATGCAGTGGAACAAATTTTAACACAGGATCAGAAGCGATAAAACGACAGACATATTTTTACCTGCAGTATATATTACTGAAAGTAATGATGTAAGGGTTTTGAAGCCATTAAACCATTACTCCACTCTTCGTTATAGACGTTATGTTTCTGCTGCACGCCTTTTCTATAGACACTTCCATGAGCACAGTTCTTCTGAATTGGCTTCCATAATCCCCGTTCTCTCTTCCAAAGCAGTCCGAACACGTGCCGCAACCAATAAATATCCTGGTTAGTATCCAACTTAAAATTCACAGAACCAACTTTTCTTCTTCCTCATTCCTTCAACTTCCGTTTTCTGAAACAACCCTCCCTTCACACGTATTTCCTGAAAATTACAATCTAAAGAAATTCAAGTCAACAAGTATTTTCTTTCATCTCTCCAACCCATGCACAGTACTAAGTACTATGGGTTCCAATACCTCTCGTGCTTGGAGTTCTCATAAAAAATAAGATAATAGAAGTTTAAAGCCCCTTAGTTCATAAAGGGGGAAAGGTAGCCGCTAGGGCAAATGTAGCCAAACAACACTGTGTGAAATGTCCACAGAAGAACTGTGTATGACCTTCTGCTGCGGAAACGTATTATAAAAACTAGGATCAAGAGTGATGGCTGCTTTAAAGAATTAAAAGAAGGCAGAAAGTTGAATGTGGCATTACTAGAAAATTCTTGTATGAAGCTCCATTTCAGTACTATCAATTGAAGTACATATTAAGATTTTTAAAAATACCTTCTGCCTTCTTACAAGAGACTGTTAAATTGAGATAATGTTCGTTATTAGCCTCCTTTATCCTACTTTTGAATATCAGAACAGAGCTACACAAATCTTATTTTCCAATAAAGAGATAAATTTTATCATATTTTATCATCTGGAAGCTATTGGGAAGGCTAAGCAGGTCCGTACTTCGTTATTATTTATGATGTATGTACACGTACCGTAAATGGTAAAGAATTATTGCCACTGCGAATGATTATGCATACATTATAGGATGCGTGTGGATGCATAATTGGAATCCCAATTCATAAATATATAAATACGGTACCAGAATATTTAATTTGCTTATTAACTCAAGAAGTTCCCAATGCAGTTACGGTTGACAGAGTAAAAAAAACAAAAAAATCATCAGTGCTTCTCCCGCAAACAGAAAACCCTCCTTCACAGCTGACCTATATCTTTCTGTATCCATAAACGTATAAAGGTAGGTTGTTACATTTAATTAGTTATATTTCCATTAAATTACCTCCACGTTACAATAAATATTGCTGTCAAGCTCGGATGATTGAGTTGCAGCAATTTGTCCTGATGAACGATTCTTGATTGTCCACCTTTGGAACGCGACCATAATGAATTATAGGTCTTGTGTTTTAATTTGAATTCATCACAGAGCTTTACAACGTCTATCCAAGATCATTCACGACAGTTTAAAAAAAAAAAAGACACATCCATAAAGTTTCATCAAGTTTGGGTTTAAATGAAAAAAATACCTTTGTGATATCTTTAGAAAATATTATATACATTTCACAAAGATTCGCTAAAGAGAGTGACAGTGTCAAGCCTATAACTTTTGATTAATATAAAGCCAGATGCCATTCAACTGTTGGTCAGGTCAGGAGATTGTATCATGCAATGATTTGTCGGTAGACTCATGTCATATCTGGCTCTCTTACTGCCTACTATATTCTAGTGTTGGTCATTGCTCAGTTGCTTTGTTGGTGAGTTGCAGAAGAATTGAATAAATAATTTCTGTTTATCCTAAGGAGCGATGACACATAAGGTCAAACGAGTTCACAAAATAAAGAGAATGCAAGAAAATCGACGTATTTTACAGTCACTTAAGAGCGTACAGTCTTACCCTCGCACTTGAATATGGCTGAGCTCTTTAATGCCTTGAAAGAGTTTTAATAATCCTGATTCGATATGATTTTTTTAGGTATTTGTTATTTGATTTGTTATTCTTATAGAAATCAAACTTTATTCAACTGACTAAGAATATGTACACTTTATATTTCAAATGAAAGCTATTTGCAATATTTATGCTCTAGGTCATTGAGAGGATGATCATAAGATTTACATTTATCAATGCCTTTTTGCCATTCCGATGGAATGAAAAAAGATTATGGACCATTCAAGTGAGTGCTATTTTGCTATCATATATCTCGATTTTCATCAAATTCGAAACGTTCCATACAGTACCTGAACTTTGTCTTTGTTGTGTGACAAATTCCTCATAATGAGAACCTACTCAAATTCAGTTGGCTAAAAGATGGATTGCCCTCGTGGGTAGCACAGTTGGTAAAATCGTCGTCTGCCCACACCAGGTGGAAAAGACCCGAGTTTGAGCTTCGTCGATGACGTAAAGAGTTTTTATGGGTCTTTTTCACAACGTGGCTGAGTTAGTGGATCTTGGGAGATGGTAGCATGCTTTTTCCTCCAGCAAACAGAAAATCGACCACAGAACACACGCAATTTACAAAGGGTATACACGGAGCATATGACCTTAGTCGCTAATGCTCCTAAAACTCTACTACGACAACAAAAAAAGATGGATTTTAAAAGAAGAATCAAGCGATAACTCTGATAAATAACAGACAGCAGCATCTCAATTTATGGATCCGAATTTTCAACAATGCACATCTGCGACGTCCATATTTCACAATAAGATTTAAATGTCTTATTAGAGAACTGAATTTATCAAAAATATGAATTCGAGTTTTTAGGTTTCAGATTACAAAGAGGAAATATTTTTACCTCCATATTCAAATTGGGCGCAATAAAAAACTTTGCAAATGCTATTGATAAGACGGTGATAGGATTTATAAATAAAATAAAAAATCTTGAAGATAAGCGAAGCGAAAACCAAAGGGGATATATCTTCAACGCAAAGATTAGAAAACTTTTGAAGGACAACAAAAACCACGCTAAACTCAATTGAAAAAGCAGCATGGAACTCTTTGAAAACGGTTGCTGCCAATTCTCCAGGCAATAGGGGAGCAGAAATAAATTATGATGGTATTGTTAAAGAAATGAATTTTTTTAATGGGCTGCAGAGTGTAACTTTTATTGATAACGTTGATTAGAAACGCTCCATGTGTCCGTTATAAAAGGGGAAAAAATAAAATAAGATATTTAGCATTTAATAACCTGCAAATTGAAACTTGTGGAATGGTCTTTCTTTTACATCTTTGTAAAGTCTGTTAAGTTGATTTCAAAATTGACATCGATTTTGTTGTATTTCGTAAGAATTTCCAACATTTACAAAAAAAAAAGAAAATACTTTTTTTTGGTAAATTTTATTCAATTAATCCAAACAAAAAATTTGCCCTTTTTAGTAATAAAATGGAAAAAAACTCAATTAAAATTAATAAAATTGAAGAATATTAATACAAAAGAACCTTTATGCACATTCATCAAATTTCATCAAAATAAGATTGGTAAAATATTATCGTGAATTTAATTCCCAACTGTAATTTATAGAGACACGATATTCGGCATTAATGAGACTTACAAATGTGGTTTATAGTCCACATCAGACTCCACAGATAAAAACTAGCATTAGTGAGATTAATGATAGTTAGTTAATCTGTTGTTTAGGTCAAATTTAGAAATAGATTCAGCTACGCAGGCTTGCATTTTTCCTAGATTTTGTTTTATAGTATTTGCATAACACTTTCGCATGTCTTTCACACAGTTCTGTTGCTTTCTGATCCATACTACTGGAGAAGTTCTGATCTTCATTTATTTGACAGCAGTCTTCATTCTGAACTCCTATGAATTTGTTCTCAGCAGAAATCTTCCTAGGTGAATTTATAAAAATGGCTTTGAACTTCATTTACTCCTGGATCATTCCTTGGTTTCTATTTAGGTACTAAATCGCAGAAAACTTTAAAATAGTGTTGTGGTGAAGTGGAAGCATTTCTACTTAAAACATTTAAGGAGAAAACACTCTGTACAAACTATCGGTAAATCAGAAATAAGCCTGGTTGAAATTCAAACATAAGAGGAAGGCTATGGGGGAAGGATTGAGATTGATAGGAATAGAAAGGGTGTGGGGTGCTTTTTCTCCTACGCTTTGCAAATTGCTGTGTGAACCATAATGTAATATGAAGTACGGTTGTATGAGTTTCGTTGGGCCAACTAGGGTTTCACTTTCAATACTCCACCTGCAAATGTTAGGCCGTCTCCGGTGGACCAAAGCTTTTTATCCATAATTCGAACAATGGTTCGTAACCAAAGCTTATATGGTGTGGATAAGGCTTTGATCCAAACCCCCATCTTGACTGGAGGAATTTCGATCATTAAAATTCATGACTGTTATGCTCTAACCTAAAAAAGTTTCCTTCCTTTCTGGCACCCACCATATTGCTCATTCTTCCCTCCAGTTAGTGCATGACAAAAACAAACATTACATCCATTGCTTCAGCTACAATATGCGGTATATGGAGTCCACGATATGTATGAAAAAAAAGAGTGAAGACTAAAAAGTTTTTAATCTTCACTTATGTGTTGAAATGAGTTTTAAGTACCATTGGATTCGTCTGGACATTTCTGCTAGGAAGACCACTGCAAATTAACGGCCCCATGAAGTGGTAATCATATATTTCAAATTTTTATATTTGAATTTTTTCGTATAGCCTTTACTATCTGTTTAAGAATTTTCCTAAAGGAAGTATTTCCAGAGCCTAAAGTGAATGCTTACCAGTGAAGGTTGTATACAATAAGAAAGATATTATTCTCCCCTCAACCTCCCAAACTGAGACAAGTAAAGCAGAATTTTCATCCTTGAAAAGAATTTAAATTCGATCGCCCTGACATTGTTTTAATTAAAAATATCACTTAAGAACAATTTAAAATTGCTGTAATTTTTGTAAGGACTGCAAACGTTCCATGTGTTAAAAATGTATAAAATTTCAAAGATAAGTGAAAAAGAAACAAGCACCTGAGCCGCCCAAGTTGCCTTCTGAAAAGAAATGCAGATCTTACGTCGGAGTCAAACATGGCAACAAAGCACTGTTAAATCAGGAAATACCCGCCTCCGAAATGATGAAACCTAGACAAGAAACTAGCTCTAATTTATGGAATTCCCTATTAATAGGATAGACAAGTTCGAAAAATGACAGCAAAAAATTGATGGAATTATCAAAATTATCAAAGAAACCCAAAATAAATAATTTCAGGCATCTCAGGGCAACTGTGTAGGCGGAGGCTTTGAAAAAAGATCAAGCCTCTCTGGAGACCACACCTTAAATATTTTTTCATAGTCAAGCAACGGGAGTTCAGGATCTTACAGAAGTCACCGACCCTTGATAACTTCAGCAAATACAAAAAAAAAAAAAAACAAGAGCGCTCTTCATGCGTGCTAAGAGACAAGCTCATCGACTCATTCTCAAGTCAGGTTTTTACTCTCTGGACCGGAATGTGACTTTAGATTAGGCAGATCACACCTTTCTGGGGTTAGATTCCGATTCCCCCCGCCGTAGGGTGAATTTATCTCGGTATATAATAAAATTCGGCTTTCTTCTATCAGCCTAACCAAACACGATATTGTCTGCTCAATAAACAACCCACCAAGCAAATGCACTGTCGGAACCGATGGATTTTCTTTATCCGTGCTAAAAATTGGCAGCCCATTCATAATAGAATCTTCTCTCCCCCCCCCCCCCGCTTACCTTCAACAGGATTATTGCGTTTGCAACTCTGTGAACAGTATATCGCTAAGTCCATAGCGAAAAACAACGGACAAACGTCCATAAGGAATATAGACCAATCTCCATAGCAAACAATATGTTAAAAATCTTTGAGAGAGCCATCCTCAGACACAAATAAGCACTGCTTTGGCCACAGACACGACTACGTACACTTCACTATAAAGAACAAATCAATAACCTCAAAATTCCTGGAGATCTTGTGTAGGATCCAACATTCCCTAAATAATACAGGAAAAATTGATATACTTTTTCTCGACATCAAAGCAACATTTGTCAAGCTCTTCATCAGGTCCCTACTTATAAACCTTGACAACCACGTCAGAATTATATGCCGCATACTCGAGATTTTTAGACAGCTACTGACTGGAAGACAAATAACAACAGATAACAACAATAGCTTCAAACTCAACATAAAGAGAGGCGTACCCCAAAGGGAAGTTCTCTCTGTATCCCTTTTTGCGGCATCCTTCGACCCCTTCATATCGTTGTATAAGAACTTTATTTCGTATGCAGACGACCTAAAGGTGTTCGTCCCCTTACAAGAGTGCCAAGACGCTGTAAATATCTTGCAGGCTGCAACGTACCTGATATCTAACCTTGTAACTTACCTCAAAGCTTGGCTTAAGTTAAATCCCAACAAGTCTGCCCAGATGACGTTTTCAAACAAAAAGAATAAAAATAACAATACAGTCCTAGATAGCCTTCCTGTCAACAGAGCCATGCATCACCCAGATTTAGAAGTCACCTGGGATGAACAACACCTTCTCTTTGCAAAGAACAAGAAAAAGAGCTTTGCAGAACTCACTCGGGAGAGTTCTGCAAGGAATCACCGGTGTTTTTCATCCTAAACACGTCCTGAGATGTCTTCTCAGTGGCACTCTACGCACCCGTTGTTTGTTCTTCTGCATCGTCTGCTCTATTCAGGAGCTTCCTTAGTACAGAATACTGAACTGTAATGTTGCTAAACAGAACACTTGGAAAACTTTTCACAATCTCAAGAAGTATTTCAAATATCACCTTTAACTGGACTTACCGGGAATTAATCATAAACAGGACCAATATGATCAACACTGGCAAAACTACTTGCATTCAAAATAGACGCACCAAACCTTTCTGAAATCATTTCTCTTCCTCCCAGCCAAAGGACAGCACACCGAGACGATACTGCTACACTCCAACTATGACTATCTCAGAAGCCTAAAACGGACGTTCCCGTTCCTTACCATAAATCTTGTGAACTGGTTGCTTGTAGCAGTACGGCTTGGGCGCATCAGCAACTTAGGCCACGATTTGCTGGACGAAAAACCTGGTGGTTCCGGGAGAAAAAACCATGCCACTCTCTCCTGATACCGATTAACTCATCCACGTTGCGAAAAAGGCCCGTAAAAATTGCTCACGTCATGAACGCGAGTCCAACTCGGGCCTTTTCCACCCAATGTGGAGAGGGCGGTGATTATACCAACTGTGCTAACCACAAGGCCGAATCGGTTGGGTATATATTTCAAGCAACTGCCAGCATGTAAGAGCTGCCATTTTTTAGCAAAGTTACCAGTTGATGGAGAACCTCTTGACAACTCCATGGGCTGCAGCTCCACCACCAATCGCCGTTTTTATATATTGTACTATATTTCACGTACTGTATATATATATTTTACTTTATATTTCATTTATTGTATATATTCCACTCTGCTGTGTAATTGTTATTCGCGTGTTAATATTTATTTTTATCTACCTCATCGCATATACTGCCAGGTGAAGTTTATACTTCAAATAGAGTAAATAAATAAATAAACTAAGTTCTTAAGGCGTTAATACTTCTCCAAATCTTTCTTCTCTTAATCTCTGTCACAATAAATCAAAAATACCCCCAATAACTGGCTTTGGCCGAGATTTAATCATTTATTAAGCTTATACACCGAGAAAAAAGTAAGTATACAAAAGGTAATGAAATATCTGGATTCAGATTCCAGCGAATTAATGAATTAATCAAAATTCTGGTTTAAAATTGCAATGCGAGAAACTCGCAGTAAGGTAGCAACTGGTACAATACCGAAGAAAAGATATGCGTATGAGGTTCTGAATGGAGACTTTAGTCCAGGTTAAACGACACTGCTATTAGCTAAACAGGGTCGAAGTGAAGCGAAAACGTAGCGGCGGAATGGGCCGCCCATTTAAAAGCGCAGCTGCAAACAACAAAGTGCATTTTCGCTCTCAGAAACACATAAAGACAAGGGTGTTAAGGAAGCCAGCGCAACAGCGAGGAGACCACAGGGACAACGAACGTGGACGAGCAAGTATGCGTGTTATCACATAAAGGAACACGTAATTGAGTACACCGGTAACTGATTATAGGTGCGGACGCTTAAGGGAATGGGAATCATTTACTACGCGAGGACATTAACACCCAAAATAATACATTCAGAGCTGAAAGTCGGTATGTGAATAAAGGAGTTAAAACCGTTATTGTAGAAGCGCGAACATTGTTCTAGAAATCAGTCCAAGAAAGAAATGGTACCTAAAGCACTAGGCAATTAGACAACGTTAATCTTATATAAAACAATCAAAACACTAATGATGAGCAATAAATGAACTGCGATTTCATATTTATCTGTGCAAAGATGGAACTGGGAATGTTACCGTACGCCTCACTGCATGTATAATTGATTTAGTTACGTTAAGGTTTCATGTTGTTGAAGGGATTTAGAAGCATCAGCGACTAAGGCCATATTGCTCCGTGTGTATTGTCTGTAAATTGTGTGTTCTGAGATCGATTTTCTGTTTGATGGATGAAAAACCCGAGTTTCTGGGAGAAAAACCATGCTACCTTAAGATTTCATATGCGATTTTTCTGCTACGGCTTTGTAATATTTGTTGATTAACTCTAGCAAAATATGTACATCCTTCTTACCAATTATTCCATACAGGAATAAACAGATTTATTCATAACAATAATAAGAAGAAAACTTTTATGTATCATTGTGGTGCATGTGACAGATCAACAGGAAAACGTGTCTTCAAAACTGGTAATTTAAATAATGAAGTTATGTCTCTCTTAATAATCCTAAACCAACCTAGAGCTAACATTTAGCCCAAAGCTCACTTTTCATGACCAAATACATCGACTGACAACAGCTTTTACCAGTGGCAATAGCCTGCCCTCTTTGCAGCACGTCGACTCATCTTTATGGTTCAGACTCTCGTCAGAATGGCCAAGACTCCTAACGGCTGATAACTACTTCAGAGCCATACCGCCCCTGGGGGAGCACAGTTGGTATAATCATCGGGTAGATAGAAAAGACCAGAGTTCGGGTCCAATGACAAGGAATCTTTATGGGCCTTTTTCACAAGATGGGTGAGTTAATCGATCTTAAGCGAGGGTAGCATGGATTTTTCTCCCGGAAACTGGGATCAGCAAATCAACCAGAGTTCATAAACCGTACCAGATTAAACTGCAGAATACACGCAATATACATGGTGAAGAAAATACGTGCTTTAAGCATATATGCTAACTCGCCTATAAACGAGCACTATTAACTCTTTAAAATTTAAACCTACAAGCATACTGATGAATAACATCTACACAATTAAGCACAGAAATATTCCATTTGATGTGCACAGATGCACGTGTAAATCAGATACAAATGAGAAACATTTTAAGTACTAAAGGGCCTTCGTTATTCAAACGAAATTGTTGCATAAACTGCTGTATCTCTGAACATAAGAAAAAACACGCATCTCTTACTGTCTCCTAATATTTCATTCTACAAAAACTCTGATAATTCTGAGCATGGAAAATGAATATTGTATACCTCCCTCGTACATCTCACGGTTCAACTGATCAAAGTAGTTTAATTTTCAGGATGAAGAGGGTGTTGAATATAACGCTAAGATGTAAATGGAGCTGAGAAAGTGAAATTTATACCGATACAGTGAAAAATCAATAATTTAAATGTGATAAGAATTAAATATAAACTTACTTAATAAGATATAAAAATTTGGGTTTCCTATACTTATGACAACTCACGTAAATATGATGTATGAAGTAAAGATTTGTATATATTGGGCAACGCACGAATCCATCTCCTTACTTTTATATTTGTTTATGATGATACTCGGAGGATTCGTGCGTTGCCCAATGAACAATTTAATGTTTGTGGAACTCCCTTAAATTTAGGACTTGGATTTATAAAAAAATACAGATGAGGAAGCCTTTTTTCCTTCAGCCATTTAGGATGAAGGTAAGGAGGGATGTAGAAAAAAAGACTCCTAAGAGCTGTGTTTACATTTTAGATGAAAAGCAAGTTATAAAGTGATGCATTCTTAAATTCTGTAAAACTATTACAGAATTCACCAACTGCCGTGACCAACCCGAAATGGATCTTCGATCTTCAACCTATGGGCAAGACAGGCGAAGTTTTCACCATTTCTTAACTACATCCGATCTACTCTACCGTCGCTAACGTTTTATTTCATTAGAATCCAACTGTTGTTCAAGAATAAAATCTAAAGGGATTGGAAGAAAACAGAAAAAATCTTCTTTCACTCTTCCCTCTCCTTAGAAATGATTAACTGAATGCTGAAGGCAATTGAAGTAAGATGAAAGAAAAGCTGTTATAACCAGTTAAAAAACGACTGCACTCTATTCGAATAACAGACTAAACACCAACTGGAACTCCTCCGCGTATGGATTCATCCTTTGGCTAAATTTTATCTCAAGGATGGATGCATCTCGCATCATTTCTGTCTGCGCTGGTTTACGGTTGCTTCTTTTCCCTTAACAAAAAGCTTCCCTTTCCGAATAATTTACATTACTACCGCCTTTTACCTGTCGATATTTCTCCTATCTCGTATTGATGTGTTATTGCGGCGCTCGCGCTATTTCTGCGGTAATTCACGTTCTCTCAAACATCGATTGTGGTTTTTTTTTTTTCCGGTTTTATCGTGTTCCGAGACAATGGTTTCTACCTGTGGAAGGATGCGACAGCCTCAATAACTTCATTTTCTCAAACTATTTCGAAATATAAAAAAAAATATGGAAAAGCAAAATCATTTCGTACTCCTAAATGTAATCACCTTCCTATAAAGACAGTTTACAACCATGCGGTGTTGCCATGAGCAAAATATGCTATCTCCAGTAATTAAACCGAATTGTATCTTACTTCTTATCAGCTTGTCTCGAGGTGAAGTGAGGTTTTTTTATGATTTCTTAAGAACTTTTGATGTTAGCGTTACATCTTATACGAACAGTTATGGAAATAAAAAACGGTAAACATTAAAATCATCGTTTTTTTCTTTTATATATTTTCCGCTTAAAAATACAAAAATCTTATAAAATAAAAATCGTCATTAATTTTCTCATAGGATGATAAATTAACCGCGCTCACAGTACAGAAAAATTAACAAAAATATATAAAGCAGAATAACGCATCTGCCAAGTTTTAAAAGTTTAAATACGTTATGAAGGGTTATTAAACTCCCGTTATTATTAAATATTTGCTTCCACGAGGCAATGCGACTGCCTTTATGTATTTCGAGCATAAAAAGGCTTCCACTTATTTTTTCCCATAAGTAATTTACATTAAACACAAGCAGCTTGAAAGCGGTTTTTATCTGAAATGAGTAAACGATCCGCTCTTCTTTTTTCACAGTCCAAACATCCAGTCCAAATGACTGGATAAAGATCTCAGAAAACGTCGAAAAAAGAAATAAATAAGACAGGAAATAGACTGAAGAAAATATTGATTGTGTGGGGGTGGCGTTTTTATATATATTTATTATTTTTTTTTGTTTATATTATTACTATAGTATTTATTATTATTTATATTCTTAAAAATCCCCACTTTGCATCTGACTTGTTATCTCACAGAAGAATTCCGGTTCTGGGGGTTGTTGTTGTTGTTGTTATTTGGTTTTTAGGAGCATTAGCAACTAAGGCCATATTGCTCCGGGATATGCGGTGGTCAATCCCTGACCTTTCCGCATCCTCCGTATTTGGTGGTGACGGGCTCGAACCCCGGTCTAATCAAGAAGCATGTGCTACTCACTGCTGCTCCTTCCCACCTGGCTACGGAGGCGCCTGGTTCTGGGGGAGTTTCTATATTAGTGCACTCCTCCTTTGGATTTTTTTTTTTTTTTTTTTTTTTGCTGTGTGTTCAGAAATGACCAAACACTATTTGCATTAAGTTAGATACAATTAGTTTATTATACATAATTACAAATAAAAGATCAAGCAATTCATTACACATTATTCACTTCATATATAGGTACATTGGCATGGATGACGTTCCTGGTCATTAGGCTCTCCTATCATCATCTTCTTAATATTCGGCAACTAACACATTCCTACGATCAGTTTCACCTAACTCTTTCTTAAATACAATTGACATTTTTTATTTATTAATCATACTTATCTAGCACAATCCTACATTCTTCTTCATGGTTAACACAATTCTTCTTCATGGTTAACACAATTCTTCTTCTGGAATTTAATGTCCACTTTACACATTATTCTATTCTATTCTCACCCTAACACATTAAAATTACATGTTAATGAAATATACATTGTTTATTTATTTCTTCATTCTGTCAGGTAAACTCCAGCATTTAGCGACTAATTTCTCTACTTCAGTAACATTATATAAATAACATACAACTGTACCTGCTCTATAGGCTAACCCGTCCAAAATTATTACTTTCCCTCCATTAATTGATCAGTAAATAGACCACACCTGTAAACAATCCTTCATTAAACTATTTCTATGATATTTCCTTGCTTATCTATACAACATGCATTGAATTAACTGTATGTTTCCCTAAATCTCACTTAATATTTATCTAATCTTCCCTGCAGTCCTTTGCAATTACTTAGAGGTATATTCGTTGTTTAACCACTTACTTCTGGGGATTTGGGTCCTACCGCTAATACAATGTTTGGCCTGTGACTTTCTGCTCTGCATTCAGTAGGAGTCGCTTCCCATCACTTTATTTCTACAGGACGGTACGGTGTTCTTCGGTAAGCATTATCTCGCTGTCCTCCTTTCAAATATATCTCTAGGTGGACGCTCTCGGACTTCTATGTTCCATCTCGAGAAAGTTCCCCTTTCTGTAACTTATCTACTCTTTGTTAAAGCTATCAGAACTTAGTCAACTCACCATAACTGGTTGTACTGGTGGATCGCTTCCGGGGACTGTTTCCTGAGCCTATCTCTCCAAAAACACCTTTCTCGCCCTCAAAAAAAACTTTATCATTCCCGAAAAAAACTTTATCACTCCTTTAACTCGCGCGCTCTTGCCTTTTTATTTCCCAAAATTTCGTAACACCCCTCCTTTTCTCAACCAATCATTTCTAACTGACCATCACCATCTCCATTCTCATTTGCCTATTCCACATGACAGGACGGTCGAGCTCCTTCCGGTGTAGAAAGAACTTCCGTTTTCCAGAGAATTCTCGATCCTTCTAGAAATGACCAGAAATTTCTGGAGCTCGGAACCCATCCGGAAAACATCTGCGTCCATTTACTTGATTCGTCTCGCCTTATTTAAAATGACCACACCCGCTCTGTTAGCAGTAAACAAAAACGCTTACACCTGGTACCCCTATTGTAATCTCTGGAGCAGTCCGTCCCCTTTGCCATGCCATCAATTAACCCCCCACTGTTCTGTCTCGATATCTTCACTTGCTGCTTCAGGTAGTGGGTGCTGATCGTATATTTCTTTCTAAAGTTTATTTTCACGGTATATTTGCTTGTACATTAAATTTAACCTTCTCTTAATTTAATTCCATTAGCGTGAGACCCATTATCTTAGACAATATTTGTGATTTTAAGTGTTTTCTTGTAAGGTCTATAATATCACTCTATCTAGCGTTCTTTCTTTAATTATACTGATATTTAATTTAATTTGTAAGACTTTGTGTCTTACAATTGACTTACGGATGGAAAAGATTACTCTAATACTCCGTTTCTTAACTGCAGACTTTTTTTTTTTTTTTATCTGTATAGAACAACAATACAGAATCAAAAACGTTTCAAGTTGACTATGTCATCTCTTCTTCAGCGTCAACAATCATTACATTATTTTTTTTTTTTTGTAACAATGAAATGTTATTATTGTACAAAAATTATAGTAACTTAAGTTTTGACGGTGAACTGGTAACTTGTTAACTGAAACATTTTAATTCATTTGAAATAATGGTAAATCATCAGGCACGTGCAAGGTCATTGCTCAACAGTAAGAGAGGTTTAAAAAAATTCAGCGTACTGAAGGTCGGTTTTCGTCTCCTCGAGTAAGAGTTTCCACGTGGATAAACTCTACGACTCACTCCTTTGCAAGACCAGCTGACCCAGCAATACATGACAAAAATAAGAAGAAAACATAAATTTCTTAAAATTAAATGGTATGAAAACCCTAGATTTTTCCAATCGGTAGGCACATACCTTTACCTACTTATCCTCAGTGATGGGTTGAAGTACCTTCATATAACACATCGTTTAAACCACCTGTCTCCTGTTAAAGAACATTGACGTGCGTACATGACAAAAACCTTGTTTGCTGTTCGTCCTTTGAGTGTAGCGACTGCTTGTTCTAGTCAGGAGAAGGAGTAATTTTGCGTGTCGCGCAGTAACGCCCATCAATAATTAATCCACGCATTACATGCCTCGTTATAATGAACGAAGGACGCTGTTTCGAAAAGTGACACGCACGACTATTGGCACCCGTGACTTCGTGCTCCAGAATTGTAGCATTATATTATACTATGAGGGACAATTCTGCCCTTTATTCAGCGCATGCTGCACATACACTCCTCTTCCCCTCCATCCCAGTAATAGGGCTTTATAACGAACGTTACTACGAAAGCGAATAGATTTTATGAAATTTCTTTTACAAGTTGTTTAAAAGGAAATTTCTTTCCTTCCACGAGACTCGACATTACCTGGATGTGGACACCTCTGCTTGGACCTATTACAGCTATCAATAATAATATAGCTCACAATATAAGTGGTGTCTTCTAAAAGTTTTATAAATTGTGTTTTAAGTGCAGTTAAAATACTTTTGAATGAGATAAATATTTTTCGGGTAATTAGTTAAAGGAAATTCCATGTATTCTCTAATACACTTTTAAAGTGCTTCAAGTAGTATAAGCTATGGTATTATTCATTTAGTACTTATTGTTATAGAGAGAAAAAGTGGGAAGAACGAGCGAAATGTCAAATATGGAAAGTTAACAGAGACTTAACAAGAGCGTTGGATGAAATGAAGTGATGTAATGTAACTTAATCCCACAAGATATGTGCTTGATGCATCTAAGCTCTGCCTCTTGGTGTTCTTATTAGAAGGAAAAGATAAATTTAATAAAAATAAGTAAATTCCTTTTACCATTAATGCTAAAAGTAAGGTTCAGTATAAATTAATTTTTGGTAGATGGTTAAGATAAAACTCTTGGTAGACAATATAATAAAATAATGTACAAAACCATCTTCTGAAATCATAATTATGAAACTTCCTACAATTATAGCGTGGCTACTTAATGGTCCAAGCTTCTTACCAACAGCAAATTCAAAATGGGAGGTATTCAAATAATTTATCTTGGAAGCTACTAGGCTTTACATACCAACTAAGAAATATTGTTCAAGGTTTAGGCCAAAATGGATGTCAGATGAACTAATGAGACATATGGCAGAGTAGAAAAATGCATGGGATACATATAAATTAACATGTGACACAGAAGCCTATGATAGATATAAGCTGGTCTGTAACCAAGTCACAAAGGAGATTAGGCAGGCAAAGGCAGATTATGAGAAATCTTTGGCAAAGAAAAACAGCAAAGAGTTCTTTACGTATGTAAACTCTAGAAAGAAAGGGATGAATCAGATTGGTCCACTGGATATTGATGGTTCAACTGTTGATTATCCTGCTCAGGTGGCTAACAAACTAAATGAGTATTTTGCATCTACATTCACACAAGAAATTCAGGGAGGGGAATGGCAGAGGTGTATTCAACTCTGGCAGTAAGCTAGAGAATCTTGTAATAACTGAGAGGAAAGTGGAGGAGAAATTGTTGAAGATAAACACAAGAAAGGCACCTGGGGTGGATGGGATCTATCCAGTTATATTAAAGGAGGCAGCAAAGGAAGTAAGCAAACCCTTAGCCATAATTATGAGAGCTTCTTTGGACTCAGGGGAGGTACCCATGGACTGGAGATGTGCAAATGCCACTCCAATTCACAAAAGAGGATCAAAGGGCGACAAAAGTAATTATAGACCTATTAGTTTAACTACTGTTCCCGGAAAATTAATGGAGGCACTGGTTAAAGAAGCACTGCAGGATCATCTAGACAAGACTTCAGTTATAGCTAGGACACAGCATGGTTTTGTTAAGGGGAAGTCTTGCCTGACCAATTTGATTGGATACTCTGATGCAGTCACAAAAGAACTGGATGCGTGGAATAACTTTGATATCATATATTATTGGATCTTAGAAATGCTTTTAATACTGTTTCACATAGAAGACTGCTGCACAAATTGAAACTTGTGGCATTGGAGGCAAATTTCTGCTATGGATAAAGGGATGGTTGAGGGGGAAAAGACAGAGAGTGGTAATCAATGGACACTGCTCATCGTGGACTAATTGTTATTAGTGGAGTCCCTCAGGGTTCAGTGTTGGGTCCATTGCTGTTTTCTCTATTTATAAATGATATTGATGATGGTATATCAAGCTTAATGTCCAAGTTTGCAGACGATACGAAGGTTGGCAGGGTTGTTAAGGACACTAATGAGAGTACGTTGCTGCAACAGGATCTAGAAAAGTTGAGTAGATGGGCTGAGAGGTGACAAATTAAGTTTAACACTGACAAATGTAAAGTAGTACATATGGGAAACAGTAACCCCAGAGTAACGTATGAACCCTGTGGTACTACACTGACAGTGGTAGAGAAAAAAAATGACCTGGGGGTAATTGTGCAGGCAGATATGAAGTTTTTTGAGCAGTGCAGACGGTCTGCAAGAGTTCATGGTGTCTTGTCAATGATATACAGGAATTTTTCTAGCAGGGATAAGGAAGTGATTACCCCTTGTATAAGGCAATGGTCAAGCCACACCTTGAGTACTGTATACAAGTCTGGCGGCCTCATTTTAAGTAGGATGTAGAACTGTTGGGACGAGTACAGAGAAGGGCAACAAGATTAGTGAATGGAACAAAGGGGTGCTCTTACGAAGAAAGGCTTAAGTTTTACAAATTACAGTGTCTGGAGACTAGACACCGGCGAGGTGATCTGATAGAGGTGTATAAAGCCTTGAATGGTTTGAGCATGCTCAATGCTGATGGGATTCTTCCTCTTGCTCAGAATAATCACCTGAGAGGGCATAAATTCAAATTGAGGAAAGACAGATGTATGATAGATGTGCGGAAGTTTGCCTTTAGCCAGCGGGTAGTTGGTTGGTGGAACAGACTTCCATCCTTTGTTGTGGAAGCTGATAGCCTAAATAAATTTAAGGCTGAACAGGCATTTAGAACGAACGGAGGGCTGAAATGGGAGCGTCTTTTTTTTTTTTTTGGCTGACGCTGCATAAGCTTTCTTTCTTGCATCATATGCCTCTACTAATGCTAAAAGATATCTAAGAATTGGTTTCGAGTAGCAACTTCATTTAATTGGGAAAAATCTAGTTTACTGATAAGAACCCTTGTTGAATCAAAGGTAGGTTGAAAGACATAATACAGTGGATAATCATAAATAGACATTCTTCAGAGTGGACCAATGTTAGTAGATGGAGTTTCTCAGGGATCAATTCTGGGTTCCTTCTGCTTCTAATCTTCTTTCATTGATCAAGTAGTACAGAGAAAGCTAACAAAATGTGCTGAATATCTGAAGGTAGGAAGGGTAATTGACAAACAGAAGTAGACTAATGATTTGGATGATTTGACTTCATCTCGAATTGAATCGGTTGGAGGTATGATTTGAAAAATGGCAACCAGAGTTTAATGCTTCTAAATCTAAGGTCTTAACACCTATAAACAGAAATCCAGGAGTTATAAGTTAGAGGGGAGTTGAAAGTGGTTTAAGAAAGAAAAAAAAAAAACAAAAAAAAAAAAACTTAGGGATAATGATGCATTCAGTTATGAAATTTTACATGCTGTATAAAGAGCCAAATACGAAAGTACAAGTCCTGTCAAGGATTTATACGGCATTTGTAAGAAGGGAGAGGGATGTTATTATCTTTCTGTATAAGATGGTGTGGAGGCATTTGGAGTATTGTATTCAGATCTGAAGGTAACACCTAAAAAAAGAGTTTAATACAGATAACATCCAAAGTGGCGAGACGTCTTAATTGATGTGAATTTGAAGAACGTCTTAGAATGTGCGGATTGCAAATAATTGGCAACAAGGCATCTCAGAGGAACCTGATGTTGAGGTATATAAGTTCCTGAAGGGATCGATAAAATGAAGGAAGGTATATTTTCATTGTAGGAGAGACAAGAACAAGGGAAAACCCTTATGGAGTAACAGAAGGCTGGGTCTAAAAGTTTATCTTTGGACAGAGTGCTGCCTGTTATTATATTTATTATTCAATTAATTTATTGCAGATTGCTTCAGCCTTGAACAGCTTTCAGCTAGTGGTGCTGTAGATTATCTAAATAAATTACCTGCCAAGGTGGTCCAATTGGAGATTTTGGTTAAATCCAAAACGAAATAGGATGATCACATTTTGACGATAGGGTAAGTGTGAATGATTACATTTTTCCTCTTTTTTTTTTTTTTTTTTTTTTTGACAGATTTAGAAAAAGTCCGCTTCTTTGCATCAATTGACGCTCTAGATTAAACTTAATTAGATATGGAAATTATTACTTAGAGATTCATTTCACTCTAAATAATACTATAATCTATAAACAATAATTATTTATTACAACACCCATAGCTAGGGCCAGTATTGGATGTATCCTTCTGGCAAAAATTATTAATGAGAACCCTATTTCAACGAAAGATAATAAAAAAATAAGTATAAAACTTTGGTAAATAAATATTACATCACATATATATATATATATATATATATATATATATATATATATATATATAAAATAATAAAATAAATTGCCATTAAATTCTAGGGATAAAGCCATCGCAATCTATATTCTCAAAATATATAATTCATTTATTACCATTTTTTTTTTTTAAATTTTGTTATGAAGGAATCTCCGTTCATGGATTCCACCAAATTACAGAACCTAGGCCTATCCCTAACACTTCAATATTTGCACCATGTTCCAAAGACTATATTTGAGAAATATATTCTTTTATCCCCAGTGGTCTTCAGGGTTCACTAGGCATATGAAAAGTGTACACTTTGTATCGTCGGTGCAGTCTTTGTGAAGTTGCTAATGAACAAACCACCCTGAAGATCCTGTACATCGGAACATAACACATTTTGATATCCGTCAAGTGTATGCATTTAAAATTAGTTAAATTTGATATTGCTGTGCAAGGCTGTAAAAGTACGCGAACTGTTACTATATAAAGTAAAATAAAGAATTATGAAAAGATTCAACAGTTCAAAACTCAAGCAAGGAAGCGCGCCACGGTCTTAAAAATACCACGAGTGAGACCTTAAAATATTACATACAGTAAATGAAATTAAAATTAAACACAAATTCCATTTATTTCAAGTTACACAAATGGTACAAAACAGTGAAATAAAGAAAAAAAACATTGAATAAACAGTAAAAACTGAGATAAAAACCAGCGAATGAAGGTAAATAAGATGACACTCACCTCACCAGCTTCTTAGGAGTTAGTACATCAACATATCCAACAAAACGCACAATATCATTCAAATTATTCGGATAGTAAATTTAATTTAACTATTCAAAATTAATTAGCAAGCAGCAAAACACTTAATAAAAAGTAATCATAACAAAAAAATAGTCTTGTCTATATTCATTCGGCGCCTCCGTAGCCAGGTGGGAAGGAGCAGCAGGTGCATAGCACATGCTTCTTGATTAGACCGGGGTTCGAGCCCGTCACCACCAAATACAGAGGATGTGGAAAGGTCAGGGAATGACCACCGCATATCCCGGAGCAATATGGCCTTAGTTGCTAATGCTCCTAAAAACCAAATAACTAACTAACTATATTCATTGGAGCCCAAAATGTAAGTCAAGCTTACACACTTAAATCAAACTGAAACAGCGAACACAGATCAAGTGACGAATGCAAGTTTGTTCAGGTACTCACGTGCACACCATTCTTTAACCTAAATGTGAGTAGCTTTAAACAGGATGGTCTGACCGTTTGCCACTCACTTCGAATATCAAGCACGTCTCAGTAAAGTTTCATGGTTCGATGCCACAGGCACACTGTAAGAGTATTCGCCGAGGTGCATCCTCGCCGATAGCACAGTGGTGACGATCTCTCTCCATCTATAGGGTGTCTCAAAAATACACGGAATAACTTCAGGAATGAGTTCCTCATATGTAGACAATAAAAATATTTTATATCAACATAGTTCCGGAAATGCTTGGTTTCCGAGTTTTGAAGGTCTGTCTATGACACTTAACTGTTCACATCACCTTATAGTAATACAGTTTATAGTAATTGATCAAAATGTCCACCTTCTGCCTGAATACAGGCCTCACATCGACGTCTCATGGACTCCCGAAGACGATGCCAAATTCCTGGCATGTTTCGTATTGTCTCACAACCTGCCACAATTCGATTGCGGAGAATTTCCACATCATCTACCGGAGTCGAATATACCAATGACTTTAAATGGCCCCCACAAGAAGAAATCTAGTGGGTTTAAATCAATGAGCGTGGAGGCCAGGCAGTTGGTCCACCTCTACCTATCCACCGACCAGAAGCACGAGTTGTAAAGGTCCCATGTTCACAAAAGCGGCGATGGATCGCGCCTTTGTGAACACTCTCCAAATGGTCGAACGTTGAACAGCCAGTGTCATTGCTATTCTGCGTGTGCTGATTCCAGGAGTGGCATGCACAACATCCAAAATCTCCTCCTCTACTTCAGGAGTCGTAGATCTTGGACGTTCTCTGTCGGCAGCACAAGGTGTAAAGGTCCAATGTTCACAAAGGCAGCGATGGATACCTTCAAACGTTTTCCTGTCTGGACATCTTCGTTCTGGGAACCTTTCGTGGTGCAAACGACGAGCCTCCAGAGCATTGCCGTCCACCAAACCGTACATAAAGTGCATACCCGCTTGCTCATGATTTGAGTACATGGTCGGAAGGGAAAACTACCAGATTCTGTCAGTACCTTGTGATGAAGGAAATCACGTGCTGGAGATATGACATTCTGGTTAATAACTCGGGAACCAAGCATTTCCGGAACTATGTTGATATAAAATATTTTTATTGTCTACATATGAGGAACTCATTCCTTAAGTTATGCCGTGTATTTTTGAGACACCTTGCATATCGAGTGGAACAGGCCTGTGTGCGAATTCTATTAAGATGGGAGGAACTTACGGCCATCTTTCACACCATGGCCAAGTTAGTCTGTCTCGATACCCTCACCTGGAAATTCGTGTTTATTATCAAGAAAAACAGGCAAACCGACCACAGGATATATATACAATTTGCAAACCACAATGACCCCTCATAGCCTCAGTTCATTTTGAGCAAAAAAAAAAAAAAACATCGCGATGGAAGTAGGCCAATCGCAGGCGAAGGTATCACGAATCCGGAATGTCAAATATGATTTTTCAACAGTGGAGGCTCCAGAAGACAGCAGTAGTGTCCCATACTGCTGAACAAGGTTGACCAAGGACTATAGCACCAGTAGATGACCGATATCTGATCAAACGTCATCCCCTTGTGGGGGATAATCTTTGTTATCTTTGATAACATGTTATCTTTGATAATCTTTGATAATCTTGTTTAAACTCAGGTTGGAATTCTTATAATTTAATTTTATTTGTTGATAATTTAAAAACTCGAAAGTTTTGTTCAGCAAAAGACTTAAAAGCAATCAAAGAATACATGAAATTTATAAACACAATACGCTGACGCTTCTGTTAGCTACCTTGCCACTTAAGGAACACAACGAAGTGCACATTCAAAGCACGAAATTAAGTTTTAAGTTATGCAAGGCTTCTAATTCTATATTAAATGAACTACTTTGTGTATCTAGTTTTCACAAATATTCATTTTGTATCAAATATTTTAGGTGTTTCACGTGTTCTAGAAGCTTTCGGACAAGTGGACCGACAAAAGCAAGTCCACGAGTCTGAAAGGTATCAAAGTTTGCGAAACCAACCTATATTATAATTTTTTGTTAGGTGGCTCAGTCTAATTATTAAATGGATTCTGTGAATCTAATTATGGATAATTAATTAGACTAACAGTCTAATTAATAATTGTTATTCTAATTAGTGTACATCGCTGGCTTCTTGTCATAACAGATACTATGCAGCTTTCGTTATTAACTCACAGGATATGGTACAGTAAACAAAGATTATTTCTTTATTTACTAGTAGCACATGCCGTCCTGTTGGAGTCGCATTCCCAATTCTTTACGGTGAGAAAGGGGTGGATTGAGTTCTTTAGGTCGGTGTTTACACTTCTATAAAATTCGTGTGTTCTAAAAATGTTTCGTCTATTTGTCAAATGAAAAAGTCTGAGTTAAATCTCAGCCTTTTCATTTTTCTGTCACTTTAAAGAAAATTAATCTCATCTATATCGTCTTTCTGACTCTGTGCAGTTGTTTCCAACTCCCCCCCCCCCCACCAAATAACTTTACAGAATCTGGAAACAACGCGTGACCAATCGGAAGTCATTTCCAAAGAACCTGGTTCCTTCTGAAATGTTGAAAGCTGTAAGCGATTCCTCAGTGCCATCTCCATTCTAAAATGGAGATGGCACTGAGGAATCGCTTGTGAGTTTAAGGCTGAACTGTTTCAGTTTCTGTACAACTTGGTCAGAATCACTTATTTGACTGAGTGTGCGTTTCTGTGTTTAATTTTTATCAGCCATTCCAACTCTTACTGCAAAAACAAAGGCATCCTAACACTGTCCTTGAATAAACTGCTACATATGCTTACAATAACCAAAATTTTCATAACATTCCAGCAACTTCGACGGCTATACATTTATATATGTATATCGAGTTCAAGGGACAATCAAATTTAGTGGACAGGCCTTCAATACCACCATATAGTTCGCTAAAGCGAAGGTTTATTGTGCCGGTATTGTTACAATCAAGATCTTGTGCACAAACTCAATGGAAGTTAGATGACAGAATGACGCTTTTTATATTAACAGAACTTGTGAAGACATTGTGATCAGATGGAAATAAGATTTCACATTAATTAAATTTTACAGTAAGGCGTAATTAAGTTTAAATAAACTTAATTGTAGTTTATTTACAATAAACTTAATTGTAGTAAAGACTGGTTATAAACATAGAAAATCTTAAAATTATCCGTATTATCTAACTACCCTCGGTTTCGTCTCCAAAAGGTGATTGTAAGGATACTAGCGGTCACAGAGCAATGTTCCTAAGCCTTCAATTAATTGGGCTGCTATTAGAGGTCTTTTTCATACGGCAATAGATTTTTTTCTGTTAACTTTGAAATCATCAAACATGGAATAACAGTTACTAGTCCCATAACACAGACTAGCTGGCACTGACAGACACCACGGACTTTTGATATGCCCATTTAAGACGAATATAATAAAGAGAGATGATAATAAAAAGGAAGACATCAACTTATCGATCAATCAAGAAGAGATTTTTAAACACACGAGACTTCTGCAAATGTCCTTTGATTTACTGGAATGAAAACATTAAAAATATTACTGTGGGAAATATACGATCAAGGACCGGAAACCTGCAGGCACTACACGAGTCGTTATTCAAAACAGCGTCTTTTAACGTCGAATGATGGTATAAACCTCGGCGTCTTGTGGATAAGCAAAAATCTCGCGCACATCATGTTCGTGATGCATCCTCTCGAAGTAGTACTCGCTGGGTTGGACATTTCTCAGAAACGTGAGGTGTTTGTGATCAGCAAAAGTTCGGCCCATTACTCAGTTCTAATGACGTCGTGAATGAGGAGCACGCGACAATTTTAAGGAGACCACTCTTCACTGTCACAATAATTGGGTTTTCTACTGTACAGAAAGGGATAATAATTGTTCCGGTTTATCAATGCCGTAATACGAAAATCCGTTCAGTGGGTTACCAAGGGACTACGAAGTATTTATCGGCGATAATTACGTCAAATATGCATCGCATTTATTCACGTTCACTTCTTTCTGGGTTACGTGGTTTTCCTCATGAATCAGATTGGATATTCGATAGAATATCCAATCTGATAGAATCGATAGAATAAGATTGGGAGGAGGGGGGGTTTAAGATAAAAGTTTCGCGTTGTCGTTGATAACCGTTTTCAACCTTTGGAATAAATTAAAAAATGTTCTTTACTTTCTTGTATCATAAAGAGAAAGATTATAAATGCAGATACAACAATGCCAGTAAGGGTCAGCGGCTAACTCAGAAAATTCTAAAGGAATGTTACTGTTAAATTTCATGTTTATATCAACGTAAGGCTGCAGAAATGTATCGCATTCCTCCATGATATCGAACATGATTTTTGTTTGTTTTAGTTTTTAAAGGCAACCAGGCGTTGATGTTCGTACATTGCGTGCATTCTGCGGTGGTTGTTTTGTCATTTTGTACAATAAAATTGAGAGTTTCCAACCTGCTCAAAACTAAACGAGCTACGGTGTGAAATAATCCATAAATATTACTCCCATTCGAACGGTATTAGAACCTATGCCTTTTTCATGAGGTATGGAAGGATTCAACCGTAACCACACTGTGAAACGGGGAAGGCACACAGCTATGAACACTTCGTGGATGAACCGAATGATTCTGGTCTCATTTTGTTTAAGAATTTCCATTTTTAAGCATGGATTTCGTGAAAAGCGAAGTGTACGATCGCTGACCTTCACACCATATGGGAAACACCAGATTCCAATTCGGTCAAGAGGTTTTATAGGCTTTTTTGTTTGTTTGTTTCAGGTTCACCCTTCCCTCTCGAGACTCGAAATTTACAGACACAATACACTAACGCCTCTTGGCTCTAGTTGTTTCGGCATAACTTCCTATTTCCGAGTGGAAATTCTTCCTAGCATCCACCTCTATCTTCATCTGTTCCTTCCCTATCTCCTCCACTCCCTTTTCCACTTTCTAGAGTTCCCCTCACCCTCTGGAAAGTGAAAAAAGGCAAGCTCAGGCATCACCCACAGTTTGCCCCTGATACATGAGCAACACACACCCACAAATAATGTAAACACGTTTACCCCTCTTTCTCCCAATAAAGTGACTGAGCTCACATACAATAACTAGATAGGTCTCTTCATTCATGATCCTGAGTGCGCATACTAGTACATGAAGGTGCGCAGAGGCACTGGGTCACTCTGGAGCTGTTTATAGCGTTTAAAAAACTGTACGATTCTACCGTGTTCCTCTTGATCATTCCTTTCTTCGTATATATTCACAGGCGAAATAAATGAGCAAGAGGATCCCATGCGGATTGGTAGAATCAGGATATACAATTGATTATGAATCAGCGTAAAGTTTTCTGGTGGTAAACACTGCCGTTTCGAAATACTACAGAAGACGAATAGTGGCTTTGACTACTGTCAATAACAGATGCAGTCATCGTTGGTATTGATTCCACAAGACGTGCACTGGTATTTATAGACGTTGACAGCGATTATTACTCTCTGATGAAAGCGTCGAAATAAATAAATAATATTTTGTTATTTAATAATTTATTGAAAAGATACAGTGAAGCCTTTCAAGGTTTAGAGAAGACAATTGCATGACACGACGTTAAGGATCCTTCCGAACTTAATATCTGCCTGCAGGTCTGGATCATTTGCTGCTTTGGATCCTAGTTGGTTGCTCATTTCTTTATGTATTCTTCTTCATCAGTTAAATTGTATACGCATATTGATGAGGTGGTGAAAACAGTCGATCCTAAACTGATTTATGAATGGGAGAGATGAGACAGGACACAGTCTGTACATATTGCAAAGTCCTGGGAAGTCAGTCCTTAAAAGTAGGCGAATTCGTTATTTTTTTTCTGCTGGTACTGAAGTGATAGTCTGGCTGATGGCTGGTTCAATCACGACCTTGGCTCTGTATGTTCTCAATTAGAATAAAATATGGAGACAGGGAAAGTATTTGCGCCCCGAAACATTCGATTACCATTTTGGCGTAACTTTCATTTTTTTATTAAATCCCGATTTTTTTAACTCTCCAATAGACAAATAGACTAATAAAAAAGAAGTTTAACACGATATCTACAAAACTTCGTAGCGAATGTTAAAAATAATACGAACTTTATAGAGGAGCATTAATGAAAACTGCCTTCAATGCGTTGTAGGAAAAATCTGGATGAAAAAGGCAAAGCTGAATCAAGATAACCAATAAACAGAAATAAAGTGATCTCGTTTTACCATATATACCACTATTACTGCTAATAAAAATACAAGTATATGTTAAACACAACAGCTTTAAAACTCCATTGATATAACTAAACGGAATAATAATACGACAAGGAATTGAAGGATAAATTAATTATTTTCCAACTATTCTACAAAAATAACAAAAAACAATGTTCTATTCCTTCTTGATTCATGATAAAGAACGAAAGACAAAACTATTTTTCAATTTTTCTTCGATTCATTACAGCAAATGAACAATAAACTATTTTAATCTTACTTGAGTCATATGCCAAACAAAAAAAATATACACTGAGTGATCACTGAATTATAACCACCTACCTAATACTTCGTAGATCCTCCTTTTGCCCTCAGTACAGCAGCTATCCGACGTGGCATTGATTCAACAAGATGTCGGAAGCGTTCGGGAGGTATGGCCAACCAAATTGTGTGTAATGCGGCTAGCAATGCAGGTATGGAGGTGATTGGTGTAGCCAGACGCCTGACATGCCTTTCCATAGTGTCTCGCAAGTGCTCTATGAGATTGATATCAGTGGAGTTCGGAGGCCAATCGATATGCTGGAACTCAGAACTGTGTTCCTCAAGCCATTCCTGCACATCAAGTGCCCGATGGCTGGGCGCATTGTCATTTTGGAAGACACCATAGCCATTCGGGAAAAAGTGCACCATTGTGGGGTTTACACAGTCAGCATGCAGATGACGATAGCGGAAACCACTAATACGTTGTTCCACAGGCCCCAGGGGTACAAGTTCCTGCCAGTGAAACATTCCCCACACCATACAACCGCCTCCATCTTTGATACCAAGCATGATGGATGAAGAGCCTCATGTTGTTGACGCCAAATACGTAGACGATCATCCACAGTGTGGTGTAAATAACTTGACTCATCCGACCAGCACACCTTCTTCCAGTCTTCTAACGTCCAACTTGCATACTCTTCGCACCAGGCGAGTCTTTGACGCCGATGAATCTTGATTAGGAGAGGATACCGTAGGGGATCGTTTGCTGGTATAGCCCATGCGTGCGATGTATGGTCATGCCAGATATTGTTCCGGGTTGGCCCATGTTGTATTAGGTAGTCAACAGTTCAACAGTGCTGCGCCTGTTCGCGTCGTAGGACCCGGCGCTCACCTCTAACCTTTGCAGTTTTGTCGTCGGGTCGTTGTTTGACCATTTTGACGCCAGTTCTGTTACACTTTAACAACGGCGGCTCTCGAAGACCCCCACCAATTCAGCCGTTTGGGAAATCGAGCACCCACAATCTGTTCTTTATCAAAGTCTGATAAATTCTTCCTTTTACCCATCACGCTCGGAATTTTACTACCTACTGAACCACTGACACCTTATCTATGCTACACAGGTCGACTAACTCCACACCTCGTACCTCACGTGGTCATCGGGTCGCATTAAGTTTTCATAGGGGTGGTCATAATGCAGTGATCACTCATTGTATAATAAAAATATTCTTTAATTCCTTATAACAAACGAATAAATACTTTAATCGTCTTCATTTATTACAGAAAATTAACAATAAAAATATTTCAATCTTCTTTGAGTTATTATAACAAACTATTTTCATTAACAACATACTATTTTAATGGTTTTTTTGAGTTATAACAAAAAGCAAACCTTTTTTATTTTTATTTTTTGAGTCAACAAATTATTTAAATTTTCTTTGATTCATTATAAAGCTATTTCAATCTACAAAATACTTTAATCTTCTTTGAGCTATGATAAAAAAAAACTTTTTAGCCTTGTAACAAACTTTTCAATCCACAACAAACTATTTGATCTTGAACCACGCTATATCATTCCAGAAAAAACAATTTCAATCCACAACGAACTATTTTTTTTATCTTATTTAAGTCTTTATAATAGACTGTTTCAAATTCACAACATACTATTTTAATCTTGAAACAAACTATATCATTTCACAACAAACAATTTAATCTTGTAACAAAATATTTCAATCCACAACAAACAATTTTTTATCTTCTTTGGGGATAATAACAAAGTGTTTTGATCCACAACAAACTATGTAATGTTTTAGCAAACTATTTCAATCCACAACAGACTATGTAATCTTGTATTACTCAATATAACAAACTATTTCCATCATAATATTTTCATCTTTCTTTAATCATTATAACCAAATATTTAATTTTCTTTGATTCATTATAATATACTATTTCAATCCACAAGAAACTATTTCAAGTTTTTTGATTCATTACAAACAAACAATCTTCTTTTATTCCTTATAACAAACGACCAATTATTTTAACCTACGATTTATCATAGCAAATCAATAATCTATATTAGTATCTTTGATTCATTACGATTTTAATTTAATTCATTATAATAAGCCAACAACAAAACAATTTTAAACAACCACAAACTACACAGATCAAGCAAATAAATCTGCAAAGTCAACATAAAACGCATATTAATACAAAAACTGATGAAGCTGTTCATGGCTTTGCTATGCATCTCAAGGCTTTAGCACTTCAAGGAGCTTCCAAAAAGATTTGAATCAACAAATAGACGAAACCAAGGCTTTCAGCCTACCTTAAGACAGTCTTCATCAACAAGCAACTAGCACAAATAAAATGGAAAAACCGCAGCCTTTCAGAATTTACTTCAAAAATCTTTTCTGTTTTGCAGATGGAAGCTTGGATTATTGGATTTTTTTTTAAATTAATTACAGTAATTTCTGTCTTTCTCCACTTGCTTAAAGAAACATTTCACATTCGAGGTGATATGTTATGCTTTCTCGAATCTCTGCTCTGTCACAGAATACTTATTCTCCGTCGGGAACAACACACCCTATCCTGTGACATTACTACTGGAGTTCTGCAGGGGGATATCCTATCTGCTGCCCATCACTGCCTCCATGAATGGCCTCTTATACTACGCTATGCTAAGGACCTCAAACTGCTGACGCAAGTTAACCCTGGCGGAAACTCTGCTCAGCTCAGCAACAGGATCAATTCGCAGCTTACGAATCTTGAATTGTACCTTGCAAGATTCAACCTTCAAATCAACCCACAGAAGTCTGCTCAGGTTATATTTTCCCTGAAATCCGTGCAAACACTACTCAACGTTTCACTAGGAGGATTACCAATACCAAACGTGCTCTAGCACACAGACCTTGGGGTTCTATTTGACCAACAGATGTCCTTTGTAAACGAGATCGACAAAATCAATACCAAATTTTCTCGCCTTAGGTGGATCTCAAAGCAGCAGCTGCTACACGTTCGACATTCCCTCATTGTTAAAATATTCATCATCTCCACGCTCTACCGCGCCATTCTCTATGGTGCAGAAATACACTGAGTGATCACTGAATTATGACAACCCCTATGAAAACTGAATGCGACCAGCTGACCACGTGGGTACAAGAGTGCGGAGTTAGTCGACCTACGTAGCATAGATAAGGTGCCAGTGGTTCAGTAGGTAGTAAAATTCCGAGCGTGATGGGTCAAAAGGAAGGATTTATCATAAAAGACAGATTGTAGATTTGATAAAGGACAGATTGCGGGTGCTCGACGAGCTGGTGTCTCGATTTCCCGACCGGCTGGACTGGTGGGGTGTTTGACAACCGCCGTAGTTAAAGTGTCCCAGGGCTGGCATGAAAATGGTCGAACAACGACCCGGCGGCAAAACTGCAAAGGTCAGCGAAAGGTTGATGTTAGAGGTGAGCGCCAGATCCGACGACTCGTAGAGGTGGACAGGCGCAGCACTGTTGAAGAGTTGACTACACAATACAACATGGGCCAACCCGGAACAATATCTGGCATGAGTCGCACATACGTGCTATACCAGCAGACGACCTCTACGACAACCTCTCCTAACCAAGGTTCATTGGCGTAAAAGAGTCACCTGGTGCAAAGAGCATGCAAGTTGGACGTTAAAAGACTGGAAGAAGGTGTGCTGGTTGGATGAGTCATGTTATTTACTCCACACCGTGGATGGTCGTGTACGGATTTGGCGTCAACAACAATAGGCTCTTCATCCATCATGCATGGTATCAAAAGTGCAGGCCGGCGGAGGCGGTTGTATGGTGTGGGCCATGTTTCACTGGCAGGAACTTGGATCCCTGGTGCATGTGTAACAACGTATCAGTGGTCTACGCTATCGTCAACTGCTTGCTGACTGTGTATACTCCGCTATGTTACACTTTTTCCCGAATGGCGATGGTGTCTTCCAAGATGACAATGCGCCGAGCCATCGGGCACTTGTTGTGCAGGAATGGTTTGAGGAATACAGTTCTGAGTTCCAGCATATTGATTGGCCTCCGAACTCCACCAATATCAATCCCATAGAGCACTTGTGGAAAACTATGGAAAGGTATATCAGGCGTTTGGATACACCAGTTACCTCCATATCTGCATTGCTGACCGCATTGCACACAGCTTGGTTGCCTATACCTCCTGAACGCTTCCGACATCTTGTTGAATCAATGTTACGTCGGATAGCTTCTGTACTGAGGGCAAAAGGAGGATCTACGAAGTATTAGGTAGTTGGTCATAATTCAGTGATCACTCATTGTATGTGCCTCAGCCAGGTCCACAAACCTTAAGCGAGTGTACACCGCTGAATACTGGCTACTGAAATGGGCCAGTACCAAGCTTTTTTTGCCTGTCGCCCGCCACCAAAACAACGAAGATGGCACAAGCACTGGAAATCCCGAGAGTGAAGTCCCTGATCATAGAAAAGAGGCTGGTCTTCACGGCTAAACTCCTCACTGGCCAGATATCATCTCCAAATATTTGGAATGGCTGCTCTTGGAGGATTCCACAAACAAGCCTAAGATCGTCACCTGCGCTTGTGGGTGTAGCTAACCACAATAGTCTTGCACTCACTGGCAGGTTTCTCCTCAAGCAGATGCTCGCCCCCCCCCCCCCGAACTGTGTAGATGCTAACTTTGATAGCCTGATAAAGAACAAGAAACACAGATACAACTTCATTAAGGCCTTCGTCGCTTATGATCCCTAACCTTCTAGAAGAAGATTACGATGCTTCCGTTTTCTATCCCTAGGCTCCATGAACATAAATCAAACTGATATTTATCAGTTTTCTATACTCCTTAATGTATTCATTATTTTGTTTTTGTATGCTGAACTTTTTTGTATTTGTATGCTATATTTTGTAGTCTGTTTATTCAAGCTCCTATATAGGCGCCAGCTCCTCTGGCGCTGGTCCCGTGATGGGACATTGTGTTGTATGTAATTCTGTATTTCACAATAAAGATTTATTCGTTTAATCCAATACGGCTCGGGAATCACTTAGCTTAGATGCGGAAGCAGTGTTCAATTATCTGTACAGGAATTTCCTTTTCAAAAAGTTTAAGGATGAAATCCTGGAGATAAGTGAGAAGTCTTCCGTTTTCACTCCTAGATAGATTTCAGAAGTTATTGTGTCCAGGTGTGAGACAGGAGGCTGGTCCTTATACCTCGTTAAAGATTCAGAAAAGACATCAACACTGAAAACACTGATGATTTTTATCAAGAACACCGGGAAGCCATTGGGCCCGACGGTAGATTTAGGTGGGTGACAGCCCATTAATAACTTAATGAGGCTCTCTATGGTAATTACTATGGAAGAAAGAGGAGCAACGTCTCTAATCAGGCCGAACTGGATGATATGAGTTATAATCATCAGTAGTAATATCTGCAAAGATGGCTAGCCTGAGATGGCGCTAGCCCAAGAATCAAAAACTCTTAACTGATATTAGAAGCAGCCTCATAGAAGCAGCCCTTAACAATAAAATACGACCGGATATAAACTTCCTTGATGTAACGTCTGCATTTGGTAACTCTTTTGCCTGCTTTGTTAATAATAGTATCGAATTACCTCGGAATAAGAGGCTCTCTTCTCACATTGCCGAGAAAAATCTTTCAAAAGAGACGCCTCATTGTCGTTCATCAAGAATTCAATTCTACTCTACCACCTCCGGAGGAGACCCACAGAGGAGAATGTTGTCAGTTCCCTTTTTGCGGTAGCGTTCCAAACTCTTCTCACCAGTAGCCGTAATATATTATCATATGCAGACAACCTTAAAAAAATTCATTACCTATAAGCAACTGATGAAGCACTCAGTCTTTCCGAAAGCAATTAAGGAAATTTTCTGACATCAAAGGTTAACTACAGTCAATAAGATTGAAATAAATCCGCCCAGATCGGTGCAGATGAGCTACACTAAAAAAGAGGAGAAAGATCCCATTACCTTTTACTATAAGTGCCATCTTAAATCGGAACATCGATTATCACAAAGACCACATTTTGGTATAAGACAGAAACACTTCCTTCTCGCAACATCTTTTGGGAAACAAAGAAAAAATGTCTTGCTGATCTGTAAATTCCATGATAAGAGCTAGCTGGACTTCGAAATATAAAATTAGCCACAAAATAAATAGAGTTCCATCACACCGGTCGCGCCGCTTTATGCTTCAGAGATTTGGTCATGGTCCCACAAGCATGTGTGAAAAAGTACATCGAGCTGGAGTACAGGATATTAAGATAGCTTAATCAAATAAAATCGAAACAATTCATGGATGTTTATTACTACGACGGAAACATCGTTTGCTCTCGCTAAACTTATAACTGGAAGACACGATGTTATGGACTCACCAACCAACAAAAATATTGCAGACCAGCAAAAAAGTGACGTCCTCTGAGTGCGTCTTTTAGTGGTTAAAAAGCCACTAAAAGACGCACTCAGAGGACGTCACTTTTCGTCAGATGAAGAAGTCAATACAATGGTACAAGAATGGTTAAACATCAACCAAATCTTCTTCTCTCGTGGAATACAGACATCGTACATCTAAAGAAATATGAACTACCCTAAAGACTATATGCATAGTTTCCTTGTTGTTTGTTTCCATTTTCATTTGAATGACCTTTGTATTTTACACTCTTTGATTCAGTAAACTAACAAGTATTAGTAACTATTTATAACAAACAAATAATTTCCTGATTCATGATGAAAAACTAACAACAAAACTAGAGTATTTCTGGCGTATAAGTCGACTTAGGTTCCAAAAATAAATTTCTAAAACCATCAATCGACGTGACTCCGAGTACAAAATTAAGACCTTAAATTCATATATACTTAATGAAATATTATATACTGTATGCTCCAGCGTATAAGTCGATACTTCAAGCACTAAAGATTCATTCAAAATTAATATCGACTCTTTCATCCATCTAACTTTTTTTAGTGGACGTTAACCCAACCACCTCCGCTTAAAACTTTATTTACTTCACTGAAAGTAAACTTTCAAGATTGTCAATTTCGATTAGAATAGAAGTCGATAGATGTCGATTTATACATCGGAATATACGGTATTTTAATATTCTTTCATTCATGATAATGAACAACACAAATATACTTTATACTATAAGTAGGAAAATCAAAAAGTAATGGCATCATGTGTATTAACATCATGTCAGAACATACCCCCTACTATGCGGTTAAACAAGTCTTCGAGTTTCGCTAGTTACTGCACTGAATCTGTTTTATACAGATGAGGTGTAATCATGTCGGCTCCGCATTCCAGTTTTAATATTAGTGAACAACGCACTATGATCAGATTTTTGAATTTAGAAGGGGTCAAACCCAGCCATATTTGGAGAAAATCGTTAGCAGAATATGGAGAAAATTGTGTTAATCAAAGAAAGGTATATCAATGGGTGAAAAGGCTTAGAAGCAGGTGAGGAAGAAGCATTCCAGTCGCGAATTATTAAGTAACTGAGAAGTAAAATGGGCATATGGCCATACAAGCCTAAAATTGGCATGCGGCAGAGCATGGAGTGGAAATGCACTTAATCTCCAACAACCTAAAAATTCAAACTGTTCCAGAGGAAAGCCATGTTGACATTATTTTATGGATTTGAATGGGCCTCTTCTAAAACATCAGAACCATGGAAAGTCATGACGTCATTTTATGAATTTGAATGGGCCTCTTCTGAAACATCAGAACCATGGAAAGTCATGACGTCATTTTATGAATTTGAATGGGCCTCTTCTGAAACATCATCGGAACCATGGAAAGACTATCAATAGGGCTCAAGTTATTGTGCCATAATGAAAGATGAGTTTAAACTAGTTATTCATAGTAAGCTCAAGGGTTTTCTGTCAATAGGTGTTTCTGTGTCAGCATGACAATGCTCTACCTTATTCAGCCGCTGCAACACCGATGAAATGATAGAAAGACTATCGGCGCCCCTCACACTAACTAGACCTCTGAAAAAACACGCGGATGTCGATTTTCAAATGGTGGCTTTGTCATCATTTGAAAGTCGGTTAACATAAATTCCCTTTACTTTTGGATTTGCCCTCACAAGTATTATAAACCTTCAAAATACAGTTAAACAAGTTACCTTTAAGAGAGAAAAGAAAAACATTACTCAAGATTTGACAATATTAAATGAAAATCAGAATAAATAGCTTTCTTAATTCAAATAACAAACTAACTCTAATTAAACTTTAGGACATTGCCTGGAATGTACTACTAAGTAGATTTAATAAAGACACTTTACCACGTGAAGTATTTAATTACTTTATTGGAAGGAGAGGACAATTTCAACACAGAAATCCGAAATGTAGCCAATTTATTTAGTTGTTGGGACTGTTTAAGTCTATTGCAATAATCGTCCTTTCTTTCCAATAAACTAATTAAACATTTTACGTGGTAAAGCTATTTTCTAAGCTTACTTAAAACTAACTCATTTCTTCTGAGTTTAAACATGTCCAATCACAACAACAAATCTTTCGATATAATTAATTTTATAGCTAAGAAATTCGCAACGAACGCTTTACTACAAGTTTGAAGTTAATAACAAACAAGAAACATGGTTAAATTACCCTTACTACATTCCATCTCATTCTTCGATGATAATACGTGATAGCGAATGAGCAATAAAATTGACTTCATTGTCATTATAATTAACAATTACTATATTATAATTAATAAAAGTCACCAGAAGTGGTTTTCAATCAATTTTTGGTTGAACACATGCATAAAGTTCAAAAATAAAAGGACATAACAATGCAAATTATTATGCTAAATTAATTTCATAAGATATTACAAAACTATCTTTTATTGATTCGTGAAACAAATGAACATAAAAATGTATTTAAACATACGATCACATGTAATAGAAATATAGGTTGAGCACAATTTCTTTAAAATCAATAACTTTAAAAACACTGGACTACCAGCTGCATTTTTTTTAAGTTATCGATTTTCTCCTTTCCAAAATATAGTACATCTCATGAATTTTGATGAGCTGAATCCAAATTTGAAGACAGATATTTCCTGGCACCCACAGATTAAGAGAAGAATGCAGATCAAGTTTATAAGAATTTTAACAAGTATTATGACATCAATGTCCGGCAACGGTCAGCCAACGTATGGGACTTCCATTTCCTTTGTAACGTTTCATCAAACTTTGGAAATATGGGATTGCAAATACGGTATACATATTATACTTAACTAGCATATAAAAAATAATGGCTTACATTATAGTTGAAAGAAGAATGAACAATAAATATAGCATTGAAAATGAGAGTGGGATTAAAGATCAGGAGAAGGACATCCGAGGGGAATTCAACATCAATATACACTACTCCTGGAGAACGAATGGAAGCATTGACGGAGTTTACAACTTATGCATACTGAGGAGAAGGAAACCCTGAGGTCTGCATAGTAGTTGAGATCCTCTGGGACGCTAATATTGTTGTTGCACACTCATGGTCTGGTCCTATGGTGTTCAGATTATTGTGGCCGAGGCGTGACATTGGAACATCACCTTCGTACTTATCGTTCATACATATCGTACTGTGGATTAATGTCCTGCTTACGTTCTGAGGATATTCTTCCTGTAAGGGCAGTCAGTGAAAAATTTACTGAAATCGGCATCGATTATCTGGATTCATTCTAGAAGGGACAAAGCGATTTGAAACGTGCCGGCGGAATTCAGAGAGCAGATTTCTAGGGTTTTTCTGAGCCGGTCAAGGAGAATCCGATAGCCGCAGAGATCTCAGAACTAGGGAGGTGCGATGAAGACAATCAGCATCTTTGTTGTAATGATGAATAGTCTTTCTTCTATGAGAGAGGAGAACCTATGACACTTATGGTCAAGACAATCGTTTTAGCGCAGGGCTGGGCCAGATTTTATGTTAGTGGATCATCCACCTGAGGGACTAGTACCTTACTGAAAAAATCATTCTTCTGATGGTCGCCGGTATGCTAATGCCCAGTACTCAGCAGTATAAAGTAGCCGGGGGATACTCAACACGTATTTCACAGCTATGGCTGTGTCAGAAACAAATAAGGTACCGGGTTTTTCTCCATTTAGGCATGGGATTTTGGTAAGCTTGTAATAAGTTTTCGATCAAAATTTTATTGTTTTTTTGCTCTATTTTTGCCCAAGAATTGTTGAAAAAGGTTTATGAATGATCTCCAAGCCCCTGGTTCCAAAGCAACTTGAAGCTCGAAAATTCAAAACTTTTTAGAAATGTTCTTTATTTAGTAATTCTATGATTTGGGGCCCAGAGACACCTTTGATTATGGCATCCTTAATGAGTGGAAACTTTAGTTTTAAATATTGAAAGCCCTCTCCGCTTCTGTTCGTAGTTTTTAAGAAATTCTTCCTTAAGCTTAACCTTAAGTAAAGCAGTGGTAAAAATATGCTTATTCGATCAACTAGGGGCTTACAGGTGCCATTTTTCTTTCCAGGTACAAGATTCATGAGGGAAAGCCTAATCTTAGTTTGGTAGCGAATGGTTTTTGGTTCGACTGTCCCACTCGCACTGAAAGCTACAATATCTTTTATCCAGATGGCAGACCTAAAAAGATTCCGATAACTCTGAAAGTTCGGAAGATGTACCACTTGCATTTATCTTACTATACTTTCCTTAAGAAGAGTTTCATGTTCTCGCACAAGGTGGTTTAATTCACTTGGAGTTATAAGATGAAGTTTGTTTTTGTATGTTTGTTTTTATATGTTCACTATACTCTGTGCATTCGTATTCTGATTCATGGCTCGTATGGGCGCTTTCCATTGGGCTATCTCTGTTTATCTTTTCTAATGACTACATTTCTGAAGGATCACTGCAATTTTCTGTTCTAATAGCCTGACGAGATATTCGGACACTCAATTCTTTCTTTCCATTTTCTTCCTTCCATTAAAACTGCGAAATGCAAAAATAGCAGTCGTTTACATGATTGACTTCCTCCCTCCATGCCACGAGAACAGGAGTAGTAGCGAAAATTGACGTTTATTTCTTGACGTTTATGCCTTGAGATGCAAAGTGCAATTTACATGAGGATCCCACATTTTTGTCCTTACCGTCTACTACGCAGCCAAAATAAAGTTCACGTGCTTTTTCATAGAAGCGTTTCAGACTGTCTGTGCGGTATAATTGAATAAGCACCGCACTCATAACAAGAGATATCTGGCGAATTAACGCACTGATAATGACATTTTAAAAGCACTTTCAACTGGAGTGACATTAAAAATCTTTAACAGCTTTAACTGACATTCTGATAATTGCGCCTGACAGACGTGTCTGGGAGGTTTGCTTATATACTATATGAAAAGTAGGGAGCAAATGGGGGTAGAACGGTTTGGAACTGCCGAAATCTAACCACTGCAAGAAAATCTAGAAAATTCCTCACTCATGAGCTTCTCAATCAGCATTATAACTAATATTCTGAACAGATCGATTTGGGAATAATTAAATAAAAAATCTCTTTCAAACTGAAGGTGCTAGGAAAGGACAGGCCACATATTCTAAACCAGAGTTAAAAATACACTGAGTTCCCCATATTTCTATAGAAAAAAATTTTCACTTTTGTTCAGAGAAATCGATAAGAATATAACACCAACTTCATGAATATCACAACGAATCCTAACCAAATGCCACTGCCGAAATTAAAAATAAACAATAAAATAGCACCAACATTACAAACATTCTTTGCCATGTCAAAGAAAGTCTGTTATATTCTATAAAATACTACAAAAAATATAATAAGAAACAAAATTATTATTCAAACAAAATCGAGCTAAAATAATTTCTCTCCATTCTTTAAGAAAGAAACAAACCAAAACCATGTCGCTTCTTCGTTAATTCATAGAAATCATTACAGAACATAAAAACTCATTTTAATAGATTCAGTAATATGGCTAATGCCCGTAAAATAGACCCTCTGCAAACATCAGCTTTTAAATGTTGTTAAATTTCATGCATACAAGAAAATAACACCACCTTTAGTCATTCATTAAATATAATTGCCTCAACCGAAATTTCAGTTGAGGCAAATAATATTTAATGAATGATTATGCAACCCGAAACTCGAGGCCTTTTCTCCAACCACCTTTAGTATACACTGCATGGAAATTTTTAGTATACACAGAAAAAATCCGAATAACAAAACAAAATTTTATTTTATTATACAATAATTTTATTTACATATGTTTTATTATAATTTACACTTTATATAAAATAAAATTATATATAAGAGGTGTAATCAAAAAGTTCGGGGGCTGAACTACTAGTAGCAACAGTAATAATGGCAAATGATGCAGGAAAACGAACTTATTAGCATCAGTCAAAAAAAAAAAAAAAAATCTACACAGTTCATCCAACCATACCTTCCAAGAATTTGTCTAGTTGAATAAATTCTCTTTTGAATTTATTCAACTCATTCACTTCCACAACAACAGATGGAAGCCTGTTCCAACAATCAATCACCTTGTGGGTGAAGGAAAATTTCCACACATCCATCCTGAAACCATTTTTCTCAACTTGAATTTATGCCCGTCATATGTGTAATCTCAGAAAATGGAAGATTTCCATTAGCATTCAGCTTATTCAATCCAGTCAAGGCTTTAAACACCTCAGTCAGATGATCTCCCAGCAGGTGCCCAGTCTCGAGACGATGCAATTTGCAGAACTGAGGCCTTTCTAGGTAAGAGCACCTTTTTCTTCGTTCCCTCCACTACTCCACTAGTCTGGTTACCCTTCTCTGCACCCGTTCCAGCAAGTCTACATCCTTCCTAAAGTGAGGCCTCCAGACCTGTATACGCTATTCACGATGTAGCCTAACCATGGCCTTATACAATGGGATAATCAGCTCCTTATCCTTGCTAGTAAAGTTTCTGTAAATCATTGACAAACCCCATAGGCTATCCAGGCAGCCTGTCTGCACTGCTCAAAGAATTTCATGTTTGACTGCACAATTACCCCCACGTATTTTTCATTCTCTACTACCCTGAATGTAGTACCACACAGTTGATGTTACTCTGGGGTTTCTGCTACTGATATGCAATACCTTACATTTGTCAATGTTAAACTTAAACTGCCATTTCTCTGCCCATCGACCCAATTTTCCTAGATCTTGTTGCAGTAGCTCATCTTGATGACTATCGTTAACCATCCTGCCAACCCTTGTATTGTCTGCAAATTTAGACATTAAGCTTGATATACCTTCATCAATATCATTGATAAATACTGAGAACAACAGCGGGCCCAGCACTGAACCCTGGGGAACTCCACAAGTAACATTAGTCCACGAACAGTAGTGCCTATTGATGAATACTTTCTGTTGTCATCCACTTAACCATCCCTTTATCCATAACAGTAGCTTGCCCTTAATGCCACATTGCTCCAATTTATTTGGGAAATGAAGCTTAATTACTCTTTCGATTAATATTCTTCTGGAAGCATTCCTGATAGGCTTCTTTCGGAATTCCTAATAGTTCCTATGTCATGTTCTCAATAATTTCTTCAGTCGTTGGAAATCTGTCAACTTTCAAGGGTGCTGTAAGCTTGGAAAGTAGAAAAAAAACCCACGTAGTTAAATCCAGCAAATATGGCAGATGGGAGAAGACATAGTGATGGAGTGCTCGACAAGAAATTCTCGAACGGAAAGAGCTGAGCGCACAAGGACATTGTAATGATTCACACGTTAATTCCCTGAAGTCCAATTTTCTGGCCATTTTCTCCAAACAACGATGCCCAATCGTGTTAAAAGTGCTCTGCAATAATGCTGGTTCACTTTTTGACCACGTGGAGAAAATTTATAATGAATAGGTTAATTTTAAGATGAAAGTAAGTATGTGAATAGGGTTATTTAACATAAGTATGATATTCACATTTGAACGACTGTCTCGCTTTTTTGGGGGACCGTGGAGAAAACAATCTTCAAGTAAGAGGAGCCGGGCCTCTGTTTCCGGGTTATAGCCGAAAACAGAGCTAAACCTACGATTCGTGACAAGTAACGATAGAAGAAAACAGTGTGGGTCAGCAGTAACAGCACGTTGGGAAAAAACCTGACATGAGAGAACTGGCCGCCCTCTGTGAACATCAGTGAGTATTCGATACGCGTCACATTTACAAAGTTCAAATTGATTGATATGTCCCGTGAGAAGTACCAATTTCACTAGCCACGTTACGGATGATCAATTGTTAATCACTCTTAATCAGATCACGAACGATCAAATCATTGGTTTTTTTAAGTTGAAGGGTGGCCAGAGCAAGAATCACTGTTATAGTGATTCTTGTAAATTCAAGTAAACTGTGAGAACCACTGAAAAGTCTAAGAACGACACAATATCCAAAAGGTGTTTTTAACAGTTTGAGCTTCCATTGCACGTTCTATGAAACAATCAGTAAAATCACTTAATTTAAACATGCGATGGAAAACACGAAACATAATCAAAGCGCGCTAATTGCCTACATGAGTCCCAAACATGTTTCGACTAGTTCGCAAGATATAAAGTCAGTTAACGAGCTTTTGGATTACACCACGTGTATAGTATTTACATTGTGGTTATAATAAATTTCTTTAATTCACTGGTTATAGGTGAAAAACTGTTAATGTAGAAACTTTCACCAGAGGAAAATTAGCACTATATGCTTCTGTACGAAAATGTAACCTTATCACCATCACTGACGCTTCTCAGAGGTTTTAAAAACAGGGACGGAGAATGCAGCCAGCAGATCTCGAATGGAAATGATACTCCAAAAGAATGTTCCTGCTTTGTTGGTAAGCTCTTTTTTCTAGAACAACAGCAGCTCCATGACTGCGCTTAAAGAATACCGAAATTTAAAAGAATTAAAAACAATTCTCTTATCACCTAAAGTAATAAGAGAATTTGAAGAAAGGGTTGTGTTATCTATAGCTCACAACAGAAGGCGTCCCCCAAACAGTGGCTATTTTTGTTGTAGAGATCGCCGTTGACGTGGCCGATGGTGTAGCGCTAAAAGAACATTCATCCGTTAGCGCCAGGGCCGTATCACGATCTGTAAAGTTCTTAGAAACATCACTCATTGGTATCCCCACCAGATCCATGTGGTACAACAGCTAACATGAACTGTTCCACATCAACGTAAGAACTTTGCTTCATGGTTTTAGGCAACGATGGACGTCGATGACATGTGGCTGGGAAACATCACATAGTCTGATGCGGCTCATTTTCAATTAAGTGGCAGTGTAACTGTCCATAATTGTCTGGTGGGGGATCATCATCTCCAGGTACAATCAACGAAGTGCCTCTCCACTACTTGGTGTGCGTTCAGAGTGAATTTCTTAAGTGGACCATGTAATTCAAGGAGGTTCGAATCACGGTACAAAGACGTGTGCCGTAACGGTCAAGCGTTACTGAGATCTTTTTCATTATTCTCTAATGCCTTCTCTTCAGGAGGGAGTATTTAACCAATTCTTCTCATCGGTCGGCAAATAAATCAGCTGATTCGTAGCACGCTCGATGATGACCACATAATTCATCGTCACTTCAGGCACGTTTATCCACCGCGATCTGTGGACCTCAGTAAATAAATAAATGATCGTTATTCAACGTACCTTAAAAGTATGGATAAATACAAATGGTAGGTACAGGTTCCCTTTAGGGAATTACGCTAGGGGCACATTTTTGTGATTTTGGTTATGGAGATGTTTCAAGGACAGGGTGTATTAAGAACATATCCAAATTCTGGCCGATTTGAAAGAAAGCATTTCAAGGCATGTTGCTATCATTCACTGTGACATGCTTCGAGTAACAGTTGACCATTCCATTATCCGCTTCCCGCATGTAGTGGACACAAATGGTCACCGTACTGAACATCTCAGTCTTCATACCTAATAGTCCATCCAAACATTCCTCTACCAGTTTCGTATAGCAGCATCATTTTTTGGAACTTTAGTATTTTTCCATTTCCTTACGCGTCGGATGGTGTTCATTCCAAGCTTTATCTTTCTACCATTAAACGTTTTTCTACCTAAAGCCAGCTGAAGTGAAACGCTTTAATTATACCAACGATAATGACATAACAAAACCTAGATTACTTTTGTTACATTCCACATAAGATCAAAAAGACAATTCTTGTACTTTGACACGCGACACCAATGAGCATAAAAAATTCCATTTTGGTTAGCTATATGCTAACTAACGATAAATTTAACATTAAATTTAAACAATAAAATAAGAGTAAATTTAAAAATAACATTACTAAAATTACGATTGAAAGCAGGCTAAACAAGAACTTAATACATGAGTATTCCAATAATAAAGCAAATTTATTCCAAAGCGTAATGTTCCAGTGGCCATTCCGGTCTCTTGGTCTCGTGCAAGATGACTTTTTCTCTGCGTTGTTTTCTGCTCCACCCTTAAAGATTGACGTCGTTTATATATTTCCTAACACTGTTAAAAAGAGACCTTTTCTTCGTGGTTATTTCCATTAAGAACTAATTTTAAATTAATTACAAGAGTATTTCAAGATAAAAATGAATTTATAACATAACGTTCCAGACCTGGCTAAAATAGATTTTATTATAATTTAGAAAAAACTCTAAAACCAAAATATCACTTTGTCTACATTGGGTCATAGCAACAAATGATCCAACAAAAAATTCATTTAAATATACCAATTTTATACCCAAGAAAAAATATAACGGCAACATGTTTTGTTTAAAACGCTAATGTTAAAGTTCAAAACTAAAAATAACACAAAATTTCGTAATATTTCAGCGCACAGTGGCAAAAATTACTCTATGCATTCTAAAAATATATGAAAAAATAACACTAGTACTTAAGTTAACTTATACGTATATAAGTACATTGGCGTGCAAAATTTAAGGGCCAGTCAGGTTTTCACCTGTAACTTCTCATAGGAGTGGCCTGGATATGGAAAAACCATACCAAAGGAAACTCGTGAGGTACAGAAATGATGAAAGAAACAACACCAACACAACAACGGAAACAAAAAGGTACAGAGAGACTATTCAAAAATGACAACATAGCACTGGCTGACATGATACAGATGGAGCAAAGGGAAGAGGTGGTCCTCAGTAGCAGATATGGCCACCCCTAATGTCGACGCAGGCTTTGCACCGCCTGTCCATACTTAGAACAATGTTGTTGATAATTTCTTGCGGTAACATCGTCCATTCCTCTGTCAACGCCATCTTCACCTGGTAAACATTTTCTGGTGGGTGTGGACGTGCCGCTAGGCATCTCCCCAGAGCGTCCCATATGTGTTCGATGGGATTTAGATCGATGGGAACTGGCAGGCCACTCCATAAGAACAATGTCCTCACTTTGCAAAAGCATATCAACAGCTGCAGTGCGATGGGGTGTGGCGTTATCATCCATAAACACGAACTCGAGGCCAATGGCACCTCGGAACAGACGCACATGGGAAGGATTACCTCAGTACAGTAGCGTGCACCGGTTACAGTACCGCCTTCCGGTATCTGGAGTTGTGTACGTCCATCCAAGATAACGCCTCCTCAGACGAGAACACCTCGACCGCCATATCGATCCCTTTCAGTGATGCTTGCGGGATGATACATGTGTGCCAACCTCTCGCCAGATTAGCTGACGTCCAGAATCGCTGCTAAGACTGAATTTACTCTCATCAATAAAGAATACCTTAAGTAAACATTTTGTGGTTGTAATCTTTAGAAATAGTATTTGGCCTTAAGTTTTGCACACCAATGTATCTTTAAAGCTTCATTATCAAATTTAAAAAGAATAAAAACACCATATTTAATAATATTACAATTAAAATCAAGTTAAATTATTTTCACCGCGATTTCGATGTTTTCTAATTTCTGAAAATGGCGATGAATGCCGATTCTAGTCGAACGGTGAAGTATAGCAGGCTGTCTTGCGATTGTCTTCATCGGCAACCAAAGAAATTCACGAGATTGGTTTTCCATTCTGAATGAAACAACGGGAGGTATGTCTTTAAAGATTGGTTCGATTTAACGAGCCTAACAGATCTCAGTTAAGTGCTCTCGAACAGGTTTCTAAACCATTCTCATATATTCACAGAAATGCAAGGATTGGCAACACTTTAATACTTTTAACAAAACTCCTTACAAACCATAAAAGATATAATCAATCTCAATTAAATAAATAAATTAAAAGTTAAATCGATATACTCAGACTGTAGTTTTTCTATAAAGTAACAGCTCAACTCATAAATCACACCGATATTAAATCCTTTGGAAAAAACCTATAACAGTTCTGATATTGTTTTCAGGAGATGCAATGTTCCCCAAAATTGCGACACAATTTATGTTGTTCTTGTAGCTCGGTACACGATCAAAACAACCTGTCAAACGGCGTTAAATAATGCTGTCACTGTGCCTCTTACGTCACGTTCCACAGAAACGGGTCATTATCTTCGGTTTAAAGAAAGAGAAAAATATCATCGAGGGTAAACAAACAGTCGGGTTTTCCTGTAACGATTGCCCATTAGTGGGACACTACTGGCGTTAACACCGGACGTCCGCAAGTAATTTTCCTCTTATGTACATTAGAAGGAATTTTTATGAAATCCCTTTAAGCTACAGGAAACGTTTTGGTAACCCTTCTTCTGCAACCACTTATTTTGATTAAGTCTTTCTCTAAACGCATCGCCATCAGACCACATCCTCGGATGGAGTCAACAGTACGTTTCATTTTATTTATTTTTCCTGTTTTCTGCGCTTTCTAAATTTGTAAATCTAATAGTTACTATCGTTTCGTTAGAGTTCAGTGCTGGTACTCCCAATCGGGACGACCACCGTAAGCAGAATGCGACACGCTCTTTGAGTAGATCGGGGTTCAAGCCCCTGTCTGCTAAATAGGGTCGATCTGCCAATCAGCACTGGACCAGCGTGGCAGATTATGGTCGATTTCCCTCGATATGAATCGTTGAGGAATTTTCCATCTTGTAGTGGATTAATAATGGCTGCAGTTTACTTTTACTTCCAATACGTGTTTAAGATATTCGTGGTCTTCTTTATATAACTTTATTTAGCATTTGCTTTGAGGCAACTAAAGCCAAGAAGAGGAAGTGTATTGTGTCTATAATTTTCCTGTAATTAACTGAGATTTTTCCTGTTTTTTTGATAAAAATCCGAGTTACGGGATGAAAAACCTTTTGTCTCTTTGCGTTTAAATCGCAGATTCAATCAGAAATAATTCTTCCATCCTACTTTTCTTTTTCATATGTTTTTTATTGTTGTACCAACTATTCGAGATACCATTATCAGCAGCAGCAATTCCACCAATTTTTTCATCACTATTTTTATATCCAATTAATTGTATTATCTGATTTTCGAGTATCTTATTCTACTTTCTCATCTCTGTTCATAGCGGGCTTTCGCTGTGGTAACAAAGGGACTACGATCAGGCTAGCCTACATAAAGGTGACCCCAATATATTGCCTCGTGTGAGGTTTGCCTGTTTTCATTTATATTGGGTAAAACAGATAAACAAAAATGCAATTTATTTTTATATGTTTGTTCTATTACTCGTATTAATATTACTCTTCTTAAGCGTGTTTTATCAATCTGATGAAATGTTATGCCAAAACCAACAGCTCAGCCATCATTCGGCCATAAAAAGAACTATGTGGATCACAGAAATGTCCTCATTTCAAAGTCCGATCATAGCGATTTGAAACTCAGCCAACAATTAATAGCGAATATGTTCCACAACGAGGTTAAGTGGAAAGGAAAAAATATTAGTCAGCTGTGAACATTTTTCTCCTCAAAATGAGGTCAAACATTACCTCAAAATCCAGAAAAAAATATAAACATTGAAAAGTTTAGGCTGTCATCTGAACGCACCTTATTACAATATATGAGCATAAATAAGTAAAATAATCATAATTTTTGACAGAAGTTATCAGTTTATCAAATAGCACATCTTGTTAAAGAACAACTCAATGAAAATCACCATTCAAAATTCGAGACTCGTCCCCTGTTAAGAGAACTCCCTAGCTATGAAAAATATCTTTATCATCCGCCTGTCCATGACGCTGTTCAAGGAATTTTAGCGGATTTAGCCATTCGAAAGCTCATGATATTTGCTATTGATGGAATAATATAGTTTTTGACAAAGTTTACATTAGAAATGACATTTTAACCGAAACAAAAATTATTCATACGTCGTAGATCTCTTTCTTGTTTAGAACTGTAAGAAGTTGTTAGACGAAGCGGACATTGTCTGGTTGCTATGGTGATAAGTGCTAAAGACATCACGTCGAAATACAAAGAGTTAGAATTCAGTCTTCCCCAGAATTTTCTTTAACTTTGTTCTGTTCACTTCAAAAGAAACAGAAAAAGGCTTTCGGTCCTCAGATAAAGGCAGATTTCTTATGTATGTGGTATCCCAGAAATCACAGAATTATAACTGCTACCATTATTCTTTGTCCTAGTCCATGAATAAACTAGAAATCGCAAAAGCAGACATCCCAGCACAAAAAACTTTATGACCGCCACGTTTATTAGCGATTTTCTCTTTCTCAAAATGTTTCTGACTGCTATGCAGATTTCCTTCTCTATGTTCCTCAAAGTTGACTCAGCACAATATCTCTCTCAACCCCAATCCATTAAGCGTTCCCTTTCGTCCTTTCAATGATATTCTCTAGAATTATTTGAGTCTCACTCGTTTAACCTTCGATATTCAAAGCTATTAAATTCCCACTATATTAAAGTATATTAAATTATTTATATTCCTACCTTGCCTGATTCTGCCATGCTCCTGGAGATGAATGCTTGTTCTTGTGTGAATTCTCAATCGCTATTATGAGTTAAAAAAACTCATTGTTTCATTCATTGTTTCACAACTTCATTGTTTAATTCACTGCTGCACTTGAGCTTCCAGGAGAATAAAGCCATGGAACCCGTACCTGAGACCAAGAAGATCAGCTAGTTTGCGAAAAAAAAAAAGAAATCACATAAAAATTCCTCGCGTCATTAAAAGAATTCGAATCCAGGCCTTTTCCAATCGGTGTGGAACGGCTATGTAGGCTGAAGCAGTATCACATCAGTCATATTTGTGAAAATAAATTTACCAAATATTTTAGTACAATAACAGTTGATAAAGGATGCGTAATCTCGTAACTACATGATTTCGTGAAGATGTATATGAATTTTGATTAAGAAACAAAGACAAAACAAAAGAATACATTTTAAACAGATGTGAAAAGATAAATTAGCAAATCGGGTGACCAGATAAACCAGTCTATTTCCGGAACCTCTGGGTTTGTCTTTCACACTATCGATTCCAAGATATCTGTCGTTGTTAAATTGCCATAAACATAAGCTGCGAATGATTCTTTGAGGTGGTCAGCAACTGGGAGAATGGGGAAAGCATAAAGTCAATTCAGAGTGACCAAGTGTTTGAATAATACCCAGACTGCAAAGTCAGCTCCAAAACACGAAAACTCTTTCTGAAAGGCCTATTGTGTATCGTCTACACGTAAAATAATCGTTATCTGATCCCAGCATTAAAAACATTACACTGTAGAAGCACCACTGCGCGGAAAACTGCTGGACCAACAGGAAGTATTGTGTCCAGGCATACAATCTCTAGAAAGATTTATGGGGGAAAGAGCTTCATGGATGACCATCTGTCTTTTTTTTCCCTCGAAAGAGCCGTTAGAAATGTCGAATGGATCCAAGAGGAAGGGCCATTGTGCTCTACTCTGATGAGTTTAAATACAGTTAATTCTCAATATATTTTCATCTAGTGGTAACAATAAACTAGAGTTGAAGTTCATCCCGCTAACATCGTGGAAAGAGATTCTCTTAAAGGCAATGATGGTTTAATCGGATGGGCTGGACTTACTAGAAATGGCCGTACAGATTCTCGTTGCAAAGAACTCTAATGATGTTATTATTTATGTAACTCATTAGCATGTAAAACAATTTTGCACTGTGTGTGTGTGTGTGTGTGTGTGTGTGTGTGTGTGTGTGTAATTAGAGCAGCCCTGATTGAAGAAGCCTGGAAGAAGTCATCTAGTCTCCGGCGGCAGGATTCGAACCCAGACCTCCCCAATGAGTAACAGATAACGAAATCTCTATATTCTCATGGAGAATCTCACTGCTGTAATCTATCTAGATGCGATCGATTATCTTTATGTTCGCTCTTTATCAAAATATTGGCCAGCGATTCTTTTAATGGACGAGATGCATATCGTTAGAAAGCTCTCCTAGTGAAACAAACGTTTATAGTGAGAACTAAACCCACATGAAACGGACAATCAGATTAGATCCCTGACCTCAGCCAGTAGACTATGTTTGAGATGGCAAGAAGGTTGCCAGTCACATGTTCCTTCTCAGAAACCACATCTTCAGCTTATTAACGGTCTCATCTCATTCTCAGCAGAGATGTCGATGTCACGCCCGAATTGCTATCCACGGAGATCTCATACCTTATTAAGTATATTTCCATGGATTCTCCATATGCTATTTTCGGACAACTCTGACTTATTTGCTTTTGATCTGAAGTTAGAGAGTTAAGCAAATACCTCTCTAACTTCGGATCGAAATCTGCCCAGTCCAGCCTTTGTGAACTTTTAATGATTTTATTTAAAAAAAAAAATTAAAGGAAATGCTGCAATAATGTTTTGTCATAATAGAGCAAAACATCTTTGATTTATTTAAAGTTTTTTGTTTATTCCTTAACTTTTAAGCACCAGTGTAGGTATAGCATTATGAAACTGTAAAAACGGACAACACTTGAGTCGCACAACAAACACTTGAGATTCGATGGTAGAGCGAATGCTTGGAACTCTTGTTGTAGGTAAACTGCTTGCAGATCTTGTTTTCTTAATAGCTTCAAGCAGACAGTAAGAACAATTTCTTTAGAATATTTGGCCGTAGGTGAAATTGACTGGTGGCGAGCAGAAATATGAAAAAAAAAAAAAATCAACTTCCACCAGACAAAAAAACTAAAATCAATGACGCCATCAAGACATCGAAGTCCTTAAAATATAAGTGGGCAGTACATCTCGGCAGAAAACAAGAGGACTCGTGGGACAAGCTCACAACTGATTGGTGACCAAGAGAAGGAAAAAGAAATAGAGGAAGAGAAAAAAATTAAACAAAGAAATTAGTTAACATCTCTTATGGGCCCCACTTGGACGAGGCGGGCATTGAACAGAGATGAATGGAGAAAGTCAGGGGAGGCCTTTGCCCAATAGTGGAATTCCAGAGGCTAACCACAACAACAACCTCAAATCGCTTTTTGATGACAATGCACTAGTCCTCGGCGACAGTTAGCACAATGGTTACTACCTCTGTTCTTCCAAATCTCCTGAAAAAGGCCTCAGTTCGATTTTCTTCTGGGCAGGAGAAATTTTATGGCTTTCCCCACTGATGAAAGTTTGTTTATATCCCCACCAATTTTTGAATAATCCAATATGACTAAAGATGATCAGTTCCAATTAAGACTCAGACAAAAATTCAAAAGATTTTAGAGCCACTCGAACGAAAAGGGAAACATTAGAATCTCGAAGTATTCCAGGATGTTTCTCGTAAAGATAAGATTTAAAAACTTGCGCAATTTTCAAGAATGTGAAAAAAAAAAGCTTTTCGTTATGTCAACGAAGTCTTTTCCAAAAATTATGTCAAACTTGAGCATTATGTAAATATAAAACACGAAATTTCACAACGTCTTTCCAGCTTCAAATCAAAGTATTGGATTTTCTCTTTGAAACTGACAGTAACTTGATCGGGCCCCATTTATCGAAATGTCTAAGAAAGGCTGAGAACAGGAAAGCCTACTGCAATTATCGTAACTCCACTTTAACACGAAAACCCTAAGAGATATTTGGTTTCAGAATAAACAAAAAAACATTCAGCAGAGCTATTCGTTTTCTAGAACCTTTCCGAAGTATATTATGTTATTGGTATTAATAATTTTAACGCGAAATTGTTGGCTCTTGTTAAACAACGTAAAAGGAAGGAATGGCGATTTATTTTTAACGCAGGTTCTCTGAAGGCGACCTTCCAAACAGATCAAACTACAGACGCTTCCGGAAACTTGGGTGCAGCACAGAGCCGATTCCCTAAGAGCAGCCATCATTATCTGGGCAGGTACAGAAGGCAATCTCAGTTTTCCTTTCTGATCACGCAGGCCACGCGGTCGCGTGATGTATCAGTGCATTCGAACAATGGCAATTTAAAGCTTTTTCTTTCTTTCTGAAAAATATGGATCCGCGGTTATGTCAGTGTAATCGAAGGGCTGTGGTTTACAGCATGCAAACAATGAAGGAAGAAGTTCTGTCTCTTTGAAATCGGCTGTAATTATCCGACTGTTGCATATCCACAAAAATTGCTTGATGAACAGCATCGCTAAATCTGCACTATTCATAATAAGTTTCTTTTTTTGGGGGGGGGGTTGCAGCTGCGGTAAATTCTTCCTCTGATCAATAAGTTTGCTTTCAAATTACGGTTAGCTATAATTTATCCTACTTAGAAGGGTAAGAAATATAAAAGATGGTTTCTTAACTCAAAAGAGCTCCACTGTAGAGTAAAAACTAAAATGTCGGACTAGAAAAAATTCCGAGAAAATGAATGCACTTTTCTATGAATGTCTGAGTAGGTATATCGAGCATTTTGGCCAGGCTTTCGCAATCTAGGAAGGCGTTGGCAGGAATTGAAATCGGACACTCTCCAATACTGTGTGCGCGCGTGCGCTAAAAATTGTGGAATAACTATGGAAAAAAACCGTTAACCATAACCATTTCTGAAGAGGCCTCTAAGAGTTTCTCTGTTCTCTGACAAGATTGGAACTGAGAGCTTTACAAACAAGTGCAAAGGACCAATACACATAAGTACCATAAAAACACTTTTATTTTCATTTTAACTTATAATTTTACAATTTTTTATGAAAACCTCAAACACGAAAGGTATTAGAACCTGTAATACTTAGTACCGTGGATGGTATGGACGTTGAGGAGATGAAAGATGATGCTGACATTAGACTTAAATTTCTGCAGATTGTAATTTTCTAGAAATCTGTGTGTCGTTGAAGATGGTCACAGAAACAGAAGAATAATTTTTTTGATATTTCAGGCAGGAATGAATTTTAGGACCGAAATTAACTGCTATCTTTGCCTCAATATAGAATTAACTGGGGGTCAGTATTTAAGTAATTGATAGTGGATATTCGAGAAGTTTTAGCTATTTGTGCAGGGTAAGTTTTCTCAAAGTGGAAGGTGTAATGCAACGTGCTATCGTCAGCTAAACTATGGATAGGATTTCCATTCAATGGAAGAAGGCCATTAATAAACAAGAGGAAAAGAGTGGGGGAAAAACTAAATCGTAGGGGACACGAGCATTAGTGGAGAAGTTGAAAGACAGAGAGCCGTCTAACATTACGCAGTGAGCGGTCAAACAGAAAACTGAATAACCAATTACAAAAAAGACAAATGGCAAACGATAAGATGGAAGTTTATTTAGAAGACCTTTATGCGAAACACGATCGAAAGCCTTTGAAATGTCAAGAGCAACTGCCTCAGTTTCACCAGGCTTTTCCATTGAATTGTCCATAGATTGGTAACATAAGCCAGAATATCACCAGTGATCGACGCTGGTGAAATCCTAACTGGTGATCATTGATCAGATGGAAGGTTTCTAGACACGTTAAGAGTTTTTAACGGATTGTTCAATTTCCTTAGAAAGTATAAAAGTCATCAGTACAGTGGGAAGATAATTGGATGGGAGGGATTTGTCACCCTTTTTAGGAACTGGCTGGATAAGAGCAAATTTCCAAGCACAAGGAAAAACACCAGCGGAATAAGGAAGTGTAGAATGGCGACAAAGAATAAGAGTAAGCTCAAGAGCACAGGAATTGAGAACAATGGAGAAATACCATCAGGACTGGGCGCTTTCTTGGCATCAAGGCTGTTCAAAATTCTTCTGACATCCCTTTGACAGAAGAGGCACTTAGTGGAGTATCCTCGAAATGACAGGAGGTGATTTTACCAAGATTGCTCATACTAGAATTAGAAGTAAAGTAGCTAGTATGATGGCTTTTTCTTTAGCTTAGGTGGCAATAGAACCAATAGATTTTAACAGAATTGCGAGTAGAGACGGGCAAGATTTATGTCAACAGCTTTGGAAAGAGATCAGAATGCTCGACTACCATTTTGGATAAGAAACAAATTTTCTACTTTTAGCTGTTGAAAATCTAGTTTAACAGTATTTAACAGACTTGAATTCATTAATGAATATTTGCGTGGCGAGACAGTACTACGGTTTACAAAGACTACCCAAGAAGAGCACACCCTGTTTTTAAAAGTATTATTTGATCCGCTTTTATATTTCTCACCGTAAAAATCTTTGTTGAGTTGTATTGGTTGGAATAAACACTAAGACCACGAGGCATTAACATATCGTTGCTGTAAAATGCATGTATTTGTAACCAGCTTCTCTGTTTTTGCGATTACGAAAGAACACTTTGAAAGTGAAGCCATAAATATTTGTATTTTCTCACAATTTTTTGAACTGCAGCCGCCGAAGTTCTTGCGGTAATGGAAATACTTCTCTCCGATTAACTATTATATTTTCTAATACGTTCATCGATTTCCTTTTAATCTTCTCATTCATTATCTAACAGAATAAATTAAAGGAGATTCTCAGAGAGTGTCTCGTTACATCGACGAGACTTAATTCCCAGTTACGACTCGAAATAATCTCGCCATCCTCATTTTTTCTTAAATGCATTTATTGAGATTACCGTTTTCGAACGAACTCTTAAGAAAAATTCCTTAATCTTCTTAATTACACTTAATAACGTAATAAACATTAACTTATTTAAGTAATTAAACACTCGGGAAAGATAATGAGATTGGCCACACAGTTCTGGCTGCGAGGCAGTTAGATGTTAATAAGGTGTTCGTGAGACCACCTTATAATTCAAGAGAAATGTCCGCCTTTGAAAGAAAATCAGAAAAGGGCGCGCATTCCTTCCAGTAGTTCTGGATGCACTTCTCAATATTCAGGTAAGGTTTAATCTGTTTGTCGCCAATAAGAAATGAAACTTAATAGAAACGGAGAAGCAAAAAAACACCGTTCCGGTTTCGCTTCTCTGTTGTCGGAGGCCAAGGCAATTAAACTCAACAGAATAACATTCATCGCTATTCCCAACGATACTCTCATAACGAGTGAGATACGATCCTGTCCACAAGTAATTACAAAGAGAATTCAAATAAATGAAAAGATATGCGCAAACTGAATGCCCCGTTTTTTATTTGTTTTCGTCTTCAGAACAGCGTTGCATCCTTTATGGTACCGAATAGTTTAACAGTAAGGACTTGGACAGCGAAAAGGATTACCATAAGCTAGGCATGTGACGACATTTGAAAGCTACCAATCTTGTACTAATATAGATAAAGTTATATTGGTATTAATCGGTTGTATTGGCAATGATCGGCTAATTGCAACCTGGAATGAAGAAGACTTCAAAAGTTCCTTCAGTTGTCGAAGGAATTGAACCCAGACCTCTCCAACCAAGTGGCAGATGGCGATATATCGTGCCGATTAGGCTGCTGGGAAGGGCTTATAAGAAGAAGAGAAAATTTTATTAGCACTAAACGCTGGTTCAAATACAGCAATCAGCTAAGGAATAGAAATTTCAATTACTTGATAATATGTAAATTATTCCAAAATAATGCAAATCCAAATTAACATATTTTTGTATCTCAACTGATTTAATTTGGAGAACACGTACACTCAGTGACCACTGAATTATGACCATCCCATCCGCAATGGACTATGGTGCGTAGCTCCATAGTCCTCCATAAAAAGCCAAACAGCTTCATATGCTTTATAAAGTAGCAGTTGCGGGACGTAGTAGAGATATCACGGAGTTTCAAAAGGGAATGGTCGCAGCAACTCGTGCTTCTACACAGGAAACGGCACGTCTAGTCGGTTGCTCACGGCCACTGTGGTTAATTATCATTATAATCTTTATTTCTCCTAGGAGACACCCAGTTACAGCTACTGACCAGAAGGTGAAGATACATATTCAATTATGCTACAGAATGTAATACTATAAACAACATTAAAATACATGTTATCTGATTTACACAAGTGAAAAAAAGAATGGTGTCGAACGGTCAAACTTCCTCCGCCCATAGAACTGTAAAGCATTATGCAAGGTAGATGCTCGTGGTAAGCAAAGAGTGTAACGCATTGTACGAGCTCAACGGCAGGTCTCAGTGCGAGAGTTGACATCGCAATACAATATGCGGAATGCAAGAGAAATATTCCAAATTATGATGCGCCGCACACTGAGACGTATGGAGTTCCACAGCAGACGACCCAAGAAACACCCTCTCCTCATCGCTGATCATCGTCGAATGCTGTGGTTACAATAACACGCTGGTTGGAAATGGAGGACGTGAAACAAGTGTGCTGGTTGGATGAGTCCAAATACCTGGTGCAACATGCCGATGGACGCTTTTATGTCTGGTGCAATCAGTACGAGTCCACGGACCCATCGTGCATTTTGTCCACTATCCAGGGAGGTGGCAGTGGTTGCTTCATATTGGGCATGCTTTGCTGGCAAGAACTAGTACCCCTGGTGTGTATGGACTAACGTTTCACTGGTGATATCAACTGACAGCTCTTAGGAGACGATGTTTACATTTATTCCCAGACAGAAACGGAGCTTCCAAGGTGACAATGCGCCATGTCAATTGGTCCCCAATGTACACAAGTGGTTCGAGGAACGCAGTGAAGATATCACCCATCTAGATTAGCCTCCAAATTCGCCTGACATGTATCCAATTGAACACCTGTGGGATGTTTTAAAGCGGGAAGTGAGGCGTATGGACACGTAACCGTCATCTACTCCGGCACTGTGGAATACCTTCAAGCAACATGGCTGAAGATCCATACGGACACCTTCAGACATCTAGTGGAGTCAATGCCTATGCAAATAGTGGCTATTATCCGCGCGAACGAATGGCCCAACATGATTTTAGGTAGGTGGTCATAATTGAGTGATCACTCAGTGTATATTAAGAAAGAAAGAGAAGGGCTTAATCTTTCTGTCATAGGTAAGGGGCCAGATTTCTGAGGGTTTATTTACGGCCCAAGAGATAAGACGAATTGATCAACAGCTTCTAATAGTATATTTGCCTTTAGTCTTTTCATCAGCTGCATTGGAAATGTACACAGTTTGTGTTTATTAGCACATGTAATGATAGGCAGTTTCCCCCCTCTCTGAATAAGTGCTGAAAAGAGAAAGGGTTAAGTGGATTACTGCAGGATGGAGAAGTACAATTAATGAAGTCAAAGGCAGCAGCGTTATCAAGATATAAAAAAAAAAAAACGTTTGGGACCCTAAACAACTATATTGGGCGATAGGAGTTCGTAATGTGGAGACTCCAAAAACAGACTCCACTGTGTGTCATCGTCTCGAAGCATAACAGAAAAATTTTCAGAGCATATTTTAGCTGACACTAAATCACGTAGAATGGAATTAAGTCAAAATGATTTGTACTGCTCACGCTAATAATATCCGTTTTCACAACAAGTTCTTAATAACTTGTTTAGCGATTAATTTGCATTCTGCGGAAGCGAAAAACGCTATTCTTCTCCCTAAGATTATCTAACTATAATCGCCATGGAAGGGCCCTCAAGAATTCTCCCAATCTCCTGTTGAAAATTGGAGGAATTCTTGAGTGCCTCCTCATTGATCGAGCCGACCTCTCTAAACGAGAGACAAATAGCGAAACCACTATACTGTTATGATCCTCACAGATAATCAGATTGGGCGAAATAATATTTTTGATGTCTAAGTCAACTTTTCCCCAAATATCAATTATTTGGAGCTGTTTAGAGTTACAGAAATTATTCGCATGGTGCATTCAGAACTTTTCACTTCTGCTAATGGAAAAATATACAAGTTAATATTATTAAAGAGTAATTAAAATGAAACTGATTAAATTTAAATTCAGCTGAAATATATTCAAAATTCTCCGAAGTTTTAAAGCATTAAATTCTGGACTCATAAGCGTACGACCACCACATATTTTGCAACTCCTATTATTAAGGAACACACAGAAACGGCAAAGTTAGGTAAAATAAAATCAGGGGTGGCTTCAGAAAGCGAAGTTTCTTCGAGACAAATGACGTTGTCTCAAAGAAAGAATAAGCTCTCTGTCGGTGAAGACGTCTCTCTCAAGGAAGCGAAAAAGAAGGATCTTCATCCTTGTAGAGCTTACTGTTTAGACACTTGGTGTTTTTTCCTCCCGAAAAATTGAATTCTGAGAAAGTCATTACAGTAAACCTTAACAGGGTTATTACGTTCCTTTAGTGTGCCGCACTGCAGAGATCGCGTGTCACTAGAAAATGAACTTTACGATCGGCACAAGCCTACAGTATACATACCAATAACAGGAATATTTTGATACGAATTTAACATTTTCTTGCAGAGACATCCAACACCTAGTGGAAATAGGGCCAGGTTCGAATCCCGTCGATGGCGCGAGGAACTTATGGCCATTTTTACTTCATAACTGAGTTGGTCAGCCTCATACAAGGAACTTGTGTGAGGCTGACCAACTCAGTTGGCTGGCCCTAATATGACACTTTTAAAACAAAAAGCGCAATGGATACATCGTTCACATCAGAAGTAACATTTAAGAAAAGAACAATAACTCTTTCAAATTTATCACACTTTGCGAATGGCAGCATAGTACGAGGAACGCACGATGGGCTGCCATTTGCGAAAAGCAGCTGTGAAAACCGATATCCATTGTGAAGGAGAATACTTTGGTAGGATGGGGGTTGTAATGGGCAGACCAACTGATCTGATAACACACGAAGTAGCGATACTGGGATTCGCTGTTTCCCTCACGAAATAACAGAAAATAAGACATACAAAAAAGTAATCCAGGAGAACTTGTATCGCAATCTTGCTTGAGTGCCTCAACTCATGAGGATACCTAGCAAGAAAGAACAAACTGGGTAATCTCACTTAACCCGAGGCGGCAGTGAAGTTCATTTTGTATAACTGCTCAGTACTGCACTTTAGTAATCCATCTTCAACTTACAAGATTTCTAGTATTCACCGGCCTAAAGTCCCAACTATCCAATTCTGTTTGTATTTTATCTTCTGTACATTTTAGGTAGGTATCAAATAACAATTGTAAATATTTTTGTAAATCAATACTGTCCTTGTATATATTATTGTAACTGTCTTGTTTCACACATCAAGCTTGGAATGGACATGAATAAATGTGATAGGGTTGGTGGATTTGATGACACTCGATGTGTGTGTGTATGGCTATGATTTGCAACAATATATTTTTAAGGTTAGCCTTTTCTAAGGCTGGTTTTTCTTCATTACGTGGCCTAAACTAATAAATTGTTGTGGGCGAAACCAAAGTGGGGATGTTTAACATGTAAAATTTGAAAGCGAAATATTTTGGGATCGCTAACAGCAGCAAAGTATCGATAGCTAGAAGGAAAACTAAGTAATCTAAAGTTTTGGAGGATTTTCTAAGTGTTTAGTTAGCACGCATACACAACACGCTAATGGCCTTAAGCGGACTCAAAGTAAAGTAACCAATTAAGAAATAAATTAGCCACCGGTGTTGGAAACGACAACAAGATTGTGGTTAATGGATGCGAGATGCAACATGCAGACAGCACGCAACTGAGCTAAAACGAACCGAGACCAGGAAAATGACTGGAATGAATTAAACGGAGTTCGAACAAGACCTAACAAATAAAAATTAATAAATAATTATAATTGAAAGAGCATGAAGAAGAATAAATTAATATAATTGAAAGAACAAACAAGAAGTCTGCAATTGGAAAAAACCTCAGATATGATTAGGGAGAATGAATAATGAGTTCGGGTATGCAACTTGCAATTAATATCACAAATGAGACGGAATCAATGGCGTGGCCAACAGCAATCTTCAATAATGTTCACTAGTCGGGTAAAGGTGGCCGATATAAAGTAACTAAGATGAGACACAGATTGCGGCTCTCCCCCCATACCTCCTGAATTTAACTGGTTTCAAGACAAGATTCGTTCTTAGTGCGTGAAGAACATTGAACAAGGATCTTAGTCTAATAAACAATGTTAATTAGTTTAAATGGAATTAGAAATGGATTAACACTTTCACCATAACGTAAATCATTTAAATATTACTCTAAATTCTTGCAATTCATTTTAACGGAAGACAATTACTAATTATAATTCCAAATCTGTTCATATGCACAAAGGAATATAGCATAAACAGACGTGTCTGTTCATGTCGTAAAGTGAAATGGCAGAGGCATGCTGAGGGGGGATTGGGGGAATGTACAAAAGACAGATTCGATTAACTGGCCGAATGGAAGAAGCATAATAAAGCAGGTGTAAGATTTTAAGGAACAGTTTTATTAAGAAATTTCCATAAAAAAACATTTCTTTCCTTTCCAAACAGTGAAATTTATGTATTATCACTCTAATGCATTGTGATATATAAGGAATTAAAATTTTGGCTATATAAAAATGAATTCTGAGAAAACGTTAGTTTATAAATCCAGTTTGCATCCTAGGAAACTCCTAGGATGCTCATTTTATTCTAATAAGGCTCTTGTATGTGTTGTTTTCTCAACCATTTCCCAACAGATTTCACACCCGTTGAGTCAGTAAAAAAACTTAGAGAATAAACCGTTTTGCAAAATAAAAGTATCATAAAAAACGTGTGTTTTTCAGAATGCGACTACGCAGATGTTTTTGTCAACATTATTGGGAAGTAGCAGATATTTCTCAATACTGTTTATGATTTGGAGTAGACAATTTTCCGAACTGGGTGTACAGTCGTTATTCGATATCTGAGCTGTTAAAAAAAAAGAAAGAAAACGAAATAGTTTGAAACCAAATATCTTAATTCCCTGGAACTCACGAAGCGTCGCATGCTCAGGGAGAAATGTAGTTAAATTGATTTTATCATTCGATATTTATGAAAAGAAAAAGTGACTTAGAAGCATATAAACTAATATTGTTTTTTTTGCAGTGTTTGAAAGTTTATGATGTAAAATGGGAAGCGATTATTCAGCTTTTGTTTTGTACATTTCGTCTCTTAATGTTAGGGGTTTTACGAATGTTTGAAGTTCAAAAAAACTCAAATTCGATCTTCATGCAGAATGCATTTTTGTGAATAAAGTATTGAGCTAATCTCCATCGGGAGTACAGAGACTCAAAAAATCACACTTGGCGAGTTCTGTGCGGATATGAAATGTCGATTTTTTAATAAACAACTGATTTTAACTTTATTATACACGAGTTCTACGCCACATTCCATTATACGTTAAAGTTTATTTCACAAATACAAAAAGAGATCAGAAAGTTCCGTAATAAGGCAAATATTCGCACAAATAACATTAAATTCTGACTGCAAATCGAAAATTACCTCTCCTATCGTCTACCTTTGCTTATTCTGAAAGACAGTTTGGATAAATTTCTAGTTAAAGAATCCTTAGAAGCAGTGGAAAGTAAAAAGATATAACCAACCACCTGATGCACTTCGTTTATGCTGTTCCCGAGTCCAAGATAGAAGTATGACGGATTAGTGTAAAAGATTAACAAGAAATTACTCTACTCATAAATATTCCCCCCATTGTTTGTTAATCTTCTTTAACCTCCCGAATCCGTAATTACTTCCTTTCTCATCAGGAGTTAGAACAAATTGTTCTTTTTTCACCATTTCTCTTTATCTCCTCAAAAAGAAACAAGTAAATAAACCGTTAATCACCTTAAAATTTAATCTCAATCTCAGTACACCAACTAAATGAACTTCTGACCTCCGAAGAAGCAATCATGACTTAACTAATTAAATTTCTAGAAATAATCAAGCAGCGTTAATAAAATACTGAACGTTTCCTTCCAACGAGTAATTCCCTGGAAGAGCAGCAATCTTTCCAGAAAATTTCTTGCAGCAAGCATTCGAGTTCATATTGATTTTATATGCGGTGGACTATGTTATTAAAATGGACGTGACTGTAATAAAAAAGTTCCCTTCGACCGTCAACGAAACTGTTGTGTGTTTTGCCTCAGTGTCGTCTGGAAAGCAATTCACATCAAGTTCGATCGGCGATTTCTGAAGCAGGAAATCAAAACTGGTTTGGTTAGTCTATAATTGAGTAAAATGGATACCCTAATCTGATTATAGAGGCATATCACTCCGGATGCAAGTATCCATCAACAGCAATGATTCTCTCCAGAAGAAGAAGTTGGCATTTTGTCTCTTTAGTGCCGTTCATCTCCATAACACTAAGACAGACAAACAGTAAATCGGTGTCTGTTAACATAAGACACGCATCGTCCGTTCTGAAGGATTCAGCAAAGAGTTTGTTATTTCAGCAAAGAGTATATTTTCTGTAACACGACAAAAGACAAGTTAATCAAAGCAAATCTCGTTAAGGTCAATTTTGGGGATATCATATAGATGGACTGTTTGAATATGCGCCAAGCAACTAAGACCATGAGACGTCAGCATATTGAGTCTGTAAATTGCGTGGATTCTATAGTCAGCTTGCAGGATGAAAATACAGTTTTTTGATAAGAAACTCCATTCGACTCCGATCGAGACCAACTAAATGGACTACAGTGTGATAGAAGTCCACAAAAATTCCTCCTGTCAAGGGAACACTGGCCATTTCCACAGGGCGTTCACGGACTCAGATATCAACCATTGTGCTAGTTTCCATGTATACATAATGCTTAACAGTTGGGCATTTTTCTGAAAGAAACCATCTGAACTACTAAACAAAATATTTTAGAGGAATTAGGTAACTTTATTTAATTTCTGTTTAGAAAATTTTGATCATTCCCTATGCTACGCTATACTAATTCATATGTTTGCAGCGTGTTAAGTCTGTACCAGTATGGGATCGTTTTGCATTTTGTACGAGCTGAAAAACCCCGATAATTTGCTGGTTAAAACAATAATTCCTCCAAGAGAGCTATAGAAAAGTAGACATGTTCGCGCTATTCGTCTCATATAGCTGCTCATGAAAACGCAAATAGAAAACGTTGTCGTCCATTAAAACCAATTGAAATGGCGTACGATGAGTAATGTAGCCAATGCACGTAAGATGTTTCTAATTGAGTGATTCCCAAATTTTGGTCACACTTGGAGTTAAAAGATGTAATATAATATCCTCGCACACCTACATGATGATATCCATTGAAGTAGATGTAGTTTTTCCCTCATCTTACGGCAGGTCGTGGAAACAGCACCAAATGTAGTTGCGAATTGGCAGAAATCGTAGGGGCCTTTGTGTCTTCTTTGATGGTAGGAGCCAAAATCTTCAGCGTGTTCTTGATTTGCATCAGGTGAGAAACAGGTATACACTACTGCGCAACTGAACAAAGAAAACAAATAATTGGTTTCGGTGCGCCATCCAAGGCCTGGTCTGCCTCCACGGGGCTAAGTGTGGGCAACGTTGGGCCTCAGTAGGAGTCCAGCGGTTAAATGACCAGATGAACAATGGTATACGACATTACACATGCACAATATCCATACACTTTTAAATCTTTGGCCTCAACAGTGTTCTGTTCCACATGACAATGTATACTACGCGGAGATGGGGGAAACCCCTGGTGCCGTTTAACACGAATACACTTTACATTCAAGAGATGTGGGGACAAGTGAAAACAATTTTTTCTCTGCTTTAGACCCTGGTTCCTTTGCAACAGCCATGGCTGGGCTAGTATACTTGCGTCTCTGCTGGTGCAATTCATGTCTCTCCTTGAAGAGCCCGAAGGTATACTTCAAGAGCATGTATTTCTCTGTCATTTAATAAAGAGACTGCATTAATGAAAGCTAGGGTATACGTAAATTTTAAGCACCTTTTAATAGATGTGGTGGAGTGGTTTGAACAGCCATTTCCTAAGTTAGAATTAGCAGATTAATTTCCTATTGAAACAAATTTTTATGCAACAGTGAGATCGTGAGAAGCCATCAAGCATTTCTATTCCAAATGAACCTTCCACTACAGTTGTTCTTTAAGAAACAGCATTTCATCTCTCAAATTCGGTGAACTTTTATTTCGCTACGATTGTGGGTATACCGAGAAGTGGCCAGAGAAAAGCGCGTTAATGATGAAAGAACGCCTAAGTAAATAAGAATCTTGGAGAAGGAAAGAAGCAGCGGAAATCAATTCAGTCAGACAAAAGAGATCAATTATAATGCACGAAGACACCTTTGTATGAGTTGCAAAATAATTATGGTTGAAAGCGAAGTAAGGAGTCGTAAATTAGTTAGCAAACGGGAACTGTTTGCCGTATTCATCAGTACCACCATTCTATAATTCTCTCAGTAATTAGCCAAACATAAGACGTTTTTTACTTAACCATTTAATAAAAGTTATCCGAGACTAACGCCACAGTTTTCATTTTACACCTAGTGGAGCGTTAATGAGCCGTAGTTGCCTGCGAAGTGGGGGGGGGAGAGAGAGAGAGAGAGAGAGAGAGAGAGAGAGAGAGAGAGAGAGAGAGAGAGAGAGAGCATCGCGAAATGCTTCATTCAAACGACGGAAATCGGGCCTCCGCAGTGATTTAATGGACTCCTCGTTACCGCAGTCACTTAGAAGTCTTTCTTCAAAGACGGAACATAACTGACACGCAAAATGAAGTATTGGCAAATATCAAGGCTCCGTTACTTTCGTATTCTGAGATCATTACCTGTCCCCTTCGTGAGGAATACGGAAAGATTTCGCAACCGACGATGCCACCCTATTGAACAACTAATGGGAAAGAAACCACCAGTCCAAAATGATATAAAGGGGGAAAAAATATTTTGTCCTTGTTCTTCGACCTGGAATTGCCAAGGTCTTAGAAATCTTTGGCAACATAATGGAACTTTTAACCAATGAAGTAAGAGAAAAATCTGTGTATTCTTTAGTGGAGAAGTGATGTTTTGCTCTGGTGATTCTGTTCTCCTTAAAATGATAAGACACTGGCTCGCCGTGGTATTTTAGCTCCGACGACTGCTCTTGGCAAATGTGCAATAAGAAGGCGGAAGCCTTATTCACGTGACAGTACTAACCACATAGCGCCTCGAATTAAATCAATTTCTCACTTAATTGCATCTGTATTTTCTTCAGAAAGAAGTGATACGCCCAATGTTTTTCTCCGGCACTCTCTGCTTTCTGGGGATGTCATTATCCATTCCCGTTGCTGAAGTGGAACACTTTCTATCAGCACAACAAAAATTAAAGCCATTTTTATAATGTAAGGAAATTGCACCGCATTTCCATTCACTTTCCATATGTGACGTGTGTGGGTATTTGGGGTATTCACGGAAGAATTTTAATGAAATGTTTTCATAAAGAAATAAAAGGGAAAGAAACAGTGCCGCGAGGAACTCGTGGAATGTCGATCTGCCAGATAACGCCAGGAAGGAGTGTTGATACTGAGGAGAAGTTTAAAATAACGCTAAGAATAAAGACTAATAAGAATGCTTCGCTTTCTCAGCGTTGATATCTTTGTGTGTTGTGTTTAAGTTCAGATAATTAGGAAGAGTATTATTTATTTAAAGACCAAATGAGATCTGGAAAAAAATGCAGATCACATCCACACAATACGTAGCGTTATTGGTAATATACAGCGAGGTATTACTGCATTTCTGGAATAATTGGTTCAAGGATCCCTGGGTGCCTTTTGGAAATTCATCTTGAGGTAGACTGTAGACTAAACGAACTAATTGTGGGAAGGGGTGCCCGCTGTTGCCGAAAGTCGGTTAAATCGAATGTATTTTAAAAACATATATTAATAACGAGCTTACAATGTACAGGATGTATTAAAATGCTATTATAACGCCACTAAAACTTCTGTTAGAAATATAAAAATAAATTTACGACAGGAACCAAACTTTATTTTAATTAAAAACGTCAAAAACTATACAGTCTATATAATGGAGTGTTTCCACCATTTTTTCCCTTAAAGCTCATATAAAGTTGTTTTCAATGTGAACATTAGTTTTTTTTTTTTTTTACTTAAATCCATTTCAGAGGGGAAAAATACTTTAAAATTCTTAAAACTCCATTGAATAAAAATATACAAAAAACGTTAAAAAAGATACATAATATTCAATATTGATATTAACTTAATTGAAAGAATCACAATTTTCAGATTCAGAAACAACTGTCATATGGAGGGAGAGGTTAATTCCTTGCTGGTAGAGGGTTCTGGTGATACAGGTCCAGTTGATGAAGTGGTCTTGAAGAAATCATCAAGCTACAGTTGCCTTGGTGCTGCTTCCTTATTACCGTAGATCGAAATTCTGTAAAATGTTCATAATAAGGAAGCACATCAAGGTCTGATGATGATTCAATATAATGTATGATGTCATCTATATGTTGTCTTATATCAGACAATTTAAAATGAGGTGCAACTGATTCTTCGTCTTTGTCATCATCATCCTCTTGTTCTCCATGAAGAAGATTTTCGCAATCTCTCCCTCAAAAAAAAAAAAAAATTGATAGTCCGTATCACCTTCACCACTGTCCCACAGCATTCTCAGTTGCATTTTTGTTGCCGGCCCTCAGAAGGGTATCCCGAAAATTAGACGCTTCAGCTCTCTCAAAGTCCAATTCAGGTTCTACGTCGTACAAGAACATCTTCCAAGCATTGGCCAAGGTTTCAAGCAGCTGTTAAGTTGAAGATAGTAGATCTGATGTTGTATGTATGTAAATTTTGCTGTGTCCTAGTCCCTCTTGTATCTTCTTCTGCTTCTTCCAAAACAACCATCACCTCTTCCAAAAACTTCTTATACAACCTCTCAGAAACTCGAGTTTATGTCCAGCAAAAGTGGCAACTCTCCCAGAGAAAACACTCAACTTATGGACATAATGCACAGGGGTGGATGAACTACTTGTTCTCGGGTAACACCAATATGAAATTTTTTAAATTATTTTTTTTTATTATTTTTATGGTATTTATTTTTATTACCCCTCTAGAGCCAGCTCTAAAACCCAGCTAAAAGGGCGTACTGAAAAGCGAACATAAAAATGCTAGTCCAATTTTAACATAAAATCAAAATTTCAGCACAAATATGACATAAATAATCGGAGAAGACAATCTAAACTTTAGGTAACTCTTATTTTTATTTCAAACTTATTTCTTATTCTTGTATAATAATATAACTTCCATACATTACTTTACTTCGGTGTAGTAAAATAAATCATTGTTTTAGACACAGATCTTGTATATTGTCATTTGGATCTTGATCTGTTTTTGCATTTGAATAATTTCGTGTGTGGACAGTATTTGCATTTGACTTCTTCCCTAGATTTCGCCTTAAACTGACTAGTTTTTATAATTAGTTTAAATATCAGTTAATCTATGTAATAAATGAATGATGACAACGATTATCCAGAGGAAACAAATCAATCACTTAAAACTACAGTGTACTTTAGTTTCCCGTTTTATTCTTTATGAGCTTTCTATTTTTAGATGCAGCTCGTTTGATTAAAAACTAAATGCGGAATTTACCTCATTAAATCTTCAAATTATATTTGAGAATTAATATTCTTCAAAACTTTTGCGTAATCCAAGTAACTTTAATAGCTTGTGACACGGCACTCAAGAAAAAATAATCCATTATCACCGCTTCGATGGGCAAGCCTATTTTTTTTTTTCTACACGTTTACGCCTGGGTGGTTGTGTGTATAATTATCGCATCCATTATTCACCTTTTCAACGCCTACAAGGATGAAATACTGATAACCATTCACCTGGATTTGAAGAGAGGTGATAAGAAAACCCGCAGTGGGAGTCGAAAAATCTGACGTAAAACGATGATTTCAAACATTTTTTCCTGTTTCTATGATGAAATATTTGTTCTATGTGATGAAAGTTCGCCAAGTAATTTTTCTTGGCAGTGAAAAGTAAACTAGATATGTTACCTGTCTCATCTCTTGAAAAAGGGATTACAAGCTGCGAATCTTCTAAGAGGGTTATATTTCAACTTATACTTTGTTGCTTGTGGAAGAGGTCATGGAACTTGATGATAAGGAGTCGAAGATTCTTGGAATAAAGAGGAAACCACAACCCTGTAACCTTTCATGGCTTATTTATTAAAAAATCTGACTGAAGGAAACTGCACAAAGGAAGATGAGGATGGCGGCTAATTATATTTACAATTTGAATATTCCATATGCATCTCGCATAGATCTAGTGATGAGCACAAACAAATGATTAATAATCAGTTATTTAAATAGTTAGCCGAGTGGGTAAAGTACCTGCCCGGCAACCCAAAGGTCGCGGGTTCGATTCTCGCCTCGGGCTTGGATCATAGTACTGCAAAAACCTTGGGAGGTGCAATATGGCCACAGAAGCCGATGCGCCAACAACTACCAAATCAAAAAAAAAAAAAAAAAAAATTTAAATAGTCAAATTTAACCGATTATGCAAATCATTCGATTATGAAATAGAAAACAATAGTTAAAAATAAAAACGAGTGTGGAGGAACTCGAACTGATGTTATCAAAACAAAAGTTTTAGTACTACGATTTCAATAATCAATTATGGAAATACTATAATCTAGTATTTCAATTATGACCCTTCTATTATGCCCATCGCTACATAAATCTCCTCAAAGTATAGTTAAACATTCAAATAACGAAGCTACAATTCGGCTTTCATAACGAGTACTTTCCATAACTCCGATTATTTATTATAAATGGTAGCTCTATTAATAAAATAAAGGAAGTAGGTTGCGAATCTAGCTCTGTTATCTAAATATCAGAATACATCCGAATATTAAGGAGGAAGTCAAATTTTAGATTTGAAGTCGTGAATATCTATAAACAACTTTTTTCCTTCGCTCACCAACCGTTAAACATTCAAATAATGAAATATATGTTTTAAAAAATCATATTGAGGTCATCCAAGAACAAATTTACGAAGGCCACCCGTAAATTTCGCGCATTCGCTGGTTGATATTCCTGTTTTGCTGAACGAATTCCCTGAATTTTTGGGAAAAAATCTTTTATCCACGCCTGAGACCGACTAACTTGGCCACGTAGTGAAAACAATCCCAGAAAAAGTTTCTCGCCTCATTGGAGGGATTCGAACCCTAGCCTTTTCCACAGTATCGGCAGGACGGTGATTATAACCGTTGATTATAACATGTACTACCGCGAGGAGGGAGGAAGTACATGTTAGGTACAAAGCACAGATACCCACTTAAAATAAAATCTGTAAATCATCCTCCAGATGGCATAAGTGCTCGCCAAGAAATAATCCACCCCCCTCCATATATACACACACAAAAAAAAAAAAAAAAACGCGTGTGTACCTTGTATGCAAGAAAAATGTTTTATTTTATGTGAAAACGTCCTTGGCTTGGAAGAAGTTAGCGAAATCCAAGTCAATAGCCTAATTAGCCATTTGATTGTAGCCATTTGTTTAATAGTATTACGTCGCAAGCAGCTTTCTTCAGTTACTACCGCAAGAAGTATGATTGCAACAATACAAATATTTGTCATATGACTGCAACAATTTCTTTTTTCGTCTCGCATTTTCGTTACATTCCATTGTTAGGCGCCGCTATAGATGTTTTCATATGAAAAAGGAAATATACATATTAACATATCGCTAGATGTGTTTCTTAATTTAATAGGATTCACTGAAAACAGATATTAAATAATTAAAATGATATTTAATTAGCATCGGAAAGAAATCCTTTATATATTCTTTCAGAAACTACAACACTGCACAGCAGTCATCCCATAGTAGTCCGTTGGCTGGTTGAGTTTGACCAACGAATAGATATGTCTGGGACCTCGCTTCATGTCCTTATTACAATAAGCCAATCAACTGAAAACTGCAGAAGAATGTACACGTCTAAAATAGTATCAAATAGTAAGCCAAAAACAAATTGGCAGTCTTCATTTTCAATTTTCTGTCTTGACAGTCTTTATTTTCTGGATATTGGAAATTTTTCCAATATCCATAGATATTTCCGTGAATAAAATCATCCCTGTATGCCTATATAAATATGCGACTGAGTAGCATCGAAGAGTGGGCAAATCGGAATACAGAATTCAACTATGCCGAAATTGAAAACTCAGATATGCGGGGCTGTGGAGCTTTATAAAGATAAATGGAAAGGAGACTGATAACGCGACACTCGAAAATCGGTTGTGCCACTTTGTACACCTTCGGAGACAACGAGACCAGCTACGGTATCCTAGCAGAATGTTGCGCATGGAAACGAGGTGTAAACAAACCTCAATACATTATTATTATTGTATATAGTTGAAAATATACTTCGCGGACAGAGACGAAAATCGTTCGCACATGCGCATTATTTGTAACCATTTCTGTCATTAAAAAAAGAAAAGACACGCAGCGAATATGCTCTTACGTATATCACATCTGGAAGTACATTCTTAGGAGAAATTTTCTGCTCGATAATAACTTGGGTGTTTACTGTACCTGACACTGTTTGTTATCGTGTTCCTAAGTTTATCCTATCCAATAATGAAGCTGCTCTTAGACGCAATGCAGAAAGAAAATTAAAATAATACAGTGGATCCTGTAACGCCCGTAAATCATGTGAGCTTGTAACACCTCCTATGCCCTCTTTCCAAAAGTGATATGGAAATGCCTATGAAGCTACTCGTTGAGAAGGTCATTTTCACATTAATATCTATGGGTCGTCTTGAAAATAAAAGAAAGAAAACAAAATGACCAACTCTATTAATACGTTCTTGTCATGAGAATTTCTATTGCCAAGAATCTCCTCCAGTATACACTAAGATTCACGTGAACAGAAAAATGAAGCACACAATAGAGGCAGATATTACACACGAGCCTATCGGAGTGCTCAGTAGTTTACTGCAGCAGTCTTGAATACGAAATTGCGGTTTTCTCAATGCAAACACGAATTCCCAATATGCGTAATTTGTTGAGATCTGTGAAGGTCCCATTAGGAGGAAGTCATCACTGCCTTTGCTGTCTGAAAGTTTTCCGTAACGTATCCCAGTTTCGTGCCAACAACTGCGTAGATAAATTGTGAGCTGCCATAATTTGAAAGGACGTCCCGAACGATGATTGCATTGCTTTCGTCCTTGTGCGGGCGAAAGCAATGCAATCATCGTGTTTCTTAGCTCCAATTTTTCCGTGACCCAAACAACGAATAATATCTGCTCTCAGCACTGCAGCTGCAGAACGTGTAAAAGCACACCCATCAATTTTTCATTTATGCAAGTCTAGCACCCACCTTGACGTTGTTTTACATACATAAATAAATTCTACTCTTTCTGTTGTACAAGAGGGCAAGAACAACAACCCTTCATCGCAAGAGGTTACGAGTTTTATTTTTAGAATTCAAAATGCTTGTAAATATTATTAAGGCATTTGGAAGACAAGAATTAAAATAGATAAAACAAAGGAATAAAAATACAAGCAACATCTACAGAATTAAACATCATGTTAGAGAGGACTTTGTTCCGGAATGTAGCCATGATGATTCCTCTATAATTTGGAGGAGTGGCCAAATCCAGCTTATAACTCCATCAAGACGTAGTTCATATCAGAGAATGTATCTGTCCATGTTCACTTAGATGGTTATCACGTGCTTAGCGAGCCACTATACTGTAGAATCTCAATTGCTCCAAGATTGCTTAAGAACAGACACTCACACTAGGCGTGATTGCTGTGATCATCGATCACCTCAGCTAACAGAGGTTAGATGTGGAAAAATGGAAACACTTTCATATTTTAATATTGGTTGTAAAATACGGACTGTGGTCCTCTTTGGAAGTTCACAAGAACATTGCGCAAGTAAGAGAATTTTGGTCGGTAATTAACCACCCCTCGGAAAGGCCCAGTACATCAATTAATTGGTAGAAGAGAAATAGTTAAAGCGAATGGAGCTTGTTCCTCGATGAACCCACTTTCCGGAATGTAATTAGAATGGTCTGTTCTTGGGAATAGTTTTTAGGACTGGTGCTGGCTTTCATAATAGATCCTGCTGTGGTGGATCTTGAGGTTGATTATTGCGTGTATTTAGGAAACGCTCTTTTAACATTTCGTAATGAAATATCCAGTAGCTTTATATGATCCAGTTCACGTGTTTTGTGTATTCTAGGACCACAAGTGAGCCACTTTTCAGGAAACAAATGCGACAGAGCATTATTGTGGTGAAACAACCAATCTTTAGAGTTGTACTTTTCTGGTTGGTCTTCTTCGAACTGCATCTCAGAACTTCAACGTAGAACTTTATTAATTGATTATCCCTCTGGATCATATTTGTGGTTAGGAACGCCCTTATAGTCAGAAAATCCGAACAAAGTGAGTTTTGTTTAGCTTCACATTTTCCACACTTTTTTTCATCGTTGGGGGAAGAGTATTCCACTGGAATGGCTGCTGTTTGGGATAATATCCGATAGCTGCGTTCACGTTTTTCCTCTTATAACGTCACAAGCTTTGTGAAAATGGGCCTTCAGTTCAAAATTTTCATTGAAATGGAATGACACATGATCTGATAGAAATGCAAACATCTTCAACGATTTCACGAGCAGTTAATCTTCGGTCATTTCTAACCAAACTTGCGCTTAGAAATGATTCCATGTTTTGCTTAAGTAGTGGGCCGTCCATATCGTGGATAATTTTCTATAGTCTCCCTATCTTCTACGAAACGATGGGGCTAGTCGGAAACTTATACACGACCATTTACAGTGGCCTCATATATTTTAAGAAGATTAAATGTTGATCTTAAAATAGCAAGAAGATTCACTTGCAATTTTTCCGATTTTAAAGTAAAATTTAAAACAAAAGTTGTTCACTGTACTCCAACATTTTGAAACAGGACAGGATGCAAAAACAGTCTTCCTTATCGCCTGACAATAACAGAATGCTGCAAACGAGTGTTATTATTTATTAGTTGTTGGCGCATCGACTTCTGTGGCCATAATGCACTTCTCTTACTGCAAACGACTGAACACCTTACTATGTGGGATGTAAAGATAATGATTACAGACCTCGTAATCATTAATAATCTCATATACATAACGAAATAGACTGTAATCTCTGGTGGTCCCATAACCATAAAACAAAACAGACCAAAATATAACCACGATACAACTTTGCAAACACGGATGGAACGTTTCAATGAAATATTCATCTCTACTGTCATCAGAAAATGCAACTTCATAGAAATTATCAGCAAGTTTTTCGAAATCGGCCTTAACGTTTCTACTTTTCGACCATTTTCACAATACGTGTAATGAACAGCTGAACTGCCATCGGTTCTCCATTAAATATTTGCGAAGGGATAATAAAACTTTCTAAGAACACACAAACCTTCATACTGTGAAGTATGAAGCAATAAAAATCATGTTTTGGTTGTTTTATGGATGTGACCCCGGCTGCTAAATCGATAAAATTTAGCGGGAAAAATAACACCACAGCAAACAAAAATATTTGACTGGGTCAATTCCGGGTCACATCTAATCATAAGAGGGTTACTACTATTCTGCATAACTACGCCACCAGGACCGCTCCTCCAATGATTGCTGATATTCGCACTTCGATTCCAAGTAATCTGTCCACCTTCGAAATCATTCGGTGATGTCGCGTGCCTCTTTCCCTTTCGCAGATGTTCCGTAAAGAGCCACTGAGAATGTCCGCTGTCAGCTTACGCGCACAACTTTGGACATGTGACATTGGAAGAACGCAACGTTAGATTCGATTTTGGCACGTTCCTAATTTATTGGGAATGATGGAAACTCGAACTTCATTGTACAGGAATCACATTACATATCTAACAAATAAGTTTACTTAAAAATGGAGTATGGGGGAGGAAGAAACCTTTTTTTTAAACTACATTGAATGAGATAGAAAAAAAAAAGGATCATAGGATCCATCTGCATTCAAGTAGAAATAGTACCGGTAAAGTCACTGTTCTTTAGATTAGCTTCGTAGCAATTAATAAGGCGGTTGGCATGGTAACCACAAGATTGTTCGCATATTTAGGAGTCGGTGACCCAAACTTTCTATCCATTAATTGCACTTGACCGCATTAAGCGGTTTGACTGCGAGATGCTGTACATTAACTTCCTCTCACGGTGCCTTGTTGGCGCCTTTACGGTCATTAAATATTTAATTTCTCTGCACTTAATCGCAGTACAAAAAAAAAATCCATTTTACAAAGATAATAACAGGAACTGCCATTTGAGATATCTAACAAAGTTGGTATTTCATTCAAAATGTACGCCAACTCTTCTCCTCGTGGAATTGGATCTAAAAATTGGATACAAAATCTAAAAGGAAAGAAATTTATCCAAACTTATTTCCAAAAAGTTAATGTTATCGCATTTATTTTGTAAATAGAATACTTAAGATCCATTCCACATTTGCCCACCAAAACCGCCTTTTGACGGAGCCCGCTATTCGAGAATGAAAGGGCTTCGTAGTTATTGCAGAGGATGTCTCAGTCTCCTAGAATGCATCAGCATCGATAAAAGCCAGTGAGCATTATTAACTGGTCCAAACTTGGTTTCCATGGTAACTCTCACGTCTTATTTGGCCGCTAACTTAACCTAATTATAGACTCTCGGAAACTCTCTCGTACTTTTAAACAAATATTGTCACCTATGAATTCCAGTGACCTAATAGACAAAATAAATAATTAAGACCCAAAATTCCTCTTCCAATCCATCACTAAGGGATTCGAGTGGGTGTTATCCGTAAGGATTGCCCCTATTGGCGTCGCAAAAGTATTCCAATTACAAAAGATTCGATTTCTATCATGGCTGAATACGATGAAAGTCACATATGCAAAATAAAAAGCTTAGGTTGATCTGAAGAACACATTGTTTTTTTTTTTTTTTTTTCATTTCTGGAAATTTGTTCCAGGCGTTGTGTTTTTTACCTCAAGTACAGCGAAGACATTTTTTTTTAAAATTCGTAATTTTATCTATGTACATTAAAGATATGATTAACACTTTGCCATGATACGCGATTATCAAGAACAGTTTAGAAGCTTTAGCCATGCATTTTTCTGCGTATTTGTGTATTTGTTTGTTATACGTTTTTAATAATTTCCGCCACCAGAGGAGAAAGTGACACTGTAAACATGAGATGGAATACTTAACTTAGGATTAGATTTTAATATCTGAACTTAGAAATCTACAGATATTGTTCTATGTGCTTTCCTTCACATTCTGATGACATTGAGGATGTTGGCTGCACTCTGTAAGGACCCGTCCTTACATTAATTAATAAAAATGGTTAAATATTATGAGAATTTAACTGTAGTACGAATAGTGGTTTTCTGGTACAAACAACATGGATTAAGAAACACTGGAATTCAAAAATACCTTCCAGTCACTCTCTGTTTAGTAGTAGCTTGTTTGTATGGAAGTTCTTTGACGAGTGAGTGAAAGTAATATACCATGACAAATCCCCCATTAAGACAGAGGCAGATGCACCATAGAAAGGGCCAAGAGTGCTTAAGCTGGCCCTCCTAAAGATTTCACGGTGAAACGCTATTAGAGGTAGGCGACGTCACCAGGTGTGCGCGCGTGAGGTCACGGGAGGAGCTGTGACGCTTCTCAGTTGACCTGAACTTCCGCTTCTCTTTCTGGATTGTTCTGGTATGTTCGAGGTCCACGGAAGTTGGGACACAAAGAAAAAGAAGACCCGCCCACGGAAGAGGAGAGGAGACAAATGAGAACACAGGAAAAAGAATGTGCAGATCTCCTATTGGCCAGGAAGAAAATAGAGGGAATTTTGAGAGGGAGCATTCGGGTAAAGTTTTTCGTGGCATTCGGAAGAAGTTTTCGTGAGATTGAGAAGAAGTTTTCGGAGGAGTCGGAAGAAGTTCTCGGCGCGGTCTGGAGAATGATTTGAAGGAGCTGGAGAGCGATACAAAGCAGAGCAGCAGTCTAGTTTGGGTGATAGCTGCAGACCTGAGGTAGATGGAAGCAGTGATAGAAATTCTGCATATCCCGACTGCCAGTAGGAATGTTCACCTGTAAACATGGAAGCCGTAGTGAGGAAGAAGGAAGAATCACACCCTGAGAAATATAGGCAAAGCCAGTCGAATGAGTGGTCGAACCATTGACCTACTCGAAAACCCCTCTATCCACGGAAGAAGAAATGCTGACCGGTAAAGAGTATGCGACACTGATTGATTCCAGCCGTACAGTATCCGGTAGGGAAACACCGTAATCACCGAGACCCCCATATGAGCGCCCCCGCATTCCAGTACCTGAATGACCGATATGAAAGGAAGCCGAGCAGGGAGGAAAGTTCCAGGCCAAACACGTAAGTGCTAGAGAGTTTATCGACATAGGTGTACTTAATTTATTAAGGAGAGGACTTTAGGAGAAATAGATATATATAGAAAGGAGGGAGGTTTAAGTAATGAATATATGAATAAAAGTGTAAGGTATTTAAGACGGACGTAGCCTATAATTTGAAGTGAAGCTCCTCATATTAATGCTTGCTGGAAGGAGAGGGTATAACAGATAACTGAGAATTGATTAATGTTGGGAAATATTTTTATAATATGTACGAAATTGAAGGTTTAAATTTCAATTTATTATGAGTAGATGTGTGGAGAGTATTTCTGATTTAAGTAGGGGCTAATTAATAAGTGAAATATAACGGTATAGAGGATTATCTGTTCTGAAGGGTAATGTTAAATTGAATTGATTAATATTTCCTGTTGACCTAATTGCAGAAAGGGTGTCTGATTGAATAAATGCAATTTTCTTACAAATTGAGACACGAACTCTGAAGGTTTTTGTGAGCCAGCTCATTGGCTGGTAGTTGTTGATTTATTATACAGACTGTTCAGAAGAAGAGTGGGAAGAATCTATGTAAAGTGTATGACACGACCTATTGAAGTCCCTGTAAAGAACATGAAGAGACACCATGTCATAATGAATAATAATGTGTATTAGAATAGGATATCAGATGATGAAACAATTGAGTTTGAACAAGATATTTACACATATAAAGGTTAATGAATTAACAAGTCACCAGCCAAATATAGTTTGACCAATACTATTGCTAATTTCTGTATGATATGTTAATAAACATTGTTTTATTTTACATTCATGTGTTGGAGTCTGTCATTCCGAAACTCAGCCAATCCTGTGGAGAAATACTTAAAATAATTAAGGTCCCCTACGAGTCAGGTAATCTTCTGAGAACAAACAAGTCAGATGCTAAGTGGGAGGATTGGACTAGGGGGATATACATATAAAAAAGGGGATAAATTATAATAATTAAAATATAAAGAAAATTAGGGCAACCAAGAAAAACAATAATACCCACAACACCCCCACAATAAACAAGTCCCACCCCCACAATTGGCGAGCGTATGCCAGGATAATTCTGCACAACGGAAGGCTGAGTTCAGAACGACAGGAAAATATATATACATGTATATATACATGCAATCCAGTTGCTGAAACTGATAGAAAAAATTCAGCTGGCGAGCCAGAAAGCGTAAGTTAGAATTATATATGTATTACTGAGTTGATTATTGTTGAATGAATTTTAGATGGAACAGGTAAATAACGGTGGATTTTAGAGACAAGTATTGATTTAGCGTTGAACTGGAAATTATTATTTATGTATAATTGAATTAATTAGTGAGACCGGACAGGGAAACCTCAAGGATAGATAGGTAAAAAATTAATAAGTTTTATAATTATTGGGTGTTGAAATTTTACTAATTGATTATTGATCAAGCAGGTAAATGTTAATGGTAAATTGAATTAGATTATCTAATATAGTTAAAGAATTGTAGAAAGATTAATCGGCAGACATATTAATTAGTTAAAGTTGATAGCTAGAGATTAATAAGAAAAAAAAAATAAATAAATAAAATAAAAATGCCAAGAAAGGGTAGGAAACGCGGCGAGGACTGCGAAAATTTTGGGGGCCACAGTGACGAACAGGAAGGCCAAGAAAAACCAGAGGTGAGAATGGTAAGCGGGGTAGCAAAGGGGTCAGGACAAATCAAATACAGCAAGTATTTGAAACCATTTAAGGGGGAATCAGGTGAAAGAGTGGAAAAATTTATTAATAAATTAAAGCTAATTAAGGATAAGGAAGAGTTAAGCGATATGGATGTCATAACTATAGGGGAATTTAAATTAGAAGGACAGGCATTGGAAAAATACAGGCAGGCTACAGTGGCAGAAGAAATAGTAACGGTCCACAGATTCACTGAGACGTTAAGAAAATTATTTGGGAAAAAGAATGACTTGTTAACAAGCGTGGGAAAATTGGGAGGATACACGCAAACCACTCGCGAAACAGTAAGCGAATTCCACCAGCGCCTCCTAAATTTAAAACTGAACACAGAAACATCAGAATCGGAGAAACAGGCATTCGAAAAAATACTAACTGGGCAGTTCATCACAGGGCTCAGGCACAATTTTAAAAAAGAAGTACTAAGAAAAAACCCAGAAACATTAACAGACGCATACAACCTCTCATTAGAGGAGGAAAGACTTGAAAACTTTAGTAGAAATACGGGAGAAAAGGAAATAAACGCGATAACCGACAAAAAACTAGCAGAAACAGGGAAGGAATCGAGGGAGTGGGGAAGCGAAATCGAAGGGTTAGCTAAACATTTAAATAGCATCGAAAGAAAGATGGAGTGGATGATGGAAAGGCTCTCCTTAAGCAATGATGCTACAGAAATTCAGCAACAAACGGAAGTGAAACAAAGATTGGGTATAGTTTCACGAACAAACGAGGGGGGAGACAAGGATGGCGGTCGTAAATGGTGTTATAAGTGCCAGAACTCAGACCATTGGACCCGCAACTGCAAAGTGAAACGGGGTACCAAAGATAACTGGGAAAGGGGAGAATATTGCCACCAAAATAGAAATCACCACGTGAGTAGGCCTATACACTCGGACCAACGGATGGGGGAAAGACACACTACGGATAAGAAGGGCAGCTATTTGCAGGGCTACAGAGGAGATAGGCCAGCCTTAATACAAAAAAAGTCCGTCACCGGGGGACCAAGTGGGCATATAGGGAAGCATTATCCAAGAAAGGGCATACACATAGAGTCGGTAAGAAGCAATGCAAGCAACGATACCTTATTTTACGTAGACGGCAGCATCGGCGGGGTGGATAGCCGGATGCTCATCGACAGCGGGGCTACCCGGTCACTAATGACCTGGAATTTCTATTTAAAGTACAGGGACATCCGGGGAGAAAACAATGTACAGGCCTGCGAGGAATATACATTGAAGGGTATAGGCCGGGGCGATTGGCCGACAAAGTATTTAGTAACAGAGGATGCAGCATTAGGAAAGGGAAGCGAAGTAGTGAGATACCAGTTTCTAGTAGCTCCGGGGATAATGGGCGCTGGATACGATGTGATAGTGGGGATAGACCTATTAAGGGAGGCTGGATGCGTTATAGACCTGAAGAAAAATAAGTTATTGTTCGACCAAGGGGTCAGTTCACCGGTCTCAGGTATCACGAGAACCACTGGAGAGATTGAGACATGTGTGACTCAAGAAAATAGGGTGCCGGAAGGACCAAATTGGCCTGCGGAAGTAAGGAATCTGATAAACGAATATGGGCATTTGTTTACCGAAAGGGTGTCCGAGCTGGGCTCTACGAATTTAACCGAGCACGAGGTCCATGTAACCCAGGACAACCCCATTTTCACTCCGCAGTACCGTATTCCCCAAGCCCAAATCCCAAAACTAAGGGAAGAGATCTCGCTGATGGAAAGGGCCGGAATTATAGAAAGGTCGCAATCCAAGTGGAATAGTCCACTGCTAGTCGTGAAAAAAGCTGAAGGGGGAATTAGAATAGTGCTGGACCTCAGGAAAATTAATCAAGTCACAAAACCTATCGATTTCCCCATGCCAAATGTGTCAGAGATTCTGAGCAGTCTAAAGGGAGCTACGTATTTCTCTAAACTGGATCTAAACTCAGGTTACTACCAGATACCTCTCCACCCTGAGCACAAGAAATACTTTGCTTTTCAAACCCCTTTTGGAAAATATCAGATGGCCAGAATGCCACAGGGAGCCCGAAATTCTGCAGCCTCTTTTCAATGCGTTATGAGCACTATTTTTGCAGACCTGCTAGACAGAGGGGTAATGTGCTTCATAGACGACGTTCTGGTTTATTCCCCCACGTTGGAGGAGCACAGAGAGCTGTTACGGGATGTTTTCCAGAGACTGACTGAGGCCAACCTATCCCTGAAAACATCAAAGTGCAAGTTTTTGATCCCTGAGATAGAATATTTGGGGTACACCATCTCCACAGAAGGTATAAAGCCAAACCAAAAAAATATAGAAGCAATTCAGAATTTGAAGCCCCCTCGCACTGTGAAGGAAGTGAGGAGAGTGCTCGGTATGGCAAATTATTACAGGCGACACATAAGAAACGGTGCTGAGATAATGAGGCCGCTAACCGCTTTAACCAAAAAGGGGCAGAGGTTCGTATGGGATGAGCAGGCAGCTCAGGCCTTCAGAACCTTAAAGGGGGCCCTAACACAGCGACCTCTGCTGGCACACCCAAACCCCTCAGAACCATTTTTTTTGGTTTGTGATGCCTCTAGGGAGACTATAGCGGGGGTGTTGGAGCAAGAAACGGATGGGGGCAGGCAGCCTATAGGCTACTGTAGTCGGCCGCTGAATAGACATGAGAAGAACTATGCCACCTGTGAGAAGGAGGCACTAGCAATCGTGTTTGCGGTGAAGAAATTTAGATTTCTCCTATATGGACGTAAGGTAATCGTTCTGTCTGATCACCAACCTCTAAGAATTCTGCGGGACATAAGGGACAAGAATGACAGGCTGGTCCGGTGGAGCATAGCACTGCAGGAGTACGACCTGGAGGTGCAGTACATACCGGGGTCACAAAATGTGGTGGCGGATTTTTTGAGTAGAGCCGAATATGACCATCAGGGGAGGGAACTAGGGGGCACGCAACAGGTACACGTATTAGGGGTAACTCACGAGGGAGACGCCGAGATCTGTGGAGAGGACGATTGGGAAAGGGTTCGCGTACGCAAGGCACAAAGGGAAGATCCCGACCTAAAGGCCATCATACGAAACCTGGAACTAGAGAGTGGTGGTAGCAGCAAGGAAAGGGAGGGGGAAAACAATCGTTTGAAGTTGGATGGCGAAGGCATCCTCCGTTATGAAACGACTGGGTCAAGGGAGAAAGGAAAGGGGGGAAGGCTCGTAGCCCCCAGGAAAATGATAGAGTGGATATTAAGACGGTACCATTCTCATCCTATGGCTGGGCATATGGGCTACCGAAAAACAAAGGAGAGGATTGAAACCCGGTACTATTGGAAGTGTTTGGATCGGGATGTAAGGGAGTTTTGCCGTTGTTGTCACGAATGTCAGGTGCTGAACACCTTCACGGGTAGAGTCCCCCTTCAAGCACACCTGAGTCCTAATCAAGCTTTTGAGGCGATCTCTATGGATATTGTGGGACCATTGCCCATCACTAGGAATGGAAATCGGTACCTTCTTACGGTGATTGACATGCTCACCAGGTATCCGGAAGCCATTCCCTTGAAGGATCAGGCAGCTTCAACTATCGCCAAAGCATACTTAGAACACGTGGTGTGTAGATACGGGTGCAGTGACACAATATTAACTGACCGCGGGCCGAATTTCCAGTCAGAATTAATGTTGCAGGTATGCGAGTTACTAAAGATAAAGCGAATATTCACGGCACCTTATAGGGCACAATGCAACGGGATGTGTGAGAGACTAAATAGAACATTAAAGAAAGCACTGTCTCATCTTAGTAATAGAGTGGGAGACAACTGGGATGAGCAAATTCCCTATGCATTATTCGCTGTTAGGACAGCCATCCACCGCAGTGTCTTGGAGAAGCCATCCTTTCTACTACTCGGGTTCGATCCTAGGTTCCCGTGGGATTTGTCGGATGACAGCACCCGGCCGAAATATAATGACATTCAGGATTTCAAGAGAGAGCTAATCGATCGATTCGAGACCGCTAGAGAGATGGCCAAGGAAGCCAGCCTACGAAATAGTGCTAGGAGGAGGGATATGGCCAATAAGGGACGGATACATAAGCAGATTAATGAAGGAGACTGGGTTTTAATTAAAAATGAGGGACAAAAAGAAAAAAAAATGGCTTAAACAAGCTAAGGGGCCGTTCAGGGTGATAGCGAAACTTTCCCCCGTAACTTATAAGTTGAGACAGGTAAATAACCCCCGAAACGAACGGGTTGAACACGAAGATAGGTTAAAAAGGTATCACTTCCAAGTGAAACCAATAATAAATGATTGCATTTTGGAAGGAAGAGGGAGGAGATGTGTGCAAACACGGTCAAGAGAAATAACCACTGGACGAAGGGGGGAGGAGGAAAGGTACCAGTTGCGAAATACCCCAAGGGCGGACTATAGGAGACTTCACCAAGGTGAGTTTGGTGTCAGAGGATAATGTACCATAAGTAGCCGTGTATAAAGGAAATAAACAGGATGCAGCAAATGTATCTAGGAGCAGTATTCGACGAAAATATGGGATGGGAGTAGTTAATGAAGCTTAATATAAGTTTAAGTAATGTCTGGTATATAAGTGTAATTAGAAAATATAGAAAGGCAATTAGAGGAGATTGGCTGTCGATAAAGTGGATCTGGGATAAGGTCATATCCGTCTGAGGACAGAAAGGAAAAAAAAATTTATATATGGAATATAAATTTTTTTAGGGGAAGAGGAATGCTATGTAAGGACCCGTCCTTACATTAATTAATAAAAATGGTTAAATATTATGAGAATTTAACTGTAGTACGAATAGTGGTTTTCTGGTACAAACAACATGGATTAAGAAACACTGGAATTCAAAAATACCTTCCAGTCACTCTCTGTTTAGTAGTAGCTTGTTTGTATGGAAGTTCTTTGACGAGTGAGTGAAAGTAATATACCATGACAAATCCCCCATTAAGACAGAGGCAGATGCACCATAGAAAGGGCCAAGAGTGCTTAAGCTGGCCCTCCTAAAGATTTCACGGTGAAACGCTATTAGAGGTAGGCGACGTCACCAGGTATGCGCGCGTGAGGTCACGGGAGGAGCTGTGACGCTTCTCAGTTGACCTGAACTTCCGCTTCTCTTTCTGGATTGTTCTGGTATGTTCGAGGTCCGCGGAAGTTGGGACACAAAGAAAAAGAAGACCCGCCCACGGAAGAGGAGAGGAGACAAATGAGAACACAGGAAAAAGAATGTGCAGATCTCCTATTGGCCAGGAAGAAAATAGAGGGAATTTTGAGAGGGAGCATTCGGGTAAAGTTTTTCGTGGCATTCGGAAGAAGTTTTCGTGAGATTGAGAAGAAGTTTTCGGAGGAGTCGGAAGAAGTTCTCGGAGCGGTCTGGAGAATGATTTGAAGGAGCTGGAGAGCGATACAAAGCAGAGCAGCAGTCTAGTTTGGGTGATAGCTGCAGACCTGAGGTAGATAGAAGCAGTGATAGAAATTCTGCGTATCCCGACAGCCCGTAGGAATGTTCACCTGTAAACATGGAAGCCGTAGTGAGGAAGAAGGAAGAATCACACCCTGAGAAATATAGGCAAAGCCAGTCGAATGAGTGGTCGAACCATTGACCTACTCGAAAACCCCTCTATCCACGGAAGAAGAAATGCTGACCGGTAAAGAGTATGCGACACTGATTGATTCCAGCCGTACAGTATCCGGTAGGGAAACACCGTAATCACCGAGACCCCCATATGAGCGCCCCCGCATTCCAGTACCTGAATGACCGATATGAAAGGAAGCCGAGCAGGGAGGAAAGTTCCAGGCCAAACACGTAAGTGCTAGAGAGTTTATCGACATAGGTGTACTTAATTTATTAAGGAGAGGACTTTAGGAGAAATAGATATATATAGAAAGGAGGGAGGTTTAAGTAATGAATATATGAATAAAAGTGTAAGGTATTTAAGACGGACGTAGCCTATAATTTGAAGTGAAGCTCCTCATATATATGCTTGCTGGAAGGAGAGGGTATAACAGATAACTGAGAATTGATTAATGTTGGGAAATGTTTTTATAATATGTACGAAATTGAAGGTTTAAATTTCAATTTATTATGAGTAGATGTGTGGAGAGTATTTCTGATTTAAGTAGGGGCTAATTAATAAGTGAAATATAACGGTATAGAGGATTATCTGTTCTGAAGGGTAATGTTAAATTCAATTGATTAATATTTCCTGTTGACCTAATTGCAGAAAGGGTGTCTGATTGAATAAATGCAATTTTTCTTACAAATTGAGACACGAACTCTGAAGGTTTTTGTGAGCCAGTTCATTGGCTGGTAGTTGTTGATTTATTATACAGACTGTTCAGAAGAAGAGTGGGAAGAATCTATGTAAAGTGTATGACACGACCTATTGAAGTCCCTGTAAAGAACATGAAGAGACACCATGTCATAATGAATAATAATGTGTATTAGAGTAGAATATCAGATGATGAAACAATTGAGTTTGAACAAGATATTTACACATATAAAGGTTAATGAATTAACAAGTCACCAGCCAAATATAGTTTGACCAATACTATTGCTAATTTCTGTATGATATGTTAATAAACATTGTTTTATTTTACATTCATGTGTTGGAGTCTGTCATTCCGAAACTCAGCCAATCCTGTGGAGAAATACTTAAAATAATTAAGGTCCCCTACGAGTCAGGTAATCTTCTGAGAACAAACAAGTCAGATGCTAAGTGGGAGGATTGGACTACGGGGATATACATATAAAAAAGGGGATAAATTATAATAATTAAAATATAAAGAAAATTAGGGCAACCAAGAAAAACAATAATACCCACAACACCCCCACAATAAACGAAGACCCACCCCCACAACTCTGTTTAATGCTTGCTTTTACATCGAAAAGCGTCTGTATGCCACCAAGTTAAACTCTGTCTTTCAGGTATCCCCCTAGCCAGAAATAACAGAGATTGAGATCTGCTGATCAGGATGGCCAGAACTGCGGAAAGTCTCTAGAAATGATGGGATCATTTTCCGAATGTTAAACGGAGCAGTTCCTTCACTTGTCGACCAACGTGGGGAGGGGCACCATCTTGCATGAACACTACGGTCTCCAATCATTGCCTTTCTTGCAGAGCGGAAATAAAGAAGAGCCCAGTACCGTGTACTAGTTACCGTACACCTTAAGGGAAGGGGGGACATGAGGTGTAGATTCTTCAAAGAAAAATAGTCCGATTATAAACACTGCTGTGAATCTATACCATACTGTAACATATGGACTGTCTTTCATGCACAGCAGATGGACGATAATATTCGGCAGTTTTGTGCATCTACAGCCCCACGAAGAGTGAAATGTGCATCATCAGACCACAAGATCCTTCGAGTCCATGTATCGTCAAGTTCCATACGAGCCAGAAATCGTAGAGCAAAATCTATTCGTTGTTGCTGATCACAAGACTTTAGTTCTTGCTCTACGTGAATCTTGTACGGGACCAGCGTAAAATTATTCGAAGCACTTTACGTACAGTAGACCAAGGAAGGTTCAAGTCTCTTGACATACTTCTGGCACTACTGGCTGGTAGTGTTTCGCATTCTGATCATTGCAACCGCAACTTCATCCACTAGTTTCCTGAATAGTTAGTTAGTTATTTTGGTTTTTTTAGGAGCATTAGCGACTAAGGCCATATTGCTCCGGGAATATGCGGTGGTCATTCCCTGACCTTTCCGCACCTCCGTATTTGGTAGTGAAGGGCTCGAACCCCGGTCTAATCAAGAAGCGTGTGCTACGCACTGCTGCTCCTTCCCACCTGGCTACAGAGGCGCCGGTCTTCTGAATAGGGAAACTGATTTTATAACCACCCAGTATATGTGTGTATAAGTCAGCCATTTTGCGCAGTATATATACTGTCTGTAAATTGCGTGTGTATTCTTCGGTCGATTTGAATGTTTGCTGGACGAAAAACCCGAGTTTCCAGGCGAAAAAACCATGCGACTCTCGCTTGAGGGCGACTAACTCAGCCACGGTGTGAAAAGCTCATAAAAATTCATTGACAGGATATCGAACTCGGGTCTTTTCCACGCAGTGTGGGGAGGATGGCGATTATAGCAACTGTATTACCCCAAGGGCGTATTTCTGTGGTTGATTTTTTTGGCTATTTGCTGGAGGAAAATCTCGAGTTTCCGGGCTAAAAATAAACATGCAGCTCTCTGCTGAGACCGACTAACTCAGTCACTTTGTGAAAAAGATCATAAAAATTCCTAGCGTAATCAACGGGACTCAAACCCGGTCATTTTTTTCTTTCCGGCAGTTGGGAGCGGAGAGTGATCATATTCATCGTGATGTCGCGAGGCCGACAAAAGAATCAAAGAAAATGGTGCACCCAATGGACGCCCCATGTTTTATTTCTTCTTGTGAAGTGAAAGAATTTTCGAAAATCGTTCTCGAATATTCTGCCACGGTAATTGGCACTACTTCAATGCTACCTTAGGAATGTCGTCAACCTTCCACCAAGGTCGATGACCATGGTCGAGGGCGTGTCACTGCATGAAAGAACGCGTGCTGTCTGCCATTGCCATTAAGATTGCAGGCAGTAATGTTTCTATTACAGAAGCATTAAGTAATTATCCATAAATCATTATAAGAGGCATCGAAATAGCAAAAAAGTAACTCGCCAAATGAAACAACCAGAGCAGAGTTCCGAAGCATATGCAGGTTTTTTTTTTCTTGATGACCTTTCTTTATCTTTTCACAAAACTAACCAAAGTTAGGGCGCACTGTATTGCCAAAAATAACCAGGTACCTGAATTTTTCCTCCGTGACAGTATAGTGGTTTCACAACCTGTCACTCTATTAGAGAAGTCTGGATTAGAGTCTCATCGACGACTGAAGGGCTTTCTAAAGTCCTCTTCAATCGCAGCAGTACTTAGCCGATCTCAGGCGGCAGTAGATTGCACAGCTCTCTCTCTGCATGCAAGTCGACCGGAGAACACTTTTACAGGCATAAGACACAACATCGCAATCTCGCCAATTTGCCTGAAACACAACAACAGCAACCTGCATGATTCAGAGAACCTTTTACTGGTCAAATATTTAATAAGGTGTCAGCCTACATTTGACGTTATTGAGCATTTTATCCTTCTAGGTAGACTCCGAATCGATTTTGATAAGAGGAAGGTAGTACGCATTTGGGCCAATTCTTCCTTCAACACAGTGTTTCAATTCAACTACTTAGTAGGGAATGTTAGTCTGACTCGATGCTGACGTTCCATTTTATTCCAAAGATATTCAATAGGAGTTAAGGTTGGAACACTGGGCAGGCTAATGAGGCTTTTGCACACTGATGTCTTCAAGCCAAGTCACTAAAATGTACAGTATGGCATATTGTACTGTCTTGCTGAAATAAAAAAGTCATCCCCATAATGCTTTCCACATTATAAGAAGAGCGGAACCGTCCAGAATGTCAATGTAAACCATGAAAACTCCTTCTCAGAGGAACGACGACACGACCATTGGTCCAGCTCCAAAGCACAAGCAACAATCCCAGATGGTGACAGTACCAGCAGTAAACTTCAAAGTTGGGACAAACTGATAATAATGTTCTTAGGAAATCCGCCAGACCAAAAAAAAGGGCCATCATTCCGTAAAAATCGTATCGTGATTCGTTACTCCATAATACAACTTTCCAATGTTCTAGGGCGAGTTAACACAGGGCATTCGGTGCCGTGACGTTTGGTCTCTGTGGTACAATCCTTCCGCAAAACTGGATGGTATGCAGTTCCCCGAGTTTTGTCGTTTTACTAATAATCAGTTCCTGTGGTTTCATTGAACTCCTATTAACAGTATTCGATAAGGGCTGATTGGCTCTATGACCCACTGTTCTGAGCACTTGGCGATTACTTCAGCCACCATTGATCAAGGGTGTTGCAGTTTTACTTAAATGGAACGAACAGAGTGAAATTTAATATGGCGTGCAATGATGACTTTCCATTGAATGTTACTAAACTCAAAGTCTTGACCCATTTACTGATTGCGTTTATCTGATTACTTCTAGCGTGAAAACGATTTCTCTTTTTTATCTAATGCCTGTCACGCGGATGAAAGCGATGGTTCATTTTCTCAAAGCGGGCACTTGGCTACTTTTGGCAACAGTGTAGATTATATATATATTTATTTAACAAAACAATATTAATAATAGATGAATTTAAGTTTACATTCATTCTCTGCTAACCTGAACAGCAGTTACAAACCATGGCTCATTCTGCTATGAATGTATCACACTTATTATAGTTTGTTATTAGCTTTAGCATAAATTGTGTTATACAAAGTGTTGTAGTTTGAGTATCTTAAATCTAAAGCAAAACTATCTTTTACTTTACAAATTTTCAACAGTTTCTAACTAGTCCAATCAAGTACCAGGGCAAATAAATAAAAAATTTCTCAGATTAAAATTTACACTCCTGGCTTACCTGCTCAGCAAGTTGATCTCTATATACACTATCCTGCCAAACGTCATGAGAGACTTTTGGGTATGAACGAAAGGTATCATTCAAAGCAATTAATAGCGTGTTATCTCACCTTTGGCTGTAATTACTGCTTCCAGTCATGGAAAACTTCCTACTAACTTTCTACAAATAGTTTATGGTATTGGATCCATTCTTTTAAAGCATTCCTGAGCTCCATTAACGAAATGGGCCTTGCCCTAATTCTGCGTTCCAGTTTATTACAAAGATTTTCTGATTTAGTTGAGCTCTGCTATCTTTTCTTTTTTTCTTATTATCTGTTTATTTCTCTTTCGAGACACCCATAGACAGCACGTGGCTAGAAGGTGTGGTTACATTATATCAGTATTTGCATGATGTGATGTAAATCTGTGATGGCCAATGCAATGTTTGATGTTATTCTCTCGAAAATACACGTCGCGATTCTTGTTATAATATGGAGCGTGTTTGGGGCATAAGGGCCGGTTCCATAAATCTGTAAAAATGTTATTCATAATTGTTAACAACGTTAGACAGAATTGTTCACGACATAAATGTAGAATGCAGCATTCCTGGTTACATGCACTGTGACTAGCGAACCTAGTCTATACCACGAGAGACACCCAAGACTGTGGCACCCTCCTTATTTCACATTTGGTAAAACACTCGCGTATTAAGCGTTCTTCAGACATACTTCACACGCAAACTGGAAGACTGCAGAGCGTGATTCGTCACTAAGCAGGACTGATTCCAGCACCATTCTCCTCTGAAACTGCGTTCTCTTTCCGCGTGCTTATAAGTCGGCATATACACTGCCCTACCATTAATATCCGGACAACCCTCCACGGATGGCGAAACAACTCCTATGCATGCACTACGTCACAGAACCTGCTATAAATATGCACACTGGACTTCGAACAGACAATTGCAAATGTGAGCATGCAAGATGACACGTTCAACAGAATTAACAGACTTCCAATATGAAATGATAGTAGGATGCCACATAACCAAGCGTTCTGTACGAGACATCGCAGTCACTCTGGGTATCCCTAGATCAACGGTTAGTGACGTCATATGCAAATGAAAGAGGAATGGGACTGAATCTGCCAAATGGTCTGGTACACCACGAAAACTAACAGTACGGGACAAGAGAATTCTGCGAAGAACTGTGCGCGCAAATCGTAATTTGGCATTGTGTCAAGTCACACAAACCCTCTGTGACAGTATTGGGACTAATGTCAGCACTAGTATAATACGAAGGACATTCCATGATGTGGGTTACAATGGTCGTGCAGATGTTCACAAGCCATTGATCACCTCAACAAATGCTATGCGCCGATTACCATGGTGTAAGGAGCGCGAATCCTGGAATGTAGAGCGGTGGAAAACAGTCCTATTGACAGACGAGTCGAGGTTTGCACTCTACTAGTCCGATGGCCGTTCCTGATTGTGGCGAATGCCAGGAGAGCAGTTCATTCCTGATTATATCCTCCCAACAATGAAGTTTAGGGGAGACAGTGTCATGGTATGGGACTGCTTTTCATGGTTTGGCTTGGGCCCACTAGTCATTATGGAAAAAACCACGAATGCTGTGCAATACCAGGACCACCTGGACAATTATGCACTTCCAACATTAAGGTAATACTTTGGGGAAAGCCTATAGCTGTACCAGCAAGACAACGCGCCATGCCATACTTCTCGGGTCGTAACAGAGTGGTATGAGAACATGGGTGTGGAAAAGTTGGATTGGCCAGCCCAGAGTTCTGATTTGAACTCTATTGAGCATCTTTGGGATGCATTGGATCGTTGAGTATGTGCACATCGAGATCGCCCAAAGAACAAGGCCAAACTGGTGGCTGCGTTAAAGGCCGAGTGGAGCACATATCACCTGAAATTTATAAAAAAAAAAAACTGATTGAGAGTATGCCGCGATGATTGAAGGCTGTCATAAAAGCAAAAAAGGTTTCAGAACAAAATATTAAATGACACAATAAAAGCTCTTCTTTTGTCTAAAGGCAGGTTCCCGGATATTAATAGTAGGGCAGTGTACATTTCGATGAAATACATACATACAGTTTCCTGCATTCAGAGGGATGAAATAACTTTTGGTAGTATAGTATATATATTGAAATTGAATATGAATTTAGCAAATCTTCTACAATTTTTTTATAACAACTGGCATTAATTATTTCAGTTCTCTACTCTCTCTCCGTTTTCTACACGGTTTTCTAATTTCATCTCATGCAATCCTTGTTTATGAAAATGCTCTGTGGCGTACAACAAAAAAGACTGCAAATTTTGTTTCTTCGCGACTCTGGTGCGGTACTGCACTAAGTTCTTCTTTTATCTTTCCTCATTAATAGTTCTTTCCCTCGTTGTTTCATGACTGCTGCATTCTCCGTGCTCTTTTGTGATTATGCCTGCACAGAAATCCATTTATCTTATTCAGCTTTCAACCAGCATACCTATTTGCTCTTACGATTGACTTTCCTTGGAACATAACTAATAACCACTTGCGTTTTCCACTGAATTCTGGCGATATTCTGTTGGTACTTTATACAGACAACTGTTAGTATAAATGGAAATCGTAGAATATTCATTACAGTATTTAACTTATATTAATAAAGGGAGACTTTATCGATTTAGACACATTTTAAGTTTAAGCAGTCGATTAATCATTGAAATAGAAAAAACCGGGACATTTTGTGAATTTGTGAAAAATCAGGCACGGACGCAAAATTAAAAAAAAAGAACAAATCCGGATAAAAGAGGACGTATGCCTAAATAGGGGACGTAAAAAAGAGGACACAAGTCATCTCAGAATAGTTTAGATTTTGTCAATAATATTCCTTTTCCTTCTATAAATACTAAAAGTAATTCATGCAATTAATTGTCAGGTAATTTCTTACACTTATTTTGTAAACTTTTCTCGTTGGTAATGGTCTGGTAATCCAGTAGACTAGAGGAATTCTTAAAAGGCCTGTTCAATCGGGAATGTAGTTATCGAACTCAAACAATGGTGTAGAGTTTTACCATGATTTATTTTGTGATTTTCATCCCGCTCAACGTGCAAATCGGCCCTTAAATTATGCTTAAAAATGGATTTCAATCCCTATTAAACAAAAATATGAGCTTATAAAACAATCCAAAACTGAAATGATGAATCAGAGTCCTGTATAACGTTAAATAATAATAGTTGTTTAACACGATTTGATTAGAATGCTTTAATTCAAAAATTGGCGTATTTTGAAATGTGGCAAATTGCATTACCTTCCTCAATATTTCCTGTTCTTAAGTACATGTTCAAAAATACCGGGATCAATGTAATGCAATATAAGGGACGACAGATTAACGTAGTAGTAGTAGTAGTAGTAGTGGCACTTGATGCAAGAAAGCAGTGTAGGAGCTTATGCAGCATCAGCCAAAAAAAAAAAAAAAAAAAAAAATCACACCATACCCTCCAATTGCCTGTCCAGTTCCTCCTTAAATTTATTTAACCTATCAACTTCCACAACGACAGATGGAAGTTTGTTCCAGCAATTAACCACCCGCTGGCTAAAGGCAAATTTCCGCACATCTATTCTACATCTATCCTTTCTTAATTTGAACTTATGTCCCCGTAGGTTCGTATTCTGAACAAGTGGGAGGATCCCATCAGAATTCAGCGTGCTCAACCCATTCAAGGCCTTATAGACCTCAATCAGATCACCGCGCAGGTGCCTAGTCTCCAGCCACTGCAATTTGCAGAACTTAAGCCTCTCTTGGTAAGAGGATCCCTTCATTCCCCTCACCAATCGTATTGCTCTTCTCTGTACACGCTCAAGCAAATCTACATCCTTCCTAAAATGAGGCCTCCAGACCTGTACGCAGTACTCAAGGCGTGGCCTGACCATTGCCTTATACAGAGGGACAATCACCTCCTTTTCCCTGCTAGCAAAATTCCTATATATCATTGACAAAACCCCATGACCTGCCCTAGCAGCCTGTCTACATTGCTCAGAAAACTTCATATCTGACTGCACAATTACTCCCAGGTCTTTTTCATTTTCTACCACCTTAAGTGTAGTACCACACAGTTGGTACGTTTCTCTGGGGTTACTTCTACCCATATGCAGTACTTTGCATTTGTCAAGGTTAAACTTCAGTTGCCACTTCTTAGCCCATCTGCCCAAATTATCTAGATCCTGTTGCAGTAGCACACTGCCATTACTGTCATTAACAACCCTGCCAACCTTCGTGTCATCTGCAAACTTCGACATTAAGCTTGATATACCTTCATCAATATCATTGATAAATATACAAAACAACAGTGGCCCCAACACCGAACCCTGTGGGACTCCACTAATAACATTAGTCCACGAAGAGCAGCACCCATTGATTACCACCCTCTGTCTTCTCCCACTTAACCATCCTTTTATCCATTGTAGCAACTTACCCTTAATACCATTCTGCTCCAATTTGTACAGTAGTCTTCCATGCGCAACAGTGTCAAAAGCTTTCCTGAAATCCAAGTATATGATATCAAAATTATTTTTTGCATCCAGTTCCTTTGTGACCACATTATAATAACCAATCAAATTTGTCAGACAAGACTTTCCCTTAACAAACCCATGCTGTGTCTGAATTATTGCTGCAGTCTTGTCTAGATGATCCTGCAATGCATCTTTAACCAGTGACTCCATTATTTTACCCGGAACAGAAGTTAAACTAACTGGTCTGTAATTATTCGTGTCACCCTTCGAACCTCCTTTGTGAATTGGGGATACATTTGCACATCTCCAGTCCGTGGGAACCTCCCCTGAATCCAAGGATGCTCTCATAATTATGGCTAAGGGTTTGCTTAGTTGCTTTGCCGCCTCCTTTAATATAACTGGATAGATCCCATCCGCCCCAGGTGCCTTTCTTATGTTTAACTTCAACAATTTCTCCTCCACTTTGCTCTCAGTTATTACAAAATCATTAAGCACACTGCTACAATTTGATAACCTTCTTCCATTTTCAAACTGTAATGATTCCTCACGTGTGAATGTAGATGCAAAATACTCATTCAGTTTGTTTGCTATCTGAGCAGGATCATCAACAGTCGAACCATCGATGTCAAGTGGACCAATCATATTCAGCCCCTTCCTTTTAGAGTTTATATAAGTAAAGAAATCCTTGCTGTTTTTCTTAGCATCTTTTGCCAAAGATTTCTCGTAATCCGCCTTTGCCTGCCGAACCTCCTTTGTGACCTGATTACAGACTAGCTTATATCTGCTACAGGCTTCTGCGTCGCCTGATAATTTATATGCATCCCATGCATTTTTCTTCTCTGTCACGAGTCTCATTAGTTCATTTGATAACCATTTAGGCCTAAACCTTGAACAATATTTCTTCATCGGTATGAAAAGTCTAGTAGCTTCCACGATTAATTCCTTGAATGCTTCCCACTTAGAATTTACTGTTTGTAACATCGTCAGTCGATCCCACTGTACAGAATTTAAAAACTGTCTGAGACCACTGTACTCCCCTTTACGGAAGCAAAAACCCTTTCCTTTACCCCTGACGGTAGTTACCTCTTTGAGTAAATCCCACTTCAGCACACTGTGATCACTGCCACCTAGTGGTTCCTTTATCTGCAAATTCTTAATACACGAATGATCACTGCTGATAACCAGATCAAGAGTATTACTTTCTCTGGTTGCCTCTCGAACATGCTGCTGCAGAAAACAATCATCCAATAAATCCACAAAAGTCTGACTAGTGTGTGAGTGACCAACCCACAAGTTCCAGTCAATATCTGGGAAGTTAAAATCCCCCATTATAAGACATTCTGATTTACTGGCCCACTCTATTTCTCCGTACAATTGTTCATTGTACTCATTCGAGTCATTAGGTCTATAACACACTCCTACTCTTATTTTTGCTTTCGCAGTGCTTATCTCACACCAAACTGACTCAACAGTGCACTGTCCATCTATATCAACTGGATGCACTTCTTTTGATTTTATGTTTTTCTTAATTAACAGCATAACACCTCCTCCCTTTCTGTCCTGTCTATCCTTTCTGTACACATTGTACTCCCCAAATTCCAGTTCTGCATTCCTTATATCTTTGTGACACCACGTCTCTGCTATCCCAACAATATCCGCCTTTGATGTCTTGACCAACACTTCAAATTCATCAAATTTATTTACTATACTTCTAGCATTGGTATACATGCAAGCATACATGCTCCTATGCCTATTCCTTATTACCCTAACACATCCCATATACCCAACTATTCCAGGATGACTGCCATCCGTCCCTGAAACCCCCAACACCCCTCGCTCCAGGTCGCTTCTTATTCTAATAGAAGTTGTGCAAGAATCACCTTCACCTCTGCCTGCGGTTACTGTTAAACTATTAGTCTTTGTATCCCCCCAAGCTAGCAGTTTTCCGACCCACCTAACACTGCCTCGATAGCATCAGCAAATATTCTTGCACCCTTTCTATTTAAGTGTATCCCATCCCTGTAGAAGCAATCTCTCCTGTTAACAAGTACAGTCCAGGCTGAAAAAAATTCTACCCCTTGAGCCTTGCACAATCTTTCCAGGGCCGAATTGATCGACAAGGCTCTCATCATATACTCCCTCCTATCGTGTCTGGGCAGAATTGCAGACACTTTTAAATTCAACCCTAATTCTCGGCTTTTTTTCAACAGTGACCTGTACTTGTTGAGTAATTCTGCCGGTCTCCTACTCTTAATATCATTAGTGCCAACGTGTACAACTATATCACCTTTTGTGCCCTTGAAAGATGATATCCGCTCTACAACGTCATCAACCTTTGCCCCTGGCAGACATACCCTGGTCCTGTTCCACCTATCCTTTTTACATAGCATGTTCCCCGTTTCCCTGACAATAGAGTCACCAACAACTAATAGTTCCTGTGGGACCAGCGCATTCTGCCTTGGGGGCTGCCGCTGTGTTGCGTGATGACCAAGTGCAAGCTCTGGCGTTGATGTGGGCAGCTGAGAGCTTGATGGGCCCCTCAATTTATTTCCTTCGAGGGCATCCACCCTGTCCTTCAAACTCTCATATAGGCCCATAACAACGCTGAGTTGTCGCCTGATTTCCTTACACTCCTTACATCGCGCACACACAAAGACATCCCCCATGGCAATATCATGTTCCGTTCCAGAGAGTTCGGCAAACATTTCACAAGTTGCACATTTTTTTAGGCTGTGACGCGTTGGAGAATCGCCCCCCTCAGTTCTCCCCCGAGTCACAACACTCCTGCCACTTTGTGCCCGTTGCTTTGCTGCTCTAGTTTGGGGCATGGTAGTTTAAATTAATAAAATCAATAAATTAAATGTCAGTAGTATTTGAATAGAAACTATGAAATAGAAACAGTGAAGCGTATTACTATATAATTATGCGTTAGAGCTACCGCAATTAAAAAATTTGAATTCCCTACAAAAACTTTGAATTCCCTATATACAAAAACAATGGCTACAAAAATCGAACAAAAATAACGGTTTTACCTATCGTAAGTAAAATCCACAAAAACTCTTTATCTAAATTAAAATAAAAAATAACCAGCGTAACTATAACTATATGACTACGTATTAAGTACAATATAAAACAACAATCATGTAAATAAAAGGCAAACACTTATCGTTTTTGCGGAGCCTGTAACTGTCAGCTGTAACTTTTAAGTAGAGTCCAGACGTACAGACTGCATATTATGAAGTTTAGTTAATTCTACAGAATACACTATGCCTTCAATAAATTAACTAAATTAAACGTTCAATATTTACTTACCCCTTATGAGAAGTAAAATTTCGGCGATTTCTTTGCTCCCTCTGGAAATAATGAAGCTTGTAAAACGAATTATTCAACGTTCTTGCAAATAGTTCTATGGCACCAAGAGGTACAGAGGATCTCAGATTAACCATAATTTTAAGGGACGTTACACCAGTCAGATAGATTAAAGATAACCTTTACTACGTAGAAATTCACAGATGTAATACGTACACTAAAACTGTGAAGGACTGGACCACAACAAAAGAATTACTAAAAGCTTCTAAAACAATCCGGATAGCACTCAACAGTGGAATCCATCTGACTTGTCCAATAATTGCACACACACAATGCTGTTCTGTTAACAAAATGTTCATCTATTTAACACTTAGTTGCATGACGTAGAAGTTAACAATTGATTATTATTATATTGCACAAGTTTATCAATTTTAATTACTTTTAAACAAGTTAATTTTACAAATCAAAACGTACTTTTTAATTTGGACTTTGTTTCTATCACAGATGCCTGCCAGTCCTACTCTGACATCTAAACCCCTCTGTGGAAATGCGTTGGCGTTACCATTTTAATTGTGTGTGTTTTTCATAATAAAGTAATAGAGACATATATTATATAATGTACTTTATCTCATACTAGCAAGGGAAATATTACTTAAGGTTGGGATTTGTGATGTTCATTTTCTCCATTAAAATTCGCTTTGAAATTTATTTCTCAAAAAATTACATATTCTTTGTGGACAAATACACTTCTTCATAAAGGCAGCGTACAAAGTACATTCCGACGTGTGTCAAATTTGTTTGCGGGTCTTCCGAGTTTATAACAGAAGCGGGATAACCGAAAGGACACGCGAAGTTGTAAATAAATAAATAAACCTAAAGCAGAAATCTAATTTGGTGTGAAATAAACCTCGTAAAAAACCATCTGCGGATCACTACTGCTGCCGGGCACTCCGGTTAATACTTCAGTGTTTATTATACGACCAATCCGGATGTAACCTCCAAACGTACAGCCAGCAAATTCTCTCAAAGGATACAGAACTCTTAGGTTTATTTATAAGCGGGACAATGTGGCAATAGACAGTTTATTTGAAGAAAAATCCAAAGAGAGTCTCTGTATCAAGGAGTCCGAGTTATAAGAACAACCATGCAGTTCTTCCTCTTCAATATACGTAATGTAGGCGTTACAAAGGCGTCGGAATGGCTGCCACCAAATCTCTGGAGTGTATTTATTTCTTCTACTACTAAAACAAGTTTAATCATCTGGCATCCTTCCACTGAGAGAGGCACTAACAACACGTGGACTGCGGCAGAAGTGAACTTTACATTCTTGGCAAGTCTCGTAAGGACGCTCGTAATTTCTTCAAGCATAACTATTAGTAACGTGCTGTATTCTATAAGCCCACGGTTCTCAAAATGTTATGACTTTTCTCGCTGCACAAAGAAGCCGAGGTATTATGGTAGCTAACGCTTATTACTATGTTTATAAGAAGTCAACAAGAAGTATCAATATGGGTACACTGTTCTGCAATAATTAGCGGGACTCTGCTCCACCAAAAGAAAGGGGCTCATCGATGCATTGTATTAATGTTGATATTAATATTTTGAAATAGCAGACGCCTATTAAATAACAAGCGCTTGGAAGTAATCATTATGCCCAGGATATCACAAGCAGAATAAACAGTAGACGGATGTAAACTATTTAATACCAAGAGAATAAAGAATTCCGTCGATGTTAGCATAAAATAAAAAGATAAACAATGCACTTTCTTCATCCTTGTCAGGCAGCACAGCGGGTTCGCCACCTATCACTCGTTTGGAAAGTTTTCGGTTCGAATTCCATCGGAGACTGTGGGAATTCTTAAAGTCTTCTTCATCAGGGGTGTATTTAGCACTTTCTCAGAAGGGGTTGGATTTTTCTCAGTGAATCATTCCTGTTTTCAACCCGTATAATATGCAAATCGACCAGTGAACAGACACTTGTACATCCATAACACCCAATGGCAACAGTTGCTTAAAAATGCAGATTTGTTCTGTTCTGACCTCCATAGAGAAAAGGATAGAGAAATCCAATCTATCGCCATTAATTAGCTCCAAGTATTGTGCAATTATTGGAAGAATGCTGTTCACAAACTCTTGATAAAATGCACTAATAAGAAGACGTGTGTGCGTGTTTTATGTAGGGGGCCCTTAACGTTAGTTCAATTCCTCCTTGTTACTCTGTGATGATATACAAATCTCTGCACAATGGCCAGAAATGAGCGTAGTACTATGCTTTTGTTTCTGGCCATTTTCTAATTGGGAAGCAGCGATCCAGGAAGACTGCTTCCCAATACCCGTCCACGCCAGGAGGAAGCGGACCACATCTACGAACACGTATTGTGCTTTCTCCCGTATCATTTGGGTTAAATGGTACAGGAAAGGACTCCGCTCCTGCACAAGAATGAAAAGTAAAATGAAGAATTAAATAAAAAAAACATTGATAAAAAATAAATAAAATCCTCAACACAAGATAGAAGCACAGAAACCAGTGGGTGCTTCAATCCCATACCACAGAAGAGACCACAATATTCTTCGCAAATATCTTGCAAAATTAATTTTTTTTTATTTATGAAGACACCGGAGCTAACAGATATGATCTCGGTTAAAGGCTTGTGGCTATAACAAAAAGCAATATACAGGTAAATTATCTCATAATGCTTGCGGAGTACCAAGAACGATAAGGGGTCTCCTAAGCAACGGGGTTATTTTGTCATTTAACTAAGCGAATACACTGGCGAGAATGTTAGCAAAAGCGCCTGAATATCGCGACAAAGTGACACCTTCCTTTGAACGTAAATGTGGATCTAATATTTCTAATAGGAACACAGGCGAATCTTTGAGATAAATGATCCCGCAAGTCAGAGGTCAAGGGCAATCAATACATCGGTATATTAGCGAAGGAGGGAGCGTTGTGACAGGCGCCATCAGGAATGTGAAGCCAATCAATGCGTTCAGCATCAACTCCAGTGACGGCATACTTTCTGTCTTCTGACCAACGATTTACGGAACACTGAAGAGGGGGCTCTTACTGCACTTACTTAGCAACGTCATTGCATCACGAGAAGACGATCTGAAATGGTTCTTGAAGAGCCCTTGGACAGAAAAAAAGAAAGATAAATATAAGGAAAGGATCGTTCCTTTCTAGCTGACTCTATGGACAGATATGGATCAGTATTCAGCAGAAACAGATCAGTAAGTTTCATACACGTTAGAACTTAGAAAATAGTCCTGGAAACACTCCAACAGAGGTACTCATTAGTCATGAATAAGTCAAAGGAAATGGCTCTCATTCAGTGGCCTTACTAACACGGCAGATAACTGTTGTTGATATCTATTCAGAGGAAAATTCACGAATAGTTCACAAAGGTTCTAGAGATCATCTGTCATCGGCTCATTTAGAGTGTCTCCACTTAGTTTTCGCAATACTTCTGCAAAGATGCTATACATCAATACATATTAAGTTTGTCAAAAGGTAGCTGTACGATTTCCTGCTGAACATATTTCAGCTGCCGACAGTGGGAGGCATTAACAGTCGCCTATGAGGGTTTGATCAAAAGTTCCTTGCATATTACCTACATCCACCGCTTAGGATGTTTCTAACAGTTGATTTGAAGCAACCCACTAATTGTGCTATCTGCTGAATATATAGCCATATCTTACTCCAATTATTATTATATTTATTATTATCATTATTAGTTGTAAAACTTAATTTACAGTTCATGTTAAACCATTGGCCTTATGTCCATGAGGATTAGTAGTTCTATACGCCTTTCATTCTAATAATTGCAATAAAGAAATATTTTCCGTGAACCCATGGAATGAGCACTTGGAAAGGGTACAGGTATTATTCTCTTCCCATTTCCGCTCTGTAGCATAGCTATATTTCCCTAACAAGTGGTTGAGAAAAGGTTTAGTTTCGATTCCAGTCTCAAACTGGAAGAAAATTGGTATTTGCGTCTACATACATGCAAACTAGGCAAAATGCACGCAATTTACAGACACGGTAAACTAATGCCTAGCCCTCGTGGTAGTGCAGTTGGTAGGATCACTGTCCTCCCCCACATCGAGTGGAAAAAATCCAAGTTTGAATCCCATCGATGACTGGAGGATTTTTTGGGCCTTTTTCACGATGTGGCTGAATTAGTCGGTCTCATACGAAAGTAGCATGGTTTTCTCTCGGAAACTCAGGAGGTTTTTCATCCAGCATACAAAAATCGACCTCAGAACACATGGAGCAATATGGCTTCAGTTGCTGATGCTCCTAAAAAAGAACAACAAACTAATGCCTTCTAAATCGTTGCGTTTCTGATTTTATTGTCATTCATATCCCAAATTAGCGCTGTCGTTTAACTATTAGGTGACCTTTAAAACAGACCTTTGTTTCCAGAACTCTGTATCCTAATTATCTGGGATATTAATCAAAATCATTTTAAAATCTTTGTTCAGATATTTGCGCGTTACTATTTTAATCTTCCTCAATTAAACATTTCCAGTTTCATCATTCTATTCAACTTCAGCTTTCATTCTGGGAGAGAACCAAACATTGTATGCAGATTATCTGCTTTCAGAACAGCCGCGTTTTCTTTTCTTCCAGACTTCGCGAAAGAGAAGAATCACGAAGTGGAACACTGTCACATGACCAATACAACTCTGTATAAAGTTTATAAAAATGTCTGCGCTGAAAACGTGATTATCAAAGATAAGAAAATGGCTTTCAAACACCACTAATTGACTCAGTGGTGGACTGAAACTCAAATTACTTCTTCTCTATCATTCTAATTCGCAAACTACGCATTCAGGCCATTAAGCATATTCCGTGTGAGTGAAAATTGTGTCTGCACTTATGTTAGGCGGGTCTTAAGTAGCAGAGGAGAATAATGACTTGATTAATGTCTTTTACGTGTTAAATCACAGTATACAGCGCTTGGACATGGAATTATTCATAACCAGATTGAAGCGCATGACGTGACACATGCCTTCACTAGATGGAGCTTCGAGTACTTTAGGAAAAGCTGCTAACATCTGAGTTACTTGCACAAGAAGTCCTCACAAAAGGTAAATACGGTATCCGGCAGCATAACTAAGATGGTGCAATTGGAAAGCGGCTCCTATCAAAATCTGAAGAATACGAACGATCTTAAAAGACGCTTCACAAATAGAAGCATTTTACTTCTTGTGTTACCGTGTGTCAGCCACTAATATCTTGAATTTTATTACTTTGAGAACGTGGGTAAAATAATAAGAACAGCATGAACGAACGAGAGAAAAAAAAATAGCCTCTTGTGAACTAGCTCATTATATTCTTTGCTCACACATCACCTAATTAATGTCGTCATACATAATGAATAAAAGAGACTGTGTCTCTGCTGGTGTGTGTATCTGTTTATTATCGTATCGCCAAGCTGTCGTATCATCTTAAGACTAAAATCTGTTTACCTAGCGCGTTTAATTAATGCGCGACTTTAAGGAAGTTAATTATCCAAGTTTAGCCGAGCCTTTCTTTACTTAGACCAAACAGTACCCCCGTTAAAGTGCCCGTTCACAGAAAGAGAGGGAATGTCGAAGTTAATTTGGAAACTTCCCATTCGTAAAGCCGATCCGTAATTGCAATTATACTAAAATGTTGCGAAGAACACTTTGGGTCAGTAATCGACACGAACCAATAACGGCACTGGCAATCTTCCAACCATACGAATACGGTTAATAATTAAATATCCCTAAAAGCGGACAGTTCTGTCTGTATCGTATTTTGACCTCTCTTGTACCCGATAGCTAATTCTCATTGATCGTCTAAATGAGCTGCTCATCATCCAGCGCTACCCTTCCCACTCTCCTGTAACGTCCAGATTTACCATTTCTCTAAATGAATAAAATTTATTTATTATTATTCGAGATCTTTAATCACTTTCGATCTTAAATCTAGGAGTATTTTATACCCCAATCCAAGATGGCGCAATTGTATTTAAGAAGTCACTTGGATTTAGAGCAAAAATAATTCTGGGTCACAAACGCATTGTTGTTTTTGTTAATGTTAAAAACAGGAGTGACCTCCTTTTTGACCATTTATTCTTGGCATCATAGCTAGTAGACAATTTCCCCTTTATTGCTGCAGATATTTTGTAACATGTCCAACAAAAAGCTCATCAAAAAACGACCTAAGTAAAAGCAGTTTAATTCGCAATTTTTTTATTCAACAAAATTTTGTCTCTCGTTCACTTGCCATCCGTGAGTGCAAGAACGTCTAAAAGGTTTTGCTGCCGAGTTAATCTGAGTGCAAGTTCATTTAAGGCGAACTGACTAAGTTCATTTAAGGCGAACTGATATACAGAATTTATATAGAAGTCAAAATGGCGCCTCATTTGGAAAATCGCCGAGGGCACCAACTCAGTGTCCTCGGCGATTTTCCAAAATAACTCATCCCAACCCTTCTAACGAAATGGAAGAGTATTTGTCCATCACTTAACTGGCTGTTAACATTGATTAACGTCCGTTTATACTACACTCACAGCTTCTAATTCACAAAAGTTTTTGCTGGGTTGAGTTGAAAACAAAACATTCAGAATGTTTCGTTTAATTCAAATCGAAATAAACTCTTGCCATCGTATAGAAGAAAGGTGATGCTAAATCTCAATAAGCCTGAGACACTGCAATAATGTTCTTGTTTATACTCCGGCACGACCACCAGATCAGTGGCGTTTACAATAAATCATCGATACAAATGTTAATCGTATTTAGCAGTCACGGGCTTGAACTCCAGTCCACTTAAAAAGCGCGTACTACTGCATTTACGCTTGACCACTCGGCTACACCTTCGAGGTTCTTCAATTTCCTTTTATAATGATGAAGACTGTAAAAAGAATCTATTGAATGAGTTTAGATCTCATTACTACAAATTACCAGCCAAGAAAGCTGTGAGATTGTTGTTGTTATTTGGTGAGCATTAGCAACTAAGGCCATATTGCGCCGGGATATGCGGTGGTCATTCCCTGACCTTTCCGTATCTGGTGGTGACGGGCTCGAACCCCGGTCTAATCAAGAAGCGTGTGCTACGCACTGCTGCTCCTTCCCACCTGGCTACGGAGGCGCCAGCTGTGAGATGATGCTGACTATATTCCTTACTCCTCTAGTACTGCTCCTATTTTACTTTACTCCAATGAAATGTAGTTGCCTTAGGCCATTAGCGTTGTCTGCTCAGTATGAAGAAATTTATCAATTCAAGCTTCACTGCTACATTTTTAAACTCTAATTCGGAAACTTCGCTGAACTCAAGCAGCGCCACGCTACACTCTCCAAGGTGGATCAGTCCGTTTCCCGGGTGACTTTACCTTTTATTCATTTTCAATATCAATATCTAAGTCAAAGATCGATGCGCATAATAAAACTACACAGAGCTTTAAAAATGCACCTAAAAAGGGTTCTCCGTTCTCAACGAAGACAGTGGCTAGTCCTTCTCATAGTTACGAGCTTCATCTCTAAAATTTTAAGTGCTGTAAAATTTTAAAGATGCAGAGCGAAACTACATAAAATAAACGAACTGAGAAAGCGCAATTCGCCACTCATTGAAATTACCCTGAAAACAGTACTAACTCCGCTTTATATTACCATACTCGGCAAACCTTTATGTTTCTTAGGCCAAAAGACCACAAAATTATACGGAACCGCTTATTTTCGACCTTCGCCCTGCAATTTGGGTCTCTGATAGCCAAAAAGGACAATGACTTGTACTTTTATGTTCAACCCTATTATAATTTTACTTGGTAATCTCAGATTCCAAAAAGGTTTTCTAAAAAATTCAATTTTCTGCCTTTTGTAATAAAAATTAACTTTGGGATAATTGAATCAACAACTTGTGGTTAAGAAATAGTCTCGCACCTGTTTTAATTCAACGCATTTGCTTTTCAACTACTAAAGAAAGATTTTTTTCCGAACTTTGGTCTCTGACCACGATCCAGGAACCAGTTACGCGCTTCCATTGATTAGAGATCTCAATATTCAAAACAATATCTGTATCCAATCTCAAAGAAGAAGAAACCACGACAACTAGAAGGCAGGTAGCAAAATAGTGCGATGAACATAGAACAATATAAAATGCAGAGAGCGAAATAAAGTCATGGTGCCAACTCAGCATTTTCAGGAATGCACTACCCACTCTAGAACGTAGATGCCCCCGGAATAAAGAAGCACGCAGAGATCAGCCTATAAACCGAGTAACATTATCCTCCCATGAAGAGAACTTCTAACTTTTACGAGATAAAACTCTTAAAGTTTCACGAAGACCATCCTAAAAGCTTTACGATAGTGAATGCATGTTAAGATACAGACATATTCCCACAGAGAAAGGGAACGAGAGAAACAAGGATTATCTAATAGAAAGTAGTGCCTGGAACAATATATTTTCCTTAAGTAAGGTTTGGCCTAGTTAGAGTTGCCTCTTATATTCGTCTAATGGGTCAACTTGCACGCTACATTTCCTGAATGAATGGGTTTAAGCCGCCGAACATATGGGAACGCCTGCATGTTGGTTCATCCCCATAAAAGCCCTTGTAATTGCAATCTATCCTTCCTACATACAGTTTACTGCATGGTAAAATGACACTTCTGAATAGTTTGCACTGGTTGAACGTCAAAAAATATTTTGCGGTTTGGTTTAAAAATATCAGTTAGTTTTTTTTTTTTTTTTTTTTTTTTAAAGAAAGGAAATCCTGTAAGAAATCCATGTGTTTGTCTTGCATACGATAGAGTAGAGCTATCCAATGGAAAAAAAATCATCAACTCAATAATGAAAAGTAGAACTGAATCAAGAGTTCAGAGGAATGGTAGATTAAATTCAAATGTGGATTTGAATCACAGAAACAGTTTCTGTGATTCAAATATTTAGGATTTTCTTTTCGTTTGCTGGGTGGAACTAAATCTGTTCGTGAGGTTTCTCCAGAGTTTTGTTATTTCGCAGAAAAAAAAAGTACACAAAAAGAACTAAAATATTGGAAAACATTTTTAAAAATGTAGTAGGGCTACCTCTATCCCGAATTACAGCCCGTACACGTAGTGGCACGAATTCCACTAGGTATCTGAGGGTGTCTAGCTCCAAATTTGAGCATTCTTCCGTCAGGAAATTTGTTAGCTGTTGTACTGTGGTCGGTAGAGAACTGTGAAGTCGAACTCCTCTTTCCAAAATATCCTGATTTCCAATATCAAGGTAGATATTGGAAACCTTGGGAATGTTCCTGGAACTATTCAGATAGAATATTTGCATGGTGGATAGTTTCGTTATCGTCTTGGAAGAATCCATCGCAATCCGAGTAAAAATGAGCATTTTAGAGTGAAATTGGTCCGATACAAAAAAAAAAAAAAAAAAAAAAAAAAAGATATCTATTGACGACCTTCTAACGGTATGAGCTGACCCAGAAAACCTCATACCATGATACCACCTCCAGTTGCTTGAGTGGCGGACACGAGACTGTCTGGAGCATGGCTTCATGCTTCACTTTCACCCTATTTGGTGCAAAAAGTGAAAAATTGGTGCAAAAAAGTGTAAAACGTGTAATCCGGGCATTATGTCTGTTATTGGTATTGCATCTTCCTCAGTGTCCCCACCACATAAATACGGTTGCAATAAAGATACATATATAAATCAGACTCGTCAGATCACATGATCTTCTTCAACTGTTCCATGGTCCCGTTCAATGGAGTGGTATCGCCAACGCGATACCACTCCACTCGAATCTTTTAATTTTTTTACAGAAAGAAATAGCTTTCGCATAGGCACACGACTAAAAAACTCGAGGTTCTTCAACTGTTGTCTCAGTTTCGTTGGAAATGAACCGAATCGACCAAGAAGCCCCAGGTGGATAAAACAAGGAACTTGTGATCATATTATGTGAAAACATATTTGCATATCGTACGTTTAATAAATACTCTGACGCCAATTTGCAAAGGCTTCTAATTTTTTGGCTAGTGAGTGTAGATTACAACACTCAACAACCTTAATAGAGAAATATACCAGTGCGATTGTACGTACAGTTGCACCCAAGAAACTTGTGCTAATTGCCAGTGACCTAACCCGTTCATATCAACGGAAGGAAAGGTTCATCAATTAACTTTAATGCACTTCTGGCTCTTATTATTAAAACTAGCTTTTAAATTTTATTATTTTCTTTCTCATTTACTTTCTGGTATTTTCTTTTTGCATTAAAGGAAATGAAAACAGTGTAGCCTCGAATTCATGGTAATTTGGGAAACTACTTATCAAGTAAAGTCAATTTGTGATTCAAAAGAAAATAACAGCTAAAAAAACCTCACAGTCGCATCTAACGTCGTATTTCACAACGAGATTAAATCCTGAGGGTTGCATTCGGAGACTCCTGAATATGAGTTCGTTCCATCCCGACATTTAGGATTTCTTTTGCTACCCCTCAATCAGCCACCAGCCTCAACATCGAGTCATAAATATGAAAGTTCTGTGGAAATACTGTCCGGAATCAATAAGGGCAATTTTAATTTACAGTAAGCAGAAAAAACTGATTTAATAATTCTTTTTTTTTAATATTATGAGGGAAATTGGACCCACCAATCGACACTAGCAGACTGTCCAATCTTCTTAAAACTTGATATTTAACGATATATACAGTCGCCCAATATTCCTACTTAATGCTAATAAATGAAATATTCTTGAAGAAATTTAATCTTCTTTCTAGAAATATGACATAAAATGATTGTTTAGAAAAATACGGAGAGGCTGCAGTGGGATCAAAGCAATCTGGATAAAGAACCTAATTTAGAAAAATGTTTGAAATTGTCAGTTCATTTCTCAGAAAAGATTTCTTTTCTTAGTTGTAGAGAGAAAGCGCCAATATGTTACATGCTTATAATCTGAAAGAATGATTTTTATCAGCGTTGGCAATAATGGTGTCTGGATGCTATTCAAGAACAGAAAGCTACAGAACAGCTGACTGATAAAGGAAATAAAATAATAAAAAAATATATTAAGTTCCAAACAAGGCTTCACCTTTTCAGGATAAAATAAAAGTTGTTCGTACATCAGATTTTTGCTGATTGGATAAGACTGGATGACTAACTTCTTGTTAAATAATTAAATATCTTACTTGACTAGGTGGGATTCAAGCACTGGAGGACGTTTTCTTCCGATGGAAAGTTGATCTGCTCGAGTGTTCTTCCAATAACAAAAAAATGGGAAACAGTGCCTAGAAATCTGAAAGTATAATAATGTCTTCTTTATACTTTCAGATTTCTAAACACCGTTTCATTCATGTGAAATATAATAAAAGCAATTTACTTGGGTACCTCCGAGCACGTTGAATATTTCAGGAGCTCCTATGAACACGAGAAGTAGTAAACCAGACATATCCAAGAAAGCATTTGTTTACTTGGCATTGTCTGGTCAACACTGTTTTCCTTCCATCTTTTTTTTTTTTCTTTCGGGTCGCTGTCTCTTCCACCAGATGAGTTGTTGTTTGCGGGTTTTTAGCGCATTGAATATCTGCAAGTGTGTGTTCACAGGCTGACTTGCATATTGTGCGGACTGATAAACCACTGTAACTCACGCGGAAAAACACCCTACCCCTTCCACCTGAGATCGTCTAACCTCAGTTGAACGTCTAGCCTCAATCTAAGAATTCTTCCATTTTCCGATGGAATTTAAATCCGAACCTCTCCATGTGAATTACAAACAGCGAGTTCACTATGCTGTCATGGGAAACCCAACAGGAAGCTGCGATTTTCTCTCTACCCCTTATCCTTTAGGGTTGTCTATAATTTTCTTTCGGCCATTGCTTACTTCTAATTGAATAATGTTCATATATCTGGTACAGCTAGCAGAAAACAGCAATGAGAAAAACAAGAGCAATATCTTTAAATACGAATTAAATCAAAATACAACAACCTAAAACATACTGGCAGCTAATGCATTTTGCTGAGACACAAACGAGATTTTATAAACAAATGAATATATATAGTAGGTTATAAGTACATTCACATTATTGTTGGGAGATAAAAGCTGCTTAAAACTAGAGGAATGGTTCTTGACCCCATGGAGTTTCTTTGCTGCATTAATACAAAAATAAAATCATCTACAGATTTATAATATTAATAAAATAACCATCTTTGAAAGGAATGTCCACGAGGAAATCTAACTTTACTTTGAATCTTATCTGAAGACGACTATGTGAAGACAATTAACAACGCATGATTGCTGTGCATCCAGCAGCATCCGTGGCTGTTCACCAACTTCTTTTCTCGTTAATGCATATGCGCTGTGTTTTTTTCCAGTTCGATATTTTTGTTTAGCTTTGACGCAGTCTGTGTGAAATAATGACAGCCTGGAAGTTGCTGTGATAGGCATTAATTAAACTGAGTAACATAATTTACCTCATTACTGCTGCGGACTGTTTTTCGATTTAGTTAAACGAACGAGAACATAATGCTTTATTGATTGTTTCAAGTAATTAAAGGGCATTCAGGCTAATGCATGGAGAAGAAACATTTTGAAAGGCACGGAACGATCATACACATCGGGGATTTGGGAGGGGGGCGATTTACATTAAAAATCTTTACGTAGACTAACTATTTTTTTCTTTCCAGCCAATCTAGATATGTGGAAAGAGAGAGAGAGGGAGAAAGTGGGCTAATTTTAGCTGCTGATGTTTACTCATATCGATCAGCACACTTTTCATTTCAGAAGTTGTTCTTCGGTGTTCTTAAGACACTTATCGATCTCACAATTTCTTCCCTTTTAATAAACTTTGTCATTTTTCCATTTCATGCTTTTAACTGTCAAGGAGACGTATTTGCTAATGGACAAGATTTAAGAAAAAGTTAAGTTTTGAACTTTGATGATTTTAATGAACTTGGCAGGAATTTTTGATAATTTTAAATCCGCGTAATACTCATAATTCATTAATACTCAAATCACCTACCGAACTTCATCTGTATCACATAAACTAATCACGAAAGCTCTTGAGACTAAATAGTAAGAAACAATAAGTTATTATCACTAAGTTGTGTAATTTTACAATGCACTGAAATACATTATATATTTAGAGCAACAGATTATTTTTAATATTATGAGAATTCATTATCTTCTGGGAATTACTTATGCATATTATGCAGATTATCTTATTTGTTTATCTTATTACGAAGTCTCCTTTAAGTTTATTCAAGAATTAAAGGCTACCCTTATGCTGCAGTCATTCTATTAGAATAAAATGTTTTTCTCATACGAAGCAACGAGCCCTAAATTTCCATTTGGAAATTGCGTTTTCATTTCCATCTTCATCGTGAAACAGTCCGAAGCGATTTGTGCTTGATGATCTTTTCTTTATAATGATTAACCATCAACCGGAAACTTCCTCCCGTTAGTTGGAGCCTTGCATAACAGTCTCTAGGAATCTCATTTATTCGCACTGTTCCTTTATTTCTGCATTAGGACTGGCGCTTACTTAAAATCCACGCTCGAAAATTGTGATAAGAAATTGATAAGAATAAATAGAGAATGGGAATTAATATTCGCTGATTTTTAGTCAGAATTTTCGCAGTTTCAGACTAATAGAAATGAAAAATTCACTAATTTCGGTCAGTTTCTTTGAGATCATGCAATTGTAGGTGGCCATATTCATAATAATTAGTTTAAAATTATTATCAGCGCAAGATTATAATTCCTCCTTAAAATAGACTATAGTGATAAAATAAATGTAATACAACATAATATAACTCTGGCGTAGATAAGAGTAAACGATATTAGTGCTAACAGAGTTCAGATTGGTCTCCCCCTAAACACCACATGACTAATAAGTCTCATTTTGTGCTTCGATCAGCGAGAGAAATTGTTAATTGTACTTCCAGTAAGCGTCAGCTTCTTTCAGCACAAAAGGGTTGAATCAGCACAAACTCTTCAACATAGCTACTAATGAATATTTAAATTCTGCAATGCGTTGAAAAGAGTGATTGAACTACACAAATCCAATGCTAACATTGGCGAGATTCAGGTAACCTTCAACAATTATTACAAGTGACAAATTAGCAGTGATTCGGTGTATTTGTCACTCACTATCAGATTTGGGAAAGGCCTGGTTCGAATCCCGTCAACAAAGAGGAACCGTTGACAGGAAGAAAGGGATTAAGCGAAGGCTGTCCTTTATACATAGCTCGAGTAGCATGGTGTACCAGGAACTCCTATTCAACATCCAATAAAAGTCAACCATGCATTCCAATCGTCCCTCCCCACAAAAATTGCATTCTCAAGTGTTGCCTAAGTATTGTGTTATCAAACATAGCAATGAAATTGTGAACTGTTCCTGTGCACAAAAGGAACTTTTTTTTTTTGTCACTTACCCACAGAAAATTAAGAACAGCCCCCATCCGGCATTCCAACTTTGCAATAAACAAAAATAAGAAAAAATCAAATAGTACTTATTACTGGAATAAAATAATGTTCGCTGAACGAAATCGAATTACTTTTTTTCATTCTATAACCAGATAAACTGCAGGCGGGTAACTTTTGACATGAAGGAGGCAATCCAAATATGTGCCAAGACGTCCGTTGCTTAGGAAACGATGTTACGTCAGGACAAGCGGTATTATCGATGGGAAAGCCCACAGCTGAACCCAGACACAGACATCTGTATGCATTTATCTTCCAGAAGTACATTCCTTGCCTGTAGATGACATCAGGTATGCAAACAAGTGCATTATCTTTGGAACACAGGCGTTCGCGTCTACGCTAACCTGAATATTAAACAGCCGATTTAAATAAGAGATGTCGTAGCCGAGGAGTTATTAGTAAGCGTTATCTGCTTCCTAATATGTCAGAACCGTGTGTGTTTTACTATTATTGCTGGAAGGGTATGTATCAACGAAATATGCAAAAGAGAAATTGATCTCGACCTCCCACTCTGTTCTCAGCCTATCATATGAACACGACACAGGATGTGGTTCTATTTTGAGACATTTCTGCCTCTAGATTTCTTACATTATTGGAAGATAGATACTGCTAGAGAATACGATGTAACGTAAAATTTCGTCTGATGCATATCACAATCTCCAAATCGATTCCTCGAAGAAAATCATTTTTATTTATTTTTTTCTCGCTTTCACTCCTTGTGCTTAGACTGCTTTGTATACCGGGACACGACCGGAAAGAGTGATCAAATAAGATACAATACGTTCTCTGCAGACAAGCCATTTACAGAGAAAAGCCATTGTCCCATTATGTTTCTCGCTGGGGGATAATCTTCATTCTGTTTAGAAACTTTAAAGTACTCAAGTGAAGACAGATGGATTTCAATTATTTACACTGGAGGATTGCAATTATTGCTTCTTTCGTTGTACCTTAAAAAGTATACAGTTCAATCCTGTAAAACGAAAAGCAAAATTTCTCCACTATATAAATTATGACCTTAAGAAAAATCTTAAGTCTTCTACTATTGAGGGCGATTTTTATGGTGATCTCAAATATGAAAGCTTCTCGAAACCTACAATTTTCTGGTGTAGTGTTCCTCAAACTGTTACTCAGATGACTTCAGTTGAGAGCTGATCTGGAAGAAATTTGAGGTAATTTTGAGAAAAGGCTTCGGGACCACATACTCATTCACTCCCGCATTACAGTGCAAAGAAATTTACCTTTTTAAATTTCTTTACAGTGGAGAACTTGAAGAATCTTCGTGGACCAACACTGATCAGTGGACAGCACTTCGAATACCACTGTAGTATCCTGAACGGGTGAGGGTTGAGAATTATTTCAGAAAGTAAATACAGTGGAAGACTGTTCCAGAGAATTGAAGTAGAGGAAATAAAGGAAATGCAAGAAAAATTAGTTCGGTAAGTTTGGAAAGCAGCAGGGGATTTAATTGTATTTGTAGGCTTTTGGGCTCATCAGAAATTTTGGCCATATATATCGCGCCGTATATAATATATGTCTGTACATTTCGTGTAATCTGTTGTCGCTTTGCTGTTTTCTAGAAGAAAAATCATGCTACTGTCGTCTGAGACCAATTAATTCAACCAGGTTGTGAAAAAGGTCCCAAAAAATTTCTCACAACATTGACGGGATTCGAACCGAGGTCTTTTCCATTCTGTATAAGTAGGACTGATTATATCATTTGCTTGTGGAAATATTTAAAAAAAGGCATACGAGAGAAACAGAATGTCCTTGTGATAGGAAGGGAGGTGAGTTTGTATTAAAGGAACCATTGATTACCTTGATTTTTACTTTTGATAGAATCGATGATTTGAAAGAGGAAACTCTCTCCAGATGAGGGAACGGTTATCCACAGCAGATGTGCATGAATAGCATATGTTATCCATGATAGTAGCAAGAAATCTTTTAGGATTTTCTTCAACATGGCTGAATTAGTCGATATCAGGTGACGGTTGCGTTTTTTTTTTTTTTTTTTCGGAAATTCGGGTTTTTCATCTCGAAACAGCTTATATTCTTCTATCGCGTTGCTGTTTGTTTTTGGTGATTTATTTGTTTATGTTAAGTGCAAAAGCCTTACTTGCTTTGGCGCTTAATACGCATACACCTAATCACTAAACTACAGAAGGATTTGCTAACCGTAATTTAAGAAGCTAATAATGGATAATCGATTGCTCGGCTTGTTTATGCACAACAAGATTTGTTATTCAAGGGAGATCATCGTCGTACTATGTGAAGAGCTGCTAGTAAAAGTAAGAAATTCATCCATATAGAAAAGGAAAAGAATAGATGAACAAACAGCATGTTGGTTACCCAGTTGCAGTTGTTGTAATGCTTATACTCGTGACAGCTATTTCACTACTACAAAGGAAAAGAGAGTTAAACCAAGGGTTTAAATATTTAAAACTGAACCATAATGTTGACATCATTATTTATTACTGATGATGGAGGTGATGTCAATGACAAAAGGGTTAATTACTGCATCATCAATATTCTTAATGTTCCTTAAAACGGACATTATATTAAATCATCATCAGCCATTTTCAATCCACTGCAGGATGAAGGCCTCCCCAGCAACTTTCCAGTTCCTTCTGTTTTGAGCACTGGCCATCCAATTACTACTCAAAAACTCATGAATTTCATCTATCCATCTCCGCCTTTGTCTTCCAGGTTTTCTTCTAGCTCCTCTTGGGTACCATTCTGTTATTTTCTTAGTCCATCTGTCATCAAGTCTTCGAGCTATGTGTCCTGCCCAAGACCATTTTAGTTCTTTAGTTTTGATAAGAATGTCCTTTACTTGAGTTTGCTGCCTAATCCATGTGTTTCTCTTCTTATCTAACAGTCTGATTCCCAATATAATTCGTTCCATTCTTCGCTGTGTAGTTCTTAGCTTCTCTTCCATTCTTTTGGTGAGTGCCCAAGTTTTACTTCCATAAGTCATGGTGGGGAGTATACATTGATTCATTATTTTACGTTTCAGACAAACTGGGATATTGCTCTTCAGTATGTGACTATATTTCCTGAATGCTATCCATCCAAAATTTATTCTTCTCTTGACTTCCAGCCATTTATCATTATTCCAGCTAATAACTTGTCCCAGATAAGTATATGACTCCACCTTTTCAATTACTGCTCCTTCAATCATTATTTCCCTTTCCGTGGCATACTTGTTCATCATTACTTTTGTTTTAGCCATATTCATCTTTAGTCCAAAATCCTTACTAACTGTGCATAACTGATTAAGATTTTCCTCTAATTCTTTGGGATCGTGGCTTATGACCACAATGTCATCTGCAAATCGTAAATGGTTTAGGTACTCTCCGTTCACATTGACTCCTTTCTGCGACCAGTCTAATCTTCTGAAAGCTTCCTCAAGGGCAGCAGTAAACAGCTTCGGAGATATTGTGTCTCCTTGTCGAACTCCTTTCTCGATTTTAAATTTCCTACTGTCTTTGTCTAGTCTAATAAAGGATGTAGCACTCTCATATATTTTCTTCAAAATCATAATATATGGAGTATCTATGCCTTGTCTTTCCAGTGCCCGAAACATTGCCTTATGTATAGAGTCAAATGCCTTTTCATAATCCACAAATGCCAGGCATAATGGTGTTTTATATTCATTTGCTTTCTCCATTAGCTGTGATATTACGTGAAGGTGATCCATAGTTGAGAATCCTGTCCTAAAGCCAGCTTGCTCTTTCGGTTGATTCTCATCAAGTATTCTTTCTAATCTGTTAGTAATGACCCTTGTGAACAACTTGTAGATATGGGATAACAAGCTAATTGGTCTATAATTTCCAATTTCTGATTTATCTCCTTTCTTATGCAGCAAAACTATAATTGCATTATTCCACTGCTTAGGCATCACACTTTTTCTAATGCACTTTGTGAAGAGCCTTGCCAGTTTTTGTGTTATGTCTCTTCCTCCCAATTTTAAGAACTCTACAGTAACTTCATCTTCCCCCGGGGCTTTCCGATTCTTCATTTTCTTCAATGCATGTTCTACCTCATCAGGAAGAATATCGGGTATGTCGTATGTGCTGCTACTTTGCAATCCATCTTCCCCACTGCTGTTATCATTCCCTCGCTGCTTGTATAATTCCCTATAGTAGTCTTCTGCTATTTGAATTATGCCTTCTCTGCTGTTTATAATTACACCATCGCTATTCTTCAGTTTCAGTATCATTTGTCTTTCTGTATTACTGCTCATGGCTGCTGATTTAAATCCTTTGTTTTAAATCAGCAGCTCATGGCTGCTGATTTAAATCCTTGTGTTAAATCTTCTTATGTCCTCTCTGAGTCTCTTTCTAATGGCTTTGCATAACTCAGTATAATCAATTTTCGCCCTGTCAGTGTTTTTCTTGCTCTTCATTTGTCGTCTTTGGTTCATCACGACAAGTGTTTCTTGACTATTTTTTTCTTCTTTGGATTTCTGTTTCCCTATAGGTTTCTTGGGCTTTATCACTTTCAGAAAGTTGTAATATTCTTCGTCGATATCTTGGTCCTGAGCAGTCTGCAGAAGCTCAAACTTGTTCTTAAGTTCCAGTACATACTGCTTTTTCTCCTCCTCTGTTATTTCAAAGACCTTTGTATTATTTACTCGAGTCAGTTTTTTCCTTTCCTTTCCTACATCTATATCAAGTGTACATCTTACCATTCTGTGATCACTTCCAACATTTACCTTATTCAGGACGGTAACATCATTCACAATATATCTTCTGTTAGTGAGGATGAAGTCGATTTCATTAGTTGTTAATCCATTTGGACTCTTCCATGTCCACTTTCTGTTCACCCTTTTCTTGAAAAAAGTGTTCATTACTGACATTCCTTGAGATTCTGCAAATTCCACAAGTCTTTCACCTCTTTTATTTCTTTCACCAATTCCAAAATTTCCTATAGTTCCTCTTTCTGCGCTGTTTTGCCTTTTTCCAACCTTAGCATTGAAGTCCCCCATAATAATAGTGTAGTGGGTTTTCTGCTCATCTAGAAGACTCTCAATTTCAGTGTACATTTCTTCAACCTCTTCATCATCATGGCTCGATGTTGGTGCATAAATCATTATAATCTTTAGCTTGTACCTCTTAGAAATCTTGAGTATTAGTCTTGACACCCTTGGTGATGTACTTTTGAATTACAAAATGTTGTTTTTAAAATCTTTATGGACCAGAAACCGAACTCTACCTTCACTCCTTTCACTGTTTCCATTGGTGTACAGCAGATTTCCACTTGATAAACTTATAAGTGATTCATTTCTTCTTCTTGTTTCAGCCAAACCGATGATATTCCAATTCACATTTTCTAATTCCTTTTCCAGCTCTAATATCCTGTCTTCACCGATGAGTGATCGTACGTTATAACAGGCCAAGTTCAATTTTCGCGCATGGCAGCCTGGTCGTACCCAGAGATTCTTAGCACCCTCTGCTTCCACTCTGATCCTCTCGCTGCTGTAAGAGGGAGAGTGAAAGCTGCTGGGGACTGAGGGCCATTTGTATTGTTGTGCTCTCATCGCTGGAAGGTTTGGTCTTTTCCTCTTCACGCTGACCAGGCGTCTTGAAGAGAACCACTCTACACATTTGTTGCCACCTAAGTGACGTAACAGGGCTTACCATCGAGAAGGTGTGCATGAGTGGATTTTAGGGAGGCAGGCCAACCGGACTTCTCCTAAATCTTCTGTAATAGAGAGATATTGGATCCAGTGTTTTAGGCTGAGTGTCTGATAACACACAGGATACCTGTTCCCCTCTAAGCCCCATTTATATTAAATATTAAAACATAAGTAAGCCTCCCTCCTCAAAAGTTGATATAACCTTGTATTGTAGCTCAGGTCGCACAAGTTCTGTACACGTTGATGGAGTTAATTCTTTTCTTTGATATTTGCACTTCCTTGGTACATGAGACCACCGATGGAACTCGTAAGATAGCCAAGTGCAGTTTTAGTCCAAATTTTCATATAAAAGGCTTAATGTGTTAGTAGGGATGGTGATTATTTGTGATCAAGCAGTCACTATCCCTAATAAATGTAAAATTTAAGGTGAACTTGTTTTTTTTTTGAAAAATAAATTAGTTAGCAATTACATTGTGGAATAATGCATAATTTCGACTTGAGTATTTGATGGATCTAACCTTGGAAGAAAACAGCTCATTTAAGTACAAGACTAAAGCCATAACTATTAAGTTTTTATAACAAATATCAGATTTTTTCTAACTAAAGAAATTAGATAAATCAGACTGATATTCGAAATCGATTTTGAAGATAAAATGTGGTCTATTGTCATTTATGATTGTGGAAAGTTGTGATGAGAAGTTATTGGTATTTTCTACTCCTTAGTAAGTAGTTAATAAATATTGCAATATGAATTTCATAAAATTTGATTATGCTTGAAGAATTAAGTCTTGATGATTTTATTCAAGAGATAAATGTTGCTTCCTTTAGAATAGCATATAATCAAGTGGTTAAATCAGCGAACTCATTGTGTAATATTACTAGATGATTATTGGTTTGGACTAAAGTGTGGTTATGTTGAAGACAGCCTGGCGTGTCAGTTTTAGCCACTTTGAATTATCGATTTTTAGTTTTCATAGTGACCTGTGAATGAATTCAAAGAAAGATCGAGAAGCGAGAGTGAAATATACCCAGTGATCCTTTATACTGATGAATGTAGAAACGCCTACACTGTCTTCCAAAACTTACAACGGTTACAAACCGTAGAATATCAAAGCGAATAGCACCGGAGTTACAAACCGGAGCATATCGCACATACTTGAAATATTTTGCAAGTATTTGGTTTTCAATAAGTACAAAAGGAAATGTAATTGATTTAATTTCATTCACAACAGCTAATAGTAATATGGAAGAACACGCGCACACAACTCACAGTGGGTAGCATGCTAGTCAAGAGTGAAGGATGAATTATCAATAGGGTTTAGGCCTATTAGACCCAATGACTGCATGCTGCTGAAAAATCAAGAGATAACGACGCCCTTAGATCCACACAGGCAACCGTGTAACTTCTTCGGGAGATTTTGTAAGTGGAGGGGATTATAGAGCAAGCTTGAGAGCTTTCTCAAGAGCACCTCATACATGTGCTCTAAGTGACTGAGTGAGAGATCACACTGGCCATACCGTACTGATAATGATGTCCCCCCCCCAGTGGTCAGTCCAGTAGCGATATGGTTAAGCATTATTGTCCTTTATCCCACCTGATTAAAGTCTAACAGACTTTCAAGATAGGATGTCATCTCTATACAATTACTATGCCTGATGTAAGCATGTCCCCCCCCCAAAGGGGTACCTACCCAAACCAGCACACTCACTCAGACTTCTCTTACCTTTCAATGAAGTTAGCAAGGAAACGCCATATTCCCGATTCTCTTCAGCTGAGTGCATGTTTAGAATCACTTTTTAGAGCAAATACGGACCCACTGGTAGACATTGTCCTCAAATCCATGTAACATACTGTCTAAAAACTGAGGTGCCCCCTCCGTGATATAGAAGTGAGGAATGTTTACATGGGAGGCTGGAGCCTTATCGATGTCTTCCGTGTGGTAAAAATCAGGCACAGACGTTTCTGTGGTGGACATTATTCTGAAAGCAATCAAGATTCGTGTACGCTGTACATTCGTGCTATCACTCAAATTTCTTCATTCAAGGCCATTACTGTAGATCTACCGTCACCAGGAGATAGACCTATAGCAATTACCTGATCAATGATTTGATCCAGTCCCAAACTCTCGTGACCTTCTCCAAATATTTGTGGATGACAGCCCGATCAACACTGACCCATCCAGCTACATATCCTTGGGACTCACCAGCCTCCTGCATGACGTAGAAGGATGGTGATAGTAACTACTGTACATACCGCGAGGACCACGCTTCTCGAGGATCCTCTTCTTTATAATGGGCGGTTAGTGTATACGCTATATCGTCGTGGAGTCAGACACGTTGATTTGTTTAGGGCATGTTATTATTCCTTTATTTCATGCTTGTAATATGGGGAAAAGATATTGCGAACTAGGTGTCTTGCTTACGTTCACCAGTTAACTCACCACTATTTGAAAAAAGGCCATGAAAGTTACATCTTTAGCAGACCACGGAAATCGAATACAGAAATTTACCACATTACGAATGGGAATAGCAACGGTTGTTCAGAAGCAAATTTTGAAATAAAATTGTTAATTTTAATGTCTGAAATTGATTTCCATATTCGGTTACCAAATTGGTACGATTAACAACTCTTCATTTTTTTTTTTTTTTTTTTTTTTTTAAATGGTATCGGTTTGTGTTTTGTAGTTAAGTTGACAACTGGATGCGTTAGAAAATTACCGTATATGAAGCAGTCACTTAACACCGACTCACTTAAAGTTGAAGACAATAAAAAAAAATTGCATTCATTATTATTATAGCCAAGTTTTCCAAAGCAAAATTTCGAATCCCATGCAGAAGTTTCACCCAGAGTTCCGAACATCGCAAAACTTTCCAAGACAGAAATGGATTACACGCAAACAGAATGAACTGCAAATACAACTTAATATACAATACAGTATTCCAAAAACTTTCGTCACTGATTTTAATGAGAATTAAAAAACTTCAGATTTGGGTTTGGCACCAGCTTTGGCTGAGCGAAAGTAAGTTCAGCCTTAGTCAGTATTATCTTTAATTAATATAAATTTACTTTACTGTTAAGATATTTTAGCTAAAATAAAATAAACTGGTATAGTATTCTCATATGCACACGTATGTGTATGCTACTTCACAAGGAAATCCATTTGATTTCCTTGGGGCGTAGAACGTATTGTTTCGAAGATTTAATTGGACACACTAAGATTTACATCTACCAACTGGTGTTGCCAGAGAATCTGCTATAATCAAGGTCCACTATCCTTTTTATTCTATTACCATTCACTTGGGTTTCCTAAATGAATGTGGGCAAGATGATTAGTAGATCCTGGGCGTCTCCTCGTGGCAGGGATGGAAGGTGATACGCGGCGACCGGATGTTTCCGTTTCTCATCTACTATTAGCCATGTGCCGGTGGCTACAACAACAGAACAAACATTACACATTCACACTACAACACTCTACATAAAATGGCCGGCTTTGGCGTTCCACCACAAGACGAATAACATCGGCTAATGGGAAAACCCTGGGGTCCGCTTCTCAATACTTGAAATCAAGATCTCACGGTTTATGCAGTTTAAAGCAGATTCCCTGGCAACACCAGTTGGTAGATGTAAATCTTATCAGTGTGTCCAATTAAATCATCGAATCGATACATTCCACGCGCCAAGGGAATCAAATGGTTCTTAACTTTAAATTGCGTCAAAATAATTTTAAATGGTACCTGCTACTTAGACACCTTTATCTGATAAACGTGTCAATCTTATAAGACACGTTTGCATTCATCATTTCACACATCTTAATAATTTAATTCTTATCGCGCCCAGGCACATAACATTGACGTCGCTTTGCCATTATGAGTAGCTGACTAGTTTTGTTCAATTACTGGATGTACGAAACCAGCCGTGAAACCAGAAGTAAAGTACAGCAAGCAACACAGGACTTTCGTGTTTTACTTCATTTGTTAACTACAGTGGTTACCCGCGTGAATAAATCCTAAATATATGAAACCACACTTTCAGGAAGTTGAGCAGTTTCTAGATGGCTGTTCGCATTTGATCACGAAGTCCAATGTGGCACGTACTGCCATCGGCACGTGCTACTTAGATGAGAATCTATCTTATAAGAATTGCTGGACGACAGAAAGTTTCCTTATAATGGAAAACACAAAAAGTAAATCATACGCAGCGCATACCATTTAGCTGATATGGCAGAACTACCTCGGAATGAAAGCGGACAAATGAGGATGGCCAAGGTCATTTCAACTACAGCAAGGTTGTTCTTAAATCGACTCTAGGACAATTTTTCAGGGCAGCCACAGTTGAAAATTAACACCTAGATTTATCCGTTCTATTGCCGTCCTTTGGAACTACCTGTCTAATAACAAGAAATTGCTCTTTGCAATTTATCAAAAGCTGTTACCCAAATCCGTTGAAACTTTCATTTTCAAGTATTCATCTAAAGGCTTTATTTTTTTTTTTTAATTTCACTGGGTTCGCCTTGAACTCCTCATCTGGTTATACAATAACTAAATGATCTGCCAATCGTGTTATAATCTGATAACATCGATTGAAAGCTGTACGCATGCAATCTGAAACTTTACAGAGTTATGACTTCATTCATTCTCTCTCTCTCCGATTGAACAATAGCAACTTTCAACTTGTTTCTAGATTCTTCGAAGTGTTCTCAAATTAATTACGAAAAATATCTCTAAATGTGTCTTCTAGTACAATATCACCGTTGCAACAAATCATAACCATCTATTTGCAATGTTACAACTGTTCCTACGACACAATGAATGACAAAATACTTATAAACCAGTAATAATAATAATAATTAAAATTGCTAAATACTAAAAGAGGAATAAACCACTATGTTTTAATATAATTATGGTGCCATAACAGACCATTATCTGCAGTATAGCAAATAATATAGTACAAGAAACAGAAATTTACTTTGTTGTTGGGAAAAACAATCTTACAATCTGTCGCAACGCACACAAATCGCGACTAAAAGCAACCCCCCCCCCCTCCGTTCCATAGTCCGAAACATGTTGGTGCATTGCTCGATAATCTCTTGGCCACAATACCAACTAAAAAAGCAAGAAATTTGAGTATTACAACGGACTCGTATTACAATCTGTTCCAGTCTTCTCCAATACTTGCACTCGTGGGTAGCACAGTTGGTAGAATCGCCATCCTCTTCACACTGATGGAAAAGATCTGAGTGACAGTCCTGTCGATGAAGAGAGGAATTTTATGGGTCTTTTTCACAACGTAGCTGAGTTAGTGGGTCTCAGGAGAGGGTAGCATGGTTTTTTCTCCATTGGAAACTGGTTTTTCGTCGAAAAAACAGAAAATTGATCTAGAACACGCAATTTACAAATAGTATACACGGACTCTTCCAATACTCAATGACTGCGTGGCACATAACTTTTGTTGACGACCGGCTGCTGTTTAAATCATGACAAGAAAGGTTCAAACTAAGCGTTGAAAGAATGGAAGGAATTTTGGCCGTTGCTCACCCAAATCAACTTATTCCGTTAGTCGAGACCTTGTAGTGGCACAGACACGGTGTGGCGAGTGTTAAGGAAACGTTTGGCCTTCAAGCTGCAATAATGACATGTGTTACAAAAAATCAATAATAAGGTACTACGGCAATGAATTCTGTAAAGACCCTCCGTCGATATTAAGAAGCCGAAGACATCACTCTGGGTATCATCATCAGTGATGACTGCAGCTACGTGTAAGTGGCAAAATTTATAAACATAGTATAAGGTTTACAGACTCCGAAAACCAGCACATTATTCAGGACGATGTTAATGATAGTATTGAAGTCAATAAATTTTGCGCAAACAAACTTTGTAGCCTCTTCTTGTTTATCGAAAACACTGTTAAAGAACACTACGTATTTTGATAGGCTGGAGAACTTTCTTCTTCCCCAGAATTACAAAGACTAACCAGAGGGAAATGAAGTGTTCCACCAATCTGAAGCACCTCTTCTTTACTGACAAATTATGACAACCTGGTTGAGTTAACACTTTCCGGTCCATGGATCGGCCGGTGTGCACCGAACGGTTGACAGTTTAATTCTTTCGACTTCAACCAATGGATATTTTTAATGCCGGAATTTGTAAAAGTCGTTATGTTCAATCTATCACTCGCAATAAATTTACCAGACTTAAAAATAAGGATCAAAGAGGATGTTTCTGGTATCTGAGATTCAGTTTCAGTGGTGCAGGTGCACTGACCTCGTACACTAAAATTTCCTTTATTCCTGCCAAAAATAATATATGTAATATTCGAAATAAGTAAATCCTTGTTTTATTTTTTCTTATCGATCGATCATAGCGCCCTGTTATAGATGATGGAATGCGAGTATAAAGGCAGAGCAATTATTATTACAAGGGTGAAATTACGCTGGTAAAATTACAGTTACAAGAATATAGTATTATTATAAGAAAACATCTGAGAGGCCATTATAAATTACGTATCTCAAGCAGAAGGACAGGGTCAGATAAAATGTCTAGTGACCGAAAAAAGTGACCGAAGCGAGTAATCGAACTGTTACTAAACATTACGAGTACGAACATTACTTGTATACTTTAGCCAAGGTTTTTCTGAAAGAACAGGAAATTGATCGTGTGACATTTAAAGAATATAAAAATTAAGGGCTGAAATCTGATCTTTGCAATGGACAGCGAAATTGATTTCCAATAGTGGACAAAAATCGTCGATTTTGCCATTCAGTAGTCTCCAAATACAGAAAAGGTCATGATGGAACTGTTTTCCCAATAAATATTTCAGATAAAGCTTGTTAGAGAGGAAATAATTAATATTGCAATATTATCTAATTCAATCCTTCTGTTCTGTGTTATGACACAAAACCGTGGCATTTTTGATAGCATTTTCACTAAAATAACAAAACGTAAAACGATTTATGGTTCAATATTTTTCAAATAACATAAATGGAGAATAGCTTTTATAGACCGAGAAGCTCGCAATGAATTACTAAAAAATAATTAATAAAAAGTAAATGATTCCGATAGAAACGTTTACAACAATTTATAGTTAAATTTTCAATTCCTGTAACCAAAACAAAAGTTTTAATAAAACACATATATAATGTTCGTAGAGAGTTTAAAACTTAAATTCAACAGAGTGCCGAGTGTAAACAAGAACATTTTAAAAACTTTTCTCACTTTAGGTTGTCTATTTTGTAGAATACCATTCTACAAAGGACGCTTTGTAGAATAAAAAATGAATTTCGGTCAAAAAAACATCATGCAACTCACCTAGACAAAACAACTTGACCATGTTGCGAAACAAAAGGGAAAAAAAAGTTCCTCCTGTTCCGAGGAACAGGAGGGACTGTTCCTCGAAGGGACTGTTCAACGAAGTTGAGAATATTTCTCAACTTCGACTGGAATCAGAAATCGAATTCAGGCTTTTTCAAGCATTATGAGAAAGCAGTGACGCTGTCCACCTACTACATGGACACCAGATGGGTCTTGCAAGGGAAGCAAGTTTTTAATGTTACAGAGTGCAAGATTGTCAGTGGACACCGCTGTAGCAGTAAATTTCCCAACCATTTCTCAAACATTGGTAATAATTTTCTTGCACTCAAAGTGATTTTCTCTTACTTGGATTTCACAGCACATTACCCTATGATTTCAGTGTTTCTCCTATCCTCTATGGTGCAAACTTCAACAAAAAAAGTCAATACAGTCCTTCGTGAAAGAAACAATAAATATTCGCTGTAACAGCTGAAAAGTTTACTGAATTTTACTTTCTGATAAAGGTAGTTTCTTCTATTAATGCTAAATTGTAAATCCTTTCTAACTAGAGGTGCCACAATCTTCAGTAAAAAGTGTCGCCCTATACTTCTATAATGGACATTTCTATCTCATCAATAACTAAAGAGTAGTCAAAAATATCTCTGTACAGGTGAGATTGTGATTTTCGCAAGTGCTTCGAAACGAGGTCATCCAGTTATCGAAATGTATCTACAACACCAGTGAGCTGTTGTTGTTTTAGGAAATTAGCGACTAAAGCCATATTGCTCCGTGCATAATATCCATAAAAATTCCTCCCTTCATCGACGAGATTCCAACTAGTTCTTTTCCACCCGGTGCGGGGAGTACGGCGATTCTACCAACTGTTCTACCACAAGGGCTACCAATGAGCAGATGAAAGAATAATCTTCCTATTCTTAGTTTACAAAAACAAAACATAACCTACAGAAAGAATGCAATTCAATTATTCTGTTAGTACCAGATTTAATACCAAGACGAAGTTAAAGGTAGCCTACAGAGAGAGTTATCTTGTTTTTCCTTCGTATCCTATTAACATCGTGAGTCGAACGATTTCCGTTATCAGATAAAAATCAGAACATGCGTGCCACAGTCCATCTGTTCCATGTGGCTATTTTGAGAATCGTTAAATGAGAATGAAAGTAAAACAGGGTCATGCACTGAACTCCATAACAGTACCATCAAACATTAATTCGTTTGGGCTAAACATGTTAAAAATCCTAAACAACTGCTGGAAATGCAAAATTTACACCCCATTTAATACTTTGAGTCTGATGGCCGAAGGCGAAAGGAAGAACTTGCTTCAGTGGTAGATATTTGTTAGCTTATTTTGAAAATAATTGTTCAAAATACCGAGGAAGAATTTAAGGCCATATTTAAAGGAATTTGACTATTTGAAAGAACGTGAAAAACGAAAACGTTATGTTACAATTCAACTGGACAAGTTTCATTGAAGAGAGCTCCAATTTTGTAGGATGCCGCCATAAATTTAATGCCAAGGCACTTATGTTGTTAATACACAGTAATATCTAAAACATTTTTTTTTCACTATTAATAACAAGCATTATTTCATTTTAATTTTTCACGAGCGATGATTTAACGAACAATTTCTGTCTTAAACATGATTTAAGAGTTCGCGATGCTATAGAAAAACTGGCAAACCTCTTTGTGAAGCAGAGTTGCAGAGGGAAAACTTATGTCAGCAACAAAAATGAAGACAAATAAGTAATAAAAGACATGTGAAGACTTATATAAACAACACGTCACCAGAGATAAAGATTAACTACATAATCTGCACAGCAAAGACGTGTGTGTGTGGCTTCAGTTAGCTTAGTGGCATCACACTGAAACTCTTCCTTTATATCTACTTTTATTTCTTTGTCAATATCGCATCCAAATACAATTTTCAGAGAAAGGCGACCCACATCTAATATATGTTTCTCCCATCTAGACAGGTTGAACCCAGGCTTTTGCACAGGACGTGGAAAGATGGTCATCTTAACCACAGAGCTAGATGGTGAATCGAAATGAGAGTACTTTCTTCTGAATAAAACAGGGTCCCCCCTCTCTCTCACATGTAATATATATTTGGTTTGGATCGGACTATAAACACGAAGGTTATTATGGATAGATGGATGGGGAATACGAACAGGAAGATACACGTATAGATCGTTATGTCATAAGCCCGCTTTCCATTTTCTTTTTTAAAGTAGGCAAAACATAATGTTATCTCTGACAAGCCACAATATATACGGTTCCCTTTAAGAAAACTCCGAAATATTTTGAAAGAATTTCGTTAAAAAATAAGAAAATTGTTGTCTTAGGGTTTTAAGGGCATCCGCGACTTAAACCATATTTTGCCATATATAATATGTCTGTAAATTGCGTGTTCTGTGGTCAATTTGTTTGCTTGACGAAAAACTGAGTTCACGGTGAGAAAAAAGCTTGCAACCCTCCTCTGAAACCGACTAACTCAGCTGCGTTGTGAAAAGAGCTCATAAAAATTCTTGTCATTGAAGGGATTTGGACTCCCATCTTTCTCCACCTGGTACGGGGAGGACTAATAACGCAACAGTGTACACATAAAACATGCATGTTCTGTGCTAATGTTATCTACCACATTAAGTCACGGAACTTAATAAAGAAACGATATTAATATTTTTAAAAAGTAGATGGACATGAAAGAATGAGTTGACCCATATAACAGGAAGTTAAACTAATGGCAATTTGCTATAAACGAGTATATAGGAAACGGTTTACTCTGCTTATTATTCAGACAACGAACAAAAGTTGAGGACTAACAATGTTTTTATGGGTTTAGAATATTAAACATTTTCTGCGCAGTTCCTTTATTGACTCATATTTTAGGAGAATAATTACGAAGGTTGCCAAATACTTTAAATTCAAAATCGCTAACTTTTCTCTTATAATTATCCTTTTATTGACTTAACTTTTATCACTACGATCATGAGGTAATTATCGAAATAATCTAAAGGCAGTAGCCAATAATATTCTGATATGGAAATAATCAATAAGACAAAAATGAAAAATATCAAGCGTGATTTTATCTGGATACAACTATCAGATGAGATGACTAGGAAGCAGTTCCATGGTGGCATCATATAGGATGAAAGTGGGGAAAAATTGGCGTCCACATTCACTAACTTGAAAATGTGAACCCTACACAAAGAACCGGAAGTCGGATTGTTCAATTTTCATAAATGGAAGCGCAGGGGCCAAAAGATTATCAAATAACTTTCATCTTCTTCAATTATTCCAGAAGAAATTATTCTCAGAAGAATTCGAGGCCTAAAACTGGGAAGGATTTTCGTCCAATTGAGCACTGTTTTCAGTACAGACCATGTCACCTTCATAACGTTGTCCATGGGAGATGTGCTACCACCAATCTCCTTCAAACGCTGTTTCACAATAGAGGAAGCTTTGAATTCTGGAGCGCAGCTCGACATATTTTTCTTGACGTTAAATCTGCATATGACAGGATTTCTATCACATCTTGAAGAACTACTTCAGGATCTCCGATAAACTCCTCACTGTATTCAAAAACATTGTGCAGGAAAGACGGCTCCTTGTTGGGCACAACGGTCTCTCACGATCCTTTACTGTCTTCAGAGGGGTTACACAGGATGGCGTTTTGTCAGCACCGCTGTTCGCAGCGACTTTGGAACCTCTGCTAGCAAGTTTCCAAAACAGGATATCGTACGCTGATAATCTGAAGCTCTTCATTCATTCAGATCAGCCGGAGCAAGCGCTGTCTGTCCAAAGAGCTGCAACAAAAATATCTCAGATAAGCACATTCCTTCAATACATTAGTCTTGAGCTAAATGCCGAAAAATCTGCCCAGATGATTACAAAGAGGAGACGAATAAATTCAATGCACATCTCTATAAGTGGACGCCAAATTAAACTTGTCAACTGTCACAAGGACCTAGGTTTGGTCGGGGATTCGAACCTGTTTTTTTTGGAGCACTTCAAGGAAGCAAGAAACAAATTCTTCGCAGCCCTTTGGTCTGCTCGACAGTAACTGGTTGGTTTCGGCAATAAGAAACTAATAACAAAGTTTATCCGAACTTGTGCGGTACCGGTGGTGCTCTACGCATCGGAAAACTGGTCCTCCGACCTACCTGCGACAGTTCTTGCGAACTGAATATTGGCTTCTGCGATCCCTCAGTAGGACATCCCCTTACTATCTCTAGGGGTATATTACATTCGCTGCATGGAATGATCCCTTGGAAACAAATCGTCAACACTCGCAACATAATTACCCTCTCCAAACTCATTTCGAGTAGACTGGATGCTTCTAACATCGATAGCCTTATCATCCTGCCCACGAAGAACGCCAGAATAACTAACCGGCAAGCATTTTTGATCAGACCTGCCCTCAACGAAATCAGTTCGCTCAGCCATATGTTCCCAGCAAACACAATTGGACTCCTCAACGACCTGAATATCAACCCTGACACGATTTGCGTCGACAAAGCCTAGAGATCAAAAGTTTTAGCTGATACCTACACAGTCCCGCAATTTTAGATCTTTCATATCACCATCGCTTTACGTGGCTACTGTGTTGGAGGATGATATGCGCTCCTTCTCCTGTACCTGACAGCCTGCAGCATCTTCTCGGCATCTGCGCTCCTTCTATTCCTGAGAGCCTGCAGCATCTTCCCTTCAGTCTTCTTGGACAGACGCTGAACGTATTTAAAGTGATTACTTTAAATACGTCGGACCTAATCTGTCTTAACTTCTGTAATTAATTATTGATTTGACCTCTGTTTATTTTATTTACCCAATATTGTATTCACTTTTATAATTCAGTTACCCTCCTAGCATTTGATTGTTGTCAAGGGGTGGATGTAACCACCCCTTGACAACAATCAAATTCTTTACCTGATTAAATAATAACGTTAAACGTCCTAGAACACCTTGGACCGCTTATGGTCCAACCTTATGCAGTTAAGCCTGCACTACATCAAGAATAGCCTACGGAGATGTTTAGTAAACAGATTCGACAAACTCTCTCTCTCTCTCTCTCTCTCTCTCTCTCTCTCTCTCTCTCTCTCTCTCTCTCATGCAATGGTGTTACTCCGCAACCAATTAATTTACAGTTAGGGATAAAGCGTTAACAGTAAGGTCAAGGATGCAGTTCAGATGGCATCTAATGACAACGGACCTTGTTTCACAATCTGTTACGCGGAGAGTCCACGCGCGCGCGCACTTATTGCGCTGCTAAGTGAATTCGAATGAGTCTGGCTGCAGCGTGTGTGAGCACCACATTGCCGAGCGAAGAACCGCATGGAGATTAATCACCGCTGTCATGAAACAGGCATATCGGATCCTGTTCGAAATCCCGGTTGCAACGGATTGAACGTTGTCCTGGGCTAATCCTCTAATTTCGTATTAAATATAATAGCAAATATCGAAACATGTTAGTGCTACACTACTGGATTGCCCCACGGGATTTCTGTTGGCTGTACCTCTTTATGACTTATCTAATCCAATCGATATCGGAGGCAATTTTGTACAACGACTTCAGATTGCCTCAGTGAGTCAAAAAAAGACTGGTGAAAGGTACTTCTTTACGTTATTTACGAGTACGAAGCTAGTTTAAAAGAATCTTAGCTCTTAAAATATTGAAGAAGTGGGGAAAAAATCTTTCAAAGAAACAAGTATTACACTATAATAAGGCAAAAGAGAAACTACGTATAGATTACGTTTGTCTTGTTATGAAAACATAGAAAAGAATCTTCTGATGAACTTAAGACTATTTTAACTATTACTGCTCCATATTATTGACTAGTCTTGCAAAGTCTTTTCAACTTCCTAAGATTCTGAACACAGAATTTTTCTAGTGGACAGTGACGACAAAGTGCAGTAGTGATATAGATCGGTTGCACCCGAGAGACTGATTTCAGTAAACTGCAAAGAAAGCGGATACAGTACTCCCTTAGATAGCAGGTCACGAAACCAAAAATTACAGGCATGTGTGCCAACGTAACATCGCTCTAATGGATTCTATAAGGGAGGCTTTGATTATGTATCTTAAATGGTGAGCAATAATGTATATTAGGGCAAAAATATAGAAGTAATAAATTGTAAATATACTAGTATTAATTCGTGTCTTTTTAACCTCAACAACTTATCTTGAAATCAAGTTTAAGATTTCATACTCGACTTATAAGTAGACCTTAAAATTTTGTTTTTTTAATACCTCAAAGACCGACTTATAAGCAGGAGTATACAGTATTTGCTCTTCGAGGTCTAACCAAAGAACAATTTTAAGTTTTGAAATGAGTGTCCTAATAAAATTCATTTTTAGGTCAAATCTGTTGTTCTTAAATATTATCTTTGGGGAAAATGGCATCCTGCATGAAAGTCCAAGGTATATCTGACTGTACTGTGTGTGATATTATACAATGGACAATAAGAAGTTAGTACTTTTAAAAATCTTGCATCTTGGAGCAGATATGGAATCATTTGGCAAGTGGCCACATCAAATATTTTTTGGCTAATGTTCTTATTTCACACTCCTTCCAATTTCAGTGTCATTTGAAAACTATTCAGAGACAGCCAGAAACGTTCTCAATACAGAAAGAAACACAGATAGAGCCATCCTTGTGACTACTCTGGGCTTTCGTATTTTATCAATATCTGGACTGGTGATACCTTCCATGGGCTTCTTGTCCTGGGAGAATGCTTTAAAATGAAGTTGCTTTATAATTCAAAAAGGGAGATCAAAGAGCTAATTAATTAGCCGATCTCAGTAATTAGGTATCCATCTAGTACAATAACAACTTTAAAGCAAATAACTTTAGTTATTAAATAATAACTTTTTTTCAGTATTGAAAAATACTCTAATTTTATTCAAACTTTTAATGAATTTGAACCAATCTTTGAGTGGATTAATTGCGAAAACTGACCAAGGCCACACACTAATACCCTTATCATCTTAATATCCTAAATTTTCATTTATTCACGCAAAATATTTCTTATCAACGTAAATAATAAGAATTTGCAAATTTAAAATTTCCAGCGTATTTTGCTACCCTTATTGTAATGTATCCTATCAGTTTAAACCCGAATTCACATAAATTTCTTTTCAAAAACTTACTTTATGTTAACAAATTAATATATTACCAGTAAGTAATTATTTATATAACTAATAAAAAAAACTTCATTAAAATATGTAAAATTATGATTGCATTTTGCAATAATTGAACTCCTTTTGGCCTTCATCCACTGAGGCTCTATGGAATCTAAGAAAACCAAACTTGTCCATTTGAGGTAATCCATCACCATTTTACGAATCGCCATTTTAAAAATTATACCGCAGTTTAAAATTAGATCAAGTCTGGTCAACATTTATTTTCCATCTTGCCAAGTTTCTTCTTCGACTAAAATGAAACTAATAAGGGAAGTTGTGGTGATTAAAACCAACAAACTCTCCTTACCAGATAGCTACTGAAATTTTAAATTATATGGATTTTTCGTTGATCCAGTCAAACAGCCGATCCAATTCAGTCCATCTCCTGCTATCTGTTTTGTAATCATTTATGAAGTTGAGGAAGATAGTGTCAATTAAGTTGCTGGGACAGTATTTACCGCTATTACGGTTGCTGAAAATACCATTTGGAACTCATTTTTAGATTACGATAACTGATATTGGTCTATTCAATCTCGCAACCCATGAATCCTAATGAGTGGAACAATGATCAGGTCGGCTAGTACGAACCCACACTAAACCATAAAAAATTCAGTCACCACTTTTACATGGAAAGCGTGTCATAACAGTAAATGATCATTCCCGTTCTAAGATTACAAGGATTAGTGCAAAGTATTGGGTCTCTCAGCCGGTGGGTTGGGATAATTTAATTTAATAAAATTAAAATCAGTAAAGGAGACCGGCAAATTAAAACCTGTAAGGGGATAGATAAACGGTCGCCGATTTTGAGTTTGCTCAAAAAGGTGTAGCAAGAAGAAAGTTGAGAAGTACTGTCCTTGAGGATACTTCGGGTCCTTGATGGTCGATTCCACTCATTGTACGCCTTCCTTCTAGTCAGTTCCACCTAAAAGCATGGTTCTAATCGAACCTTTTATATACATGAGTGGCAGTTTAGCTCCCTATGTAACATAAGGTGGCCTGGTTGATATATCTGTAGTTTTCTTCATGGTATCGAGTGAAATTTTAAAGTTAATCCTTTATTTTAAAGTGCGTTACTCGCCTATAGATAATTGCAACTTGTTCCTCTTTATACAAATCCCCAGACCAATTCCCGTTACTAGTGCAGGTAATCTGCTAATAACCATTTTGAGTTAAAACCGGAGATCCTGGAGGAAAGCTTCTCTATTATCCTGAGACTAATCAGTTTATGTAAAATAAGAGCAGACCGTTGCTCACGCTATGATCGGCTTTCACAGACGCGTTCTGCGCTCGTTGTTTTCGGAAATATTTATTTAGGGAGATGGTTTTGGGCTTAGGGAGTTTAGATCCATTATGTGTGTCGTGTCACTTTTGATATTTTTTCTCTTTCACTCGGTTTTAATTTTTATCCTTTCCTCCGCGAGATATTTTTCAAACGACGCGCATACCTCCCGTTGTTTTTGTTCATGCTTTAGCATAATGTAATTAAATTAACGTAGCAAATATAATAAATAGAACTGTAATTGCTTTCTGTTTTCCCAACCTCGAGCGGGTTTATTTAAGTTTGCGGCCTTCTCACACAATCACGAACATAGAATGTGTTTTTGCCGAAACAGTTTTTCGCTTAATACACAACGCATACATTTTCATTAGGGCAAATTGTACTCCCAAATTACCTCGCCCCAGTCATAAATACAAACCACCTTCTGTAGTGCAATTAATAAGGGTTTCGCTGTTTATCCTGTCAAGCTGTCTACTGCATGGCTGACGTCCGAAAGAAATTAATAAAAATTCGCAGTTTTTCTGTTTTTAAACTTCATGTTTTGCACGAGCGTTATGAATGTCTAAAAGCTCGTTCGTAATGTTTCATAAACTGCTTAATCTAGCCTCTAGCAGGGTAGAATGTACGTTTATGTTTGGTACTTGGCAAACTTGCGTGTGGAAAATAACTTCGTTTGGTCAAAGAAGAATTAAAAGATGGCGGAAAAAAAAAAGAGTCCGCATGCTATCAGTATGTACAGGGTGTACGAAAAAAAATCATTCTTCTTAACGAACTACTTATATTGTGGTTTTTCCACAAAGTTTCCTTCACTTTTCCACAAAGTGAAGAGCACCTCTCGCTTCAGGTACAAATACAGAATTAGTACTCTTTGAGTTCACGTTCCGTAGGAGCTAGATTAATAGTTCAATGAATGAAATATCGCTGTCTATATGCACAGGGAGGTGATTTTAATCAGGCAAAAAGTCTCCTCGAAGATGATATTTAGGATGACGATGGTAAAAAATGAATTCAAATCGAGGCTGTCCTTTTCTATCGATGAATAACCAGTGACTCTATTGGGATATACACATTCCGTGAGAATATGAATAGTGCTAAGTCAGCCTACAGTGTACCGCAAACTTACGATAAAGAGGTTGCTTTAAATATCTGGGGTTCATTGATACTAGGACATGTACAGATTACAGAAATTTTCAATGCATTTTAACCTAAAAGACAGAAAGTTGGATCGAATAAGATAACATTATATAGGCAGACAGACAACTATATAAATATCATGATCCGAATGAAAATTTGTCTGTTCGAGAATTGCAACTTGCAATCGGAATTTTTCTTTTACTTCCAACAGATCCATAGATGTCATGTGAAAATATAAAATATAACCAATAAGGCTACTGGTTATCCACCACTGAAGAGGGCAGACTCAATTTGATTGTCTTTGATTTGAGACTCAATTTGATTTGAGACCCTTGCCTGAATTCAAACGCACTGAGTTATTTTTTATTCATTTTAATTATTTCAGGTGCATATATTTTTCTAATCTGCATTCTCGCAACTGAAAATTTAAATGAATAAGTAAATATGTGCAATGTATACTATTATATTGCCAAAACCGCATATCTACCATGTTTCGAAGAACCTTTCATTGATACAATATTAAATGAAATATAAGCCCACTTTTGGTCTTGACTGCACATTACAGTTTCTTCGGTAGACCCAAACATTTTTTGATAATAGGACGGTAATATTTTGTGCATTCTTCCTTCAACACAGAGGTCAATTCAGTTATGTCATTGTGGAAACCTGTACTGCTCCGAAGCCCACGTTCCAATTCATCCCAACGGTGTTCAGTGGAGTTAAGGTTGAGCTTTGGGCATTTTAATCACGCTTTAGCATGCTCATATCTTCAAATAAAGTTATATAGTAACATGCACTATGGCATGCTGCATTCTAATACTGAAATCAGTCCTCCCATACTGCTTCTACAGTGTAGGAAAAGCATAATTGTCCGGAATATCAATGTCCCACATGGCATTCAGTTTCCCAGGAACGATGGCCAACAGTCTAAGTCTAATCAATGAGAAACAATCTCAGATGGTACAGTACCTCCGCAGAATGTCACAGTTTAAACGACACACTCACTCGTAAAATAACATCCATCGGGCATCCTCCAAACAGAAACACGGCCATCATGTTAAAAAAAAACCGTGTAGTGTGATTCATAACTCCATAATACATACAGTGTTCCAACTTTCCAGGGATAATTACGATGGGCTGTGTGCATTGCATGCTGTGATGTTTGATTTGTGTGCTGCAACCGTTTCGAAAAATCCGCTCCAATGCAGCTCCTTTTGTATTATCCTTGTACAAAAAATCAGTTCCTGGCCTCCTTGCACTCCTGCTTGACAGAATGTGGACTGACAGAATCTACGTACCACTCTTCTGAGACCCCTTCGATCTCTTCCTATCAGTTTCTGCAGCCCATCCGAAAGTTTCTCAGCTCTAACAGCACTACGACGTTCCATTTGGCAATTACGTCAGCAACCGTCGATATAGAGTTTTTTTAGTTTTTATGCAATGACACGGGTAGATTGATTGCTAACACAACACTATGATGATTCCCCGTTGTAAATCACTTAGCTCAACGCCTCGATCCATCTTCTATGTCTTTTGACCTGATTCCTTCTGGCGTAAACGGTGTTGATTTTATACTTATTCCTGACACAAATAGGTGGATGGTATGGTTCATTCTTGAAAATCGCATGGATATCTGGTGGCTTTTTGACAATATGGTGTATACTGGCATATTTGAAACTTCGCTATTTTAGTAAATACGTCATGACAACCTACAACAGTATTCCTCACAAATTTTTCGTTGTGAACGAGTACAACGAAATTAGAAAATTTCTGGGTAAAATGCAGAGATAATTCTTTACATAGTTTGGTTTACTTAATGCACCAACAAAAGTACTGTTGTACTTTTTTTAAAACTGTTTAAGGAGCCCTGGTTTTCTTCTCGATTAATAGAAAGGACCGAGGGTGCAATGTATCTCTACACACACGCACCTCATTCGTGAAGTACTGGATGAAAAGCATTCAGCAGTCCTAAGAAAAACTCACGAAGTCTCTCACAAAACTTAAATATGTTATAGTTTAAGAAAATGGACTTTGATAGAGGTACATTAGAGAAGAAAAAAGAAAACCAAAGAAAGAAAGTGAATTTTTCTTCTATCTCGAAAATCGAAAGCTGATGACTCAAGTAGTTTAACGCTTTTAATTTTTTTTAAATTGTGGCGTGTCTTAGCGCAGACAAGAATAATTGATTAGCTTCAAAATTAGTTTACGGTGCGAAAAAGAATCGTTTCTTAGAGAATTCATCGACAAAAAGAGGATTGTTAATTTGCATAACACAAACCGCTCGGGATACGTTTTGTTTTAATGTTAGAGGAAACAGTATAAATAAGAGGGAAGTGGGAGATACTTATAAATAGACAAATGTATACACGCTCTCATTCGAAATGAGGTGATCAGTTAAAAAGTCTGTTTTTAGAAGGTAATTAACACTCTGCTATTTTATTTAGGTCCAAGGAAATTCAAGAAAACTTGTGCGAGAAGGTGACCAATCTGTGGCTGATTTTTCATTTTACAGAAGAAACACCGAAATAATACTTAACCTTCTTCCTCTAGCACTACTCTCAGTCACTATACTTGAGTGGTCGAAGGTGAGGGTAGAGGAGTAACTGGATCTAGCCTGCGTAACAGTTAAATACTGTGGTGTTCTTGCATTCTCGCTGACTTGTAAACTCCTTTGACCCATTTTGCCTTCTCAGAATACAAACAAATTGTATTTTATTTTTATTTATTTTTTACTCATTTCACAGGAAGAGCCATTAAAAGTCGTCTGGTTGATTGGTAGTGAATGTTAAATTGACTCATTAACGGAATCAGGGAGTTGGAAAATGAATACTACAAGAGTTTAGTTGTTTTTGTTTTGTTTTTTTTGAAAAATAATATCGTGCTGAGTGAAGAAAAATTGTCGAGAACAAATGAAAGTACTTTCTGCCATGTTATTAGCAGGACATATCGGAACTCCCTCGCGGCCAGCTGCGTAGTTGGTAATGCATTATCTACTGATGGCAGTGTTGTTCTGTAAAGTGCTCGGAAGAGCAGTGAATTATAAGAAGCACTTTGCTTCACAATCTTCTAAGCACAAAGCAGCTGTGTTATCCAAGATTTATGTCAAGAAGGCTACTTACCATGGAGTTCCACAGTCTCCCGAAAGTAGTCTCACTTTTCGTTTTATTGATGCAAATTGGAAAGACCTCGTTGAAGGGTTTTTAAAAAATATACATACACACAAAAGTATATTGTACATCGCCACCTGCCGATGGTTTCGAGAGGTCAGGGTTCGATTCCCGTACACAAATGAAGAAATTTCTAAAGTCCTCTTCATTCAAGGCTGTAGTTAGCCGATCTCAGCAGGAGGGAGTAGAGTCCCCCGCCCCAAATTATTTCTGCCTTTTTAGCCTGCACAACATGAAAGTCGGAATGTGAACACAGAGTTCTACATTCTATAAACAAAAGAATATGTTTATATTTTTATTGTCTCGTCAATATAAATATACGTTTATATTTCGATTGACGAGACAGTTTATGCTGTGGAAAGATACGTTAATAACGTAATAATTGGAAACATGAAGGTCAATAAGTCAACAAAACCTTGGTTACTTTCATTGAGTACTTGAAAAGGCAAACAGCTCAACTTTGGTTCATTTTCCAAATAACTTTTCATTACAAGAGCGTTACAAATGCTTTTCACAAGTTCTTTCTTTGGCTAGATGGAATCAAGCATGATAACAGCTGTTCTTGATGGGTGCAAGTCCCATACTTTAAAATTCTTTTCCCTTCATTTCTTGATATGATTCGTTTAACGCATGCGCCTCAGTTTCAGAGTCTGCGCGGTAGCACCATAGTTATAATCACCGTCCTCCCAACAGCGTGTGAAAAGGGCCCGAGTTCGAAACCCATCAATAAGGCGAGGTACTTATGGGCGTTTTTCACTCCGTGTTTGAGTTACTAACTCATTTGCTGTCTTTACCGGTTATTGATAGCATACAATACAAGTTAGTTGCTCAGTTTTCTTAATTAAATTAGAGAAAGCAAAATTTATTTTCCGGTGCCCCACCCTTAAGAAATCAACATCGAAGAAAGGAGGTGAACACCATGAACAATCTGATAATTGGTTCCACACATCCTTCACAGAGAACACGAAAGAGAATTGATAGCATTTAATCTAGAACAAGATCCAATAAAAATGCAGAATAAGGCAACATTAGTAGTGCGATTCTGCCCTAAATTCTGTGCATGTGTATTTTTGCAAGTTTAATGTTAACCTTTAGGCATGTACGGGTATCTGGAAGTCTATGAATATTCATGCCATTCGACGTGGGTAGCAGATGGCTGTTGTGAATATATACTGTAGTGGCACGACTTTCGTGTCTGTGTGTAATGAATCTGTGGTGTGAACTGGGTGTAGCTGTCTTAACAGATTTTGCATACTAAAATGTTCTATTTATCCTTCCCCTCCCTCCTTCTTTGTAATACATCCCACGAAGACTGGATGACTGCCAGAAAGTGGCAGAACGGTGCCAATTAAGAAAAATAAAACGCCCTCGTACAATTTTGAACAATTTCAGAATCGTTCACATCGAGTTATGAATCCAAAGATTAATGGCAAATTGTTCCGCCTTGCTTTCCGCATAGACAAGCATTAAAACCTCAGCTAGCGTCGATCACGTCTGTCAGATGGTTCTGAATCCACCTGGTTTTCAACTAAATATTAACAGCATGCATAAAATTTTACTAACCGTTAGCTTTTTAGGTTCGATAACAGAATTCGTTTTCCGGTAGTTAGAAGTAAAGCTTTCATCAGTCAAATGACTGGTTTTAGAAATTAGGACAAATGTTGACATTTATTTTCCGGTGTCCTTCCCTCTACCCATGAAACCAGAATCTCCGAAAGGAACTGTTAATTTGATTCTACACATCCTTTCACAGAGGATGTGTAGATTCCGGTCAATGAGGTCAGAGTTAGTTTGAGGGAGGACAAAACAAACTCTTTCATGTCATAATAGGAGTCTAGAAAAATAACCAAGTTCCTGACAATCTTAAAATTCCTGAAGGAAACCAACAGGAAGTTACTCAAATGATTCATCACGTCCGGCAAATAACTGCGAATCTGATTTCAGACAAGCTGAATATTGCGGTTGGTATTTTATGAATCTCCTTAGATCGCTGGAACATCGAGCGCGCCACAACTACTTCAGAAGAAACTTCAGAATGATTGGAAATCGAGCCGTCCTATAATGAAAAGACAGTTCAAAAAATTGCAAAAAATAGTTAAATGTATAAATAAAAGCACTTATTTTTATTCACCTTGAAACAAAAGCAAGATCCAACGTACAGGAGCTCACTGCAAACAAGGTCTGGAAATATGGTAGGGTAGACGAGAGAACCTTCTCTTGGAAAGCTAAAACTAACAGAAACGATAACGACTGGAACAGCGGACTCAGTCGATATTCATCCACATTGAGTGAAAAAGGCTGGAATTTGATTCCCGCCAGTAAGTAGCATGTGGTGACGTTTGGATAGGAAAGCTGTAATTATTAATACCCGGAAGTGGTGGTGCTTAGATTATACCAATGTTTTACCTTTTAATAATGGGTTGTAATACTTATTAAATGTATATTTTTCAATGAATCAGCATAGCTCACTTATCTCTACAATAAAGTAATTCAAGGTGCGCAAATACCGTCAAGTTGGTTGTAGTACAGAATAGTGCCAGTAGCAAAACAGCCCAATTCAAAACACTCTCGGATTTAAGGCCAATATCAATGGCTTCTTCCTCCCTGAAATGCCTCGAAAGCTTGACGATTCTCCCTCCCTGATGTTGTGCTCGAAATCTTCACTCATAGGCCTGAGCACACCCATTATGCCATGTTACTGTAACTGTTTGAGATCTACAGACTACTATATATCTCAAACAGATCTACAGTAACCTGCCTGCAGTCTCTAACATATAAAAATACTTCACGCTCGGAATTCCAATGACGCTTTTCATACTATATTTCTTGGCCTAAAATCTGTATTTGATTCCGTCTAAATCACACTGCTTCACTTAAGAGATTCTACGGGATATCGGGCAATATTTTCAAGCTCCTCAAAAATCTTTTTCCAGGAGATATCACTTCTCGGATAGGCGCCTCCGTAGCCAGGTGGGAAGGAGCAGTAGTGCGTAGCACACGCTTCTTGATTAGACCGGGGTTCGAGCCCGTCACCACCAAATACGGAGGATGCAGAAAGGTCAGGAAATGACCACCGGAGCAATATGGCCTTAGTTGCTAATGCTCCTAAAAACCAAATAACAACAACAACAACTTCTCGGATAATAACAGTACAATCTAAAGTGGACATGTAGAAATCCCTCAAGGTGGATCTCTTTCAGCCTTGATCAGCAATCCCATATCCTTCACTTATTGAACTACGTGAGTAAAAAAATCCATTATATATCTAATAAGCTACCACCAACACATTACTTGTTAATGGTAAAGACAAAAGAAATACAGATGCCTCCGGTCCAAATGTTCAATGGCTTTCTTCACATTTAAACTTTTGGAGCTAAAATGAATTATTTCGTCCGATAACAGATTCTCGCTTCGCTGCTCCGAACAAAACGATCTAAACGAGTTTTTACCGCAGAAGTAACGCTTCCACAAAAGTTATTGAGGCAACAACAATAACCAGCCCGCTAATATACTTTTCTTTAATTTCTTCTGTGCCAAAAACATGCAATTACTGTACCACAGACTAACTCCTTTCCCATACCCCTCTGTCCTACTAAAACTGAAAGTTATTACTTAGATATCTTCCATTAATGGACGATATATTATTCTTCCAGTTTAGAGGTATAATGAACGATTGTTAGTTTTATTGAATTCGCTTCGCAGGAATGTTATAGCCCTTTTATCCCTAAGGACCAAAAGGAGACCACCTAGATTTCTTCTTAATTCATCAACATTACCGATGAATTAACTAAATAATGACAATTGGTGAGTTGACTTTCTTAGAAACGTTTTGGTCATAGGTTAGGAAAACAAGTTAACGTACACGGTGAGTTGCATTTCAGGCGCGTTAGCAAATTGTAATAATTCATTATTTATTCAAAAAGGATAAAAAGCAAGCAGTTTTAGGCAAAACTTAGAAGATTTCATTTCTGCGCATCTACCACATTGTCCATTCATTTTTACAATCAACGCGTGGCGAAAAACATAATATCCAGTGCTACAACTATGATATGCAATATATGCATAATCTATGTGACATGCTTGAAAAAATATATATAATAATTGTCCGATTTTTATTGGTCTCATTTTAATGAAATTTGCGACAACTCGATAAATCTTTTTACAAAGCCCAAATATAAAATTTCATGAAAATACATCCACTGAGAGTCGAGCTATTACATGAGGACAATCATGGTGAAGTTGAAGTAGGGTTTCAGGCGCATCAGCAACTTAGACCATACTGCGCTGTATAACATTATGTCCATAAATTACACGTGCTCTGTAGCTTATTTTCCTGTTTTATGGACGAAAAACTCTAGTTTCTGTTTGAATAAACCCCCTCCTCAGATGACTAACTCAGGTCATCGATGGGATTCGAACTCAGGTCTTTTCAAGTTGGTGTCAGGGTGTGCGGCGATTATACCAACTGTGATACTTGCGAGGACCATTGACAAGTAGAATAATGCATGTGTTTTTGTTTACAGACTTCAGTCGGGTACGTACAGAATGTGTCGCCATAGATTGACGTCTGGGTTACTGCGCATAATAGATCATGAGGTAATGAACGTTATGCGTTCCATACTGGTCAAGCTATCTCAGAATCCAGTATTTAGTTATATTCAACTTTTTTATCCATGAGGTAGACCTGAAGACTGCGTGAACAGCCTAGTCTTATAACTCGTATAAGGTTTAGGGGGACTAGAAGGACGAACATTTAAAGCGACTGAAACTGCTTTAAACTGAGAAATCCAAATCTCTGCAAGTTAAAATTTGTCGATTTTCCCATGCCTGCGTAGAAGAACGTTTCATAAGGGACAGGAAGTGGCAGTTGAAGTCAGATAATGACTCCTTATAGCATAAATTTTGCTACATAATACTACATTACCAGGGTGGAGTACGTTTTAAACAGAACATTTTCCAGCTATGGGATCACTTTCCAGATTTTGACAGTAGCAAAATAGCAGTTTCTGCAAGCTCAAATTGGGAAGAGAGCAATATAAAAGATCTGAAAAACAGTATATAATACTCCGTTTTAAAGCCGTCTCAATTTTCCCTCCCTAATTAAGAGGCACCGCGCCCTACTCACCGAATCATAATCGTTGAGCCAGTATGATGATACGGATGTATCAAAGAACGCGCATTAAGGTGGGGGGGGGCGGATTTCCTTGGTGTATCTATTTTGATCACATTACGCCGATTCCTATTATGTTATCGCTAATATTTTTCCTTTTTGTTGGGTTGTTGCTGGGTGACTCAAAAGGTAACTCACTCAGAGTAACTCAAAAGGAAACCGTACTCTCCCTTCGAGATCAAACAGCAGAAACACCCTCCCTACAAAAGAAACTGCAATGAATGGGAGTATGAATAACTTACCAAATCTTTAAATAGAAGAGAAGTTTAAATACAAACTTCTAAGAAATTCTGCGCAATGCGGCATCAAATTCGTAAATAACCGAAGAATAAGAAATCCAACAAATGTTAAATAATTGATGGATATCACGGATAAATGATGCAAGACACTCGCACTTCTCTTCGAAACTCGCATGTTTTTCTGCTGTAGACTGTGACAATATGCAAATAGAAGAAAGCTCCTTGCCCAAGAATTGTATCCATTTTAATATGAAAATAGCACTAAGGAGAATACAGCCATTAGAAGCAGACTAGGCCATTGCCGTTAACTCAGTTACTTGAATCGCGTTCCCACTGGAGAGGCTTATAAAGTTGGTTGACTGCCGAGTGCAGGAGAAGAGAATTTCCTGACCGGCACCGGAATGGTAACTGGAACAGCGCCAAGCTAAGTTTTAAACACTTGAACAGGGAAATATGGCTTCATGCATTGTTTTGCTGAACAATCGGGACAGATTTCATGCACTTATTCTCTAAAATTTCCACACGGTAATTACTTGTCGACCGTTTGTGTCAATTCATCAGGATGCTGAAGCTGTATCAAATATTCATGAACGAGCGAAATGATAACTTCTCGCTTTCAAAGAAGTTTCATTTACAACACAGCAAAGCTTTAAACCAGAAACATCGTTAAACTTTGCGTTGTCGGTTTATTTCACTTTAATGATTGCTGGTTCTCAGCACACGATCTAATTCGTTGTCAGATATAAAGTTCAACAGATTTGCGAGCACAAGTCTACAGAAGCGAATCGCTTGCTACGTAAAATGCGTTTTATGATTTATGCACATTCGCCATTGAAAAGTTACTAAAACATAACTGAAAAGATAAAATTATAAAAATTCGGTGCTAAATGAACTGTCTTTATTACACATTATAAGATTATTGTTATTTATGTAGCACGTTAGGATAAGGCCAAATTTTGCTGAAATCATAAGGGTTTAGCTGCCTGGAAAGCTGACATTTTCTCAAAAAAAGTGAAACATTCCTACTTTTGAAGTGCTCTATCCGCGCTCCGACATGATACCAACTTGCATTGTTTAAAATTAGGTACATCAGAAGGTCGCGTAAAAATTGGAGGATACGGCACGTGATTGTGACACGTAATTCGAGCTATATAGTCAAGGTGAATTGAAGCATCCCTAGTAGTCATGAAGAAAGCAACATAAACGACGCAACGCGCAAACAACGTGATCTCATGAGCTTTGAACCTGGAATGATTGCAGGTTTTTGACGGCAGATAATATTATTATTAGGTGGTAGTGGCATATCATACAAAACAGCAAGCTTAGAAACCGTCATCCAAAAAACCAACGCGTCACCTGTCCATCCCCTCCAATAATGTCTAGTTCTTCCATGAAGTCATTCAAACTACCAACTTCCACAACAACAGATGAAAGTTTGTTCAAATAATCAATCACGAAGTGCAAACTATGGCACATCTATCCCGTGGACATCCTTCCTCAGTTTGAATTTATACCTACTCACGTGTGTAGTCTGAGCAAGAGGAACAATGCCATCAGTACTGAGCTTGATAAAACCATTCAAGGCATTAAACACCTCAATCAGATCACATCGCAGGTGCCTAGTCTTAAGATGTGAAATTTGCAGAACATAAGCCTTTCTTGGTAAGACCAACCTTTCGTTTCCTTCACCAATTTCATTGTTGTTCTCTATACCTGTTCCAACTGATATCCATAATTTCTAAATGTGACCTCCAGAGCTGTATACAGTACTCAACATGAAAACTAACTACTGCCTTGTACAATGGGATAATCATCTCCTTATCCTTACTAGCAAAATTCCAGTATATCCTGGACAAACAAAAAATCGAGGAGCTCTCCTGGCAGCCTATCTGCACTGCTCCGAATGTAGAAGAAAAACACCTATCAGTTTGTCAGCAACCTGAGCATAATCATCAACGGTTAAACCATTGGGGATGAATACGATTCAACCCCTTTCTTCTGATGTTCATATACTGTAAGTAAAAAAGTCTTTGCTGCTTTTCTTGGCATTCTTTGCCAGAGACTTCTCATAATCTGCTTTGGCTTGCCTAACCTCCTTTGTGACTTGATTGTAGACCAGTTTATATCTAGCATAGGCATCTGATCACGTGATACTTTATATACATTTCACGCATTTTTTTTCTCTGCCACAATTCTCTTCAATTCGTCTATCATCGATGTAGGCCTGGAACGCTATTTCTTAGTTGGAATGAAAAGCCTAATAGCTTCTAAGCTTACTTCTCTGAATGCTTCCCATTTAGAATTTGCTTCTGGTAATATTATCAGATGGTCTCACTGGGTAGAATTTAAAAACTGCTTGACATCACTGTAGTTACCCTTTCAAAAGCAAAAACCCTTCACTTTACCCTTGACAGCAATGTCTTTAAAGTAAATCCCACACCAGCCCACTGTGATTATTGCTGCTCAGGAGGTATTTTACCTGCAGATTCCTAATGCACGAAGAATCGCTGCTGATAAAATCTGATCAAGAGTATTGTTTCCTCTTTCGCCTCTGCAACATGCTGCTGAAGAAAACAGTCATCCAAGAAATTTAATTCATCACTTTCATTAGACCTATGGCACAATCCTGTTCTTTTTTTTTTTCGATTTCCCAGTGTTTATTTCACACCAAACTGACTCAACATTGTACTGCCCACTCATGTCGACTGAGTGCATTGCCTTAGATTTCATATTCTTTTTAACTATGAGCATAACTCCAACTTTCCTCCTGTCCTTTCTGTACACCCTGAGTATATAAATGAACACACGAGTGTGAATACATGAGCACAATTAGGTCTAACTGTGATATTGTGTATATGTTTTTGGATGCATGTCTGCAGCCCTATACTGGATATGTGCGTGGTTAATATGTGTGTGTGTGTGTGTGTGTGTGTGTGTGTGTGTGTGTGTGTGTGTTAGTATATATGCAAATGATGTGATCTCCCCGAATAGAGACAAGGAAGAACAAAAAATGACGGACAAGGGAAACAAAGGTTCGAGACAAGACACGAACGGTACCTGAAAACCAGTATTGGCATTCTGGGGGAGAACTAGATTTCCAGAATTGCACGGTCCAATAGATCTATCACTGTCAGGGAAAATAACGTCTCGATCCAATCAGATGATACAACGGTAGGCAATTGTGCATAGATGCGTCTGTCATTGCACCATGTAAGCCACAGCAGTAGACACAATTTCCATCTGTACACAACAGGAAGAAAACAACTACAATGGGCTATAAAACATCATAATACAAGCGAACAACTAGAGACTGAAAAGGAACTGGTAATACACTCATGGGGGATTAAGCGTTTAAAGTCTTCCCTTGAACACTTTGCCTTACATTATATATCCTGTAAGCGCGCAGAATGGCACGCATAAGCAGAAACAATATGGCGTTCACAGTGACCGATGTATCCAAGTTAGTGCAACTATGTTATAATTTCTTACAGAGGAGGTTCTATGCAGCAAAAATTTGCCCTGGCTATGGGTGAATTCCAATTGTGCCAGTATCACCAATTCTATCAAAGAATTCCACAATTTTCCGTGTTCAACACAATCAAATGCTTTGATATATTCGACGAAGCACATGTATACATCTTTCTGAAATTCATGGGTTTTTCCCATGATTCAACTGATGTTTGGGATGTTATCACAAGTGCTTCTTCCTTTACGGCAACCAGCTTGAACATCATGCAGTTCTGTTTCCATTATTCTATACCAATCTTGCTTGAATGATTTTCAATAGAATTTTGCTTGCATGTGATAAAGTCTATTGCACGGTAGTTCGATCAATTTCGGGTGTCTCCCTTCTTCGGGATTGGAATAAACACTGATTTCTTCCAGTCTTTTGCCCACAGATTGCTTTTCCGAATCTTCCGGCACAAAGCTGTGATAACTGTAATTGGCAAAAGTGTTAATAATTTTGATGATACTCCATCAATTCCAGGGGCTTTTCTCTTTTGTAGTTTTTGCAGCGCCCATACTACCTCTTCCTCTAAAATATCCGGTTCTAGTTAATAGTAATCCTTCCGCTTCAATCTATTGATGTTTGTTTTTATTTGCATACAGTTCTTTCGTGCATTCCTGCGATCTTTTCCTAATTCCTTGTTGATCATTCAGTTCATTTCCATCTTTGTCTTTTATTGAACCCTTACGAAGAGTGAAGGGTGGTCGGATCTGAATTAAATTAACTGGAGTTAAATAATTTATATAATAAATAAGTTCATTTATATAATTATTTAACTTATTTATTAATTTTATAAATAGATTTAAGTAATAATTTAAATAAATATTTTTTTTAAATTTCAATATTAAATTATTTATGATTAGCTATTATTAATTAAATAAATTAAGTTAACTAATAATTAAATTATTTATAATTATAAATTAAATAATTTATATAATTATTTAGCTAATTAATAATTCTAGTATCAACAACTTGGAGTGCATTCTCTACATTTTAACCACGGATAAAACAATATAATAAACAGTATATTTACTGTTTTCTACGGGGGTCACCTTCTTTAAGCATTTTTCTATAAAGAAATGTTTAAAGTTGTCAAAAACTAAATGCCATTTTTTTTTTTTAATCACAGTCCAATGTTGCAAATTATCTTCCTATTCACAAATCCGCTTAAATCAGTAATAAAATGTAAATTTAAAAATCTTAAGTAACTTTTTAATATATCCTATTCATCGCTATACCATTCTGTAATAGCACATCGTAGCGGATTAAATTGTTCATCATAGCTGTTTAGTTTCACGTAAACTATAAAAAAATAAGTCTTAAAACAAACAGTTTCCATTTCTCATGATATAAATTACTCAATAAAACCACAATGAGATTTATCAGATATTATTCTCTGCACACTGTTGCTTTTCAAACGGAAATGGGTGTGTGTGTGTGCACGTGCAGTTCTTTTTCTTCGAATGTTCGAAATGAGTTAGGCCTGTTCAAATCTCCAGGGCACTGAATGCGGCTGAATTTACTCCAGTCAACTCGTTGCGCATTTGTCATTACTTGTCCTTTTCCCCGTTTCAATCTTTTGTTCTTTAATGAAACTCTTTTCTCTAAACAATGGGACTTTAAATTTATCCTTCTAGTTCAGTTTTCCGTAGAACTGTCAACAAATAAAGTTTAAAACCACAATGGACATAATCTGAACTGAAACAATTTCGAGTAAATAGCGGACTTAAAAAAAAAGTCACATCGGGGTATCGGCAGACAGCAAAATCTACTTTTTCTTTAATCCACCTAAACAATAAAGTCCTCAAGACACAGCGTGAACTGCTTACAAAAACGTCTCAAGAGAAAATCCACGCAAGCTCCTAGAAAAGAATAAAAAAAAAAAAAACGAGCGCAACAAAAGAATGGAAGTGTTTGTCTGATAAGTGAATCCCTGGACGTATCAGTCGCCGGTTTCGAAATGCAGCCCGTTACCTCAGTACTTGTATACTCCCTTTTGTAGATGGCAGATGCCATTCTATAAACTTCCGGATATTTCACGGTTACGTGATATTAGCTCATTCGAGAAGAAATCAGAGGGCTGGTAGTTGAGGGCTAAGGATATGCTTGTACTTTGATTTGGAGTGCACACGTTTCCGATTTGGTGCTCCACAGATACTTTCACGGTTTGCAATATGCTGAGAAGCGCGACATTCAGAGCAGGCAAAGTGAATCTCAGAATATAAAACAAAAGTAGTAAAGCTGCAAATGGGCTATTACGAGAGGAACTCTCTTTTGTCACAAATGAAGAGTGATTCCAAAAGTAAAGGCAATTTTACTAAAAACAATACTAGATAGGAATTTTTTTGTATTAACTGGCAAAGTAAATATCCATTCCTTTCAATTCGATGGTTCAAATGTGTGTCTTAAAAAGCTAACAACCAGATCATGCTGTAAGGAAGGGATGTTGTAAGATTTCAAATTCGAATTTTTGCAATGGTTTCAATCCACAATGTGTCCAAACACGCATGCGCTCAGATAGTCGGATGATTTTTTGGATAAGCTAAGGTAGTAACGCTGTTTGTTTGTTATGTGCACATCCGTGACTTCGGCTATATTGAAACACATTCAATCTATAAATTGAATGTATTTTGTGGTCGATTTACATGTTTCCTGGAAGAAAAACTCGAGTTTCCGGGAGATAAACCCATGAAACGTTTGCCTGTGACCAACTAAACTCAGCCACTTTATGAAAAAAGTCCATATAATTTCCTCACGTCATCGACGGGATTCGAACTCAGATCTTTTCCAGCTAGTGTGGGGAAGACGGGATTCTATCAACTGTGCTTCCCGTGAGAGCGATAGTAACGCCCCTAGATGTCTGAATTTAGTGAATAGTGACTTTTATTGCAATGAACTTCCTCGAAATGAACTTAAGACTAGTATCACGACGAAAATACGTTTGCATTCTGAATAAATATTGTAGCATGACAGTGCCATTCCTTGGCGTTTGGCTAGTACAATGTGAGGATCGTTGTCCTTCCGCGAAGAAAGGCCTGGGTTCGAATCTCGCCAATGGGAGAGAATTTCCTATTGTCGTTTTCAAATATGACTGACTTAGTCGGTCTCGGGAAAAAGATGGTCTGAAGTTTACTAATTTAAGGACCAATTAAAAGTCTAAAGGATATATATTCTATAATAGGTTTAACTGATCTTTGGATACAAACTACTTTTCGGGAGAAACAAGCAACCATTATCTTAGATCGAATAACTTGGCCACAATGTGAAACGCACATACGTATTCCTCCTACCTTTGCGGGATTAGAACCAAAGAATTTATCCTGGCAGTGTGAAAAGATGGCAATGCTAACCATTATACTAGCTAAAGGCGGTGGCATTGCATTGTTATTCTGTAGTATAATTTTTTATTCAGAATACCATGTCTTTTCGTCCTAATACTATTCTTAGTTTCAGTTTCCATACAATTCGCCTCATGATTTAATCTGCCTAGGCACTATTTTATAGTTAACCACTGTGCGATTATCATAGTAAATACGTTGAAATACTTATTTTAACTTATTGATTTTGCTAACCCTGCCTTTATAGCCTAAAAGTACCAAATGAAAGGTGCATAATGTCTTTCACTGCAGGAATCCAAGCAATATCAGTGTAACGGAGAATTTAAGATTAGATTAAGAAAATAATGAAAAATTTGCCTAGAACAATATAGTTTGGTGCTTTGGGTTGGCGAATAATAAAATTAAAATATGGAAGGATTGCTGCAAATGGACATAAATGTATATGCTTTACTAAAGACAGAAGTTCAATGAATAACAAAAAATGTAGTTTTACATTAAGAAGTTTTACAGAGAACGGATTTCCTTTTGCACCACAATTGGAGATAAAATGTCTCTTCTTGTGACAGAGCACTTTTCGTGAGATTCACCAGTGTTGCCTGTATAAGGGCATGGTTTAGGATGGTTGTAGCGAGTTGAAAAAAAAAACAACTCCAGGAATGATTCTGTATATTTTCGCACACTCTGTCAAGGAGTTCAGGAAAGTTAGCATTTCTTGTCGAAGAAGAGGAGTGTTCGCTTTCCGAAACTATTTGACGAAGCCTGTGAAGTGACACAGGTTTCCTCCTCCACTCTTACACCCAACTTTATTCCTTCTATGAGCAGAATCACGTAAGAATTCTTACAACAGCGTACAATTTACGATGTGACAAGTGGTTAAATCTAGACATGGCACGCTGCACATTTTCTTGATTTAACCTCCTGAAGATTCTCAGTGTACTCGCTCGATGATAAAAATATGGATGGCCCTAGCTGTTATTTAAAAATATTTAGACTATTGAACCTCCAGAAGAGAAACTTTTCGTGGAATCAAATGAATTAATCAGAAAAATCTGCAGACGAACAGCGATTTATTTACCGTATTTCCCGGACGTCAGTAATGACGAGAGTGACAGAAGCATGTTTCAGAGATTCTACGAGTAAATTCATTATACACTGACATTTCCTTGAGCAGGAGCTCGTGAATTTTTTTTTTTTCCAAAATTCTTCTTCTGACATCTAGGTGTATCTTTTGGTCCGATGTGTCTAATAATCTGGAAAATATAGTATTTTTAACAACAAAGTTGCACCCAAAAACATGGTGCGAAAAATTCGCTATATCAAGGCGTTATTTCAAGTATTTTACGGTTATACTCCCTCAAAGTAATTACCAGATCTCCTGTAATCCATTTCGCACGTTCCGAAAATGCGGGAGGCGTCTGATACAATCAGTGACCTGGTATCATTGAAGAGTGCTTCGTGGAACCGACATACTACTTGGATTATGTCTTGTGTTGTCCGAAAGTCTGGACTTCTGCGTTGCCCATTCGTCTTGTGAATCAAAACAAAAGTCATAAGGGCATGTGTCTGGAAGATGCCTAGATTTTTCCCATTTTCACAGCTGCAGTAATGCTGTCACAGCAACATGATATCCTGAATTATTGTGTCAAGTGAGAGGCTCTGTTTCCAGGAAATGGTGGCGCTTTCAATGGACCAATGAGCGAATTTTCTTTTCCAGGAACCAAATCCAGGAAAAAATAGCTTCAAACAAAAAAATAATGTAATAATTAAAAGTATACCATTTGGGATTTCTTGGGGCAGAATTATGTAATAATAATTATTATTAAAAAACGAAATTATAAATTTATAATTAATAACTAAGTGAAGTTACTATATTTAAGTACCAATTAATATTTAATTATAATATTAATTAAATTATAAATTAAAATAAAATAATTATTAGTGTCCAAAAGACTATAGATTTTATAATAACTAATTTAGTTAAACATCGTGGTCATATTTTTGAAATAAACAAATTCTGTTAATCCAAACCGTTCTGTGAACTTCATTTTCACCTATGGCCTACATATAGACCACATATACTTTACCTTGGTTAAAGTAGCGTAACTGGAGGACGACATTTTCCATACTCTAGTTATGCCACTGACATTCACACCAATGCGCAATAGTGGGGGTAATCGGATATGTTATCCTTCACCAATGGCAACTTAGTCGGCGCGATACATCGCCATCTGCCACTCACTGGAAGATGTCTGGGTTCGAGTCCGGTCGTTGATCGCAGGAATTTCAACGGTCCTCTTCAATTGAGGCTGTAGTTAGCCAAGCTCGGAGTAGGGTTTCTCCTGTGAGTTAGAGATGTAATGTTCAGATCACTGAATCGGAAATGTAAATATATATTAATCCATGACACATTTTAGATCGTCAGGCATCGCTGGTATACAGCGATTACGCTTCACCGTTAGTATTCTAGAGACCAGTTGGAACATTTCAGTTCTTTAAAATGTATTTTGTGTGTATGACTTAAGAGCAAAACAGTCTCCGAGGTCGAAATAGTTTTTTTTTTTTCTTAAATAGAGAAATCAAATAATCCGCAATTGTAGACAGACTTTCTTGTTGCATTAGCGCATAAACTCTGTTATGAAATCAGTTTGGGGTATTATTTCGAAAGAGCTGGCTCATATCCGAGTAAATTCTGTGACTGGGTCAGCAATAACCAACGTTCTACATAAATAATCTTTCAAAAACTCATTTCACGCGCAATAAGCAGAAGGTATATAAAACCATCGCCACAAGCACTAAAACAGACACATTTATGAAATTTATAAACAATAAATCATTTTATCTCTGAGTTAACCTCTGAAAGTGCTTCGTAAACACCAAATTGACAAATAAAAAGAAAAGTTAGGAAAGATTCTGTGCCATTCGACGAATAAACCATTACTCTTCTCATAAAATATTCATCGGTTTCTGAAGAACGTTGATCAGTTGTCTGCCAGCACAAGCGGAAGAGATCCTGTAATATATGGGACGAGAGAGAGAAAGACACATTTGAAACAAACTTTCCTTTTCCCAGTGTCGTAAAGACCACAGCAATATTATCGTCTCGAGATAGAAAGCCATCGAACAGTCACTGTTCCGCTCTGTTTCGTACCTTAGAAACGCAATTCTAAAGATAATATTCAGAAAATACACCCATCGTACCTAACATTATAAGAAGTTTGTGTTTGAGACTCAACTTCATCCTTACAGTTCCCGAATCAAATACTCTTCAAATAAGGGCATTTGAACTGCATCCGTTGCGTGTTAAAAATCAGCACTGATAAAACGCCGATTTAACTTAAGAGGAAACCTTGCTGCACAGAATAGAGGGAAATATTTAGAGGTTAAAAAGAAGAATGTGGCAACTAAAGAAACTTTTCTTGGGAATGACATTTAATGATGCATGGTATTCTATGATTAATATAATTTGAAATACGAGTTATAAAATACTTAATCAAGCGAACTGAAATTCTAAGAGCAATTTTTTGGTGGGGATGTGTTTAGCCTAATACAAAGGTTCTATAAGATAGTTTAGATACAGTGGTGCTCAAAAAAATTTAATCACCTCGTTTTTTTAGGTCGACTAGGACGATAGGCAGCTATATAACCAAAAACACAACAAAATGCCCACCTAATATTTCGTTGGTGCGCCTCTTGCTTTGATTACTGCTGCACATCGTCGTAGCATCGACTGGACAAGGTTCAGAATGTATTCATGGGAAATCTCGTGGTACCAAACATGGATTAATGTCTTCCACGTGTGCAGCTCTAAGTGTTTTTAGTTTCATTTTGCATTGTTGAAACTTCCATTTTGTTCCAACAACTTTCAATTGTATTTGAGGCCTGGACTGTTCTCAGACCATGTTATAGTACGAGTTGATTTATCCTTCAACCATTTTTGCACATGTGGACAGTAAAGACAGCGAAATAAATTACATTTAAGCATGAGTGTGACGTTTCATAAGTTTTAAACGTTTGCTAATTTTACGGCTTTGGGTCTATAGAGCAGAGTCATCCTGAAAAATGCAATTGGCAATATCCTCAGTGATCTCTAATTGTGGAAAGTAATTTTGTCTCAGGAATGTCCTTGTACACCATTCACATATTTAACAGACTTCTTCTTCTTCTTTGGTCCTTAGCTGGCAGCTGGGGGAGGCGGTTGGCCACGCAACCAGTATGCTGCTGTAGGTGCCGCAGGGTTTCGGACTTGCTCAGTGATGTTCTTCCATACCTTACGATCCATGGCTTCAGTCCTGGCCTGGTTAAGGTCGAGACGTCGGCTCTTCAAGTCATCTTCCACATTTAACAGACTACCAACTCCTCTATGTGAAATATAGCCCCATATCACACTTGAGACGCAGAAAATGTTTCATTGTGGTGACGATACCGTCATGATTCTCCTCTTCTCTTTCGTCTAACAGTCTGCTGGCTGTCCGAGCCATGCAAGTTGAATTTTGTTCCATCAGAGAAAATAACACATTTCCACTGATCCTCAGACCAACTAGTATGCTCTTTTATCCACTTTAGACGCTGAACTTTCATTTTTTGAGTTAAAAGTGGCTTTTTTTTTCCCCTTGGGCGACGTGCTACTAATCCCGATCAGAAAAGGAATCTACGTAGTGTACCAGTACTTTCCTTACTGTACCTACCAGTAGTATCTTCCTGCCATGCTGTTTTGAAATCTGGCGATGAGGACCTTCTGTTTCGGACACAGACTAACCAGAAATCTGTCCTGCGCTGAAGAAGATATTCGTGGACGTCCGCTTCCTTTCCTTCTGTTTAGACTGCCAGTTTCTGATAATTTTCATAATAAACGTGCCACTGTTGGCTGTTACAGTTGTTCCTTTTAGCTATTTCACGCGTAGAATATCCCTCTGCATTCAACAGCAACACTTTTCCTACATGGTGTTAATTGTAAAAACCCATTACAATAACACAGAATACTGGACTTGTGGCATATGCATATTTATACTGCCGCTAGGATGATGCAATCATATATGGCACGTGACATAATTTAAGAGAGCTTGTTAGAGATGGATGATGCAATAAAATAATGCTATTACAAAACACACGATATATTGCCAAATTTCACAGAAATTCGGTAAATTTTTGTGATGCGATTTTTTGAGCACCACTGTAGTATTCAGATCGAGGAACCCCAAGGTGGTGAGATTCTGTTTTGCTGGGAATTCAGCCTTGGAGGTTTGTAATCTTCATAAGTTCTTATACGTCATAAAATTGTTTATTACAATTTTCGGAACATAAAACTGTTGTTTCAAACTTTTTTTATGGCTTTTGTTTATTAAAACATCAGTAATAAATGAAAATTAAGGAAAAATCGAAAAAATAAGAAGAAAAGAAAACTGAACAATTAAATCAGAAAAATTACAACAAAAATTTAAAACCTTACGGAATCCAGTTATATTTTTATCATAGGTCACACCAAAGACTATTTTTTCAGCCACTTTTGGTCGTCGATTGGATTTCAACCCCTAAACCTAAACACAATCTAGGAGAGAATTGGGCCATAGAAAACCACTTCATGTCTTTCAACAAATTTAAATACAAGGAACAATTACCACTACTGTGCGTTGCAGTGGTAGTGTTCCTACGTTAATATAACACGCGTTTATATTAACAACGTGCCCACTACTTATGCATGTAATACCTAATCGTAGAGAAGGACACTGTGTTTGAGGCTTACTGGGCTTATGTATTTTTGTAGCGATTCTCGTTGTGTCTTTAAATATGGATCAAACATGAATAACTTATACGTATATGAAATGAATTCGTCCGGTTGTCCTCAGCTCGAATTCTATCAGCAATCCGTACATGTTGAAGTACGTGGCAGGCAGTGCGCTATACTGCCATATAATGATATATTTACCCAACATCCGTATACAAGAAATGGACGAAATTCCCCTGCGTAACCATCCCACTCGGTCACGGCTCTACGAGCAGATGAAATAACTATGTTTTCGCTTTGGCAGTGAAATGCAAACGTCAAAAGAAAAAAATAAAGACAAGAAAGGGAAAGAACTGCTGAGAGCTTTCACACATCTACTTCTCAGGAGTTCTGAGATTCTAAAAACGAAAGAAATAGAAAGGATTTATTTACTCGTATGAAGTCAAATGGGACATATCAAAACCTGTACGCTGACATTTATAATCTAGCACTTCTTGACTAACCCAAGAATACCATTCATCCAGCAGACGATGCCCTAATTTTATTTTAAAAAAGGAAATAAAATTAATTGGGATTGAACTAAGATTCCGAATATTTGATGTTTGAAGTTATATATTTATATAAATTTGCCATTTTCGAGATAAAAAGAAGCTAAATCACGCGTCTTCTGTCCTATTAAAAAAAATACCAAATCACATGATTCAGTTGCTACCGCTGGGAGCGAGCTGGGTGCTGCGAGCATCGCGTGACATCACATCGCGCGACATCATATTTCGATAACAATTTTTATTTAATTTCAAGTTTCTTTTTATGATTTTAATCATCGCAGCCTACCGGATTAAAGGTCAGTAATAACTTGCTGTTAAGTAATCCAGGGTTAAATTCAGTTTGAATTATTTTCATATATATATATATATATATATATATAAAAGAAAACTTTAACAAAATTTGTCTTTATGCTAGTTATTGGTGAACTATTATTACAATTATCTCTAAAATAGCTTGCGATGCGCAAGCTATTAAGAACGATGCGTTCTTAATGAACGATTTCCACAATCAGATCACATTCAGATCTGCTGTTCGGGTTGGCCAGAACTGCGGAAAGTCTTTAGAAATGACTTCCGAATATTGAACGGAGCAGTTCCTTTACTTGTCGACCAATGTGGGGAGGGGCACCATCTTGCATGAACCCTACGGTCTCCAAGCATTGCCTTTCTTGAAGAGCGCAGTACCGTACACCTTACGGGAGTGGGACATGAGGTGTACATTCTTCAAAGAAAAATTTCTCAGCATACCCATAACGATCCGACTAGATGGGCTTATTTTTCAGGAAAAATGTGTCCATTGGGTCGAGTCGTTACATGTGTACTGATTGTTATGGTGAGCACAACATGCTCTTCGTGCATTTCAGAACAGGCTTTGAGACATTTGAAAAAAATCCTTTTTACTCTAGTTTTAAACAGCTCTTACAATTTTTAACTGAAAATTAATGCCACAAACTATTTGAGCTGTTCTAAAAGTAACAGCATTTGGTGTTAACTGGATTTTAAAAATATATAACCAAACAAAATTAAAGAAAATTTTATTTTCTTTTGATGAAATATTGAGTTGAGTTTTAATCTGTTTTATACGTGTGTATAAAATTGTTCATTCGTCGTTTTATTATCTGAATTACAAGCACGAATAAATGTATGCCCATAATTTTATCAGATCATTCTACGAAATGCCCGGCTACTAAAGGGAAACGTGCCATATTTTATTCAAATATTTCTCCAAACAAGCCATATGTCATAAGACCTCTTCAATCTAAAATTAATGATATTCAAGAAATGAATCCGGCATTCATTTCTCAAAGTTTCGCCGACACACGGATGATCTCGTGGTGATTCATCGACCTATTACCTCACGTCTTCTTCAATTTGGTTCAGCTCACTCAGGGATCACTAACGTACATCACGTACGGCAACATATGGACATAACGGATTTAGCCGGGCCTTCCTGGGAGAGAAATGATTAATGAGACGTAGTGCAGCGACCTCTAACGGCTGATTTGTTAATGAGAAATGACATCTGAAATGCTCTCGGCCTTCGATTAAGCAGTGTTATCAATCAGTCCGAACCAAGACAAGTGAACCCATGTCCCTGTCCTCAGATTAGGTAACAGCACGTAGTTTTGTCACCCCCCCCTCCCTCCTTCGCGAAGGTACTCCACATAAATTTTACGTACAAGGGGTAAAATTGATGGACTGAGTTCCTGGCGGTTGTGCTATCACTCCGCCAACATCTGCTACCTGAGCAGCGAAACAAAGGTAGCGAGCGAAATTAGCGCCACCTTCTTATGTGCTAATTCGTCACGTGCCACAGTCACGGTTTCAATCTTTCCCTGGAGATGGTCCAACTCTCTCGATGCCTTCATCCATTATCCTTAACATCTGCACCCTCGTTCTGCGTTCGTTACTGTTTGGTAGTCCCAAATTTCGCCATCTTTGCAGATACATCTTACCACAATCTACTGATTTCTTCACAGAATAAATCGGTAGATGAACTTACACTGTCTTCTACTCCTTTTTTTGTATTTCTATTAATTCGCTGTTTTGTTTGCTCTTCCTTTCTGTTTTGGTCCGATTCTTATTATCAACAATTCACGCAATCATATGCAGTTCAGTGCTCCATGTTGTTGTTTGTTCCCAACACGTATATGAAAGATTTGCTAGCACAGGCCATTGCATATTCCTTTATAATCGGTTGTTCTTACCCGCTGATAGATGTGTGCACATGCGCGCTAGACAGGGGGAGAAGGGGAAGAGATAGCCGTCATAAAAATACACTGGTCATGGTTAGAAAAGAGCTCCCCTCCTCCTAAATAATCTAAGAATGAACTGCCTGAAAAGTCTCTCATCAAAATCCCAAGTTTTTTTTTTCCTTTAATAAATCTTTTGTGCAACGGAAAATGAAGTTTTAAAATAATTCGATATTCGGTAACCTTCAGATCAATTAACTGACAAGAAAACGTAGTAAATATTTGATGCTGATGAGATGGAAACGTGTCCAATGCGTGACCACTAAGTACTCCTGACGGGTAATTCATCAGTGCGTCGTGTAACGCCAAACTAATCAGATGTAATAACGATCGTCATTAGAACTCAACTGAAATTATCTGGCCACTTATCTAAGAACACAAGCATCCATAATGATAACGTAGACTACAAACATGTTTTCTATACCTTTTCTAGAAACTCTGAGGACATGTGCAAAAAGTTATTGCTGATCTGAAACAATGAAAGAGGGAAAGTACAATTTTAATATTCATTTGCTCATATTCAATACTTTCGATGTAATTATGATTCTCAAAGATGTTTCAGAGTGATACGCTATGCACTAAAACTAACTGTAACGAAGACGGAAGTCTTATCAGTCGAACGCTGTTCAGATCGAACAATCGAGTGTAGCTTAGTGAATGTCCATCCTACACTGTATTGGATGCAATGTACGACAGACCTCATTACAATTTCCATACATTGTAATTAGCAAGGAGGCTAATATCGGCGCACTCTTCATGTTTTGAAATAACGTAATGCGGGGTAGCCTAAAGACCATGTCATACATCGACATCTTTCTCAATTCTGCACTGCCAACACGAAGTCTGAAACTAATAAATACATACTTACTGCTGCATCAACACTTCTAGCGGTGGGCACTGGTAAGTACCCACAGCACATCTGCATGAAGTCTTCAATCGTAATACTCGAAACAGTAAGATATGTACTGCAATAAGATCTTAAAATATTCACGAAGTTGTCAGCAGAGACAAGTATCAGAATGAAGAGGAGATTGCACCAGGATCTCCAGTTGTTTCCATAGGCATGGCCGTGCCCTAGTGGCCAGAGTGAAGTACAGATTTAAATACTCTGCGTGTTCGAATAAATATGTCATAAAATACTGTTGGTTAATAGCCTTGCAGTCCCGATCTCGTGAACTCCTCTGATCCAATATTGCCATTCAGCATTATAAGCAGAAATTTTCTTAAATTTCTTTTTCCATCAAAATTCTCTGTTCATATTTGAAACCTACGGCTTTCAAGCTGAAAATCTCTGAAGAAACTTTAAAGAAATTAAAAATGTCAATTTCTATTTGAATGTCCAAATCAACACACAAATCAATTCGCAACGGCAAAATGGAGAAACTTGTACAGGATTTCCGTTGTAGGTCTTTTGAATGATATATTTTCTAAAGAATATCCATGTATGATTCAGGGCAGCATATGGACCACGTGTTTGAGACCCCTGGAGGTACTATTAAATTTTAACAATGATGTATCCCGCATGGTAAATCTTCGTACCATAAATTTGGACTATTCGGCATTTTATATGAGAGAAAAATGGTGTCGATTAGCAGGCCAGCACTGGATTCCTAGTTGAAACCTCTGAAATATCTTGGATAAGTTGGTAATACAGATCAGGTGTCCTCGGCTAGCACAGTTCTTACGATTGCTGCTCTTCCACACCATGTAAAACAACTCGAATTCGGGCTAGCCTGAAGTGTGTTTGTGATTTATTCACATTGTGGCCAAAATAGTCGATGATGATGAGTGAAGGTTTTTACCCAGAACTTACCCAGAACCATGGCTTTTTACCCAGAACATATCGGGTATTTCATCTTGAAAAACAAGAAATCAACTATATAATGCCCACAATTTAGAGACGCAAGATACTGACTCCTCATTGCTACCGTTGCTCTGGCTCAAAAAATCAATCAACAGCCAAATAAGAGCAGGACGTCTCATTCGAGAGTGCAGTTGACAACTGCTTTGAAGGGAGTGAAGTAAATTGCCATCTGCTTTCTCTGGTTAATCTGACATAATTATTCCCTCGAATAAGCAGAGGCTTTTTTTTTTTTTTAAATGTAATGTTGTACGAATTCTTTGCGGACACCATTGAGTTTGAAAGAGTTCGATGATACAGATTAAAATTAGGAATATAATTAGACCATTTAAATTAGTTCATCGCTATGGCAGTGAAGGAAACTGCTGAAGTACTGCAATAAAATTCAGTTACCCTACAAGAACAAATGGCATTTAGAGTGCACGTGCTGGAAATCAAAATTCCAGCGGCCATCACTGTCTTTTTTTTTTATATTCAAGGAAATCTTCATTCGCGTGACAACAAAGAATGATCACCTAATTGTAGTATACCTCGACACCAAAGCTTTGCATGTTCGTTGTACTGTTCAGCCACTAATTATTCGAGTTGTCCTTCCTCCAAAAGAAGAACAAAGAAACTTCCACAGCTAATAACTTCAACAGCTTCTCTCTCTTTCATATACTGTATAAGGGCTTGCTATCAGCAGTGACAATTTATATTTGCATGAAATAAATTTAATGAAAAATTAACGCGGTTCCAAGTCAATAAAACCACACGTAAGAAACTAAAAACTATCAGTCAATTTTTTTTCAGTTAAACAGAGACGATTCAAGGGTATTTGATAATGCTGTTGAGGAGATATTAACCGCTCAAAGAAATTGCTAGTTCGGTGGGGGGAGAAGCGAGAATAGCAGAAGTCGCCACACGATAGACTCAGGTCAGTGGAACGGGACAAAACACTTGCACCCCTCTTTCTGAGAGGGCATGTCTGCAACATCAGTTAATAACCGTAAACACTAAAGAAAACTGTTTAGAAGCAAACCCACCAGCTATATAAAACCACATGGAAAAACATTCAGAACTAAAAGGAGGCGTATTATGGTTGTCAAAAGCAAGAAAGCAAAAAAACTGGGATGCCTGTTCGAACAACATTCCAGGGCAATTGCTACTTATCCCAACATGTTGAAAGATTACAAACGTCTCTAATATCCTAGATATGGTTCTGAACTAAGGAGCCTAACTGTATCAAAAATTTTACAGTATTGTAACCAATAGCAGGCAGTGACCAGAATACAAAAAATCTGTTGTAGCTAAAGAAACCTATAATAGAACACGACATTTCTTGGGCTCAGTTAACTAGTGTCTACAGTACGATGTCGGATACAAATATACTATAGGGATATTCGAGGGCTTTACGCTCGAAGCTACAAATGAATTCGTACAACGGCCAAGTTCCATAAACGTCTTCCTTCCAGTCACGTAGCTCTCTGAGGAGCCGTTGTGGCCACCAACAAATTCCTCCAATTGCATTGATCTTGTACGAGCGGCACTGCAAATTGTCATGCTCAGAAGTTGACTGATCCCATACTTCCACCTGGTTGCAGGTCTTCCTCTGCTCCTCTTCCCCTCGATTTTTCCTTCCATTATATTCTTCAAAGTTTTTTCCTCCTTGCTACGTGTCCAAAAAATTTGAATTTTCTTCTGTTGATGCTCTAAAGAAGAATTTTAGGCCTGCCAATTTTATTCAATACCCACTCATTGGTTCTTCGATCAAAGTAAGAAACGCGCAGCATTCTCCTGTAACACCACACTTCAAATGCCTCAATTTTCTTCCTGTCAACTCTTTTCAGATTCCATCCTTCACATCCATAAGTGGCAATTGGAAAAAAAAAAAAAAACAACTAATTAATGATTCTTAGTTTCGTCTTTGCTGATAGATCTTGATCTCTTCATAATTTTGTCAGATCAGTGACCAACATTTTAGCAACTGTCTGTCGTCTCCTTACACCATTTGAGCAGTCGTCATTTTTATTTATTCTTGACCCTGAGTAATCGAATACGTCAACTTCTTCGATATCTTGCTCATTAACCTTCCCTACACTTTACAGAACCAAGATTATCACTGATCACCATAATTTTAGTCTTACTCACATTCAGAAACCGTCCTCTTTTTCTTACTTGCTTCACATGCTCTTCTCAGAGTTTCTTTAAGATGAATTTCAAATCAGCACAGTATCACCTGCTAACGAAGGTTGTTTATCTTCAGTCTTCCAATTTTGATGTCAGAGTCTAAATCTTCCAAAGATTCACCTATGATATCTTTAGCTTAAAGATTAAAAATGCGAGGTGACAAAATGGCTAACACCATTAACAATTTTGAAATTGTCTGTGTTTCCCATGTTGGTTCTTACAGTCCCATCCTGTTCCTGGTATAGTAGCTTAATCAGTTGAATTATCTGGATCGGGAATAATATATTAGTCATCGTTCCCATAGTTTCTCATGTTGAACACAATCAAATGCTTTTGAATAATCAATAACACACAAAACGACTGGAACATTGAATTCTTTGCATTTTTCAATAATCAGCCGTATACTGAAGATCTGATCTTATCCATAAATGTACCATACCAAACTGGATGGTAGGTGAGGTTAATGGTTTAATTGAGCGAAGAGTGGTATCCAGAGTGGTAATGAGTGAAAATGTATGCACATATGAAGAACGGTTTAGAAGGTACGGACTGCAAATTTTGACCACTAGACATCTAAGGCGAAATCTGAATTAATTGTGTAAGGAGCTGAAGGAGTTGATTAAAATGAATGAGAAAAGTCTGTTCTCCCTCATAGGTTAGAAAAAGAATCAGGCAGCATAAATATAAAATCTCGGGAATAACAGATGACTAGATGTAATGAAGTTCACTTTGACCTATGGATAGCGAGTTGTCAAACACTGGGACAAGTTGCTCTCCAATGTCGCAGTCTGAATAAGTCCAAATTCAGAATTGAATGGTTATTTTTTGTGAATGGAAATAGTACGAATATTCAGTTTCATTTTATTATTATTTAGCTGATGCAAGGAAAGTCCGCTTCCTTGTATTTTGTGACCTTACTTAATACTAATTAACCATCTACTGCAGAACTCAAATTCAAGCTATCTCAATGACTAGTTTGAAATGATATTGAGGACACATTTATTATTTAATGAATAAGAAGGGCAATGGATTGACAGCAGAGCAAAAAAGTATCGTGAAACTAGCACAGTCTACAAACCGACACGATGGTCACGATACTACTAATAATTATGCTATGCACGGTCTCAGGAGACAAGCAGTCGATTGCCAGGACAATAAAAACGATAATCTGTTACTAGTTAAGAAGTTATATACAACGTCATATGGGAAGAGAGAGAGAACTGTGATTTTCCATGCTAAAAAGCATCTGCCGTTAAACATGCCAAACCGAAATAAAGATTATACAAATATACCTCGGTTATTATAATATTCTACTAATAACTAAGCTTTCATTTTAGGCAATCATTCTGTTCATACTTTTAAATAAATAGCAAAATGTATTTCGTTCTTCTTTTCTTGTCTGCTTTTGATGCAATCTGTCTTATGTTTACAGACATTGAGTAAGAACAACCGAAAGGTTAACGGAGTAAAAAGCATTCCGCACAACTGCAGCCTCTTTCATTTGTTGACACAGACGAATGTCTCAAGTGGAGACTTTTGCTGCATTCTTTCAACAGACGATGAAAAGGAAATAATCCATGTGGAAATTTCGATGCCTCACTTGGTCCAATATTTGTAAAAGAAATGTATCTTCCGCTATGTGCCAGACGCATGCAACAACTCTTTGACGTCAGATGCAGTGTGGTGTTGCTTCGGGGATTAATCCCACCACACCTGATGAGAATTACTGCTGGCTGGATGTCACGATTTAATTTACTAAGCATTATTTATCTTTGAATGGGTGTCGACTGCGGCGTGTTAATATCAAAAGCATTTCCCACTCACGTGACCGCAAGATATCCATTAGTGTCAACAATGAGAAATGACCAACGTGTGAACAGTTCATTGCAGTCAAAGGATCCAACTCTGTAGCAGTTGAGTTCCGGGATTCGATCCCGGAACTCAACTGCTAATGTACAGAGAAACAGAGTGGGCCAGTAAATCAAAATGTCTTATAATGGAAAATTAACTTTCCAGATATTGATTGGAACTTGAGGGTTGGTCACTCGCAGACTAGCAAGACTGCTGTGGATTTACTGGATGACTGTTTGCTACAGCAACGTATTAGAGACGCAACAAGAGGGTGCAATACTTTTCATCTGCTTATCAACATTGATTATTCATGTATTAAGAATTTGCAGATAAAGGAACAGCTAGGTGGCAGTAATCACAGTGGGATTTACTTCAAGATATAACTATCATCAAGGGTAAAGGGAGGGATTTCTGCTTTTGTGAAAGATGAATACAGTGGTCTCATACAGTTTTTAAATTCTGTAAATTCTATACAGTGGGACCAACTGATGATGTTGCTATCAGCAAATTCTAAATGGGAGGCGTTCAAGTAATTGATCATAGAAGCTACTAATCTTTCATACCAACTAAGAATTACTCTTCAAGATATAGGCCAAAATGGATATCAGATGAAACTCGGCAGAAAAAAAAGTGCATGGAATGTATATAAATTATCGGGCGACAAAAGCATATGGTACATATAAACTAGTCTGTAATCAAGTCACAAAGGGAGTCAAGGCAAGCGAAGGCACAATTACGAGAAATCTTTGGCAAAGGATGCAAAAAAAAAAAAAATAATAAAAAACAGCAGACTTCTTTAAGTATGTAAACTCTAAACGTAATGAGATGAAGCAGATTGGTCCACTTGATATCGATGGTTCGACTGTTCATGAACCTGCTCAGGTTTCTGACAAACTGAATTTCGCATCCACATTAACACATGGGGAATTCTTTAGGGAAGGGCACGCCAGACGTTTATCAAGTTCTAACACAGAGCTATATGATTTTGTAATAACTGAGAGGAAAGTGGAAGAGAAATTTTTGAAGTTAAACATAAGGAAGGCTTCTGGAGTGGATGGGATCTGTCCACTTATATTAAGGGAGGCAGCGAAGGTAGTAAGCAAACCCTTAACCATAATTATGAGAGCATCTTTGGACTCAGGGGAGGTCTCCGCGGACTGGAGATGTGCGAATGTAACCCAAATTCACAAAGGGGAATCAAGGGTGACAGGAGTAATTACAGGCTAGTTGTTTTAACTTATCTACCAGGGAAAATAATAGTCATTAGTAAAAGAAGTAATGCAGGATCATCTATAAAAGGCAGCCATTATACTTCAAACACAGCATGGGGTTCTTAAGGAGAAATCTTGTGTGACCAATTTGATCTGTTACTACTATGTGGTCACAAAGATACTCGATGCAAAAAAATAATTCTGATACGATATACTTTGATTTCAGGAAATCTTTTGATATTGTTGCACATATAAGACTTCTGTATACAATTTGGAGCAGTGTGTTATTAAGGGCAACTTTCCGATAAGGATAGAGGGATGGTTAAGTGGGAGAGAACAAAGTGGTAATCAATGAACATTGTTCTTCATGGACTAATGTTATTATTGGAGTCCTCCAGGGTTCAGTGTTGGGACCATTGTTGTTTTCTCTATTTAGCAATGTATCAGGCTTAATGTCCATGTTTGCAATGATACAAAAATTGGCAGGGTGGTTAATGACAGTATGCTACTGCAACTGGATCTAGAAACGTTAGGTAGATGGACTGAGAAATAGAAATTGAAGTTTAACACCGATAAAACAAAGTGCTGCATATGGAGTAACCCCAGAGTAACGTACCAACTGTGTGGTACTACACCCAGGTTAGTGGAAAATGAAAAATGAAAAACAAACCTGGGGGTAATTGTTCAGGCAGATAAGAAGTTCCCTGAGGAATGCAGACAGGCTGCCAGGGCAGCTCACGGGGTTTTGTCAATGATATACAGGAATTTTGCTAGCAGGCATAAGGAGGTGATTATCCCATTGTACAGGGCAGTATCTTGGGTACTGTCTAGAGGTCTCATTTTAGGAAGTATTTGGAGCTGCTGGAACGAATATAGAGAAGGGCAGCGAGATTGGTGAGCGGAACAAAGGGATGCTCTTACCAAGAAAGGATTCAGTTCTGCAAATTGAAGCATCTGGAGATTAGGCACCTGCGAGGTAATCTGATTGAGATTTTTAAGGCGCTTAATGAGTTGAGCAAGCTCAGTGCTGATGGGATTCTTCTTCTCGCTGAGTCCACACACATGAGGGCACAAATTCAAATTAAAGAAAGACAGTTGCAGAATAGAAGTGCGAAAGTTTGCCTTTAGCCAACGGGTGGTTTATTGTTGGAACAAACTGCAATCTGTTGTTGGGGAAGTTGATAGTTTAAATAAATTCAAGAAAGAACTAGACAAACTATTGATTTCTTGCATCATTTGCCACTGCTAATGGTAAAATGACAAAATTCAGATCTCATGCAGACGACACACTGATCAAGCCTAAAGGCAGAGATAGAATTTAAATTGCTGATGAACGGAAGGTTTAGTCCTTACTTATGACTACAATATAGCAGAATGCTAACTGAATGGTGAGTCAATGATGTCGACTGGAAATCAATTATTTAAACATTTCAGTTTTCGACACAACTTTTGAATAAATATTCTGCAGTTGGTTATCCAGCTTTTAAAACATCTGCCACTCATCAAGATTTATTAGGACAAGATGATCTTTAACAAGTACAGAAAGGGATTAGATACTTAGCTAATTACAAGTGTAGTCCTTTTCAAGTAGACCTAAAATTTTCAAGGCCTATCCAAAAGCAATCAACAAATTCATAGTACTAACAAAAGGAATTACTACCTATTATTTATTATATCAACAAATACGTGAGAAAAATTCCGATTACTTTTGTTCTAAACGGAACGGTAAACGGATCAGGACGCAAAGAAAAAGACCTATAATTGCGAAACTCAAACGGAATGATTATAAAGGAAAGCACGCTGATGAGCTAAGCTCGTATTGCTGCTGGCAGTATGCAAATGAGGTGCAAATTCAAATGAGATGCCACACACAAAGTTAAAGTTAGCAACGATCCATAACTTTGGTGTTTCTTTCCTTCTCTGTAATAATCTTTACTTCTACCCACCTCTAACGAGATCATCGTCTTAGAGAACAAGAGAGCAGACTGACACCAATAAGAGCTCGCTGACAGAGTCCAGACAGCCCGATAAAGCAGACGTCGGTAAACATGAATAATTAAAGAGCAGCTAAGTATCAAAAGAAAATTTCCAGTTAGAAGTCTGAGTGCTGATATTCAGTGAGGGTTGCTAACTATTAAACAAATACCACACAAAAGTGAGTACCTTTACAGCAGATGAGTAAATACTTCTCCGCTTAAAATCCAGCTGCGGCACCTCTGAATACGACTGTCATTCTAGAGCATCGTGTGGGTTAAAGAAAGCACTTTTTTTTTGTTTTTTTAACAGTCAAGCATGATGTGAAAAGGGTAAAGAAATATCCAGGAAAGCTCGGCATCCAACTGAAGACAGAAGATAAATCCGAATAAAGAACTAAGGATATTTCAACTGCTGAACCTTTATTAGACAGGCTTATTGATTGTACGTTCCAGGTATAATCGATATTTGTTGAATAAGTAAACTGTACATCTTCAGGATGTCACAGGTATCCTTACAAAACTAAAAATTTCACATTTCTAAAAATTCTTTTTGAGACAAAATAAAACGTTTCAATATAACTTCATTTCATTACTATTTGATTGAAAATCAGCACAGTATATCGAAGAATACCCTTCATACGAAGTCTCCTTTGGAGACGGAAAGAGAGTGGGTTTAACACTGACTATCAGCCAAAATACTCGCACGTTAAATGTGCTTAGTACTGATGCGAATTCGGTCGCAGTGTCGCACAGGTGTCCATGACTGAAACAGTTTTTATTTACTGAAGATATCGGTGCACTTGTAGACTCACTTCCTCTATGTGTGCGTGGGTGTTTATACAAACTCACGCGCACATATTTTTTAGACGGAAGCTAATAATTAAGCAAGAACGTCTTTGAATTTTCGAATTACACAAAACCGTTCTTGAATATTTGTACTTGAATAAGGGGAAATATTCAATAAAACAAATTAATAGTTTATAACCAACGCTGGAAGTGTCCTCTGTTGTTAGAATACATAAATTCTCTCTTTTGATCATGTTGTGAGCGACGCGACAAAGCTTGTGTCGAATATACTCCTGAATGTAATTTTCAATGGTCTCTTTGAGCTGATTAATGGTTCGTGGTTTCTCCTTAGCTATCTTCTTTAATAAACCACATTAAATGAAGACTGGGATGTTAAATCAGGAAACCTAGATGTCCAGAGTCCTTTTGATATGATTCGATCCCCAAAAAATCTTGAAACATTTCAGTGGTTGAGCATCTGGTATGACTCCATCCTATTCGAGTCAAATGTCTCATTCATTTTCCTCTAGCAATGCAATAAACTGCATAAGGATGCTTTGGTAAACAACAGGAAACTTTCTTTATTATCTTTAAAACTGCAACTATGCATGGGACGTTAGTGGAAAATTTGTTGACATTCACTATAAGACTTCGTTTCCAAATAAGATTCCACTAAAAAAAAGAACGTTGCTCGATGGTATAAGTCTTATACCATCGAGCATTCATGTCTTATACTATAAGACATGAATTTTATTATCAGTAATAACATGCATGGTGTTAATTTTAATGCAGGTCCAGGGGTTTTCCCCAAACTCCGCATCAGCATCAGGCAATTATTAATTTTAAAAAGAAACGTGCATTTTTTCTGAAGCAGAAACGACACGCCAACAATAGATATATAGCTAACAAATTATGGTGCTCGAAGCGGCCATTTGCAAAGCACCACAGGGATATTCAGATGGATGAGAGCCTCTTCATCAAATGGGCGGACAATACTTTTGGTGAGAGCTGGGTAAAGGAGGAATCTAATCATCCCCTCTCCATCCCTTTACGTTATGTGACTCCCCTGTCTACTCTAAATAGCACGAAGGAAAATCTGATGAAAGTTACAACCAACTACCAAACAAAGCTATCGTTGGGCCTGATGGATTACCCTTGATCATCATTAAAATATCCTGTGTCTTCATTGTGGATGAATACACAAGATATTTTCTTTTACATGCCTTCAAGGAAAGTTTTCGAACATCTGCTGCTGTACCTGAAATTTGGATACACTACTGCGTTAAACCTATTCCAAAGAATTCGAGCCCTAAAACTGCGATCCTAGCGCAACTTATTGAGCACTGTTTTCATCACAGACCTTGCCACCTTCACAGCGTTATCCCTAGGAGATCTACTACCAGCATCTCCTTCAAACATTGTTTCACATACAGGAAGCAGCTCGACATAATTTATCTTGACGTTAAATCTGCATATGATAGGATTTCCATCACATCTTTGCTTAACATCCTGAAGAACTACTTCAAGATCTCCGATAACCTCCTCTCTTTACTCAAAAAAATTTTGCAGGAAAGACGACTCCTTGTTGAGCACAATGGTCTCTCACGATCCTTTACTCTCTTCAGAGGGGTTCCACAGGATAGCGTTTTGTCAGAAGCTCTGTTCGAAGCAGCTTTGGAACCTCTGCTAGCAAATTTCCAAAACATGACATCGTATGCCGACGATCTGAAGCTTTCATTCTTTCGGATCAGTCGGAGCAAGCGCTCTCTATCCAAAGAGTTGAAGCAAAACAAATCTCTGAGATAAGCACCGTTCTTCAATATACTGGTCTTGAACTAAATGCCGAAAAATCTGCCGTTTACAAAAAAGGAGAAGAATAATGCACATCTCTATAAATGGACATCAAATTAAACTTGTCAACTCTCACAGGCTAGGTGTGGGATTCAACCTGTCTTTTCAAGCGCACTTCAAGGAAACTAGAAACAAAATTCTTCTCAGCCCTTTGGTCAGCTCGACAGGAACTGGTGGGCTACCGCAATATCAAGCTGACAACTAAGTATATCCGATCTTGTGTAGTACCGGTGGCTCTCTGCGCATCAGAAATCTGGTCCTCTGCTCCTCCAACCTACCTGCGGCGGCAGTTCTTGGGGATTGAGTATCTTCTTCGATCCCTCAATAGGATGTCAGGACATCCGCTTACTATCTCTAGGGGTATACTACATTCGCTGCATGGAATGGCCCGTGGAAGCGAATCATCATCACTCGCAACATAATTACCTTCTCTAAGCTAATTTCCGGTTAACTAGACGCTCCCAGCATCGATAGCCTCATCATCCTGCCCAAGAATAACAGAAGAATAAGTAATCGGTAAACATCTGTGATCCGACCTGCCCTCAACCAAATCAGCTCGCTCAGTCATGTTCCCAGCAAACATGATTGGACTTCTTAACGGCTTAAACATCAACCCTGAGGCAATTTGTGTTCACAAGGCCTACAGAACAAAAGTTTTTGCAGATACCTACGCTATCTTCCAATTTTAGACCTTCTCCTGTTCCAATCAGCCTATACACCATCCTACCAGCATCCCCGCACTCTGCTTGGACAGACGCTGACTGTCCAAGCGTTTGTCAAGCATAATCTGTCTTCGCCTTGTATCTTTATATATTTTATACTACCCAATATAGATTTTATATTGCTATTATGGTTTTGTTTACCCTCCTAGCATTTGATTGCTATCTAGGGGTGAATGTAACTTTTAATTTATCTGAATTAAATAAAAATTTTAAAAAAAATAAATAAAATTAATACAAAACTCTGTAAAGGCCAGATTTATGTATGTTAGTGAGTGTTCGTGTAGTATTAGTGTGGAGTTGTGTTGTTCATCCGGCCTCTTAGCCTAGGGGCCGGTGTTTTTACCCAAAAACCTCTAGTTTACAGTCCAGCTTCGCGAGGAGGCGGGCCGAGCAGTTGACAATATGAAAGGGGCGACAGAAGAGGGTCCCCTCGGGACAGAATGCTCATTCTGCTTCGGGGATGGGAGTTGACAGGTGGCAGGGGGGGATACCCACCAGGAGAAGGGGGTGTCATCCAGGTTGGGGGAGTGAGAGAACAACCAACCCAAGTGGTAGGAGTGAAAGTACAGTACATAGGAATAGGGATCCTTATGTTGGAGGGCCTGTTTGCTGCTCATTCGCACACCAGTCAGGGGTTAATCTTGCTGACCAGTATGCGCGTCCCACACCACGCCGGCTAAATTGCTACGGCATTGTGTCTGCTTGGATGGGCGGGGAACTATATACCCATTCGCCCAACATTCTATCCAGGGGAGGGAGTGGTAGAGAGACAATTTAATTCACTTAATCCTCGTTCATACTGCTTCCTTTCTGTTTTGTACTTTTTTCTTACATTTCATTACTATTTTATGCTCTTTTGTTTTCTCACATTTTCTTTTAATTTATGAATTTTTTCCCATGTATTCATCTTCTTTCTCACTCCACGAGGAGAATACAGTGGTGTATAGTGTTATTGTAAATATGTTAGTTTACAGATAAAATAATTAGATATAAAATTAAAAAGTTTAAATACAACTAAATGAGGGTTAGTATTTACAGCAATAACAGGAATTAACTTTGTTCTTTCTCACTCATACCCATGCTTTCACTCATTCTTACAAATATTCCGTTGAGGTATTTTCATCTCCATTCTCTCTCTCTCCACTGCTACCCCAGGCCCATCAACTTACTATTGCTATTCAGTTGGGGTGCAGTCCTGGCTGCAAGTTTGCATGTCAGAGAGGTAGCCGTGGGTATGTTGATGATGTTGTTAGTAGCTAGGATCAATATCTTAATATATATATTCTAAGTTTACATATTAAAGTGTGTTTACATACTTTCCATTACATTCATGCATTCAATTTCCTTTCTGACAATACACCTCTGAAGTTCTTGAAAACCACCTTCAATTTGATGCAATTTACACAGCTATATCCAAGGCATTTGATAAAGTCCCGCAGAAATAATTTCGGGAAAACTTAAGCTATATGGTATCCGTGATGCTTTGCTCTCATGGCTACGGAGCTATATTACGCATCGTTCCTTGAGCGTTATCTTCAATCAAGTGAACTCGGATCATTTCATGCCACTAAGTGGAGTACCTCAAGATCATTTATGAACACAATGAAAATTAGAGGACCTAGGGGGTCCTCTACTTTTCATTGTGTTCATAAATGATCTTCCTTCTTTCATCTGCGCCACCAATGTTCAAGTTGCTCTCTATGCAGATAACTTTAAGATCTATTCAGCAGTAAAGGAGATAACCGATTCTCAACAACTTCAATGCGCCCTTAATAAATTCTCTCTGTGGCTATCTCTGAATGGGTTGTCTGCTGACCCCTCGAAGTGCAAAGTAATCTACTTCTCGTCCTACAGATCTCCACAACTAATAAATACAGAGTACACTGTTGATTCTGTGATCATTGAAAGGTGTGACCAGGTTGACGACTTGGGGATTTTCTTCTCCAGCAGTGCTAATTTTGATGCCCATGTCCTTCATGGGCATCAAAAGCATTCAAAACACTGGGATTTATCAAACGGAACACCTATAGGTTCAAAAACTACAGATATGCTGTCATCTTTTATAAAATCATAGTTCTCACAATCCTTGAATTCAGTTTCTATAAACAGTTGTACATCGGATCTTGGCTCAGAAATCAATCCCCTATCATGTCACTGTTTAGTGATAATATCAGTTTAAACCAACCATATTATGAGTAACACCCGCACACCAGGAGCTCTTGCTATTATTATTTAATTAATAATCGTTAAAGTATTAACTGTGTAATTTCTTTTATTGATTAATAAAATTACTCGTATATTCAATTTGGTAATAAAATGGTTTTGAAAGAGTTATATTCAAAAGTATCGTATTATGTATGCTGGTAAACACAAAGCGTTAGGCCCTTGTGAGTAGCATAGTTGGTAGGATCGCCGTCCTCCCCACTATAGCCCTGTGTCCGTCTTTGTTTACGTTGTATTTTGCGAAACATTGCTCCACAAAGGTTGTCCAACAAAAGAAAAAAGAAAACCATATACGCTAAGTATTTCATATATCATTGAAATGAACTGAAACTCGCAAGATAAGATTCCATAGACCGATATATCCGTGTCGTACGTGTTTGAATGTAAAAAAGAAAAATAATAACTGACTAGCTACCAATAGTTCTTTTCCTTTCTTAAAAAATAATAACAAGGGATTTCTTTCAGTGACCACAAGGTGCCTACTACTGTAGTTTTCAAAAATTCATAAAGCACGCGTCTGCAACTTTTCTGGATATCCAGCAGGTTAAGCTTTCGGTATTTTAATGGTTACCCGTTTAAAGGTTCTCGGACTAACACTTATTTTTTTTTTGTTGTTTTTTTTTTTTTTTTTTTTTCAGTTTTATCTGTAATAAAACTAGGAAAAAAATATTTTCACTTCCCAATTTAATTCACTCTATATATTCCTTCCTGAAAATATCCTTCTGAGAAGATTTGTAATACATGGATTATAATTTGTAATACATTAGCATTAGTAGAGGTATATGATGCAAGGAAGCAAGCTTATACAGCATCAGCCAAAAAAGAAAAACCTTCCCATTTCACCCATCCATTCGCTATAAATATTTGTCTAGTTCTGCCTTGAATCTGTCAACTTCTAAAACGACAGATGAAGTTTGTTCCAGCAATCAACCACCCTCTGGCTAAAGGCAAATTTCCTCATCTATTCTACAACTGCGTTTCTTCAATTTGAATTTGTCCCCTCAAGTGATTAATCTGGACAAAACGAAGAATCCCATTAGCATTGAGCCTGCTCAATCCATTCAAGGCCTTATACACATCTATCAGATCACCTCGCAAGTGCCTAGTCTCCAGACACTAAGTTGCAAAACTTAAGCCTTTCTTCGTAAGAGCAACCCTTTGTTCCATTCACTAATCTTGTTGCCCTTCTCTGTACTCGTTCTAGCAACTCTACACCCTTCCTAAAATGAGGCTTCCAGATCTTTATACAGTGATCAAGGTGTAGCCTGACCATTGCCTTATACAAGGGGATAATCACCTCCCCATTTATGTTTGCCAATTTTAAACTTCAGTTGCCACCTCTCAGCCCATCTGCTAGAATTTTCTAGATCCTGTTGCAGTAGCATACTACCATTAATAACCCTGTCAACCGTCGTATCGTCTGCAAACTTAGACATTAAGCCTGATATACCATCATCAATATCATTAATAAATACAGAAAACAACAATGGACCCAATACTCTGAGGGACCCCACTAATAACCAAGAAGAGTAGTGTCCATTGATTACCACTCTGTCTTCTCCCACTCAAGCATCCCTTTATCCATAGCAGCAACTTGCCCTTAATACCACACTGCTTCAATTTGTACAGCAGTCTTTCATGGGCAACAGTATTAATCAAAAGCCTTCCTAAGATCCGCGTATATGATATCAAAATTATTCTTTGCATCTAGTTCCTTTGTGACCTCTTTATACTACCCAATCAAATTGGTCAGACAAGACTTCCCCTTAATAAACCCATACTGTGTCCGAGATATAACTGAAGTCTTGTCTAGATGATCCTGTAATGTTTTTTTAACCAGGGCGTACATTAACTTCCCCGGAACAAAAGTTAAATTAAGAGGTATCTAATTATTTTTGATCCTCCTTTGTGATTTGGGGTCACATTTGCACATCTCCAGTCCATGAGACTTCCCCTGAGTCCAAGGAAACTCTCATAATTATGGCTAATGGTTTGCTTACTTCATTTGCTGCCTCCATCAATATAACTGGACAGATACCATCCACTTCGGGTGTCTTTCTTATGTTTATTTTCAACAATTTCTGCTCCACTTTGCTCTCAGTTATTACAGAATCATTTAGCTCACTGCCAGAGTTTAATACACCTCTGAGATAACTCCTCATGTGTTAATGTTGATGCAAAATACTCATTCAGTTTGTTAGCTACCTGAGCAGGATCAACTGTTGAACCATCAATATCACAGAATCAATACAAAAACTACTATTTATTTTAAAAAATAAAAATCCATTGAAGTTAAGCAGCATTCAAAAAATGTTTACTAGAGGCAAAAGACGCTTATAAAAAACAAATGCTGATATTCCATGCATTGTTTGCTTGTTTGTTTGTAGAGTGTTAGGCGCGTCAGCGGTGTAGGCCATATTGTACCGTATATATAAAATATTATCTGTAAATTGCGTGTGTTCTGTAATCGATTTGCCTGTTTGTTAAACGAAAAATCCGAGTTTCCGGGAGAAAAATCCATGCTACTCTCGCCTGAGACCGACTAGCTCAGCCACGTTGTGGAAAAAAGGGCCATAAGAGATTCTCACCTCATGGACGGGATTCGAACTCAGGTCTTATTCACCTGGTGTACGAAAAACGGCGATTCTACCAACTGTGCAAACCACGAGGTGCCATCATATATTATCCCCGTATAAGTATCTATATAGGTTGATTTCCATGAATGTGGCAGACTGATAAACTACAAATAGCTCAGGGTCCCCAAAAAGCCCCTTTAAATGGGGGGGGGGACTTTGGAAATCCTCCTAAGATTTGAACACAAAAATTCATGACGCGCACGTCTGGATTTTCAGTTGAGCTTGAGGTATCATTCAAATACTCCCAAAACTGATGTGTGCACAAGGACATGTAATCAAGGCGTTGTGCTTACTCTCCAACTGGCTTTGTGGCTTCCCTTGCTTCAACGTCCCAGGCAACCGACCCCTGCACCATTTGAACGCGCCTTTCTCCGTCACTGTACCTCATTCTATCAAACAATCGTCGCATATAATGAATACAAAGCATTGCTAATGCAAGTTCAGCACGTTCGAACTCGCCAGCTGAATATACGTTTCCGACTACTATCTGTTGGGATGTTTTCTAAGTGCTCGTAAATTATTTTTCTAAAATGGGGTCTTCTATTCTGTCCTTGTTCACAAATGAGACATCTCGCGTGCATTAAGTACCAAAATAGAACCAGCAATATAAAAATTAGTTAGCGTGTTAGGCACCAAGGGAAATTAACCCTCAATCCCATTGTGGTTCTAATAATAGAAGCAACTGCTGACTTCCACACAGAAAGGTGTGCAAGAAAGCATGCTCTTGAGTTAAGAAAATGAATTACTGTTCTTCTTCGTTAAAATGTCTTTTAAACTTTCGTAACTTCTTACCTAATAAGGTATATTCGTTTAGATTTTAATACGATTCGGCAAACTTTGAGGGTATAGAGCAGGAGAGATTTATATAAGATTAGATTGCGAAAAAAAAAAAAAAAAAAAAAAAAAACTCATTTTCAAGTGCTGTCTACGAGTTAAAATGATAATCTTAGCATCAGCGATAAAAAAAAAAAAAAAAAAAAAAATCAGGGTAAGAAATCATCGGGGGGGGAAAAAAAAAAGCTGCAAGAAAATAAAACCATTCTTATTTGAGGATCTGTCATTCAGTTTAACGAGATTGTGTTAAACTCTAAGGAATCAATGACTTGAGGCGTCAACGTATTATTTTTGCATTTTGTGAGTATTCTTAGGTCAGACCATCTAAGACCGATTAACTGACAGTGTACCGAGGCCCGTACAGAAGCCTCAGGGGAAGTACCACCTCCACCTACCGATATTTGTCTCGATATCTTCAGATTCAGTTCGATCTTGCTGATGAAAAAAGTGTTTCTAGTTTTAATTGAAACGCAATACAAGGCCACAAGAGAACTAACTCATCTCCCTGCCTGTGTAATATGACCAGCGTCCATAAATTGCATGCGTTCTATGGTCGATTTGCTTGTTTTTCTGGACGAAAAACAAGTTTCCAGGGGATGGGGGAATCTTATTATCCATGCCTGAGACCGAATAACTCAATCAAGGAGTGAAAAAGTCCAAAAACGTTTCCTTGGTCCTTTACGGGATTCAAGCCTTTTTCATTCACTGTGGAGAGGACGGTGATTATAACCACTGTGCTACACGTGCAGGCTAATCAGTTATTCTACAGGAAGAGTGAAATAAATAAGGAAATTATTAAATATATATGACAACACTTTTAGCCTTAACTGCAATATTGCACCATTAGTGGAAATGCAGCATCTCTTTTCTATTCAAGGACAAAGAGACAGTTGGCAATGTCTATTGGCAAAATATCAGATTTATATACATATCGTTTACAAATGAAGAATTCTAAATCCTTTCTGAGATAGCTGGCGCAGGAGGAAACTAATGATTTAGTTTCCGAATGAGGAAACGGAAAGTCTGTACCATGTTTGAAAGAACAAGCCTTTTATTTCATGGATTCGTTCTCTCTCTCTCTCTCTCTCTCTCACACAATTTTTTTCTCTCGAGTCCAAACATGACTGCAGCTTCTTTGAGCATCCAGTTTTCAAAACGACTGACATCATCTTTTACAATGAAAATAATCTATCAATAAATATTTCTTAGTATGATAGTATGGCAGGCACTTGTTCATGATCCATGCAAGAAAATAAAAACCTATGTATGTGCCATTTTCAATCGCTGCCTATACCGGGTCACAATTCACTGGCTGTGTGACACACTGATTATCTGGTCCTCTTCTAAAGGTACAATACGCTGTGTCATCTTTGTTACTAGCAGACCTATAAGCGTGAAGGTGTAGGAAAGTGATTTCGTACTAGAGAATGAACAGGCCTTGTAAAACTTTTGAATATGAATACAACCAGAAAGTTTCAACGCACTGCATTACTTCATTAAACTTATCCTAAGCAGCAGCAGCAGCATTAGGAGCATCAGCAACTAAGGTCATATTGCTAATGTATATTGTTTGTAAATTGCGTCTCTTCCGATGTAGATTTTCTGTTTTTCTGGGCGAAAAATCCAAGTTCCGGGAGAAAACCTCGCCTGAGACCAAATAACTTCGTAACGTTGTGAAAAAGGCCCATAAAAATTCCTCACCTCATCGGTGGGACTCGAACTCAGATCTTTTCCACTCGGTGTGGGGAGGACGGTTATCCTACCATCTGTGCTACCCACGAGGGTTATCCGAAGCAACAGCCGTTGCTGTTGCACAGTGAATATAAGCATTGCCCTTCCTACACCAGGTGGAAAGACCCGAGTTGGAATCCCGTCACTGATGAAACCAATTTTTATGGGCTTTTTTCACAACGTGGCTGAGTTAGTTGGTCTCAAGCGAGGGGTGCATTGTTTTTTTTCTCCCAGAAACTCGAGTTTTTCGACCAGCAAACAGCCAAATCAACCACAGAAATACGCAATTTATAGACAATATACTAGTCTTGTTGCTTTGGAGCTTAACACAAAAGCGCATCCAAAGAAATATGCACAATCCGCTTCAATAACTAAATTAAATTTATTAGATTATTCCCTTTAGCGTTTCATTTGCGGTTTAGTTTATATTTATTATTATGTAGCGTAAGGTACCTGATGTTCATTCAGGTAGCATGAGGTAGTCACGGTATTACAGTGCCTACCTTATGCTACCTGAAAAAAAATAAACGTACAAATCTCCGAGGAGTTACCATTGTTTTGAGAGTTAAGTTTCTTCATCTCTTCTTTCTTGAATGACTGATCAATCTCCTACGACTACCATAAAGCTGAGACAAACTTTCGTTGCATTCCCCAACCCATTGGCGTCTCCGTAGCCAGGTGGGAAGGAGCAGCAGTGTGTAGCACACGCTTCTTGATTAAACCGGGGTTCGAGCCCGTCACCACCAAATACGGAGGATGCGGAAAAGTCAGGGAATGACCACCGCATAACCCGGAGCAATATGGCCTTAGTTGCTAATGCTCCTTAAAAAAAAGAAACCAAACAAACAACCCAGCCCATTAAATCTGTTTTTATAGCAATCTGATGTATAACAGCGATCTCAATCGCTTAAAATTTCTATTTGTTGAATCCTTGCTCCAATTTAATTTTTATCAGCCCAATAAATATTTTTAATGTTCTATCAGTATATTGAGGAATGGCGTCTTCAAAGTTGTCTGAAATGCATGGCGGTCATTATGGCAGAATAAGTAATTGATGATTTAGTTAGGGCCTTAAATAAATTTGCATTTTAATGTGAAATGAAATCTTACCTAAAAAAGATTATTAGGGGCACAAGAACGTTGGGCGGGGAAACGATCAATAATCAGAGACAGCGGGGGGGGGGGGGACCTAATGGACCCTTATACAGCTTGAAGAACTGTAAGCTTCATTTGGTCAAAGTTGACACGACAAAAATATTCAAAATTTCCTCCTTTCGTGCTCTAAATACTGAAGGGTTTATAGCGTTCAACATGAAACATCGAAGAACATTAATGGCAATGTCTACAAGGTGTTCCAATAACTACGCAGTGAACTTCTCTGATGTTATGGACATGTCAGATTGATAGTGACTTTATATTTCACGTGGCGGTTGAACCCCTGTAGAATTTACGTTCGAACATTCGTTCTTCAACCCCGAAAGTGGTTTTAAGCAGTTAAAAAACGATTACTAAACGCGCGTACGTAGTTTTTTTTTTTTTATATAGAAATTCAGCGCATGGTAATAAAAAAGGGCGTCGAGCGTCAGGTACCAATAAAAATTTTTAAAACGACAAACTAGTCGATCCTTTCACTAACTTTGATTTTAATATGAATTCATCATCTGGAGTGGACAGTATTAATAATTTTTATGTTATCCTTTATTATATTAACGTGTTATTGTGATTTACATTGCACAAAAACATCTAACACCATATTGCGCTGTAAAATCGCTCAGAAATACGTGTAATTCGAATGTAGAGACCTCGTCCTTCAGGTTTAATCATATCTAATGGAAATTCTTCATCGTTATGACTCCACAGTCTTCATTTCTCAACATCGACTGCCTCTTGAAGTCCTTGTAGTGATTAAACCCGCAATTCCTAATACAGAACCATTGCACTGGCTGGAATACCAACGTCCATTTTAGGAGGGTAAACCAATTAAGGGATTAGTACCGTCAGGATCACTGTCTTCCCCAAAATTAATATGCTAAGTGCATTCTATTTGCTGATGTAGACGCCGTGGCCGCTAAGCATTCTCGTTCACAGTTGACGATGTCGTATTCAATTCCTTCTACTTGAAGTAGTCTTCCGCAGGTTTTATAACAACCTTTACCGCTTGTTCTAGCAATAAAAGAATACTCAGAATGCAGGAAGTTTAGGGAGATGTTTGCTGGTGGAATCTTCTGTTTATTCTTCCACCGCAAACACAGACTCTACGATTCCGGCAACCTTCCGCCCATCGACATTTATTTGTCGCTGGAAGGAAATGCGCAAAAGCTTCATTTCGTTGCCCTTCACCAATCTGTTTTACTTTATTCGTTTTCCCTAATACGAGTTTGAAATATTGCCCGGTAGAATAAAACTGATACGAATAATTATGAAATACTGTTGATTTTGTTTTAAAATGATGCAAATGAATAATGAAAAAATACTTGCACATTTTAGTATTTGGGAACATGACTTTTTCAACACAAAGTTCCCCGAAATGCACTGTCCAGTCAAAACATTTTAACCACCCCTCCGTGTTTAAGCAATCGGCCGTTCCTCCCCGCCTGGTGGCACGCATGTCGTTGTGAGAACCGGTAACCTAAATGTGATACTGCAGGTTCGTTCTAATCAGTTCATACGAAGTACTTAATCGATATGGGCAAGGAACGTGTTCTGACGGACTTCGAAAAAAGTGATGATTGTCTGGTACCAAACTATTATATATTTAGGCCACCCGAATAATTAAATTCATCTGTCGTGCTGTGTCTTATGTCCGTTAATTGCGTGTGTTCTATGGTCGATTTGTCTGTTTGCTGGATGAAAAACTCCATTTTCTGGGGAAAAACCTTGCTATCTACGCCTGAGACCCACTAACTCAGCCACTGAGTGAAAAAAGCCCATTAAAGTTCTTCGCGCCATCGACGGGATTCGAACCTGGGCCTTTTCCACCTGGTGTGGGGAGGACGGTGACGATATCACTGTGCTACCGCGCAGACGATTGTCTGGTATCAGTTGAAGAGTGAGTGTATTATGAAAACTGTCTTGTGGGCTCTTCGCAGAGTGCTGTTATTAAGGAGTTACAAGAGTGGCAATCGCCGACCGAACCATTAGCGTACGCCAAGGCTCTAATCGAAGGTCATGGCCGAGCATAGGATGTCCCACCTCTCCTCTACCTCCTTACCCCAAAACTTCGCTTGGTGGGCCCTACCACCCTAAACACTTTCTGCTGCCCTAAATCGTTTTCGAATTCTTTCTATCATCCACCTTCTTCGCCTTCACCTATCATTTAATACTTAAATTCCTCACCCCCACGCGCTCACTTCCAACAAAAACTTTTATTTGGGGGGGCTTCCCTGGTAAGCTCTGGCGATGCCAGGGTTCGTCCCTCCAAAGCATCTAATACCTACTACCTGGCCCGGTTCCCCGCGCCTGGTACAGTAACTAGTACCAGCCATGGTGTTCCACAGACAAACAACATAACCCTACATTACACTATCAAGTCTACTGGGTGTTCCTATTTTCCCCCCACGGGGAGAAAGTGGGGCAATATGTGGGGCCTCAGCAGGGGTCCAGCGGCTAAATGACCAGATGAACAACGGTACAAAACTTATACAATACCCACACACTAAATCTCTGGCATTCCCAGTGAACTGGAACACCCAAAATGTAAGCAAAGCGGAGATGGGAGAAATCCCTGGTGCCGCTAGACATCACCACACTTTACACAAACCACATATTACTAACATTGTTTGACCTTTACAGGGTACTCTATTGAATACAAAAGACGAGATCGCGGAGTTGTGGGAAACCATTGGTGCTACCTGACCCTAAACACTATATAGTATGTGGAACGGCAGATGATCAGAACTGGAAGTTTCGGGAGTGAGCAAATTGCTGGCACGACCCGATTCTCAAGGTATTGGGATAATGCAGAGATTTTCCCGAAATTGTACATTTTTCCGACAGCGTTAATCTTCGGAAACTATGATATAATCCCACTGTTCAGTGAGAAGTTTGATAAATCAAAGTTTATTCTGCTGTATATTAAACTGATGGTGCCCAATAAGGAATACATAGACCACTATGGACCGATATACAGACACTGGATATAAGGTCGTGGGATCTCTCTCTCAACTTCCATGGCAGCAGTCAGCATGAAACATCAGCGTCTGCCACTCTTTTAGAGAGGTCTGCGTTCAATTGCATCGAAGACTGGAGGAATTCCTCTTCTACAGAAGCTCTAGTTGGCCAATCTGAGGCAGAGGGAGTAGGATTTTTTCTCCATAAATTATTTAGAGCTTCTCAGTTCGCTCAACATGTAAATCGGCCCCTTAACGTGCACTTCTACACAAAAGTATACAATACAAATATGAGCAACAAGCTCCGGTGCCATTAAAATAATAATTTGAATTTCTTTTTTTTTTCTTACTCTGTCTTTGGTTTTTTGGCTGTCTACGTACAAGAAACATATTTTCTTCTTTAAATTAAGTATAACTTATCACGAACCAACTCTAAATCGATGTGAAGACATCGCATGATTAGTATAATTCGTCCACCTTCCTCATTACAAAGGCACCATGCAAACAAATTATTTCGCATCGGTCTCATTTCATTTCTAGGCTTGGAAAAACTTTTTTCATCTCCAATCTTTCTGCTCTAGAAAATATCTGAAAACGATCTCAGGAATGACAGTATGTTTGTTTCTGGGTGCATACAGAAGACTTGAAACTGATGTTTTCTGTGCCGTATTGTTTTCGCGTGAAAGAATCGATGGATCACAAGAAACCTGTCGATATCCGAGTGCTGTGATCGAATATTGCAATATCTTATTATTTTTCGCTTTTTGATTCATCGAATCTTACAAGAATTTTCTTCTATTTTTGGAAAGTACTGCTGGATATCGATGTCTAAGCTTCTTCCATATCAAGGCTACGTCTTCTGTAAGAATCCATCGCGGTCCATCACATGAATTTCAGAATTATCTACTTAGTAAGAGCGAAATTTGTTTTCAGTTCACTTCTGAATGCATTTGGGCTTTTCAGGCTTTCTGGAACTGTACTCCATCTACACGTATAATACAAAGTTAATACCAGCAGAGAATGTATTACAGTATAAAGAATTGGGATAAGAAAGATAAAAGATGAAAATAATCAGACAGCAAGGCATTTTATTCACTGTTGTGGGCGTACAAAGAAAATATAATCATTTTAAGTATGATCAATAAATAAATACGAAAAGAAGTAATTTTCATCTTAGATAAGTTAAGAAAGTTTTACATATAAAAGAAAATCTAAAATATGCGTATTGTATTCTGCGCTTCAACTGTATGGGGATTAACCGAATAGAACTATTTCTGAATGAAATTGAAACTCCCTCTCAAATAAAATTCCATTAATCTGACATTAATGGAATTTGATATACCATCTATTAAACTTTGTTACATGTAAATGCTTTTCTTGGTTTCAGTGTTGAAATCAAACTGTTTCACTATGAAAACAAAACTTCCCGTCCTTGGAGGCCTGGATACAGTTCTAAAAGTTCTGTATTTCGAAAGGCCAAAGCGTTTGCTTTTCTTCTTGTCTTTGTAGCAGTACAGTGACTATAATCTTATGACACTCGGTTAAAGTAATACGGATTCGAATTCCATCGAAGAGGAAAGAAATGTGATATGGCCTTTCGGAGCACGGATGAATTAGCTGGTCTCAAGATAAAGTGTAAGGTTTCCCGTGGATTATCATCTCGTAAATAGGCAAACGGGTCTGAGAAATAGACAAAGGGAACAGAAGGGAATGCTTGGATGCCATTTGGTCTAATGTGTTATGGTAAATTAGGCCACAGTAAAAAGTTGTTGAAATGTGCAGCAAGTGCAGTAAATTAGTTAACTACTGGGGGCCAGACCTTGCTGACACCGAACTGGGCATTTCAGGAAATGCAGAAGATAAAAGGTAGTTTTAAGTAAAAGAAATGCAAGGGATGAACAGAGGATGAAAAGACAGGTCGGTGACTCCTCAGTTGAACTGCATGTGGAGGGAGACTAGAGAGAATCCTTGTTGTTTTTATACTAATGTATATCTCGCAATTTAACCTTTCACGTCTGAAGGTCTTAACAAAGAAGTTTTAAGATTGAATAACATATAACGTTGAATAATGTCGGGAAAACTAAGGAAGCGATATTTTTGTTCCAACAAAAGAGATTATAAATAAATATAAATTTTCTCTTCATACTCCGGAACGACTACACAATGTCAAAAGAGTTCATATAATTGGCAGAATACAAGAACATCATCTTATTTAGCAGTCATGCAGGCTTGAACAACGGTCAATACAAATATGCACCCTCGGCTGCGACTGCCGTGGTTATTCCTACTAAAGAAATCCCATCATTTCTAGAAATTTTAGTATTCCTGAGTTTAAAGAAAACTCTTTTGCTATAAATAATACAGAGTTAAGTTTCGTTAGCATTTAATTTACGTTTGCCTCCCACACTGTTAGAGAAATCTGCATATCGCCACTTAAACAGCCAATAGTGGATATTGTAACAGTTTTGGTTGTTTGTGAAAGCAAAGTTATGAAAGAAAAATGAGTGGGGCATATTAGTGGCATATCAGCAAAATGCAGTGAGAAGAGTTTGTATTGTGTCTGTCTAAGTGGTTCTGGGGAGATGGGTGAGGCCGCATATCCGCCGAGGTGTCTCTGAGAAGCTCTACTAAGACAAGCCAATCTTGTGTGTTGTGAGATTATCATCTATTAGTATTGGAATACTGACCATTCAATTTTAATATATATATTTATCGTTTATACAAATTTACGAATATTCCGAGAGTGTATTCAAGAATTTATAAGGTTTATTTGCCGGAGAAAGCATTATAACTATATTCATCTAAGAACTATTGATTATTCTATTTATTCTATTTCCAAACTTCTTAAGAAATTTACTGTGTTACAGATTTATTACGTTTATCAATGTTTATATCATATCTACAGAAAAATCATTTATTATATAAATGTATTATATTTATTATATAAAATTTCAATGAGGTCTCTGGACTTTATATGATTCAATTAGTCTACAAATGTTTGGTTCTGTAGTAAACTAAATAATACTATAGGACTGCGACCGGATATTTCGACACAGCAGCTGAAATCAAAATTCCTAAGCTTTGCTTTGTTCGATTTTCGATCACGGTGACATTTTACTCCAACCAAAGTCAAAGGCCCAGTACTCAGCGTTCTGGCTTCGACTTATGTTAAATTAGAGAAGTTGAAGCCTTATCCACGGTTCCATCTAAATTATTAATATCTTTTTAAATTATGTAGCCTCACCTGAAAACGTGATTACGCTTTCCATACGCAAAAGCCAAGTACTGTGCTATAAATGAGAACGGAATGATACCATGATCGAAAATCGAACACAACAAATCGTATGAATTTTATTTGATTTCATCTGCTGAGTTTAAATATCCACCTCCTGAAATCTTATAGTAAAATACTGTGTGGGGTCCTCCGTAGCCGAGTGGCCAGGAGCGGGAATGCAGTAGCACATGCTCTTTGAGTAGACCGGGGTTCAAGCCCCTGACTGCTAAATAGGTCGATCTGCCAACCCGCACTGGACCAGCGTGGCAGATTATGGTCCATTTCCCTCAACATGAATCGTTGAGGAGGCTTCCATCCTACAGTGTATTGATAACGGCTGCTGCTTACTGCGTAGGGTGAACACGGCAGAGTTACAGGGGTTAAAAAGGTAGACATAACAGTTGTGGGTTTATATATAAGTTTTATTGTCATATACCGCTTGGCTATTCGCTTAAATAAAATACATTATTCACAGACCAACATATATATGTTAACAGAGCCCACCCGGCAGTTGATGAAAAACCAGTGAGCTTTGAAACACGCTGAGTTTCTGATATAATTTTGGCATCTAGACAGTTTTATTATGCTATATCTTCTTTCCAGTCCTCAATTTTTTTTGTTTACATCTATCAGAGGCCCTTTTTGGAATTTGTAATTGTTTTTATCCCAAAATTAAAACAGCTGCCCTGGCGAAGTCTCTGATTTTTAAATCTATAGGGAATTCAGCTATTGTGGCGATGCTGTGCAATTTAAAGATTTTATCAAACGTTGTTGGGCAGAACCGTGGATAAAAGGTATTTGTCTTCAGTTGAAAATAAGCCTAAGCCATAACACTGATTCTCGTCCTCGGTCATCAGTGAAAGCAAAAATTCTCGGCGATCGGAAATCGAACAGAATAAAGCGTACGACGTTTGTTTGATAAATAAAATTCCATAATTTCTATAACATGAGAAAGTAGTACCCACCCATTGGCAACCTCTCGATTCCGCTAAAACATTGAGAAACTACTTGTATTTATTTCTCCAAAATTCTCTCTTAGAATTGTCCATGGAGCGATATTTGTGAGCCCTAAAGACAGAAAACCTGAAGTCTATTTATTACATACGATAGGGTAAGGAACGTTTTAAGGAAATGAAAAATGTAATTTAAAACTTCCATAACAGCAGAAGGCATAAGTGTACAGCTTGCTAAAAAGAAGAAAGATGAAAATTTTTTTCCTTCTACAGAAGTACTGCCCACATGTTGAAACAGCTAAATGATAATAATGATTTATTTATCCCTATCTTATGTTACATTTTTGGGAGATAACAGCAAAAAGGAAGGGAGAACACATAAGCCAATGACTTTTGAGGGCTGTTCCCTTAGAAAACGATATGAATACAAATATACAGTTCTGAAATGGTAGGGGTAATGTTCAACAGATAAGGCATAAATAAATTTGAATTTTTTGTACGTTTCTTTACAGAAGACTTCGTAAACCATTTCTACTTATAATTGCATTGTGGACATTTTTACAATTACGTGATGAGAGAAAAATGATGCGATATCTGCGCAGAATTTTATAAACTTGTACATTATTTCTACATTGGTAATAATTTCATCTGTTTTTAAAATCCAGGAGTTGAGCAAAAGGTGATTTGAATCAGACATCCGTGATGATGTGTTCAATTAGTAGTTTCTTGAATCGGTTTAGTGAAGTGGCATTTTTTAAAATTTTCAGGAAGATTGTTCCAGGTTTTAGCGCCTCTGTATTTTATATTTTTCTGACCTGTGGCATTTCTGAAAAGCGGAACCTTCAGGTTGGCTTCATGTTTTAGATTGTATGATATTTCTTTTTCTTCTATGGTTATTAAAAAAGATCTGAAGAGAGGAAGGGAAAGTCTGGTGTCTTCAAAGCATTGTAAAAAAGGCCGCCTCGGCTTTCTGCAACAGCTGGTAGATGCTTAGTCGTCTCACTTCCTTGTATCTGGAACTAACCGATGCGTTCCAGGGAAGGCCTAAAATTGAACGAACGCATCGATTGAGAATGGAGTTGATTCTTGCAAGGTTTTCTTGGCAGGTGGTACCCCATGAGATGATTCCATAGGTGAGGAATACTAGTCTGAGAAGGGAAGGAGACACCTAGGTAGAGGCCCTGGCGAGTATTCCCGTGAGTGACGAAGTTTTCTTTCGTAGGGTTATCATTTGTTTTACCCAACTTAGCTTATCATCTAGCCAGATTCCGAGAAACTTTGTTTCATTTACCCTTTCAAGTTGTTTGTTTTTCTCTAGATGAAGATAAGATTCTCTCATGATAATCTCATCGTCAAGTTGAAGGAAATTTGGAAGTACCGCAAATTTTTATAATTCTTACATGAACGAAGATTGAATTCACCAGCTGTCGGGTCACACTAATAACAAAAACAAAAGGATCTGCAGCGGAAAACATCGTGATACTGATCAGTATCACGGTCTTCGTAAACATGCTAAATTCTTAAAGTTATCCACATATTTTTCAAGGACCAACTAGCTAACAATGTCAGGAAGGTTACCTTCAACAAAAATAGAGCAATATTCCATAAAACTTTCCTATTGCGAAGGCTGAGACTAGTTCAGTGTTTTACGATTGTGTTATCTCTGGCTTCTCCGACAATAGCGTGTGGAATTTTTATAGCCTTTTTTTTTCACAGCTTGGCAGAGTTAATCGGTCTCAGACGAGCAAGCCCACCGAAGAATACACTCACAATATAGAGACAATATACTGACGCTTCGGAACTTACGCACCCTTCCCCCCAACTCTTGGGACGCGTCAAAGAAATATAAAAAATTAGCTAGCCGCTGTTATTAATATTAAAGTATAACGCTAATTAACCTTAGTATAATTGATGAGTGCCGTTCTTAGATAGGAAACAAAACATTAATTATGAATCCCTTTGTCCTTATCCTAATAACACCTCTCATGTTATTAAATAATTTATGATGTTATCAGTAATTCTTATCAGTTAATCTAAGAAGTAATTCTTAGATTAACAATGAATTTCTATTTCTTAAAAATATCTGTGATACTGAATTTCTGTTTCTTGAAAGTATCGTAATTTCTAAACGTTTTACCTGAAGGCTGTTAAAATATTACATCTTATCGGTTGTTTGATTGGTTGGTTGTTGTAGGATTTTAGGCGTATCGGCAACTTAGGCGATATTGCGGGTGTTCTGTTGTCGGTTCTTACAAAAGCTGGATGAAAAGCCATGCTATCCTCGCTAACTTAGCCACGTTATGAAAAAGGCCATAAAAATTCTCCACTTCATCGAAGGACTCGAACTCAGGTCTTTTCTATCCTGTGTAGAGAGGATGGCGATTATCTAACTGTACAGCTCACGAGGGAATAAGCTTCACCACTGTAGAACTAATGTTATGCTATGATATACTTTATTGGTCTCTGTTGTTCGGTATCTATTACCATACTGTTTAAGATGCTCTCGCATTTCGCTGAATTTTTAACCTTAGCGAGCTGCAGACTGAAATAAAAAGAATGAGATGTCCGTGATGAGAACTGTAATTCACAATTATTAATTAATTTTATTAAAAAAATAATATGCTTCGATTTCCATCTTCCAGAGTGGGAGGATTGAAATTGATAGTTTAGTGTGATGAAAATAGGATTACGTATTAAGGGGCTCATTAATCCAAAAGTAGAAGCCCAAGAAACTGTTGTCTTGGCTGACCAGTTCTTATTTGATGCGCATTATTGTTGTACTTGACACCGCCATTCATTATGCATATTCCGGCACAAAGACGCATGATACAGCCAAAAGAAAACATCAATCACGTGCGTCTTTCAGTCAAAATAATTTAAGAAGACAATCGATAACAGTGTTACGTGGTAGTGTTAGATGAGCATCTTGTCTGGCACATTTTTCTTTAGAGGTAGCCTTTTAGCACTTGATACGGAAGGAACAAACACTTAAGAAAATGGAAGAAGATAAATGATTCATCGTAGTTATTACAGGAAATAAAAACTGAAGTTTTTTTCTGCATGAAATATTTGAATATATTATATAAAAAGGAGGACACTGGACCGCGCTGTTGCATTCCTGCCTACTCTGCACTGGATTATTCTTCATAAATACGAGAAGTCAGCAATTAAGTCACGAGACATGAAAAAAAGCAAGCAGAAATTGAACTGAATATATCAGTTATTTGTCAACGTAATTACCAAAAAGACATTTATACACTTGTCCCATCCCTTTACCAAATTTTGAAAAACTGCTGCATAGTGATACTTCAGCTTTCGTCGTAAATAGTGACGTACATCTTTTCAACCGGAAAAACGTCTGCCCAAGTTATTGCTTAAGTGGAGCAGACAAAATAAAAGACTATACGGAGAATGATCAAGACGTTTCCACCCCAAATCATTAATTGTATCTCGGGTTGTACACGTTTATAAGACCTCGCGTTTTTATGCAACAGCAGTATTCCACGTCTCAATAGCCCCCGGGCGGTTTTCTGTAAATTGAGATTCAAAGTTTGGTCAGAAGTGTGCAATATGACGAAGCATACACAAAATTTTCAGACTTGAAAAGCACAAAATACACCCCATGACAATCCCAGAAAGCAGTCATTATTATCTCTCCTACTAACGACACAATACCTTAACCTTTTGAAGATGAATAAAGACGCTTCCATTGCTCTGATGAAATAATTTTGGGTGCCACCTCGAAATGTTCTACTAGCTGTTGCTGAAATACATTACACATGTCTAATTAGAATCGAACTCGCCGAGTTCTATATTTCTGCTAATTCATCTCTGCCATAGTCTCACAAGAATATAAACGACAACGACTGATAGCTACATAAAGGAGAATTGCTCTTTCTCTAATTTTAATTATCCTTTTTCAATCGTCTTTGTCTTAACTCCGAATGTCTTATTCTTTGGGATATGCAGCTCTCTCTCTCTCTCTCTCTCTCTCTCTCGCAAAATGATTCATATCAAAATGATTCACTGTAGTAATTACTGGAAATAAAAACTGGGGTTTTTTTTTCTGCATGAAATATTTAAATAAGCTTTTCATCATTCAGTATTTGTGTTGGGCATTCTGACAATCGCCTTAATTCCCCATGTTGTCTTCTATCAGTTAACTTTATCCTTTCGTGTTTCCTTCATAAAGTACCCCTAATAAATATCAATTCTCGTTCTTAACCTATTCTAGTGCATTACGATACATCGCGTGAAACCACACACACGACGAATAACGAATTAAAATGGACTTGCAATTAATAAATGCTGAGCACATACAGTTTAAGAAAATAGAAGAAAAGTCTGACTGAAGATTCAGTTTTAGTTCTGAAGTTTCCCTTCGGAAAACCAACTTTAAAGAAATGTAAATATTTTTGTTTAGAGTTGGTTTAAAGAAAGAGAATACATTCGTTCCATATCTGTATAAAATGTTTAAATTAATGTTATTTATTTCTAATCGTTTTTACTATTATTGTGGGAAGAGCCATTTTATTTCATTTCGAAATTCATCTCACGATTACGAATCCATCTTCAGATATCCTGAAGTGTTTCCAAGCTGTTCTTCTATTTGCAAAATTCTCCGGAAAATATGAATAGATTCCAGTTTAAGGGTACTCTGCCCTCAATATTCATCTAAGCTACAGATAATCAGTCTGTATGTTTTGCAGATTTGTCTGATATCTGAATAATGAAGGATTACCCAAGTATGGAAAAGTTTTTAGCACAACTTTCACAGGGAAAAATCACCAAAACCATAGAGCAAATAGAGCTGAGGGTACATAGATTACAGCAGTCCAAACTTTTCAGTTAAAGGGTACCATAAAGTTATTGAAAATTTCAGATAGGAGGGAGACGTATGTTTGATGTTATCAGTTGAGACATTTGTCCATTTTTTCTTAGAGAAATTATAGAAATTTGCAGGAAGTTGGGCATACACTAGCTAACGTAATCAGTGCAGAAAGTGTTAAAGTATTGGCCTTGTATTTATGTAACGCTCTAGAAGAGATTGGTGGAGGTATCGCTCGCGATCCTGGAGTCGACCTTATCAGATAAAGAGAGCAGAGGAAATAAAAACTTTAGTTGAGAATAAAAAAAAAAGGTAGTAGAAAACAAAAAGACAGGAAATTGAACCGAAGTCCATAGTGGAGCAGAGAGATAAAATCGAGAGCGTTAGAAGTAAAAGTTCTTCCGCACAAAGAATACTTTTTCGGCCGGGGGGAGGGAGGGTGAAAGGATTTTCTAGTGCACCAAATACTTTGGTCGTAGAGCGCCAGTTCATTTAGTGTTTATAGTGTCTGTATGTTTATGAGTGTTTATGTCTGTATGTTTACGAGAAATTTTGATGTTTGTGGACTGAAATATCGGGAATAACTCATGTGGTTCTAATAAATGAAGCACGATGAAAATGACAGGGTGAAAATTAAGAATATAAACAAAAACAACTGAAAGGAAAGGCATTTTTAAAAATTAAAAAGGGAGTAAACCAAAAACAGATAAAAAAAACCGAATGATAAATCAGGATAGGTGCAAGTTATCTAGACACAACTGAGAACTGAGGACACGTGAAAATTAAAATAAATACTGAAATATGGAAATTTCTACCTTGGCATAGCAACAGCAGTTTTTCTGAGTGTGGAATTTTGAATGAATTACTAATGAGAAAAGATCAAGGTAAAATTGTATAAATCCCTAACTTAAATCAAAATTTAATAATAAATGAATAGGAATTTTTAAAAAAGACTTATAAATGAAAATAATCCACGTTGTAGGCATTAAAACAAAACTAAAGAACAAGATCTGGTCAGAGTTATACTTGTTGTTCTGCTTTAAATTTTTGCCATAAACAATTGCAATATCAACAAGAGACATTAAATTATTAATTAAAAAATAATAAAACGTAAAAAAGTTAAAAGAAAAACCAAAACTGGCAACTCACAGTATTGTAAGGTTTATAAAGTTTTCTTCTTCATTTCAATATTAAGTTCCTTCATGGGTATAAATAGATATAAACCGAGCGCACATTCCGGTGCTGAAGTGTTCATTTAATTACAACTGTTGTGTAGTCGGTGGTCAAGACTGGCATATCCCTATACGATTAAAACGCCTTTATATACTTCATCCTTAATGCTAACAATCCGAAAATCCTGCACCAATCCGATTTCGTAATTTATAATCCTACCGTTTTGTTTGTTTGCTTTTGCGCAAAAGCAACTAAGATGCCTTGAAGCAGAAACTTAACTCATAAAAAATCCTTACTGGATTCAAACTGACTCCTTTTCCGTGCAGCGTGAAAGAACAGCAATCGTCACACAACCTGAAACATTTGAAACATGAATATCTAAGAGTATTTGCATTTTTCAGTGATCAATGTAAAAAGCATAAAACAGAAACAATACATGCACTTCCTGTCAAAACATTATGATCACCCCAGTGTTTTAGTAATCGACCGTTCCTCTCCGTCTGGATGGCACACGTGTCACAGTGAGAACCGGTAAATGTGATACTGTAGGTTTGTGGCATGTGGTTCTTACGAAATATTTGATTGACATGGGCAAGGAACGTGATCTAACAGATATCTAAAAGGAGATGATTGTTGGATACCGGTTTGAAGGGTGGCAGTATTACGGACACTGCGAATCTCGTGTGCTGTTGGCAAAGTTCTTAACGTGTTCCAAGGGTGGACGGTTAGCGGACAGTGCAGCAGTCGCCAGGCCAATGGCGGTTGATCACGCTTCATCGATGACAGTAGTGAACGTAGGCAATAAATCTACGTTCATCCTCCTCAACAGTGGGTGGAATAGGCCCAAATTCGAATCGCGTCAATGATGCGAGAAACTTTTGACTTTTTTTTTCACTCCTTGCTGAGTTAGTCGGCGTCAGGGGTAGATAGCAAGGGCCACCCCCGGACACACGAAGTTTTCGTGCAGCAAAACAGACAAATCGACTAGAGAACACACGCAATTTATGGACATAATAATACACATGGGTAGAGGAGTTGGCGCTCGGTAGCCCTAATATGACAGTTTTGTTTTGTTTTTTTTTTTACCATGGACTTGAGCTGCTTTTTTTTGACCAGGGAACGACTAGCGGGATCCCCAGACCACGATCTAACGAACCTTCCTCCGTATGAGCTGCCATAGTGCTACCATAGTAGGCGCTCGCTCAAGGTGCCTATTTTTAGAACACCCATCACCACCTGAAGTTTGCATCTGAACTGCATTATTGGTCCCATTAACGACTGGGAAAAAAAAAAAAAAGGTGCCTTTTCCAATGAATCACATTTGCTGCCATGCCGTGTGGATGGTAAGTGGAGTGTACGGCAACATACTGCGAACAGGAATCGTTGAGATATTCTGGACCAACAGAAACAGGAAAGTGGGGGGGGGGCAGCGTTTTGGTATAGGTGAAGTTTTCTTCAACATCTCTTGGAGCCCTGATATCCATAGACCGCTAGATCGCACTCTGACTGCTAAAATCTGTCTGTCTATCTATTGTTGCTGGTCAGGTACACCCCTTCATGGTGTCGTCCCAGAGGGCAAAGGTGTGTTCGAACTGCGCCCTGTTACGTTTCCAGTATTGTTCGAGAGTTGTTCGCCGAACACAAAATTTCCTTTGGTGCTACCTTGGCGCCGAATACAAAAATTCCACAGAATATCTTTGGGATTACGTGAATTGACGGATCCTCCACCATGAACTATCGCAATAGTCCATGGTGGAGAATCAATCTTGAACACAATCCTGGCGATGATACAACATGCCTCACGCAATGTTCAGAGGCCTTATAGAGTCTCTGCCAAGCCACGTGGCGGTGATAAAGGTGGCAAGAAGAGGATATACCCACTATTAGGTAGGTGGTCATAATGTTTTGACTGGACGGTGTATATATGTTGGCTTGTGTGTTTTTCGGTTTTATATATATATATATATATATATATATATATATATAAATAAAATTTAAATTAGCCTCATTTTTATAGTTAGCGGCTGGGTGCGTACCCACATGGTCCAGTATTCATGGAGCACCTTTCTTGTTTCCAATTTGCTAGATGAAAATACATTAACTTCATATTTGGATTTTGTCAAAGCAAGGCCAATAAAAATTTGTTCCTTTTTAGTCGAAAGTAGATATTTTATGTTTAAAATCAAGGGGTGTAAAAAACCGATTTATAATCTTATTTTCACGAAATTAAATCATTATTATAATCATATAAGCAAATTTTAATTATGTTAGCATACGATTATCAGAAGTTAGAGAAGACTCGGAAATTGCAAAGTAGATTTTTTTTTTTTTTTTTTTTTTGTAAGCAAACTTTAAGTAATTAAAGTTTCGAGGAAATTACAGAATTATATTCTAGGGTTCGGTAGCACAGTTGATATAATTACCGTCCTTTTCAAAACCAATGGAAAAGACCTGAATTCCAATCCCGTCATTATGCGAGGAATTTTTAATGGTGGTTTTGTTTCCAACGTGGTGGCGTTAGCCGGTCTCAGGTGAGGGCTACAGGGTTTTTCTTCCGGAAATTCGAATTTTTCGTACACAGCAAACAGGTAAATCGACCACATAACACAGACATAATATATACGGCTCGATATGGTCTAAGTCGTTAATGCGCCTATAAAAACAATAACTGAAATTAAATTAAAAATAGTTTATGGACACTAATTAACCAATAATTTGAAAATTACACACATTTCTAGTTTCAATTTCCGGCTTGAGGACAATTTGGTTCCTTCAGTAACTGAGACTGACTGTTTTTTTATGCTTAGGCTTATGCATACATTAGAGACCACACAATTAGCCACGTGCCAACTTAAATTGTTAATATCCTTTTAATATAAATAGCATCGCCAAAATCGATTAATCAGCTATACATTAAAATAACGCACCAACTCTGATTCACCTCTTTGGTGATGACATTTATATTAAAAAGATATTAACAATCCATAACGATCCATAACGGTGTCATTTCTAATAATTGTACATCCCTCTCACTGGAGAGACTAAAGTAACTTCAAGACAAAGCAAAAATGCCTACAATTTTCAAATTATTCCAAGCGCGCATTAAAATATAACCTCTAGATTTTCACCGCTTTAATTAACGTTGGTTGGTTTTAGTAAAAAATAATTGTAATTTTTACTAAAACCAACGTCTGTGTTCGTTTGATTGCAATATCGACCTCCTAGAATTCAGGTGCTTTGATACACCTAGGAGGACAGAGAGAGGATAACGAACTTTAAACAATTTTTAAAGGCCGAAAAATGTTTCAAAACATCTTCCAGTGAAAATTCTGTGTCGTTTTTCTTGTAATATCACTCGGATGCTCTTACAGTTGGCAAGGATTTGTCTTGAGACCGTTGATTTCTTAGCTTTTAAGTATATTTGTGAAAATGCGATTCCACCCTCGCAAATCTTTAGCCGTTAAATGCTTTTCGCTTCGCATGCAGTCAGGTAGCTGAGGCGTATAAACAGAAATGGAGCAGACAGACCAAACATCTCGGCGATGATAATCCAAGGATAAAAACAAGACAATCAACTGGTCCAATAAAAGAAGAGTGAGCATCTGTTTGCAATGGTTTTTGTCTGCCCAAGAAATCTCACACTTCAGAAGCTACACGCAGATCACAAAAAATAACCAACCCATAAAGTCTACATCAGTCTTTCATCCATCTTCAGAGATAAAGTTGCCAGTCGAACAACTTGTTTCTTTACTAAAATGTGCACATTTACTTCAGGTTTCTTGTAGTTTTTTTTTTTTTTTTTCATTTAGAAACACAACTTTTCGATCAAAGAGGCCACAATTTAACAGATCTTGCTCTCTCTGTGTAGTCATGCACAGATCTGACAGCCCATTTATTTTCCAAAGCTTCTTATTGGGCGCGAACAACTCGTTTCAAAACAAGAAAGTTTGTGACATAAAGTAATCGTTGAAAAACATCGTGTTACACATTTCCAATGTCCTTGGCAATTTTAGAACTCGCTTTCTTGGACAGAATTCAGCGTTTTATTGCCTGAAGACTCCACCAAGATATTTCTTTATTCGCAACGTAGACTTCCGAGGCACGATCTAAAATAGACGTTGAAAATAAATGGCCAGTATAATAAACTTTAGAAACAAAGGGTCTTTTTATGTTTTGTATTTCGAAGTACTTCCTCTCGATACAGAAATACACCAATAGTGAGTTATATAGGATCATTAATATGATATATCTCAATTTCGCTAATACAAGGCTACCTTAATAGCCAGCTAAAAGAAAAATATTAACTACAGAATGCTTTCGTTGTTGTTGGGTTTTAGGAACATCGGCGACTAAGGCCATATTTCTCCTTGTATAGTGCCTGTAAATTGCGTTCTGTGGTCCATTTTCTGTTTGCTGGACGAAAAACCAGAGTTTCAGGGAGAAAAACATTGTGAAAAAGGTCCATGAAAATTCCTGACGCCATCAACGGGACTAGAACCCAGGTCTTTTCCACCCGGTGTGAGGAGGACGGCGATTCCACCAACTGTGCTGCCCACGAGGGCAATGCTTTCGTGTGCTATTCACTGCGCATTTTGAGTCTTGTGTCAATGACCAGAAGGGAATTGAAAGGACAATGGCAGGATCAGACATATCGGCCACAAAACATAGAAGTTATCAGTACGCTCAAGGTGCAGGCTCTACCATCTGTTCGCAACCTATTTAAAAGATTAGGAGAAAATTTAACCGAAAAAAAGTGGACCTCGAACTAGGTCATTCGATGTTTATTACTGAGAACGGCAACAGATCTGATTTTAAAATGTGATTTAAATACTATTTTATATAAATTTGAATTAAATGCAGCTTGTTCCGTATTAACGGGTCTTTTAAATGTATTATTAATTTTATTTAAAAATTTGTTAAAAGTTAAGGACTAAAATTCAATAGTTAAACAGTAAATTCTGGTAATTATTATTGAGGTTTGAAGCCCCTGCGTGTTGAAAATTAGCAAGAAATTATCACTCAATTGTACATAAAATGCATATTAGATTAATACGCAGTATATCTGAGAGCAGTTGCATGCGAAAATGTTTTTGTACCCGCGGAATATCTTATTAAGGTTTCGTATTACATTCCCTGTAACTTGTATGAAGTCATTACAAAGATATCACAATACTGAAAATCTCTCTCTCTAAACAAGAATAATGAGCCAATTAAAGTCCCTTTATCTTCTTGGGGAATAAACGCATATCAGTTTTCCGTGTGATTTTTCTATCCGATGACAAATGGCTCGTTGATGAGTGATGCAGTGGTCGTTAATTGTTAAATTCTCGCACACACGCGGGCAAAGAGGGCAGCAGAAATAAATTAATCGCATGCAACATTAGAACATTTAACTGGGTGCTTTTGTTTTTAGGCAATTGCTTTAGTCCCAGCGCAAGCCTCGCCAACAAGCGAAATTGCACTGATGGTCATAAAATTTGTGCGCTTTTTCTTCTAATTAATTTTTTCAGCACACTTTACTGTGCAGTTAACTTTAAATTGCCCATAAATGATACAGTGGGCAATGAAAAGGAGCATGGAATAGATTTGTTAGATAAGAGCCACGGCTATCTGGGCTATGATTGGAAGCTATTAGTCTCGAAATCGAGACATAACAGCGGAACTCGGTGAAGAAGAAAATCTCGAAGTGATGTCACATCATTACTGGAAGTTGCAGACTTTGTTAAATATTAGTATTCTTTTCTGACGATTCGTTTTTTCTTTTACCTCAAGATTTTACTCAAGATTTTGTGGTAAGACAGAACACAGGTCTTGCCTCAGTTCTGTCATAACATGGCTATTCCTTGTCTTTTTGATGCTCCTTTTCGCCTTATCATTTCTCTCGTGCTGTTTCCGACTAAATCTTCTCTGATTGTACCGATAATCGTTTCAGAACCATAGGTTTCTCCACTCCGGACACTGGTTCTTGTGCAGGCCCTTCGCACGCGCACCAACTGAAATCTTCGTACTCATGGTTGTGATTCCACATCCCCTGGATAGCTGACAGCCACAATGAACCATACATTTCGAATATCCACGTCATGTTTATAAATATATTTATTATTTTTTTTTAAGAAAATATCAAAGAGTTGTGTTGGTGTGGGCTTTCTTTCAACAATTTTTAACTGAAACGTCTTCGTGCTCTCCTATTTGAAAGGGTTTCAGAATAAAACGCTTTCCATTTTATCTAAACTTGCCTGTACATTAAACTTTAAAGTTGTAAACAGTGGAAGTCCATTCCAAAAGAGAGCGGACAAATAGGCTAATTTGAATGAAATGACAGGACGGTTGGAAATGGTAATAAAACAGGACTATTTCAGAGAGAACGAAGAGTATTCAATAAGACCAAAAGATGGTATCACTTTCATACCATCTTTAATGTAAGCTAAGCGAGGCGAATTTAGAATGAAAATATAACAAAATCCTGTTATAACGAACTTCACGTGGGGGCAAACCGTTTCGTTCTAATGAATAAAAACATACAAAATAATCTATTTTATCGAATGAATTCTGTTGGGCTTTGCAGCACGGTTATACGTAATAAAGAATGTAGAATTAGAAATTCTGCTTTAGTTTACTTAAATATCGATCTTTCAAATTAATAATAAATTGATCTAACATATATTTTATAATATAATGAATAATTTATTAATTTTATAATTTCATATATATTTTATTATTTAAATAATTCTCTGAAAAATATATTTTGAGAGAACATATCGTTGAAAACGCTTCATTTATAAGAAATGTCACACATTCAGGAGGAGTAGACAACTTATTATTACTTTTCACATATTAATAAGTCAGTTTTCGATTTTAATGTCGAAACTTTTTATCCCTGCATTAATGTGGGAATTAAACTTCAGAGCAATCGAAAGTATGAGGGTTCAACTGGCGCACAGCAGAATCCGATTACTAATTCTGATACGTTTTTGCAAATCCAGTGAACGCCGACGTGAATGCAAGCGGAAAAGCCTGAAATGAGGAAAAAACGAGGCACGTTTCGTAGCTGCTTCAATTTGTTTTTCCAAAGTTTTCTTCGATTTCAGAGTTTTTTTAAATTTACTCTACAAAATGAAGGGGGGGAAAAGCAACTACAGGTACCGAAATTCATAATTACACACAGTAATTACGAATTGATTTTTTTCTTTCTTTTTTGTGAAACCTTACCTGCTGTGCCCATCGCATATGATTCATTCAAAAAACTGGAAAACAAACTTCCATACTTTTCTTCAAGTGAACCCTCCTATAACGTCATTTGCAGTTTTCTCATAGAGATTATTTGATAACAAGTTAGTCAATATAAGCAGCGCGTTAAATTTCAGCCGCATTCCAATTTTTAAATTAAATTAATAGATTTTTTTATTTTTCTGTGATTAATAAAAGCTAAAAGCACATATGATTATCTCTTTATCAATTACAAAGAGTATAACATTATAGAACACTTAAAACTCTACAGTTTTATTAATGTTCTTTATTAAGGGTGCTGAATTAGTACTGGTGTTAGATCTAAAACGAGAAACGGGGTAAAAAAAGGAATAAGCTTTAGAATACACACTGAGAATTTATTACACAATATCCAGCAAAGCTTTAAGCAGTCTCTGCTCTAAACAGTTCACCATAACAGAGGTTTTATAGTTGGCGTTAAGATAATAACCAGACAACTCCACGGTAATTAATTAGTAATTACAATATTGGACATTCAAAAATATCTAATTGAGCTAACATACATAAAAAGCTTAAAATTGAAACTATTTGAACGAATACACAAAACGTGGCAACCACTTCAAGCCATCTCACAAAGATGAGTAAGTGGACGAGTATTGACTTGGGCTGATCCAAACACATCGCTCATGTCATTACTCTAACAATGCCAGCTTATCGGTTTTCAGGGGCTCTAAATAAATACTATCATGATAAACATGTGAAAAGCGTGGCTTCGTAAACAATTACTCTTAAATTACTGCAGGAACACAGTTGTGCATCAATCTTTCCCAACAACAACAGAGAAGTGCCATTTATTTCCCAAAGGCTGAGTTATAGTGCATCAATAGAAATAGCAACGTTGAGCACATTATGTTGGTGTTGACTTTCCTGCAACAAGGTTTAAATGAAATGCCTTTGTGTTCCTCTACTTAGGACTGTTTCAGAAGAAACGTTTTCTACGGAGCTTACTTCGTATCAAGACTTGTGGGATTACAGTTAATAAAAAACATGTCTTTCCTTCCAGTACGGATTTTTAAAACTATAATGTAAGAAACGCCCCATTCAGAACTCGTGAAAATAAAATATCGGCCCTCGAATATAGAACAGACGAAGGTGCCGTATTTGAAGTTAAACTCATACACAACCAAGTTCTTCACCTAGTCAAAAGACCCAGAAAATACACCAGCATGTTTTCACTTCAATGTTTTCTTTGTTCGTGTTGGCCAATGTAACTAAAGCCATGAGGCCTCAGTACAGCCGACCGGGCTAGCCGAGTGGGTAAAGTACCTGCCCGGCAACCCAAAGGTCGCGGGTTCGATTCCCGCCTCGGGCTTGGATCAAAGTACTGCAAAAACCTTGGAAGGTGCAATATGGCCACAGAAGCCGATGCGCCAACAACTACCAAATCAAAAAAAAAAAAAAAAAAAAACCTCAGTACATTTTGTCTGTAACAGAACGTCTTCTGTCAGTTTGCCCTTTTTTTTTGGGATGAAAGTCCCGACTTTATGGAAGATAAACCTATGTGAAAATCACTAACTCGGCCACGCTGTGAAAAAAATTCTATAAAAGTTTTTTCAGTCATCGAGAGGTATTCGAACAGAGGCCTTTTCCCCAAGATATACAGTAATAGTAACCGCTGTGCTCATCGCAAAGGTCTAATGTGTATTCGGTTTGCTTGTTTTCCTGGATAAAAAACCCGAGATCAGCATTAGTTGAGGCATATGATGAAAGAAAACAAGCTGATATAGCATCAGCCAAAACAAAAAAATAAATAATAAACTACCCATTTCACCCATCCATTCGCTCCAAATATTTGTCTTAAATTTATTTAAGCTATCAACTTCACAACAACAGGAAGTTTGTTCCAGCAATCAACTACCCGCTGGCTAAAGGCAAACTTCTGCACATCTATTCTACAACTGTCTTTCCTCAATTTGAATCTATGCCCCCTCAGGTTCTTAGTCTGAGCAAGTAGAAGTATCCCGTCAGCATTGGGCCTGCTCAATCCATTCAAGGCCTTACACACCTCAATCAGATCACCTCGCAGGTGCCTAGTCTCCAGATGCTGCAACTTGTAGAACTTAAGCATTTCTTCGTATGCGCACCCCTTTGTTCTTCTCACCAATCTTGTTGCCCTTCTCTGTGCACGCTCAAGCGAATCTACCTCCTTCCTAAAATGAAGCCTCCAGACCTGTAGGCAGTACTTGAGGTGTGTCCTGACCATTGCCTTATACAAAGGTATAATCACCTCCTTGTCTCTGGTAGCAAAATTCCTAGATATCATTGACAAAACTCCATGATCTGTTCTCGCAGCTCGTCTGCACTGCTCAGAAAACTTCATATCTGACTGCACAATTACCCCCAGGTCTTTTTTCATTCTCCACCTCCCTGAGTTTGTTATCACACAGTTAGTATATTTTTCTTTGGTTACTGTTACCCATGTGCAGTACTTCAGTTGCCTCTTCTCAGCCCATCTGCTCAACTTTTTTAGATCCTGTTGCAGTAGCATACTGTCTTTACTGTCATTAACAACCCTGCCAACCTTTTTTATCATCTGCAAACTTGGACATTAAGCCTGATATACTTTCATCGATATCATTGATAAATATACAAAAAATAAAATGGGCCCAGCAACGAACCCTGGGGGTCTCCACTAATAACATTAGTCCACGTTGAGCAGTGTCCATTTATTATCACTCTCTGCCGTCTCCCACTGAACCGTCCCTTAATCCATTGCAGCAACTTGCCCTTAATGCCATACCTCTCCAATTTGTACCGCCGTCTTCCATGTGCAACAGTATCAGCGTTGCGGTGTAAAAAAACTAACTTTGCTACCGTAATAAAAAAAAAGTCCATCAATGCTCCCTCCGCCCTGAAGGCATCTCAATCCAAACATTATGGAATTCCACAACAGTGTAGGAAAACAGTATGCAATCTTTATTACTAGCAGATAGGGCTAATATAAAGTGCAGAAACATCGTTAATTTTCGTTCTTGCGATGTCGTCCACTAATGTCACGAGGTACGCATTGAAGCTATGATGTCATCGTGTATTAACGAAAATGATCAAAAACTTTTTCAAACTGAACACAAAAAAGACTTCTTCGTTTTTTGATGTAACGATCATTGCCTTCAAATAGCCGCTCCCATTTATCTTTGAAGCCGTCAATCCCTTTGAAATAAACGCTCCAGCCACTCCCACTGCATTCACAGCGTAACATGAATAAAACGTCATCCGCAAAGACTATTTATAAACATGTATTTGTCACCGGTGAATAGATTTGAACTTTCAAAGCCTCATTCTCTATCCCGGTTATTAAACTCGGCTTCTATCACAGTTCCTTTTGTTAACTTTTCATGATGCCTCACGGTATCACATAATCAAAATATGAATTGAAATAATTATCTTTGAATATATAATTTGGGAAGTTTGTCTGTCAGCGATTTGTTTTTGTTTTGTGGCCTTATAGTAGCCAGTGCAATAAAACTTTGTGATCTCTTCTTTCAACCAAGAAAAGGTCAAAGACTGTTTCCAAAATCGACTCCTGAAGGGTGCGAATTTAGTACAATTTTATTTGAAATAATTGCTGGATCACTACCTACTGTTGGTTCTTCTAATTAACTTCCACTTTCATCCGGAAGTTCAAGGTTATTTGAATCAAAACTTTCTGCCCACAATGAAGTGCCTCTCCACGGAATTGTGTTAGCGGAAAAGAAATTCTTTTGATCAGTTTTAATAATAAATGTTTCAAAACGATAAAAGCGTATCACTAAATAAAAATACCTTTTAACTCAATGATACAGTATCCTCCAAAAAGTATATGAACACACTTCGGTTTCACATTGACGTTATTGCCACTTACAATAACAGCATGTCAGTGCAATCTTCGAAAGATGAGACACTCCATCCTGTTGGGTAGGGTTTCTAGCAACTGATCACTATTCTCTACTCCTGCTGCAGAACGGTGGCCTGCGACCAATTTAACTACAGATTTGGTATGTGTTGTTCTGATTCTTATCCGACGTTCCCGTTCATCTCATAGGTTTTCCATAGGATTCAAATCGGAACTATGCCTGGCCATCCAACTTTTGTACTTAGTTTATGTCCATGAACCATTCTTGAATAACACCGGCGGTATGGCATGAGGCATAATTCTGTTGAAACAAACAGGATAATGTTTCATGGTTGGCACCAAAGAACTGCCACGTGAACTTGCCCAGACTGTTAAGGAAGACCTTAATGTTTATGATTCTAAGTGTAATCAAGGTTGATATACTTACTGTATCATCGAGTCTGTGTCATGTAAAAGGCATTCCAGAAGCATGTTAATAATGATTTTATACCCTAACCAGCACAGCTAAAGCACAAATAAAGAATTTTTGGGTTGTATCCACCCTCTTTCATCTGCTTTCCAGGAATTGAGGAAAATGAATCTACCAGAGGAATGTTCCTGTCATCTGGAGCAGTCAAAACGAAGCTAATGAATATATGTTGCATTAATGTGCATTGCCCTTCACTGAAATTTACTCTCCCAAAGAGAAGTTAAATATTTGATTCAAGTTTAGCTCAATTTCTTTCTCACGAAGAAATTATTGCATAAGGATGAAATTAAGTGTTTAGGAAAAAATAAAGAGTAACGATTCTATATGATTTCCAAGGATAATCACATAGACTAGTTTCCATCATAGTAAAGTCAAAACAGTAGTGAACGATATCGTGCGAGACGTTTCCCCACGCTTGCCGAATTCGTTTAATGAGATAACCTACCTGCTTTATGACCTTTCTTGGCACACATGACAAATACTACTTTTTCTAGATCAAAACTCTCTCTCATCACTTTTTTCTTGAGCAGCTACTGACATCACAAGTATCAAATCCGCCTTACCACGAAATATTGTTTCCACATCATTTCACCAATACCTCTCAAACTTGTAGACACTATCCAAAAGAGCACTCGGGTTAATTAATGAGCTCGCTCTCGCTCTCTCTCTCACACACACACAAATTAATTCCACTCCCAATCAAACTCAGTTTCTGCTCACGCGCTTTTTCTACAGATCCTTCCATGGGCATTCTTCTTCTGAATTAGCATCTTTATTTCCACCTCTCTCTTTCAAGCCAGTCCGGGCATATGCACCATGTAATCAGCATCTATTCACAGTTCAGTTCCAAATTCATTGAATTAACTTTTCTTCTTCGTTATTTCTTCTTCTACTTTTGTTCTTTGGAACAACCTTCCTTCTTAGGCATTCCCTGAAAATCTTAATTTATAAAAATCCAAGTCTAACGGTAACAAGTAGTTTCTGTCTTCTCAACCTTAAACCAGCACACGCTACAAGTCCGGGAGTGAAAACCATGCAATCCTCGCCTTAGACCGACTAACTGAGCCACGTTGTAAAAACAAAAGACCATTAAAAATTCCTCAAGTCATTGATGGAATTTGAACTCATTGCTTTTCCTCACGGTAGGAAGGATAGCGATCGTGAAAACTGTACAAGCTGTGCGGTTCAGACGACTTAAATAGAAAATGGACTAATATCGAGTGCTTATCATAGAGAACAAGAAAAACTACAATTTTTATAGAAAAAGAAAAACTCTATTTAAGACGGAGAACAAATGCAATTAAGAAAAGTACTTTGCCCATAATACTGCGACCCTTTTGATCTGATTTATGAAGCAACGCAAAAATAATAATGGGGTTGCTTCCTTATGACAACACTAATGATGTCATCGACCAGCAGACCCAGTTTTTAAAATAAACAGTTCCATTAACTTTAAACTCCAGCGTTGCCGCCTTAGTAATTATTTGCATAACTTTACTTTCATACCCTTGCCAACACTTGGGAGCATTATTAGACCGGGTGGTCTGGTTCTTCGCTTAACCAGGGGAATACAATTAAGTTGTCTTGGAGAACATACGCTTTCGTTAAATTCAAAAATGACGCGTTCAAATTAAGCGACTGTCGTGATGCCATGTTTTCAGAAACGCTTGACGAAACGAACTGCGCCAGGCTTGGAGACGGGGCGAGGGAAGGTCAAAATTGTAGCTTCTTCACCTCAAATGCAAATATGCAAGGACAGTTTCTCCTCTCTGTAATGCCGTATAGACTAAGAAGAGGTTCAAACATGCGATCAGAATGCTTTCCAGTTGCTCCCAAACTTTTTTCAAATCGTTATCATTGTATTCATATAAAAATGTTGGTACATAATAGAAATACATTAACTTTTACTAAATCTCAATAAAAATTCATAAATCAAAGGATTTGATTTATGAATTTCAGTCTTTCTCAAGATTCAATCAGCTAAAATATTTTATTCTATTTGATTCGTAAGTCTACACTGGAGTGTCCCCACTACTGCATCCTCCGAGAGACGTTAGTGTGATCTGGAAACTTTTTCTGAATTTCGCACTCTCGGGATGAAATATACGACGAAACAATCGAAAAAGTGGACCTCATACCTCAGTATTACGAAATACACACATCCACACTTGAAATGGAAATCGTTATTTTGAAATTCGACAGTTTAGATCTATACGGAGAAATGTATAGAAATTCTTCATTGGAATAATTAAAGTCACGAATTAGTCAAACAGAACTGAAGTTGTACAACTCATTCCAAAGAGGATGAAAATTAATTTTTACTCCTCATCTTTGGCTTGTAGTCAGTTATCGTTTCAAGTACAGCTTGGCACGCATGATTAACGAGGACTCAGTCTGAGACAAAAATATTAGTTAATATTTTCTCTATAAGAGAAATAATTAATGTTAAAAAGATTTATGGAAAAATTTAGTGGCTGACACTCATTTTTTTTTCTTATCTAATTTTATTATATTAATCTTATTTTATTTAAAATTCAGCTTCCTCAGACACTAACAGAAATTTCGTACAATTTCCTCTAGTTTACAATGTGCTTAAGTTTCTTCCACTTGCTAACGAGTTTCTTCGTCACCTGTTTAAAATATACTGCCCTACTAATAATATCCGGACCTGCATATCTACAAATAATCTTTAGAGGAAAATCAACAAGTACACTGAAACCTTTAACCTGTATGATGGAATTTAGTCTCTATGGAACACTTTCTACCAGTTTTTTTTTTAATAAATACATTCCTATAATTTCCGCCATTAGGTCTTCTAAACGGCGACCAGTTAAGCTCTGTTTTTGGGCAGTCTCTTCTCACACGCACCCGACTATCCAGTTCATCCCAGAAGCTCAATTTAGTACTGAGGTCAGGACTTTGGGCTGGCCAGTCCCACTGTTCGATGCTCATGTTCTCAAACCAGTCTCACAAAGCGAACAGTACGACATGGAGCGTTGTCCTCTGATACTGATATGGGCCTTCACCAACGTTCTCTGTCACAACAGCGATAACGCGTTATTTTCCAGGACATCCACAGAGACCTCAGTTCATGGATTTGTTTTCAAAACAACTAATGGTACCAAGCCAAACCAAGATAAACAGCCCGAGACTATCACGCTGCCTCTGCCAAACTACATTGTCAGTTCGATACACTCTGACAGGTAGCTTCCTCGGGTGTTCGCCAAGACCTTCGGACTAGTAGACCATGTACCACTTAAAAGCACTGCTTTCCATTGGTCGACAGTCCCAGAATAGTCGGCCTTAAACCAAGCTAGATGACGTGTGGAATTAGTCGGTGACTAATAGCTTGTGGACGGTTGCACAACCATAGTAATCCATATTATGCAGCGCCCTGCGCACTGTTCTAGTGCTGACACTTGATCGTCTCAAATGCCTGTGTGCTGCGACAATGCCGACCTGCTTTCCGAAAGGACTATTCTTTTCAAGGGTATTCTGTCACGTTCCGTAAGCTTCTGAGGTTTTTCGGATCGTTTCGTGACAGCACATTAGTGCGTTCCATTTGCAAATCACATCACCAAACGCTAAGTTAGGATATTCAAGCCATTGAAATGTGACAAGCAGGGCGATTGCTTATATTGGCATTATCATTCCGCGCTGGAAGTCTGTCAACTTCATCGATCGCAACATCTTGTACTTAATTGTAATACTAGGCGATTGTGAATGCATATTTTTAGTTGTGTCTGACCAAGTAACAGAATGTGTGCCAAGTACCAGCCATTAATATCCACGTAAAGTAACTGGATATTAATGGAAGGGTAGTGTATTTGTTTACACATTAAGATGCATTTCATCATAACGGCGTGTTTAGTTTAACACTCCAAAGTTCTTTCCACCACTTCTCCCTGAAATACCTTAAATATAAAATCCAATATAAATGCAGATTCTTATCGCAGAAATATTCTGAAGATTTTGACGTAAATTGGAATGTAATAAGATATAAGCAAGAATTAAATTATGACAAAGTTTATTTCGTTAGGGAAAATGCTCTGTGCTGTACTTTGTACCGGGCTAGTATAGTTGAACTAACGATAACGATAATTTTAAACATCTTCGGCCTCAGAATCATTAATCAGTAGGCTAATTTTTATTGTGAGAAGATATCTTACGTAACAAAAATACCCACCATTAAGTTGTTATTGTTTCCGTGGTTTAATATTCAATAACAGGTAATTGTGTGGTAGCGTGTTTGTTCGCGGATACGCACTCCCGTCACTGTACGGCTGTCAAAGCAAAGACAAAAACTTTGACACATTAACAGCATGAAATATCAAATTAAAATTATTGCTGGTTACATTGACGCATGCAATGTTTCATGAAGCAATGACTAACTGGAAACATTTTAAGCGTGGTACGCATAAGTTACTCTCTATCACAAACAACTGCTGGGTACTACATGACCGGGGTTTATAGCTAATTTTCTGTTCTAGAAAGAATTGCATCCTCTCCCTCCACATTTCACGACTCGGAAAGATTTATTAACTAAACGAAATCCAGGAATGATTTAAAATCGAAAGTGATATACGTGACATATTAAACAACCATAGTTTAATACTATTTTTCCAATTATGACAGAGTATTAATGTGGGAGTAATTTTCTCTGACATAAATGAAACCCAAATTTGGTATTCCTATTGGGCGAACTACAGCGAACCATAATTCATAAATGATTATATTACACATAAATGATAGTTGGATAAGTACTCACAAAAACCGATATTATTACCTCTCCTTCCTAGACACTTCTCGAACAGTTTACATTAAATTAATATCCTTCAATTAACTGTAATAATTCCTCTTTTACTGCGCTTACAAAACGGTCATACACGTGTATCTATGTTTAAAGGATTTGAGTTCCCGTAATACTTATGATGCAGATATTTGCACAGAAAGCAGAGTTTTGCATGAATAATAAATCAGGTGAACGCGGAGAGTTCAAGCGTATTTAATCCCTCTTGCATCATTAGTTATTACATTGCCATATTAAATTCTTCGTGGACAGATCTTTGTTTTCTTTGCATAATCCGTCAGCTAACGCTCCCAGCAAAACAAGCGAGACAGGAAATGCACGATGAATCATGGCCGCAAATTAATGATGTGATTAATTATCTTTTAAGGATAATCATTATAGTTATATCATGGCTCACTGAGCATCACTACTGCTAGGATGCTGATTTTTACTTATCATCGTCGCTGACCTCAAACGTGCATTGATCTACTTTGCCTACTCCAAGAATATTCTCCGAGTTAATTTTAGAAAACCGTTGTATTAAAAATTGTCCAGTTCTGCTTGTAAAGCATTATTCGCGTAGTATCTAAAGAAATGCATTTTATTAAATTTGCAACTCTATTTGTCATTTTAATATATAATAATTTAATTAAAATTGCGCATTAAAAAAGAAATAATCTGCTCACTTTAAATTCTAGAAACTTTAGAGAAGAAATGCCTTTCAACTACCCAATAATGATTTCGTTTCCTTCTGTTCTTCTGTGCACCAGTGATATGTCACCAAAAAGTATTCATGATGCGTCTGTTTTCTTAGCGAGGTATTCTCTCTAAGCCATATTATTATTTAAAAAAATTCAGAAAGTAATGAACGCAAAAACACGATTCTCATCAAGAAGCCAATGTCAAATCAAAAACTTGATATCCCAAGGTTGTTTCAAAATCATGTGCAAAATATCCTCAGACGTATTCTATGGTCTAAAATAAGAATAAAAAGTCATATCAGCATATGTCCGATTCTAAATCTTGACGTATTTTGGATGCTGGAAAACACTTTAGAATTTTTGCACACATTTTGAAATACCCGATATAATGATTGGTTACTTCCCCTCGCAGTCCTAAGATCCGGATAACTTTCGTATGTCCCGTCAAGTAGTTTATAATCCACACTTTGGATTCCCACCCAGGGAGTGGTCACTTTGTCCTAATGGTTTCTTTATTCTTCGTCTCTGACTGAGTTCAATGATCTCAACAGACTAGCTATTGGAATTCTTTTCACTGAAAAATTTGAAACACTCTGAATACAATAATAATATTTATATACGCTATTTCAGTTAGAAGGATGTGGAATATTCAAGCCCTGCGTTTAGTGCATATTATTTCAATCAGCTTTTGAGTAATTAATATGTAACTAATCCCTTTTATCAAATTCTCCAAACGCATGCACAATACTTGCCAGGACAATCATTCATTTTATTCCCATAAAATGTGGTCATCTTTTATTTAAAAGAAACATTTAATTCAAAGAAAACTGAAGATTTTACTGTTTGTATTTTCTTCTGGATTAGTGCTGAACTAAATCAATCCCATGAAATTGAAAAAATAATACAAATAAAAAACTGATGAAATTCAAATAACAGAAATGAGTCTGGTCATTCTATTTATTTGCTCTGATGCTTACCTTGTATTTAAGTTTATGGATATTTGATGTTTCTATCAAATTTTGATCAGCTTTGCATATTCACCGTTTAAGGAATATAAAAGGGTTATAACAAGGTCATGTTTCTGTCTCCACAGCCGTGACAACATCTCAATAAAAATAATAATAATTATTATTATTATTATTACAGCTTACCTGCAGGGGTAGTGGACTGATTTGTATCCGCTGGCACATCGGTCGGAGAGTTGGGATTGGTAACTGTATCCTCACTCGAGTTCCCGCCACTGCTAGGCATACCGGTTGCACACACACCGTTAGGCTTAACACTTCCATCACACAGATTCTGCACACCCCCCATTACCGCAGCGGCTAGCACCACGTCTGTCAACGGAGTCTTGTTCCCGCTACTTTCCGACGTATTGTCGACCTCTTTGTTGCAAGCATCAGAATCATCCGTGATCACCACAGCAGGCGGCTGACAGGGTTTGGTCACGCGGAGAGCGGGCAACCGCGGACGGGTGTGCATTATCCCCTCGCTAGTCATAACAGTGCAGTCGCCAAACTTTCTTTTAGACAGCTAAGTTCGAGCGCGAAAAATTCTTCGATAATATAAAATTAGCGGGACGCATTCGTTTCTTAAAAGGCTTCGGTGATGGTTCTCGGACAGATACGAGGTTTTTCTTTCATGTCACGTGTTCGTCCTTTTCTTAAGTTCCAATTTATGACATCCATCTGTGGACTTTCCATTCGGACTCGTTGTCGTGAATGAATTCGGTCTAGCTTTAAAACAAACAGAAAGAATCAATCACAGAACACGGGTTCTCAGGATTTTGTACTCTTTCCAGTGTAAAGGATAAACAACGAGCAGAGATAAATGGCGAAATGTAGGTATCGGTATTTTATTGCGTTTTTGTAATATTTATCATTGTTGTCTTCACCACAATGCTTCTGTGAATGCTGAGAAGCGACCTTTACAGGAGCTGTATATTCGTAGCTATGAATGGACATTATACAAAAGAATATATGTTTTCCTTTCTCGATTACCAGCTAATTAGCTCTCTCCTTCTGGATAAACATTTTCAATATAACTTCGACATACTAATGAGCAATGACATCCCACTAAAGCGGTCGTAAAATAGGTCTAAAACACAAAGCAAATATCGCAAAATCACTCACAGATGTTCCTCATATAGTACGGAAATTGTTATTAATTACTGAAATCAAGTTACCAAAACTATATAATTACTTAAGAAATTTCTTACAGTACTGGCCTAGTAGTCATTTCTTTAGATACCAAACTTTTACAAATTTCTTCTCTTTATAGATACCAACCATCACACCAAGCTACATTTACTTTAAATAATTCATCACTTATTCAGCCACAAACTTTCCGAAACGTGATCTGCTTTTATTTCCTTACTTCAGACTTGTTATTAACAGTTTCCCTACTAATAAAAATAATCACACTTGAGAAACCACGGAACCCTGTCTTGATGATTTTCCTACGCGCATACACACAGAAATATTCCCCAATAAAATAGACCATTCACCCCATACACAAACTTTGTATGCAGGTTTGGAAAAAAAATAAAAAATATTTTTTTATAGTGCACCACAATAAAGAAGGCTATAAACTACCAAGAGTGTCACACTATCGGCACGCGCTCCTTGGCCACCACAGCCCGAATGGGCTTGTTATGTTCGCAAGCCAGAGGCACACTTACAGTGGAACAGGTCGATACATGTCCGTCATTGGCCAGAGATTTCTCCTCGAGGCACGCTTCATGCCTATACAAACGGTACCAGCAAGAGTGCTACTCTGAAAGAGAGAAAAGCGTGCATCTGGTGAAAAAAACGGAGGCAGGTACACAGGAACATATGTGCAGAGGTAAGATAGCAAAGCGCATGCTCAGAACTCGAACAGGATACGCCAAGCTTTTAACAGTTTCTCATATAGTGATATCCTTTTCGTACGACAGCTGTATATTTGGGACAACTTCATAAAAGTTAATAGAGAAAGGGAGGCTTGCTGTACACAAGCAGGTGACTTAACAGCCGAGAATAAAGATTAGAAATGAAGAAGCGAGATAAGGAAAAGAAGAGCACGGGGAGCCATAATTAACCGCAACAGTCGTCACATTTTCAGCCATGCTTCAGTGTAATTGGTCTCCGTATTTAAAGGCAGGTTTAGTCCCACACCAATTTATGCGGGAAAAATTTGCACCTTTCTGCAAATAATAGCCTTTTATCTCTAAAGCTATCTTAGCAAATAAAGCGAACACAGTAATAATATACTCATAGGATTAATTCATTATGCGTAGTTTCTTAAATTTTCTACAATTGTAGACGCAGAGCACCAGTTTACATTAGTAAGTGTACAAAAAAAAATTCTTCGTGCCAAAAAACCAGTTTCAAATTAAATAACGTTATTTAGTTTTCTTTTTTTATTATTTAAAAAATAGTTTAAAGAATAAATTTGTCTGTGTTATCGTATAAACAAAGTTGTTCATAAAAAAGCACTTTTCCATTAACTTAAAATATCTAATTTAATATTTTTAAATTTAAAGGACTACAGTTAGCTGAGTTTCATTATAATGACTAATCTTATTTAAATTACAGAACCGATTATGTTCATCAATTATTAAAATTAAGAGAATAAAACGTAAATTTTATTATTAAAAGTTGAAGTACCGAAACTTTTTAAATAAATTTACCGCGACCTCAGTTTTATAATTACATATTCTTTAGGAATAGAAAGTCAGAAAAGACAACTACGAGAAATAAGTCTAACTTATTTCTCGTACGTAACTTGGATAGGTATTATCAAGTTTAGAAATCTTCATTGCAACAACGAATGCATCGCAATATGACTATGAAGGGCTACAGTTCTCGAGTTAACATGGCAGAAATTATGATAACCACCGTGTCAAAAGCTCACATCTGGATACGAGTGTAGTAAGGTAAAATATGAATACGGAAAATATTTTCTTACTCTTCTCTCTCCAAATATAGTCCCCAAGGGATCAAATATTTGTTAAAATGGTCATACAAGCTTTTGAAAGATTTGGAAAACTTATCTACTGTATGAAACTTAGGAAACAGAAACAAATCTGTTTGTTGTGTCAAGGCTTTTATTCACTATTAGCTATTTGAACAAAATGTTTACTGGCATCCAACTGTCTGAGTTCATCTTCATGCAAGCAGAGTGAACAAACCAACCACGCAAATGTGTCTTTTTCTCAAGTCTGTGGTAATTATGAACCTTATCAATTGCTTTTCATATTTAACTCGCTTGCTAACATTCACAGTGTTAATCGGCGGTCATCTACTAGTAAATTGCGTACTTTTTTCACCAATTCGAAGCTGCTACAGATCGTTTTCTCTCGTCCACTTCAGTAATTATTTGCTACATCCTCACTGCCCTCTTTAAAACGCTTAAACCAAGGAAATGTTTGTGCTCCGAACAGATCCTCATCCCGATAAGCTGTAGTCACATTTCGTATATTTCAGTGGGACTTTTCCCCAACTTTACACAAAATTTGTTGTTGATCGATTGTTCCAGTCTTTGGTGGTTTCTAACAGTGTCCTTAGACACGATGCACAAAGAACAGCCATAATAAAAAAAAAACCGCTAAAGGCTAACTGGTTTGGGTTAATAGGATTGCCAAAGTCATATCCTATACTTCTCTAGCGCCCTCCCCCAGAGCGATACTCGCGTTAGATTTTTTTTTTAAATTCAGTCTCATTACTTTTTTCCGCACTCCGTGTGCGTATAACCCTTCCAATAACAAAATTCTCTCTCGGAATTTCTTGTACAGATCTCCAGATATGTAAGTTTCGATATCAACCGCTTGTAGACGTTGCAATGAGTTTGTAATGGGTAGCACAGCAAACCCTTATGCAAACTTGCCTTACTCTCGCATACGGGAAATCCAACTGTGCTGTTTTCCTATGACCACTAGTTTTGCTTTTCGGTACTAATATCGGTACATTACTGTCCATGAATCTTTCCAAGCAATATCCTCAGCACTCTCTTGGTTAAGAGATTTGCCTCTTATTCCTGTATCCACTCCCACACTTCCGGTTGGATGATATTCTGTTGAAAGAGCGATGCTGTGACATCCTCAATAACGCCTTTCTTCTAACACAAATATAATTTAATTGAGCACTACCTCGCATTTTTATAGAACCATGCCCCAAGACACAATGTATCGTACAACCGGTTTCTGACATAGCATGGTGTCATCTATGCCAGTGCTTTTAACGTCTGTAATCCTGTTTCGCTTCTGCTGCATTGCTTCCATTCTAGTAGTAGTTTTACAATAAAAGCACGTTCTGTTAAGAGCCACTTTGCTCCTAACACTATATCCTCATCTGTACCATGTTATCCCATTCATTCTGTATTTATGTTCGAGTGGAGTGTAATATGCGAATCATTCTCAGCACAAAATTTCCCTCTGGTGGTGATTTTTAAAACTAATTTTTTTTTCTAGTTCTCTCCTGCATCCTCCAAAGAAGACATGTGCCAAATTTTGCTGTATTTCCACTATTAGATCGCGCTCCAGCCATCTCTAAATACTGAAAATGTAACTGTGGTCAAGCGTTATTCTGATGTGTTAGAAATCAGCTTAAAACAATTGGAAGATTTCCTAAAAACACACAAAAGTTTCAGCAATACGAAGATATTCCATGTTTTCTATTACTGGAACCTAAATTATTCCTTAATCAAGAGGGAAAGAATGCGGTTTACAACGGGACGTCCATTTAAAGGTGTTCCCACTGTCTTCTGACTGACTCTACGTTATGTCGTAAGGTGGTTCTTTAACCACCTTAGTGCTGCCACAAATGTTTATTAATATGAAGAAATGCACACTGCCAAATTCACACAAGGAACTTCTCAAATTCTTTAGTGACCCAGCATCTTCGTTCAGCCATAACCATGTGATAGCGTGCTTGTTCGAAATTATGGACATTGTATATGATAATCATCGGCACGGAGTCATAAAAAATGTCAAGTTCATTGTAAATTGAAAGCCAAGTGTGCCTTTTTAAAAGTGGCGTTCGCATTCATCCAGTTTTATGGCTGGGCCGAGTATAAGCACTCTTATACAGAATTTTTAGGTGTGTGTAAAGAAAACTTCCCGCCTTTCGCTCACCTAACATGGTATATGCGTTGTTGCAGCATCTGTGCTTTCACTGGAGTAAATTTTCCTAACGGCTGTTATCGTTTATAATAACCATATACGGGATATAGTTCATGCTTGTGTATGCACAAAAAGAGATGTGCCTTGAAATATCCAGCAATGGCCAGAGTGGGGCGCTGCTATTGCGACCAACATAACTCTTCCAGATGTTGTACATGTTTCTTAATCCATCGTTGCAGCGTTTATTGTGCGTTTCGGAACGTTAATTTACATTAAAATGTTTAGATATATGCAAAGATGTTTTTAAAATACCATAACATATGACTTGGGGGCGAGGACAGGTTTGCATGGACCTTTGGATAAAATTAAAGCAAAACAAACTTTCTGGTTAACATAACTGCAGAAACAAATATAATATTTCATCTTGTAATAAAAATACAGAGAAAACAGTAGCCGACGGCGAGTTCTCTAAAACCGAAATAAACCAACTGTGAGAAAATCAAAATTCGACACTATTCTCATAGTTTTATTTTTTATAAAAATATTTTCCACTCAGGATGCCTTCCTCAAGAAAAGACGGTCGATCAGACATTAAAGTTGAAATCTGAAACGTCTGAGAGAAAAGACAGCCAAAAACTGGGTGTTGCAACATAACAATCACGCGGCATTATCTGCGAGGCGATTTCTGAAGAGAAAATGGATCCTTCAGACAGCACATCATCCGTACTTTGGCGCATTTGACTTATTTCTATTCCCAAGAATCAAAATTTTTCTGAAAGTCACACTTTTGGTTTTGGAGAGGTTCAGCAGCTTAGAATGAGCATAAACAGAAACCTTTTACAGAAATTCTTCCACTTGTGGCAGAAAGGAATCCTTCATGTGGACTTCCAGACGAAGCTAATTTAAAGAATTCAAAACCAAATTAATTAATTACTTCGATTTAAATGAACTTGTGAAATCAATCCCGGAACCTCCTAATGCCTGGAAACTCGTACCATTGGCATATTCATTATACTCCAAAAACATGTATGTACAGGCCAGAAAAAAAATTATCTAGTAACCACAAAGGACTTTAATGGCATCAATAATCCTCTGGGATATACTTTCTACAAGATTTTCGAATGTGATGATTGGAACCTTGCTTCAGGCTGAAATTAACCCTAAGATATCTTGAGTATAATATATTGTTCTGGCTCTCAATTCTTATTTCAAAACATCCAAAAATATTCACTTGTATTCAGATATGGGCTACAAATCGCAGGTTCTCCATATTATTCTTTTCAAATCACTGTTGTACTGATCTGACACGGAGCATTGTTTGGCTGACAAATACTCTCTCTTCTAAAAAGAATTACCACAAATCCAGCAAGGGAAAAATAGTTCATAATATCACAATAAACAATTGCATTCGTGATTGATTTCATTTCATCTATAACAACCAGTGTTTCCAAATTATACAGAATGGACCCGTACTATCACATTAACGCCACAGACCTTTATTTTCATTTACACCCAGGGTGAAAATGAAATTACAGCCTGGGTGAAACAACTCTTTGACATTCACCACACGTATGTGCACCCCTCTGATGTCTAGACTGTGTGGCATGATTCCTCAATCCACATCACGTTATGCCATTGCTGTGATGCGCAATGCTTCTGTTCTCCGAACCCGGATAGGCGGTGACTTGAACTGCTGGAAGAGACTTTCTGGTACAACTTCTGAAAACTGTCTCTGAAGTCAGCTTATTAAGGGTGCCTTCGCGATATCCTCTCAATATCCATTTCAAAATTATTAGGGCACGGAGCACTTTATGAAAAATTATATCAACTGAGTCTCCTAACAACTGACTTATGCTACTATGGGGTAAAACTGGCATCACTTTTGAACTGCATTTTGTATGAACACTTCAGAGAGTACCAAGGGAGAGCAATACCCAACGTCTCTCCTAACCTGGTGGATTAGCTGATTCAGACATCGCAAGCCTATCGTCCCTGCAGACTTTTACTACCGATGTCTTTGCCGGGAGGAAGAGCGTGCACGCTATCTCAAATTCAACTGACTACGCTACAAATTGGTGTTATATATATAGTGTGAAAAAGATATATTGTTTAATCCTATTGAATCTACGGTATACACGAGAAGTGAATTTGGCGAAAAGGAAAAGAAATGTAGCGATATATGCTAGGATGAAGAGACCAAGTAAGATATGAAAACGGGGCAGATAGTTGGCAAAAACTTAAAATAAGAAATGAAAAGGCGATCCAAAATAAGAATACATTGCAGTGTTTTTCACAATTTCAGTGTCTTCGTCAGAGATAATCCACCAAAATTATTAGGAAGACCGCGATGTACTTGCTTCTGTTTCCGACATGTTCTGTATGCTAAGGAGCATGTGCTGTAGACACGTGTTATGCACGAATTTTGAAAATTTTCGGCTAGAAAGCCGCAAAGTTTCGTGGTTTTCTCCCGGAAAGTCGGGTTTTTCGTCCACCAAACAGAAAATCGACCACAGATCACACGCAATTTACAGACATTATATACAGCGCAAAATGACTTAAGTTGCTGATGTGCCTAAAACACTACAACCAAACAACAGTTAATGATGGTTGTCCCACTCGTTCTGCCATCTGGTGATCAAACATGCCTATTGTTTGAAAACCTACAATCACAACTATTGTGAAGGCGTACAGGTCCATTCTTCTTCCCATTCTCCTCCATCTACCTGTCACATTGAGTGCGTACTCCTATTAATGGTACTGATATCTACCTGTCATGTAGCCACTGGAATTAACCATTACTTCCCAGGCGCCTCCGTAGCCAGGTGGGCAGGAGCAGCAGTGCGTAGCACACCTTCTTGATTAGACCGGGGTTCGAGCCCGTCACCACCAAATACGAAAAATGCGGAAAGGTCAGGGAATGACCACCGCATATCCCGGAGCAATATGGCCTTAGTTGCTAATGCTCCTAAAAACCAAACAACAACAACAACATTACTTCCCAGGAGTGAGGCGTACCAATATATATCAGAAAATAGTGTGTTATGTATATATATTACTGAAATTGAAAAGTTAATACAAATGCCCGTAGCATGGAAAAACTATAGAGCGAAAATTTAACATAAATCTAACAATTAATCGTAATTGGGAGGGTAGAGAAGGCGTAACAAAACAGAAACTGTAGCCGAAAGCCTCCAAATAATTCAAATAAATCCATTTTAAAATTTAAAATATAGAATTAATTGTATAACAATCTCTCCCCCTCACGTTGAGGACGGGTACTGCTACACAGTGTCCTGTTTGCGGTCTCTCAGATGCATCTCTAACTGGAACTGCGTCTTACATCTGTAGAAGTATGTATCTTGCTATCAGTTTACAAATTTGCGGGATGGCAATCCAAGGATGGGGACTTTCCTTGATAAGAGACTGTACCCTTTCTCTCTAGGTTGGCGAACAGCAGCCCTGAGTGAAAAGGCCTTCACGAAATTCTTCCACCTTTGACGAATTTCAATCTGACCGTTTCAAAAGAGTGGAGAGCGTCAAAACCAATACTTTCACTGTGAACATTCTGTAGCCAATTCAAATTACTTTGTTATTACAAGCGAACTGGTGGAATTCTCTCGCTCGGCTCACTATGTTTATAATTTCGAGAAAACAACAAACTTTTATTTTTGAAATTGTAAAATGCGGATGGGCTACCATTCCAACTGCGGTTTTCCGAAATTACCTCGTGGCGAAATTCGTTAGTACGCTCGTTCCTATTTCGAAAGGGAAGTTATCCGGACTAATGATGTGAGTTGAGAATAATCACTGAAATGAAAAATATTAAAAAATGGGAATAATCTCAAAAAATACTCTTCGGATTATCACCATTCCGCTTGGTAAGAAACTCTGAATTACACACTACACGTACAATGGAATAAATTAAAAATTGAGTACAAACAGCATTCAGTAAGGGGTCAAAAAGAGAAGTGTAGTCTGTATGGTATATTTAAATTATTCATCCTATAGACCAAGCAAGCTGTGTGATCACAGAAGAGGAACATTGGTGTTTCCAGAGATGAACTGCTTCTTTGATGAAGCAAGTACCTCTGATAACTAGAGTCTACCGAAGCAGCGTTTCATTAATATAGCTTTAAATGCCGTAATAAAATATGTCCCAGGGGTGTCACTCGTTGACTCCATATGCTGTAACTTTCTTTGATTCACTTAAGAACCGATAATAACAGAAATTATTTCATCTGATTCTCAGAAAGCATTACGTTATGGATTATTACTTAAATTAAGACACTTAAAGAAGCAATAATTGGAATTTAACGATGGACAAATTAAGCGAATGGTAATTTCTTAATTGTTGTTGGGATGAGTGTCCCTCCCCCCCCAGCGGTATAGGTTCCATTCCCTTCGAAGAATAGATAAATTCTTAAAGACCTCGTCATTTAGGGCTGCAGTTAATTGATCATAAACGGAGGGAGCGGGTTTATTTCTCATGAATGTGTGGGGAAGGGGGGGGCGGGTATCTGGCTTGCTTGATGGCAATAGTAGTCATTTTGTCAAAGAACTGGAAAAATGATTGGAAACGCTATGTTAATTAATAGAATCAAAACTTTAACTTGGAATAGATTGTGTGGCTAATTGAAGTTAGCCCCTGAAACTCCTTTAAGCAATTATAAAAGTGGAAAGAACAAAACTGCAAGAAAAAAGCCCGCAATTTCAGAATAAAGAATCGTTAATGTTGACTTGTTTTCTCTTAGAAAATTGACGGGCGTTATCAGTAAACGCTTGACGATATAAGCCCCAGCGTTATCAAGCACTGATAACAAAACACGTAAATAAAAAAATAAAAAAAATTCAAAACTTTCACTTTATACTCCAGGGCAAGCTATACTTCAAGAGGAGTATTAACAACTTCCTTGTTGTGACAGCCACACACACAAGGTGCTCACAGTTCACAGTGAACTGCTCATTTCTCTCGGCGACTTGTAATGCTTCCAGGTGAAAAAAAAGCTACACACTGATACAACATAATGGCCTTCTCGCAATGTAATTAGCTTCAGAAGTTCACTGCAGCTCCTTCTGCAAAACTTCAATGAACCCTTAGCGCATGAAGTCATTCTTATAAAAAACCAGAACTCTTAAACTCGCTTGTTTTGTGAATCTATCTTTTCTCAAGCCTTCTGCAATAGAAACATAAAAGTATCGTAGATTGTGCAATTTTTCTTTAACTATTATAAATGTAATTCTGCTTATAATTTATGACAAATTTATTTATATTGTATTTGAAGACAAGGTATTGTATAAATCTGCGACTTATAATCCACAATGCCATGATATGATCTGACTATAAAAGCATAGTATTCGTGGGCCGATTTGCATATTGTGCAATATAAAAAATACCCAGAATAATTCTCAGCGAAAACCCTATTCAATCCACCCCCTTCCCTGAGATCGGCTAATTGCGCCTCAATTTTCATAATTTATTTTATCCAAAGTCCTTCACTTGTAAGATCTCACAAATTTAAATAAGAATATTTGTTTTTGCTAAAAGTAAGATTAAAGTTTGAAGAACGCTAGATTTAATAATGGACAGTTTTAAGCGTGAGAATTAAGAATAGTAGCAAAGGGGTAAACAAGTAATTCAAATAATACGAGAGAGCAAACAGGGACAGCAGGACTAGGTAAAGGGATGCCATTTGAGAATAGGCGTGAAGGGGTTGCTTAATGAAGAACAATAGGAAGTGAAACGGGATTATACGAAGCTCCTCCTTTGATCTATGACACCGTTAGAACCAAAACAGGAAATGAGTGGACGTCCAGTGTTCGCGTCAAAATAAAACCGCGTCAGGCAGACTGATTTTTTGGGTGTTCAGATACATTTAGAGAGAAAGGCGTGAAACGAAATGAGTGTTTTTGGAGGTTGCCGGTGGATTTCAAAGGGTCATGCTACCTGTGAGAAAAAAATAAGAAAGTTCTAGAAAAGGGTTGGTTTGTGCACTGGGGAGACAGCTTGGGAGAATTGTGTTAGCAAATAGGAAGGAACGGAAATTTAAACAGAAAAAGAAGATTGGTTGGAGTCCTTGGGAGAGGCGTGCCAAACTTGAAGGGAAGGGTGACGTTCGGGGAGAGAAAAATTGGGAGAGAGAGCATTCTGTGTCTGACCTCTGCATGGTGTGATCTAAGGGGAGAGAGGAGCATTCTGTGTTTGACTTCGGTGTGCTGTGGTCAAAGGGAAGAAGGTTGTGAGTGCGGGTTGAAGTGGAGGTAGGCGAGTTTGGTAATGTAGGCCCTTGTGAAGAGTCTGAAGGAAATCTCGCGAAGGAACTGCTCATGGGTTCTAGTGCCGACCGCAGAGAATGAGCCAAGTTTGTACTCCTGTGAATATATCGTCTATACAAGAAGGTGCATCATGTCAAGAGTGCCCCAGAAGTGAAAGCATGCCTGTCTGCCTCGAAGTAAAACCGGAGTGCCCAAGAAACTGAAGTAAGCCTGTCAGTCACGTGGGAAACCTGAACGCAAGGACATTGGAAGTAGCGGCAATGTCGGATTGTAAGTCTGTTCCTTGTTTCTCTATTGAATCCTGAACTCAAGGATTCATAACCTAGCTCTGTAAGGAATTGAGTGATAGTCCATGTAAAAGAAAGGAACATTCCTGTTGTTAATGATTATGAATAAATGTAAGGGTGGTTCAGGAATAGCAAAATCAAAGTAATAATATAAAGGAATTAGCAAAGAAATTATATTTATAAGGGTAGTACTGTAAGGATAGGTAACCTATGTCATTAAATTAGGCCAAGTGCCAAACAAGGTAACATATCAGATGAGGTGCAAAGAGAAATAAATTTTATTAATAGATAAATCTCATGAGTAAAGAGGGATGACCAAGATGATAACTAGGGGGTCTAAGATATTAATTAAGGCGGAATGGGTGACCTATAGGGAATGTTATTGAGATAAGAGGGTACCAGATGTAATACGTTTCATGTGTTAGAGGCTAGAAACAAAGATTCTAAAGGAGTAATAAGAGCTGAAGTAAATATTATTGATGTAAGAGAAAGACAGAAAAGAAAGAAATTGGTAAGGTAAGAAAATGATTGAGTGATCATTGTGGAGTCAAATTTATGTAAAATACAACTGATACAAACTGATGTTAATAATTCGCATATTGAGAATAATTGGGGAGAGAGAGAGAGAGAGAGAGAGAGAGAGAGAGAGAGAGAGAGAGAGAGAGAGAGTGTGTGTGTAGTGTATTGTAGCATTGTTTACATATGTATATGGAAATTGGTATGCTTGTATGTAATTATTTGTTTCTTTTATGTAAATGCTGTATTTATGTAAGTGTTGTTGTGTTGTATTCTCATTAAAGGTTTTGTAAATTTTTGTAAATAAATGTGTGGCCTTAATGTTCCGCTAACAACCGGTTTGCACACCCTAGAAATTGAAACTTTTCTGAAAATTGTAGTCAGATTTGCGTATGTGGGGGTGTTAAAGACTTCAGTAGGGTGTTCAGCGAATTGCAAATTTTTAGTTAAGTTAATAAGAGAATTGCAAATAAAATAAAGAATAAGCTATTAAGATAAAAAGGATAAAATAATAATAATAAAATTCAAATATCTCCCCCCCCCCCACACACACACAGTCTACAACACGGCACGAACCCAGACCTCTGTAAATGAGAGAAAAGTGGCGAAGTCACTATATTATCGCGGAATGCGTAATAGTTAGAGATACCAGAAATGTCTTTGGCACTACTTGAATAACAATAACCCAATTTTCTAGACAATTTTGTGAGCAAAATGAAAACATTATTCTCCATGGATATTACTCTTTCTATACTTCAGCGACAATCCAGATCTTAGAATACCGACTTAAATAGAAATATTACCCGCAGAATTCGAAATTTTGCATTCTTTTAAGAGGGATTTTATGCACCTCTCACGAAACAGCGATTTCCTGGTCATTTTCCAAATAGCCGGATTACCATATTAAATACAAAAACATTTGCAACAAACAAATATTACATTTCTCCAACGCTGCAGATGAAAACCATTAACACAAATAGAACTCAATAAATCTTGGAAAAGATATTAAATTAAGCTGCCTTCTTGTGTTGAGCGTAAGTGGATAAATAAGTTCATCCTTTCAAGAACTATCGCTACTAAACTGAAAACCCAGCTCCACCAGCCGCCAAGTAATGCACTCGTTGACACACCCCACAACAAGTAAGTAACCTATGATTTATCGATTCAGAACGACCTGGAACTGTATTTTGTTCGTTTCTTTTTAATGATGAGACGGAAGAAACACAAAATTAGTCATTAGACTACTTCCATTAAAGCTCACTAGCTGTTATTGATGAAGATTTGTAGAGGTTAAGAGAGAGACTAATACACCCTCTTTCTCTTTGCGTGGAGAGCATTTTTTAATTCTTCGTGGGTTTTTTTTTTCTTTTCTTTCCTCTTCATCATTTTAGAAACCTTTTAGAAAGGAAGAAATGGATATATTGTCAACGTAGGACCACATAAACGCAAGAGATCCACTACTCATAATAACGCATGCATAAGTTCAAGTAAGATGACGCTTTTTTATTATAAACGAAAACAGGCGGACCATAGCCGTACGATAAGTTATCAAGCAGCTGTCACTTAAGTAGTCGTTTATACTAATGTTCGAGAAACAATGGGACCTTAAGAAACAGGAGCAACTACGTCACGCCCTTGTCATTCGTTAGTTTAAAGTGAAGATAAAAGATATTTCCAGCAAACCTCAAATGCCAAAGAAATGAAGACTATAAGGGCATGAAGCGAAATATTTTTCATGAAGCTATACACAAAAAACGTCTATAAGTACGCTTATCTACTTATCAAGTTAAATTAATGAAAAATTAAAAACATTTTTAATATTTCGTAGAGCCACCATGTTGTATTTACCATTACTGAGGTTAATACAGCAGCCCCTTGGTTAACATCCAATGAGCACGTACGTTACCCCAAGACCTTAGCCAATCAACAAATTAGTTGAATACAAGTACTCAAGAGTTGTTAGATCACCTAAAACATCGGCGAATGTTACTGCCCATCAATAGTTCAAAGTGCACATATTAAAAGAATAATTCTACATGCTCTCAGTCTAGTTTTCAATATTTTTCGTCAGCAGAAACGTTTTGACAACCAAATAAACACTCCTGAACATAATTACACACGTCCCACGAATTTTGGAAGGACAGTGCACCTCTCGGTAATGGACTGTAACCTAACATATTTTCTCAGTCTGAGAAGAATTAATGAGTTTTCAATGTTTAATAGATTACCAACTCAATAAAGATTATTCATTTACGTAATTATTTATTTATTCTGGGATAAACTTACTCTTTTTGGTATGGAGTTACTTGTTCAAAAACAAAATAATAATAATAAAATAAAATAAAATAAAATAAATGCAGCACTTGAGCGAATCAAAATACCTCAAATTAACTCAACATCATTTATTATTGATGAAAAATGTCCTCTGCCTCTTACAAAAAAATCCAGCCGACGATTGCATAAAAATGAATCCAAGCTACAATCAACGTTACAGCCGTTATTACAACAACGTTATTATTATCCCGACAAGTACATCTCCCTTCAAGATTATCTATGATGGTCAAATGCACAATAAAACTCTTTGAACAATCACAACGCAACTTGAAACTAATGAGGAAAGCTGCAAGATTTGTTTAAATAAGTTTAACCCTATAAGAGCAAGACCAGCAAAAATACCATTTTTGAACCGAGTTCATCTCGATTCAAAAATGGTTCCATTACTTTTAGGACGACATATTCAGAAAATGGTTGACTAGCTCTGAGCGCATATCGTCTTTCCCCAAATAATTAAAGCCATTCAGTACATATTTTGAAGTTGTGTCAGCTACCAACCAAAACTTTATACCAAATTTGTCTGGGTTTTTTTTGGCCATATACTGGTAAATCGGTATCTAGATTTAGTTGGAAATAGCTGCTCATCTATATTGTAATGTTTGCTCCAGGTATATAGCAATCTTTACAGTTGGAAATAAATCTACTCCATATTTCTGAAGCTAAAGCCAATTTATCATTTCTTAAACGCTCCTTCGTTGAAGGAGCGTACGTCGAATCTTATGAACCACGTAATTTCACAAAGTTGTTAAATGTTTGCTGCCCACTGATAAACAGGTTTTTTTTACGATTATGATGCCGTGTACTATCATGAGCAGTATTACTTGATGTAAGGATCAGAAGTATTACTTTCACTACTACATACTAGATTCTTTGCCTCTTTCATTAGGAATCCATTCGTCACTTTGTTCTTCTCTAAATTCATGTCCACTCTCCAGACTCATTTTCGAATTCCTCTAGACATTTTTGAATCTGCTCTTGGGTAAGCCCAGGAGATCGCCACGGTTAGTAACGCAATCAAACTAGCACTATTGAAATACCTTTCCACGTATATAGTTTTTTTGACTATGAGGCGCCAGCGTATTCTTCCTGCAAACCTCGTATATGCCCATGTTCGGTATACTTGTTTTACTAGATAAAAGTCTCGAGTTTTAGGTGTAGAGGGAAGAATACGCATCCATCGCCAGACCTCGATTGACTCTGCTACACAACAGATATCGCCCATTGCATTGAAGCATTTCCCCACTGTGTCACGAATGCAGTTCTTTTCAACCAAGTCTCAACACACCGTTTAACTTCATCCTCATTTCTGAATTAATTCCCTGGTAGATGTTTTTCAAACGTCCTGGCGCACATATTTTAGAGGTTCTAAAGATAAGGTCACCGAAACCCAGCTAACAGTAATTGCCTTGTTCCGGATCCCCCAAGACGTTAGGGTCAGAGAGCAACCGAGTTGCTGCACCTCAAAAATTCCGGCCTTGGTAACCACTGTCGCCTACAAACCGTAGCGTACTGTTTGGTGTGGCATTTTCATAAAACAAGAGCACCCCTCCTCTGAGTCTTCAGACACTTTTACAAAGCCAATAATTTTTCAAGGGTGTGACAACTTCGTTCGGAATTTATGGTCGAGACTCTGGACCTATGCGTATTTCTTCATTCATCCTCATTTCACGAAAGGCAGCCATTTTGATTTTATTGCTTAACGTCAACGATGGCGCAAAGCATCCTGTAACAAGGAGGAAAACCTTATATTATATACAATATCGTTTGAGGAAAGGTACGACTTTTCCCCGAAAGCATCTGCTGCTTTACTTTTCGAACAGCCCTTATATCGTTTGCTAATCTGTTAAAGTTAATGCCCACTCAAATAGGAAAAATTCCATTAATTCGCGAGAAACCTAGGAAATAAGAATTTCAAGAATGAATTTTAATCGGAATTTTAATAAGCTTTAACTAACTCTAATTCAGATTCTGTTAGCTGCTGTTTGTATTATTATTTTATTTTTTCAATTTTTAAAAATGTTTAATAAAATTTTAAAAATATGTATTTTTTAAATTTTATATTTCTTTAAATTGAACTTACAGTTATTTATCGGTTCATTTTTCTAATGTTTTTCTCTTGCAACTGCTGCTCTAGGATTTCTGATTACTCTGTACAGATTACATATTAACTTAGAATCATATGGCGCAAGACACTTACAAACCCGAACAGTTGCAATAATTTGTGCACTTCTCTTTTTTTCTTTAACATATTTAGTTTATTAGATAGAATGATGGGTGTACATTAAGCAATAAGAAATATAAAGCGTTTCTTAAATGACGTCTGTGTTCGCAACTGATTCTGTAATCCTTGTAACTAACAGAGAAACATCCCCCTCTTCCAAGAGAACCGTTATATTTTAATTAAAACAATAAAGTCGCACATGTCAAAAGTTTTCCTGCTGTTTACACGTGGCGCTGTTAATAATGGAATCTTTTACTCAAAACTTGAAAACACTCGCAGAAAATGCGCGTGAATTATCACACGCATGAATCATGCGTAACTGGATTCAATTAATAATGCTAACAAAGGAAGATGAAACGGGCCACGAGCTCGGCGTTCCATGATGAAGTGTACAATCAATTACGTGGCACATTCTGACAGATATTGCAGCAATGTAATCTACTGTATGCGATAAGCATTTTATCATGGATAAATGATGCGAACAGATGAAACTCTTCGCATTTCCCATTCTAATGTCCTGAACGTAAGCATCTCGTCTTGTAATGTTGACGGAAACAGAGACCCTCCCCCTTTATCTTCCCTTTCTTATTGAATGGTCCGCTTCGTGAATGTAGGTTTTTTTTTTTTTTTTTTTTTTTGGCTTTTATTGGCGATATTCTCTCGATTTCGTTCATTAAACCTTGAAAAGAGAGGTGTGAAGTAAATTAAATATACTTCTCGCGAAATTTTAACATTTGCAACTACCAATAAACAGTGGTTTACATCACAGCGTGTGCGTAAGCCGCGTTCTGGATAGACTAATGGCTGTAGTCCCCCTGGTGATGTCGACTATGACAGTCTCCATGATATTAATCATTTCTAATATCAATGTTTTATGGCATTCTCATTCTTTAGACCTTCCTAAAATTTCATGTCGCTATTAGTCTGGTGTACATTAGCCATGCTTATTAAACTCTTGACCCTCTTAACACATTAACGCTACTGTTCATCTATTACTTTTAACTATTTGAATTTTTAATTTTCGTATTTTAATTATTACATAAATTTTGCTTCAGGTGTTTGTTTTTTAAGCTGCATTCTTTGCGGTCTTCTATTTTTCATCTTCGCTAATTTACTAGCATCTTCTAAGCATGGCAACTTATACAACGAACTCAATATCCATTTTCAAAGAGCATACATATACGAGATAAGAATAAATGAAAGAATAATATCTTAAGTTAAACTGTAAGCAAAACTAAGTACCTAGCAGGGATGAAGACGTGCAAAGCAGCAGAGACCAATGCCAGAAAAATAATTGCCAGAACGTCAAAATATAAAAAATTATATAAAAATATAAATATTGTTGTTTTCTTCCTTTATTAATGATATTGATGAAAGTATATCAGGCTTAATGTATAAGTTTGCAGATGACACAAAGGTTGGTAGGGTGGCTCTAGATCTCGGAAAATTAGGCAAATGAGCTGAGAAATTGCAATTGAAGTTTAATATTGACAAATCAAAGTACTGCATCTGCATAGTAATCCCAAATCAACATATTAACTGTGTGGTACTTCACTCAGGATAAAGAGAGTGTGTTAAATAGGTAAATCCGAGGGTAGCGAGAACATCAATGCCATAGGCAAGTAGAATTTACAGCGGAAAGAATTGAATTTTGAAATTTTAATAATGACCAACCTGGCTAAAATAACAGGACTACGGAACACAAAAGTAAGAGTCTTGAAAGCGGAATATCACAATGATGTAGTGGAGTGGTGAAGCGCGAGTGCAGAAGCAGGTGTGTTCGAATGAATCGTTCAAGCCTTACTGCTAAATTCGGTTAAAAAATAATTCATTGTCCAAATGACTAACTGTAATCTTATCTTACTTAATGGTCATACCTGGGTATAAACAGAAACGTCAAAAAAGAAAAAAAAAAGGATTGTGAAGTCTTGAATGAAATTCCTTCAGAAAAATGCTAATCCATAAACTGACAAGCAATATTTCGACGGTCAGAGCCGAGAACCTATGTAACTTATCTCAATGGTTATAGCTTTTATACTGTAAAATATCGTACCATAAATACTATGGAAAGAAGAGATACCACAGGGAAAAATAAACCAAGAATATAAAAATAGACTCACCGCAACATACGAATAAAAAGAGCACAAAACTCTGAGTGAAAATAAATTTCATACGAACTGCGTATGAATAAGTTTGGATGCACGAAGGTAAATAGTGTGAACTGAAAACTGAAAAGTAAGGACTATGGATGTTTTCAGTTCACTCTGGTTAACTTTGCTAGCTTCGAGCAAGGAAAGGTCAACAGCTTAAATAAATTATTCGCACGCTTCAAGTCTGAACAGCTTTTGTTTATCCTCAAACAGCGCGGAACGAACCAAGCGTCTTCCATTTGCTCAAATCTTCTGACAGAATTGTCGGAATTTGTTCTGTTAATGTGAACTTGTTCTTTAATTATTCGAGAAGTCATTCGAACGAATGGCTTTTCGACTTGAAAAAACGCAATCAATGTACGAACTTTATCTGCCTTTTCTTTCTGGAGTTCGAAGCATTGTTTTCCATAGAGCTCGTCTTCTTCTAGATCCTTACGACCATCAAGAAAACAATTGAAAATTACCGAGTAAGACTGAGCGTCGTTACCAAATACTTGTGGTCCTTAAATCAAATTCAAATCCACAACGATTCCAAACGAAATAAAATGAGAGAAATATCCAGTTTGGTTTCCCTTCTTTCTTAACAAAAATAATCTGCAACGGCACAGCTGACAATTAGTTGTTTTTTGTCTCTACTTCTGAAAATCAACGCATGAAACAGAGGGGCACCATTTACAGAGAACAGGTACAAAAAATGATCAACAGGTTCTAGAAAATTGACTGCGCCCAAATATATGTAGGTATTTAAGTTTTTATAAATTAGCAAATGATTATCGCGCAAATTTAACCGTTGTATTGTAACCATTCAGGATTGGATTTCTTTCTTTCTTACACAGGTCAGAAACTAAGTTTCATCTTTGTGTCTTCCAGACTTTTAGACTTTTAGTTTTTATATATGTTTTGTAAAGCCCGTATTTCCAACATAGCCACCTAATTTACATTTATATTTGCTGCAATTACTCTCAAGGCAGAACACTCTTGGAAAGTTTCAATTTTTTTCCACTAGTGTTGTTAGCGCTGCAAGCATATACATGACTTGTAATAGATAGAAAGCGTTACTGAGTATTCGTTTTAAATGAACAATGCGTTATTTTTGAACTACTAGTAGTTTCGAACGACTTTTTCAAATTTAATGGTGAATATCCTCGCTAATCTCCAAATATTTAAGATTGATGAAGTTCAAGTCGCATTTTTCTGGATGACCGAAAAGTTAATTACAACACTTAGATTCGAAATTTGGATACAATGTTTTTGAATGTGCTTCGTTGCAACAGATTGTCTTTTGGTATATATTTTTGAGGAGATAACAAGGTAAGACTTTTGTTCTCTAACGATTTCTAGCTCAATGTACCACTGGATTTAAAGTAAGCATAAAAGGCAGACAAGACAAGGCCTTGAATGGGTTGAGCACGCTGAATTCTGATGGGATCCTTCCACTTGTTCAGATTACGAACCTAAGGGGGCATAAATTCAAATTAAGAAAGGACAAATGTAGAATAGACGTGCGGAAATTTGCCTTTAGCCAGCGGGTGGTTAATTGCTGGAACAAACTTCCATCTGTCGTTGTGGAAGTTGATAGGTTGAATAAATTTAAGGAGGAACTGAACAGGCATTTGGAGGGAATGGTGTGTTTTTTTTTTTTTTTTTTGGCTGATGCTGCATAAGCTCATTCACCTGCTTCCTTGCATCACATGCCACTACTACTACTACCACACCATGAGGCGTTATTGTATATTTTGTAGAAATTATGTAAATTGAGCGTATTCTGTTCGCTAACAAAAAAAAAACAAAAAAACACGCACTCTCGCTTGAGATAAACTTGGCTTTACCGTAGCGGGAATAAACCATATTTCGATGGGCATCGAGCGGGTTAAGTGTGCGTGCGTTAAGCGGCAAGGCAGTCTTCGGTCCATCTGATTTTGCTGTAAGAAAAACTCCAGTTTCCTTGATAAAACCAAGCAATCCTTCCCTGACTAACTCATCTACGTTGCGAAAATGCCTATAAAATTCCCTCTGGTCCGGAGTGTAGGAGGACGGTGGCTATGTCCATTGTGCAGAGAATTTGACTCTGAGAAAACGAAAAAGTGCCGTTTCATCCTTGAAGAAATTTAGTTCTTGGTGAAAAAGCACACCACGTCGCAATTTATGATTTTTCATCTTTATAGCTTAGTGCACTCTTCCGGATAACTATGCCTAATAGCTGTCTGTGACAGAATTTCCTCTCCTGAGGAAATTAAGGAGCACAACTCTCTCAGCATTCTAGAAAATCATTAGTATCGCTTTGGTAAAGCAACAGCAAGAAATTTCTTTGGAGGCCAAGATGAGGCACTTTTCCAATCCATGCTGTGTTGTTTGGTCAAAATGATGAACTCTTATTTCATCCATGATGATAATCAACTATAAAAAGTCCTCAGAGTTTTTGAAACAAATGCAAACTTGTGTTAAGCATAGTTACATTTCATAGTCATCTGTTAGTGTCCATATAAAAGAAACGCCCAATAAAGAAAGCTAGAATTAGTACATAATCCCAGATCTGTCTATTCAACTATTCATACTATTTAAAGTCAATATCTTAAATCCTGTTATCCAAATATAAACTTTTTGAAAGGCTCTCATATAAACATGCATTCTGCATCTGTTAAAAACTCATGAGGGAACGATTTTGAGCTACTTTTAAGAAAAGAATTCCTACTGCCCGCTAATTTTAAAATCAGCCTTCCTGTTCACAATTCCATGCATTCGGGATAACCATGCGACAGTACAACGGATCGAATAAAACAGTGTAATAAATAGCATTTTAAACTATGAACAGAAGACTAATGAGCAAAAAACTACGTTAAATAATTGAAAAAGAATTAACTGGATCTTGTTCCAGCGGAACTTCGGTAGATTAGAAGAGAAAATCACAAAAGAGAATTAAACACTTGAAAGAAAGCGAGGGTGACGGCAATTCGTTTTATGTCCTGTTGTTATTACAGAAGAATGTTGAAACTGACTCTGCAGTAGCTAATTATTAACATCTACGTCAGTCTTAAATCACTGACGTAAGTGTTTTTCCGTTTCAAATTCCTCGTTGTCTGGAATTGTGAGGACGAAAGGATTCAGATAACAGCTATTGAATGTTACACAGTGCGCATCGGAATCGAAAGAAAACGTAATACTTCACAGCACGTGTGTGAGAGATTCTAAATCGATGTTTCTACTCAGATTCCGGTGTTTTCTACTTCCCAAGTATCGCAAACTACGAGTGTGTTGAAAGCCCCAGTTATAAAAAGACTTGGATTTGTTTTTCCATTTCCGGAGCATAAGCCTTTTCATTTCAAGCTCCTTCTGGATGCTTGTCTTTTAACTCCACCCACAGTACTCCTGGGAAGATTGAGGTAAGTGATTCCAAAGCGGAGATAAATTGGGTTATTCTCGAAAGTATAATCACAAATGGCTGTATCGACACTTTCGAAGGGTTTTTCTTGTCCTAAGGTTCAAGGCGTTAGAGTTTGTTTTTTTTCCCTTTGTGTAATAACATGGACTCTTCGAGCTAAAATCCAAGATTTTAGCTCGAAGTTCTCCGTTAACTACCAACAAGTGAAATGCAAAAACTGAATGAACGACTGTTAATTGGAAGGATCGAAAACAAGATCGCATAAAAACGCTCAGTTAGGACTCGCCAAAATTCATGCATAAGTCTTGGAAATTCTGGTAGAGCGAAATGTCAGAAAATGTGGGAATGGAGATGGATATAAAAGTTAAAATGGAATGCAAGCACGCGGAGTTTCAGTTTTCGGCAAAGGATAAAATTTTCTTAAAGACCTTCTCAGTAGCATTTATCGGTAAAATTGTATTTCTTATGGATACCCCCCTCTCTGCTGATATATAATATCATCACAGGAATGCTTACTAAATTATAACACACACGTTGTAGTTTTCTTGTCAGAAACATTGCAAGCTGAAATCGTCGACAAGTTCAAGAATGGAGAAACTGAATCCAAATGGTGGTATTTACATACAATATCCACTGTCCGACCATTAATATCCGGACACTCGACTTTAGACAAAAAAAAGAGCTTTTATTGTGTCATTTAATATTTTGTGCTGAAACATTTTGCTGTCATAACGGTCTTTATGACAGCAGAATCTTCGCAGCATACTCTCAACCTGCTTTTTGTAAATGCTAGGTGATATGTTCCACCACTCAGCCTTTAACGCAAGCCACCAGTTCGGCCTTGTTCTTTGGGCGATCTCGACGGGCACGTTCCCGACAATCCAATATATCCCAAAGATACTCGATAGAGTTCAGATCAGAGTTCTGGGCTAGCCAATCCAACTTTTTCATACCCATGTCCTCAAACCACTCTGTTACGAGCGGAGCACTGTGGCATGGCGCGTTGTCTTGCTGATACAGGTATGTGCCTTCCCCGAGGTATTGCCATAATGTTGGAAATGCATAATTTTCCAGGCTGTCCTGGTATTACACAGCATTCAAAGTTTTGTCGATAACGACTAATGGGCCCAAGTCAAACCTTGAAAGGAGCCCCATACCATGACACTGCCTCCACCAAACTTCATTGTTGGGAAGATACAATCAGGAAGGAACTGTTCCCCTGTCATCGCCACACCCAGGAACGGCCGTCGGACTAGTAGAGTGCGAACCTCGATTCGTCTGTCCATAGGACTGTTTTCCACTGCTCTACAGTCCAGGATTCGCACTCCTCACACCATGTTAATTGGCGTCCAGCATTTGTTGAAGTGGTCAATTCTGTTGAACTGTTGAGATAATTCTATTGAACATATCATCTTGCATGCCCACTTTTGCAATTGTCTGTTCAAAGCCCAGTGTTTTTTTTTTTTTTTTTATGAAAACCCCAAACACGAGGTGTTAGAGCCTAGAGTACTTAGTACTGAGCATGGGTTGGAGGTTGAGAAGACGAAAGAAGATATTTTTTGACATTAGACTTGAACTTCTGTAGATTGTAATTTACAGGAAATACGTATGAAGGAAGGTTGTTCCAGAAAACGGCAGTTGAATGAATAAACGAGGAAGATGAAAAGTTGATTCTGTGAATTTGAACAGTAATTGGATGTTCGCTGGTGGCGGCACTTGTTCGGACTGTTTTGAAAGAGAGGGCGGGAATTAAAGAAGCCAATTCAGGAGAACAGTGCCCAAGGAAGGATCTGTAGAAAAGGCATGCAGCAGAAACAGTACGTCTATGAGACAGATAGTGGAGATACTCTGTTAGACATAAGTCATTCATTAACTTAACTGCGCTATTCTGAATGGAATCTAGAAGCCTGAGAGAGGTTTTGGGGGCACCGCCCCAGATGTGGGAACAATATTCCATAGTAGAGCGATTTTTACAGAGTGAACAGCTGTTCGGAAGAAAAGTAACGCAGAGAGCGAAGGAGAAAAACAAGTTTTTTAGATGCAGAGGAAGCAGTATTTGTAATGTGCTTGTGCCAAGAGAGATTAGAAGTCAGGGTAATCTCCAAAAGAGATATATCATTTTGCCTAGAAATCGGAGTGTCACCAAAGGTAAGCAGAAGCAGAAGAATCCTGTTTGCGAGATATAAGACAGTACTGAGTTTTAGAAGGATTAAAATCAACTAAGTTGTCTTTGCCCCACTGGAGAATTACCTGAAGATCGGCATTTAAGGAATTGGTAGCGGATATTCGAGAAGTTGAAGCTGATTGAGCAGGACAAGGTTTCTCAAAATGGAAAGTTGAATGCAATGTGCTATCATCGGCAAAACTATGGATAGGATTTCCAGTCAATGGAAGAAGGTCATTAATATACAAGAGGAAAATAGTGGGGGAAAGAACTGAACCTTGGGGAATATCAGCATTACTAGAGAAGTTAGAAGACAGAGAACCATCTAACATCACCCTCAGTGAGCGATCAGAGAGAAAACTGGATAACCAATTACAAAAGCAGTTGGCAAACCAAAAGGTGGAAGCCTGTTTAGAAGACCTTTATGCCAAACACGATCGAAAGCCTTTGAGATGTCAAGAGCCACTGCCTGTGATAGTGTGCATATTTATAGCAGTTTCTGTGACGTGTTGCACGCATAGGGCCTGTTTCCCCATCCATGGAGGGGTGTCCGGATATTAAATGGTAGGGCAGTGTATTTATCCAAAAAAAAACTTGTCATATTCGGGTTAACCAATAACAATTCATCCGTCTGTATTAAGTACATGAATGCATGCATCCTCCGGTTGGTTAGCCTGTTTTGTCGGAAAAAAAAAAAAAAAAAAAAAAGTTTTAGGGAATTAAAAAAAAAAAAAAAGAAGAAAAAACTTTTTTATACTCATCTGAGACCAATTAAATCATGGAGTGATGGAACAATAATAATAAATTGTTCACCATGTCATTATGGGAATTCGATATCTGGACTGTTCCAACCGATGTGGTGAGGATACGTCTCTACCGATGAAGATGCAGTACATACCCAAGACGAAAACGTCCATTTTGTAGATAGTTATGGACATGCATTCCGAACTCTTTATGATATTTCACCTTCAGATAAGCACTATTGAAGTTTACTTGAATTCCCGACGAAGGTTATGAGTACAATAGACAATTAGCTTGCTATCCAACAGTCAGAAATCTGTTTTCACTGAAAAGAAATGAGTTTTGTATCAGAAGAATATTTGTACATATTATCTCCTCCTTGTTTATGATGGAGCATACAAAAAACTTGCTAGTAAAAGTTAAATAACACGGAAAGTGGGAATTATACTCCTAAACAAACTGTTTAGAAGGGAGAAAGGAAAATCTATTTTATGAATCGTGAGAATATATAAAAATACGTAACTAGGTGCACTTTGTGAGCACCCTCACAAGTATCACGTGGATATGTCTCGTCATTGACGCCAGGAATTTTAATAAGCTCACAACGTGGTTGAGTTAGTCTGTCTCAGGGGAGGATTGTGTGATTATTCCTGAAAACTCGAGTTTTTCGTCCAGAAAACCGACCGAAGGATAGACTCCTGCCTTATTGTATTTGTTGCTCTAGCGTTTAACGGACACACAACATAACACACAAATTTTCCCATAACATTTGTACATATTCACTCTATATGTATTCCTCATGTATATAGAATACACTGCTTAAAAAGGACTACGTATGGAGAATGGGGTGTTGAACTTTATCCAGTACTAATCAGTTATAAACCAGATACATAAAAACTAGTTTTTATGTATCTGGTTTATAACTGATTAGTAAATGTTGAACAGTTAATGGCATACTGTTGCGTTATTTATAATGCACAACTGGTTAAATCATGGTTACTATTTAAATGGTGGAAACGAACATCTGAGTGGTGACCTGAGTTATGTATTTAAGACTTCAAAAGGGTTGAGAAGACTAGAGAGTGAGGGGATCATTACTCTTTCGTTGAGATATAAATTTAAATTGAGAAAAGATAATTCCAAAATAGATATTCGGAAGTTTGCCAACGAGTAATTAACTTTATATTCCAAACGTCGAAATATACTCATCTTTCGGAGTGAAAAGTGAATAAAGAAATAACGTGACTGACATTTATTATTCATTTTATTAACTTAAATTAACATTAAATCAACCACCTATTTCTTTGCTATAAATTAACAAATGTGGAGAATGAATCCATGGTGAAAAACTAAAATATAAAAACACAAAATTGCTGAAACTAATATTATAGAAGTGTACTTCTGTTATATTAGTTTCATACTTCCCCAAAGAAAAAGTACAGAACGATAATTATATGTGATTATCACCCACTTTCCATACGTCAATTATTTCAATGCTTATTATAGTAACTATAATTATTATTATACGAGTAATTAATATAGTAAGATTATACCTCTCTTTGGGGACCTGTTACCTATTTGTAGGTAGTACTGGGGCAATTCGTTGTGATATCCTCTAAATTCAATGCCATATAAAAAAGAATGCCTTTTTCATATAAGCTTTTAACTTTGCCTCATCTATTCATATAGAAAGATGAGCTGATAGCGTGTTAGAAAGATGAGCTGATAGCGTGTTGGACAGTAGTTGGCCAAAATCACCGCTACAACACGACGTGTTATGGAATCAAAGCATCTAAGGGCTACACAAGGCATATTGGATCAATAATGTAACAAGACCATTCTGAATTCTTAGAGTGACCTGGGTTGAGGACAGTTACTGACAAACACGCCTCTCCAGTTCATCCCACAGACGTTAACGGCATGAAGATCCAGAAATTGGGCTGACCAGGACAGACTCTCAGAGAGTCTTCTTTAAATCGCTCTTTCACTCATTCGATGCGGCGGATGGTTGCACTCTCATCTTGAAAATATCTATACATAGGGGTAAATATGAAGCATTTCCGGGTGTATGTAACCGACAACGATGTTCAGATACACTCCGCCATTCACGGTTCCCTCTGAGTGGGTTAAGGGAACCAAAACTATGCCCCACACTATTACACTTCCTCCACGCCAGCCCGTACACGAGGGACTGTTTCCATGGTTCATTCGGTTTCCTCCACAAGAGTAATTCTCCATCAGCGCTGAAAAGCATATATCGGTACTCGTCGAACCACAGCTTGTTTCCAATCCTCCTGCGTTTTTCGCAGCAATGTAGCCGTGTTTTCGGGTTGATGTCCAGTGGCTTCCGTGAAGGTCTCCTACTCTCACATCGCATTCTTTACAGCGTTGTTCCTAAGGTGCGGGTGCTAATGCTTTCTGATGTTCCCACACATTAAATATAAAGGTCGATTTCCATCGTTTAGCACGATGTCACTTAATAATTCGCTTCAGACATCCAGTACCTCGCTCCGTCAGCTTAAATTTTCGGGTGCAGTTGTCTATTATTCGCGGATTTCTTCCGGGCGTTTTTTCTACTCGTTAATGACTGGAACAGCACTATTCTTTGAACACCCGACAAATTCAGCACTTTGTGCGGCAGTACCTGCTAAAGGAATGATCAGTCATATTTCTTTGGAAGACCGTAAGATGTATCTCTTTTCTCATTGTCCGTGAGCTGATCTTGGAGCTAATTGCTCTTTACTACCATGTAGCTCTTTATTACGTAGCTCTTTACTACCATGCCACGCACCATGTGACCATTTCGATTTACATGTTTTTGCGCAGATTATTTCTCTAAACCTCAATAATTTTAGGCCATGGTGTGCTGATTGATATGATAGATGTCATCTCTTTGATTATACAGTATATCTGTATAAGTGAGTGTTCACGTAATTTGCATACTGTCTTAAAGTATCGAACAACAGGAGATTAAAATCTTACTGTACCTTCCATCTAAGATCGACCAATTACAGCTTAAGATTACTGAAGATTAAGAATTCCGTCAGTTTCAGACAGGATTCGAAACCAAGCTTCTGTAAACCTAGAGGCAAATAGTGAACTCATCGTACTCTCGCGAAGGGCATATCAATGTTTGTGGTGCTTCCCCGAATTTTTATAGTTGTACTTATTCCGCAAGCTATTAGGGCAATTTTGTATTTCAATATCAGAAGTTTCACAGAAGAATCGGTTATGGAATATTCTAACCCTTTTCAATTGAACCTTTTTTATCAGGAAACATTTCAGAATACGAAAACCTGCTCCATATTATATTCATTTTCTTCAATTTTGAAATTCTAATTCCACCTTAAACAATCTAAACTCAGTTTCAAAATTAGTTGGTTTTGGATTTTTTTTTTTTTTTGTATTAGGTTATTTCATATTTGAACTAAAACAATTTGGGCTATGAATAATCAGTATGCACTCATCATGTCTGTAAATTTCATGTATTCAGTGGGAGTTTCCCTCTTCTGTGGGACGAAAAACAAAATAAAATTTCGGGGAATAAATTAACTGCATAATAGTGCAGCTACGCAAATTCTGGTCTGAAATCTTCGTTTATGCTGTGGACTATTTACTAAATAACAAGATCGGACTGAAGTCTGTAGAATACTGCCTTCCCTCTGCGTCGACTACAGTATAAATTAACGTTCTTTCATCATTTAAAATTCTCTTAATCAAGGCTACAATACAACATCAGTCAACCTTACGCACGTAGAATGAGGATTCTCAAAATTCACCTTTGTTACCTTAATTTCAATATACAAATTACCTCCTAATTAATGAGGCGAAATCCAACCAAACCTATGACATTGATATCTATCATTCAAGCTTTCACGGAATGCCATTTCTCAATATCCGCAATTCTTAATGATAATTACAACCAGTATATTTTCAATTTAAACTTTACCCCCTATAACCTGTCAAATCTTTACAATATAATTCTCTTTAAATAATGCTCTCTTACAAATAAAATGCCTTATAAACAAATGTGAATAAGCTTGCACGTGTAATTCTTTTAAGTCCTTATTACACTACACAAATGTACAAACAGGTTCACATTACAAATAAAATAAAACTAAAAATGAGCGAGATAGTTCCCGGTGCTTTTTAATTGAAACAATCTGTACATCAATTTAGTGAGAGCTCTGCTGACTTTACATTTTATTTAGGTTTTTTATTAGTAGTAAAAGCAGTAAACGACAAATCGCGCTGGAGCCTATAAAATACTGCATGCCGCTTCCATCTCCATAAACTTTTTTTTTTTTTTTTTTTTTTTTACTTCATCAATGCTCAATTACTTTATTTCAAGCTCGGCCGAAACAGGACAGGTATACTTTAAGACCTCAATATTCTACTCTCTTAAATTACCTTTTTCCACTTTGATAAACGAAGCTCCACCCACGGATTTGCACTGGAAAATTTGCATCTCTTTCGAATATCATAGCTCTTCCCTTACCGATTATAAATTGTCCAATGACAACTGTCATCATCAATCCCAATTCTGTTTATCTACGTTCAGTATCACAATTATTCAAATTGTCTTTACTGCCCCTTTTTGTTTACCGAAAGTCTTTTTTCATGTTTACTTCCTTTTAGCCTGTCTTCTCACTCTGTACCCACGACGCCCGGTTTGATTTCCCAGCCAAGTCGCCTGTTCTAAAGCCATTCCCTCAAACAGCCCTCGTTTTATGTACGCCACCGCTATATCCGTAATTCCAGATTTTTCACCTGTCGGCTTATACCTATTCCTAAGAGAGCTATATCTAGCCGTCTAACAGCTTTTAAAAGTGGTTCTGTTTTGTTCCCTACCTAATCCTGTGTGTATTCCATTTTAAAGTTTTAAACCACCCGCTTCCGTTCTTGGCTGTTTATTTTTCTTAAAGCTAAATCCTTACTTTATAGTTCAAAGTACATTAAATGTGCATAATAAAAATAATAAAATTATTATATCTTCTCATTCGTTTCTCCTGCGTGAAAATAATACTTGAAAGATTAGAAGTCTCACAGTACAAACGAACAGTTGTTATAAATAACGAAATAGGTTTATTCGTTGAACATTTTCTATGAAAAACATTTGAGTGGAAATTTGGATTTAAATTTTTAGATTAATTTCTCCTTTAAACTGGCATACAAGAAACAAATATTCAAACACCAGTATCTATGGAAAATAAAGCAATTTTTATGCGTCCCTGAACATCTGCATTGCGAAACTTTATTCCCACAAGCATTTCACGCGTACATTATATACACATATGCGTATGACTACTGAAGAGAATGATGATGATATCTCCGGGTTTGGGACATTTACAGATTACGGGATACCCCTCCTGTGGATAATTACCACATGTGGAAGAGCTGAGGCACCGTAATATCAAAAGCACCCGTCTCTTACAGAGTACGAAGAAATGTGTGTCAAATATTACGGACGTTATATTTCGTATCAAAAAGTCAAACACTAGAAAAAAAGTCAAAATAATTCTTAAAACTTTGCAGATATGTGAGTACGTTTCATCCTTACCAGCAGTCTGAGTTTCGTGCTCCGTGTTTTTTCCAATTTCAGTTTAATTATCAATCACAAACTAGTTACAGTTAATACTGTTCGAAAGGTGAGAAGTGCCTTTTTCCGAATAACCAGACAGAAGAAAAAAACTCCTCATAAATTGTAGTCATTAATCAATATTTTAATGTACAAGCACTATATTTGGTACAGACGTAGACAAACTTTGATTGAAGGCAGGGAGACAATCACTTAGCTTCTCTCTCTAATCCTCCCTAAAAGTTTCTCCCCCGCGCCACACTAAGACTGAAATTAGTAGCGACTCTGCAATGGAACTAAGACCAAAAAAGTTACTCTCGTCATGATTCATTAGCTGAAATCCTAAGCTTTGATATAATATCAAAGCCTAGGATTTCATAATATCGGTGTAGATGCACCATAGATAACTCTTAAGAAACTACGACAGTAGTTGTTTTAGTAGGCATCATTTCTCTGTGTCTCATATTGTGCTCTTCCTTCACAACGAGTTGCCATGGTATTGCACTACATCGAATAAGTAACGCATTACTCTACAATAAAGATTTCTTCTTCTTATAATGATTCAACTACAGAAGAGCACGTAACACCATCATGAGTGAACAGGTTTTCAACTTTCCACACAAATCTGGAATAAAAATACTTTGTCAGTCATCAACTTTAATAGAACTCAATATTCCACAATTTGATCAAAATCAGAGAACCATGTAAGAGCATCAGCAGTTTTCCCAGACATTACACTGTCAACCCAACTTCCAAAAGAATGCAGTGTCTACATTGAATTATTAGTAGAAGTTCGAATACTAGAGAACTTAAAAACCACATATCGTTTGAGAACAATAATATACTGTGATTCATTAAGTGTAATAAAAGCCATACAAACCACAAACAATATATCCCATCACTGGATGAGATATATTGCCCAAGAACTGTCTTGGGCAAATTAAACATACTAAAGAAAAACAATAAATACTTTTGTACTGGATACAGGTTACAAAGGAATAAAATGAAACAAAGCTGACAGAACTGCAAAATCAACAAGAAAAACAAGAAATACTTTTGTGCTGGGACACAAATATACCAGGACACAAAGGAATAAAATGAAACGAAAAAGCTGACAGAACTGAAAAATCAACAGCCTCTGCACAGAAAAAAATCTTTCGTAATCATTCAAAACTGCTCTCTAACACGTGGGCAAGAAATCTTTTTATATTTCTCCTCTGGACACAGAGTAGGAGTGGAATTCACTGAACTGATTTCAGTAGCTAGGGTTGTTTCATTGAAACTGAGATTTCAGTCCGATCCTAGTCTGCATGTTAGATCGACATCTAAGATCGTTAAATCGTCATCTAAGCCATCATCTGCATCGTCAAGTGCAAGTTAAATCGTAATCTAATGTGTGTCATTTGCACAGTACATCGTAATCTACTAAGTGACACCTCCATCTACATGTTAATCGTCATCTAATGTGTAATTAGATGATTACGCTTACACAACTGCAACACTTTTGTTGAACGTCTTGGAAAAAAATGCTATTGCAGGCACAAAATTCTTGCTGACCTTTCTGGATCACATCCGTCAACAAAGTTGACTCGTACAAAGTGCACGAGAGGCTTGAATATTCGCCACCCAGGAGAGAGCAGAGAATATTCAGGAGTGTGGACCAATGCACCATTTGAGATTGGATGTTCTTTTACGATCCAGATTGGATTACGGGTCGCAGTAATACATTGAAAAGGCCTCTGGAGTCAGGAACTCTGCAGTTCATCTGCAATGCTATTAAATAATACTGACTCAAATCTGTAAAACGTGATATTTTATTTTATATTATGATAAAATAAAATAAAATACAATACATGCGTGCTGATCGTATAACTATATGTTAAAATATGTCAAAATATTAAAACAAAATAAAATAAATGTTGTATAACAAGAATAAAATTCAATAAAATATATAAAATTAAAAGCGATAAAAGTTGTTTAAAATCATTAAAATCACTTGTTTAAAATCAGCTAACAGAAAAAGTGCAAATTGTTTTATGGTCGTGGCCTCCTGGAATAGCTTTAGAGAAATATCACAAAGGCATTCAAAACTGATTCTTATAACGATATAACCAAACAGAATACTCTTGATTTTTTTTTTAACCAAAATAACCGGACAAACACGATGATGTGTTTGTCCGGTTATTTTGGAAACAACTTCCTCATTCGGGAATCCTCTTCATCAATTATCCTACGTTAGCTGTTCAGACAGAATATTTTTCCGGTTCTGGCAACTTAAAGTGTTTTAATCGGTAAGCATTGCTTTTGCTGATTTAATAACTGAACAGTACTTATATATTAATTTAATACCTTTTGATTTAAAATTAATACTACGAAAAAGAGTAAAAACGTATCATTTTCACGAATAGTGGGAACTAGAATACTTTTTTGTAATGGTGAAAGAAAAATGTAGCTGTTTGATATGCAATGCTTCCGTGGCTATACCCAAAAAAGGAAATCTGAAAGGCACTTCAACGCACTCCATAGTAAATACCAATCGGATTTTCCGCCGAATAGTGACCTTAGAAAAAATAAATTAGAACTTAAATCTAGATTATTCGCGCAACAAAATTTCTTCATGACACCTAATTGACAATCTAAAACAGTAACTGTAGCATCATTTAAAGTGAGTCATCTTCTTGAAAAAAAATGCAAATCATTTTCTGATGGTCAATTCATCAAAAATGAATTTTTAGAAATAAGAGATTCTCTTTTTGAAAATTTTAAGATGCTCTTCAAGATCTGAAATTATCTCTAAATATAGTAATCTTCTGTGAATTGCAGTTAATAACATTATATTATCGCCCCCACAACATCTTAAGAGGGGAAAAAAAAAAAAAAAAAAACACCTTTCCAAAGATTTGGAAAACACACTACATCAAACCTATTTTCAAAATTAACAATTTCATATCTGCCGAAAACTAGGTCTCCAGCTATTGGAAACTCTTTCCAAAAAATCAATTTTAAATACTATCAACCATTGCTGCTTCGAGTATAGACTTGCGTACCTGCATTCAATAATCACCGAGAGATCAACATTGCATCCACGTTTGAAAATATTTACATCTGTGCCATTAATATCGTCTAAAGGAACATTTCCACATGACTGGACACATCTTGGCAATAATTACAACCATACTGAGAGAGAGAGAGAGAGAGAGAGTCAAGATACTACCGTCAATGAAACTTCTAAAGCAACCTACCAAGTTAATAGGAGATTTCCACAAGATGGAGTCTTCTCTGCCATGCTTTTTGCTGCATCACTACACCCTTTCCTAGCTCAGAATCAAAAGCGATTTGTCGTTTATGCTAATGACTTTGAATGTACGCCACCTGGAACAATCAGAAAATAGACATGCGCAATCATCGAGTTGGAAAGTATCTAGGGTACTTAAGTACCTTAGATTCATATGCGAGTCATAATACCTTTAGGCACTCGTGTATCTTCGGTACTGTACTTAGGTAACTACTGTGGAAGCATGCCTAGGATTACAGTACTATATCCTGAACGGTTAAACAGAATCACAACACGGCCATTTGCCATCTCAATGGCTATTTTATAAGCTAACCTGAATTTTATGTCTTGGAGGCAGATTATTGTAACGCAAATATCATAATACTCGGAAAACTGCAAACTGGAAGGCCCGACTAGCTGAAGATCGAGGACTTGCTGAATCTGCCCTGCGTGACACAAGCATAAAGAACCACAACCACTCAAAAGTGCGTCCATACAACAGGAAAGTTTACAATTTTTTTTCTGGCCAACACTATCAGGATCTACAATAATTTCTAAGTGCACCCAGAAAGATTATGCACAGCAAAAACTACAGCACGGAAGGTTTTCAAAATGTGTATTTTCAAATACAATGTTTGTGCGATTAAGAGATACCACAGAAGAGATTCAGCTGCTGAAAACAGAAAAATAAACTGGCTTCGTATTATATTGTATTGTTACTGTACCTGCAATAAGGTTGTTTTATACTGTCTTTCTGTACATGTAAAAATAGTTAAATTTCCAATAGTTAAATTTAGCTTTAAATGTAATAATGATAAGTACTGTATTATACACCATTCATCGAAGTCTTAAAAAATACAAGTATTGCATTCTATTGTACATACACTCCCCCTTGTCAGCAAGAGTGACAGGATGTCTCTTAAGAGAAATAAAGACAAACTAATAAACCTAATTTTTGATAACAACTTAACATTTCCAACGCAGATTAGCTTAGGTAAGCCTGACGTCTTCAGTTAATAAGGCGCCTGATTTCTTCATTCTCTTACGCATGTCTCATACGTATGACGCATTAAGTCCATCAAGCAATTGTTCTTCCCACAGTGTAGTACCATCGCCATGCATGTAGTCGGTAACGAACTGCTGGGCGAACTGCAATACATCTTCTCAAGGTGTCCCGGGCGAGCGATCTTATAATGGAAAAGGTTGGAGATGAAGCGGGGCAAATCAGCGTAGTTCTTAAAATCGATGTACTGAGCTTTGAATATGAAGGCAAAAATGTGTGGTCGGCGGTATTGCAAACAAAAGTTCATGATGATGATGCCATTCCGTCCTCGTGTACTTCAAGAATGTGAACCACTGTTTACATTACACGAACTGAAATTGTCTTTCGCCATCCGATATATTCGTAAATGGCACTGATCTCTCATAAGCGGCACTATAACCAGAGTTGCCTTTATGAATTGTCTTTTATTCGTAATACAGTGGAACCATCCTGATTTCTGTTTCAACAATATTTCTGTCTCAGAAGGCGAGCCTACTTTAGGGAATAATTTAGAAAAAAACAAAACAGAAGTTTCAGGAGGCAAAACATATTTCCATCACCCTAACTCCCAAGGCAGCAGCAGCACAACTACATATGTCTAGGTATTGCACTACAAATAAAAGATCACAATACTTACCGAGAGGGAAGCGCCTTTTATATCTAATTGCATCGCCAAACCAATTAGTCATGATGGTGTCGAATTCGAGGTAAAAACACAAAAGAAAAACGCTACCCCAAATAAATTCAGTGCTTGGAGCGCTGCATACGAAATTCCAATTTTTTTTTTTCTCTTTATATTCCATGTCAGCCTCTACAAGAGTTCAGTTTACAAGACAGCGACAATATTTTTATCATATTCCATGGTATAGTGGATTTGAATACGCGATGGTAATCTTTTTTTTCACAGACCACTCTACTAAGATCGTGCCCTCATGTTCTGTTCAACGATGCTAATTACTATGATCCCCACCTTAAACTCAATATAATGTGTTATTCGAAATAAGAGCTTAAAGAGGACATTTTTTGTACACTTAATGTCATAAATTCGGAATACGTTTCTAGCAGTTTTCGTACATTTCAGGATACATCTCAGACTAAGGATACAAGTTTTTTGAAAAAATAACGCCCTTAAGCATTTGGATAATAAACATTTAATAAAATATCCATTATATTAGAATCTCACAAATTGTTCTAGCTATCAAAAGTAGCAACAAAAAACAATTATGGATCCAACAGAATCATTTTACAAAATGATACCAACAAATCTTCAGCCAACATTGCAAGCTTCCTCATTCTAGGGGTCAATACTCATACTGACCCTTAAGATTGTTTTCGACCTTAAACTTACATTCCAGCATCAGCTAAATCACCTGCGTGCCATGATGGTCTACGGCGACATCCACAAAATCATTTCCATGTTGTTGTGCGTGGTCGGCATGGTTTGCCACCGCAAATTACACTGGCGGTACAACGACCAAAAGTATATTCATATCTTCATTTAACCATCCCTCTTCAATTCAGTAGAAATCTGGACCTTTGTAGTCCTCAAACAATAACCCTTTAGACACTCACAGCAGATGAGAACTCCCCAGTTTAAAAAGTCGCCAAACATAAGGATTTGGGTGTCACCTGGGACAACGACCTCACCTTCTTGCCTCACTTTAATGCCACTCGAACGAAAACTTATTCGGCTTTATGGGCGGTAAAACAGGAGATATCCAACTTCCATAACCCGCACCTTATCATCAAATACATTCTTCGATGCTTAATCCCAATTCCTTTATATGCCACGACTATATGGTCTTCAGCACCCTCATCATACCAAACCAGGTTCCTATCGCTGGAATACTAGATTTTGGGAAGATATATTAAGTAGGGTTGCCGAGCTAACCCTATTCTAGTCACTAATCTTAACACGCTTCCTTGGAGGTATCACATCATCTCTAGGAAACTTCTTACCCTCTCTCAGCTTCTATCCGGAAAACTGAGCTCACCTGATATATGGGATATCATCGCCAGACCGTCAGACAGGAGAAGACACCAGACCAACACATCCCCATACAGATCGAAGCTGCGTAGCATGTCCCCCATGGACAACATGTTTCCACATAACTCCTTCCAAATATTGAACAGATTAGCCATATACGTTGAGAAGCTCTGCAAGGACAGAACCTACAGATTTTCCATTAAGGCCGTGTATTGTATCTGGGTTCTGTACACAATGCATTTTTCTGTCATTTTTTTATTTAGTCTCTGTATGTAACGCGTGTCCTCTAGCTGCATAGCTGTAAAAGGACATTTCTTTATATACATATAAAAATCTTTATATAAATTTAAAGAGTCTTGTATCGCTACCCTGTGGTTCAATTTTTGTAGATATTCATCTACGTGAAATGTCTAATCTTTTTTTTTTATTATTTATTTAAATCAATTTTAAGTTGGCATCTTCCTTCTGGAATCGTAAGTCGTTCCAAGAGGTAAGGTAAAGAGAACTTTACAAAAATAAAAAGCAGTTTTACAATTTATATAGCTGGAACGTGCTATTCGTCAGCATACTTCAGTAGCCTCATCTTCTGTAATTCCATGTATTGCCTGCGCAAAGCTGCTCGCTGTTACTGTGAAAGTTGTTATAGAGGTTGATCGAGTTCGGCATGCACATTCGCTAGAAGCATTTCAGACGATCTGATATGTGCTCTTAGTGAAGTTTCTCCGTTACTAAGAGCATGTGATGACTGCGAATATGAGATGTGGTTAAGACGCTTAGCACGCAAGGTGCAGGTATAGTTAACAAGAATCCCAGATGTTTTTTGATTTTTTTTTTTATGAAAACCCCAAACAGTACTTAGAACCTATAGTACTTAGTACCGTGCTTGGGTTGGAATCTTGGATTTCCAGAAATCAAAAGTTTTATTAGAATGGACTAAATTATCCTGGAAAGTTTGGATGCGTGCTATCGGGTCTCGTTATTCAACATTTAAGCCTTTCATTAAGTTGCAGTCATTTATTCATTAAAAAGAGGTATTTATTAGCTTAAAGGAAACAAGAGAATAATTTTTCTCGCAAAAATGTCACGAAAACGTTTCCCTTCAAACTCTGAAAATTTGAAATTTATTTTAAAAAATAACATCCCAGGAGATTTCGGGACATTATTCAGTACTCCGAAACATAATGAGTGCACCGAGGCCACACGAATGTCTCTAATAATGTACGCATAATGAGTGCCGTTATCTCACTTACTGTGCTTCCAACCGGCTTGCAAGAACTAACTTGATTCTGCAGTCCTCCGAGATCTTTCCATCACTTCGCTTCGACCAGGTACACTTTGGTATCTCCGACACTATTAGCGCCAGTACCGAACACAGGGTCTATTACTTTACAAATTGTCAGCAGAAACATTTAACTTTCTATCACGACAGGGAATCACTAGTCCCACATCTCTATTAGGCAAGACGATTTCCTCCTTCACACTCTTGGATAACGGGTTTAAAATGACCAAATTCCCCCGGAACTAAGTGACACCTTTTGTCATCTCTTTTTCTTTAAAGAAACTTTTACACAAACTTAATTCTACAAACATTTTTCGCGCCACTAAACCATCAGACAACCGTCTTTGGGAGTGACTGATAATGGTAAAAGAGACGTGGTTCAAAAAATTAAAGTCGTAAAAGCAAAGATGGTGAAGTGTAACTGGCACACACGGCTACCAGATAATGTCGATTAACATGTGTAAGTTGGCTCAAATCGAGAAAAATAGTGTCTTCCCACAATGTCTATCGATTAATTTTTGATTATAATTATCTGTCAGCCTTAAGTATTTGCTTTGCCCTCGTTTTAGGCCTTCTCCAATTGACAGCATTTTTAGTAAATGTCAATGTGAACAAAATGAAATTATTAGTCATCCCCCACTTATGCTGATAGAACTTTCTCAGAATACTCATACAGCAGATACTCGATTATCCGGAATGCGTATTAACTGTGAACTCTAGGGCCCGTGAAAGTCTAAATCAGTGCAAGATGAATAACAAAAAGAAATCAGTGAAATCCGTTGCAGGTGTAGTTTGTTTACTTTTTTTCCTCTACAAAAGACCCTCGAATCGAATTTCTCCGAAACTGCATCTCCACCTTTGCTTTTTGCATAATAGCTAACCCAATCGTATTTCATGATCCTTCAGTTTTATTACAGTATGGTTAATTTCAGAGTTTTTCTCAGATTTTTTTTTTCCTTTTGTGTCCGCGTGCATCTAATACGTTAAAACAGGAAAGGGCTGTTGTTTCTATTGAGCAAAAAAGTGCAGCTCATCAGTAAACATGAAAAAGGCGCTAAAGTGTCAACTTTAATGGATATCTACGCGAATGGATGGAACAACAACGAGAAGCCGCTCTCGCTGATAATGATGCTTATAAATTTAAACAGTACCATTCGAGGGAAGGAAAACAAGACCAAAGAAGCGAACTAAACTGTTATTTTCCCCCCCAAAAAATAATATATACATATTAAATTTTATGTCATATCTTCCCACCACGCTGTGGCATACTTTTATAAGTACGAACGCAGTATCGTATATAAACAAAATCATGCTTTTGTCACATTTAAAATTTTTTCTTTCATTTATCGAGTTAGCTGGAAAAAATTAATTCTCATTTACCTCGGATAATAGGGAATATTACTTGTATTTTGAGAGTAAATAAGTTCAACTGACTTGAAAATAACTTATTTTTTTTTAATTTATTTGTTTACGCGAATACTTATTCATATATGATTTCGGTCTGCGATGATCAATAATAAATCTGTGCTAAAGAATCATAAATACGTCTAGTACGAATGTTGAACATTTTTGTTTTAAATATTGCGTATGAAATATGTTCAAATATTCCCCTATACCTTGTAATGAGCATAAAATCCCCGGTTTTACGCTGATTATAGGGTATGTGCCCTGAAGGGCGTTTGTTTTCTCCCAAAATATAATATTTATGCAAATAAAGATTTATCCCCGCCCGGCCTGAAATGTTCAAGAATTTTCGATCCATACAATATGGCTAATCGGCTGGTGCTCGTGCGCACACACATATACAGGCATAATGCACCTCAAACCTTTTAAAATGAAGTACTGTACCACAAGAACTGGCTCACGATGATCTAAGTAGTCCAAGCAACAAGATGTCCCCCAGACTGAGAACCTTTTAGTCAGACCTCGTTATGAAGGTAGGAATAATCGTCCTCATAGTTTATGTACATAAAACAGAGAGATTAAGGAAACCAATCTCTGCTAACATACTGGAACCTTTTAGAGACTTAAAAATTGACTCGACCAGGTATTGCCATAAAAATACCCCCAGGAATCATACACAGTTGAAATGTATATCAATCTACGAACTTAATATAAAAAACAAGAAAAGAATCCACCTTTCTATAAACTCTCTAAAGAACATTGATTAATGTGATTAAAGTGTCTGAAAAGAATCTTAAAATATTTATGAAAAAGGCTATTACAGATTTAATCGTTGTGGGTCATCTAATATCGTATATAGCTGTATTTATAAAAGTATTTATCGATTTTATTAATTATTGGAGGTTGTAGGTGTACCACGCTACTAGATAAAATTTATGTACAGAGATGTTTGATCAGTAAACCGATAATAATAATAACGATTATCGTTATAATATTTGCAATCATACGGTATAAACTACCGGTATGGTGCCAAAGAGGTTACATATCAGCTTAATAGCGACAGACCTCCCAAAGAACAACTATAAAAAACATCAGAAAGCCGCGATTCTGAACACCTGTAGAATAGCCAGATAGATGCTCAGCCAATAATAGAGTAACCGGACATAACCACTTCACACGTCTGATACCAGTACCCGTCACAGGAAGGGAAACCCATTAGAAGAAGAACGATAATGGCTAACTATAATAATAAAAAGGGACACAATTAACTCAGTGGTTATGATGCCGGACCAACAATATCAGGGACCCGAATTGGAATCCCGATGAAGAGAAAAAAATCGCTAAAGAAAAAGACGAAATCCCGAACGTCGCTTCATCGGACCAACCTCCCAAAAGTAGAAGTGATGGCCGAGGCTGAGAGTGGCGCCATCTGGTGTTGATTCAAATAACTACCATCCACCACTGGATGCAAAAGCTAAAGAGGACCATCTCCATAGCTGGATGACGATGAGAAGTAGAAATATTGAAAATACTGCATCGAGGGTGGCTCAGGATAAAGTTACTTGCATTCATGCCTTAGGGAGAGGGGTCGGTACGACAAGTCGGAGACAATCTCCGAGGAAGAGCAAGTAGCGCTGTCACCATTATGGCTACCATAAGGAAATAGAACACCATCCAGCCCAACCAACTGGTAGTACTTCCTGTGCAACTACATTAGTAACCACCCAGGAAGAAATGAAGAAAGAAAAATCAAACGCATGAAGTGGGGCATCGAAATGAATATGTTCATCATGCGAGTATACTATGAAGTAACGAAGATAGAGACCGACATGACAATGTACAGGACGAGATACGCGTCACGTGGTTGGAAAGGTTCCAGGTGAACGAATAGCAGACCACAGACAGACCATCGTCACGAAGAACCTGATAGCTTCAGCAATCTTGAAAAAAAATCAAGCATGATGTGAGCGCCCCGCCAAACTACAAAGAATACAAGCACAACCAAACTAGAACTGGAGGAAGAACACCAAATACAAGAACTACAAACTGAAACAGCTGAAATGGAAACAAACGAGGTCACGATATCCAGAATAGAAGAAGAATGGATGAATGCTCTAGCAGAATTCGAAGGAATGGACCCAACAAAAATCCACACCATACCGAAGCAGAGACCCAACAGAATCCTGTGGCAAGTCACAGGCCACTTCAAATGGTGAATAATATCGGATTATCTCAACAACGCCAGTTAATGTGCGCAGTAACAGCCATCAGGATGAACGGAAGGAAAACCAGAAAACTAAAGGCAAAGACAACGAATCACCAGCTTGGGAAAGGAGGCTACAGCACAAGATAGAGGAGCTAAGAGTGAACATAGGCCAACTGACCCAGTACCAATTGTGTAACAGAAGTAAGAAGCTGATCATAAAAGTGAAGATTATCCTTAAGAAAGACAACATCCACTGCAAACATGAGATCCATAATCAGAGAATCGAAGAATACCTGGATATTCTCAAGCAGAGCCTCCTTGCACTTAGTAAGAGACTTCACTGATATAGGGAGAGCACCCAGAGGAATTCAGACAATCAGATATTTGAAGAAAACCAGAGAGCCTGCTACAGGAATATTGGACAACAGGAAAAGCAAAGCAACGGACTTCCCCCCTCCCCCAACCAAAAGGCACTCGAGGAGTTATGGGGAAACCTGTGGAGCAGCAAAATTAGCCAGAACAGCTGTTCCCCCTAGAGTCCAGGACAGAAGGAAACCAAGGACGCACAAGAGATGACAGAAAGGCACATAGCAGAGCAGTTCACCAAGATAAGGCACCCTGACTCAAAGAATTACCTACCTGATGGCTAAAGAAAGACAGTACCACAGACCCAGCGAAGTACAGAACGTTCACCTGTCTCCCAACAATGTGCAAGATCCTGACCAGCTACATAACTAAAAAGATATCAAACAACTTGGAGAGCAGAAACATCACGGCAGAGCAGTAGAAAGGATGTAAGCAGATGAGCAAAGGATGCAAGGAACAATTGACCATTGACGAGGCAGTTATGGAGCAAGCCAACGTGAAACACCGCAACGTGTACACGGCCTACATCAACTACCGCAAGGCCTTCGACTCCGTGCCCCATAGCTGGCTAATAGACTTGTTATTAATTTGTTATTTGATTTTTTTAAGAGCATTAGCAACTAAGGCCATATTGCTCCGGGGATATGCGGTGGTCATTCCCTGACCTTTCCGCATCCTCCGTATTTGGTGGTGATGGGCTCGAACCCCGATCTAATCAAGAAGCGTGTGCTACGCACTGCTGCTCCTGCCCACCTGGCTACGGAGGCGCCCTAATAGAGACACTGAAGATCTACAAATTCAACCCGATACTGACAAACTACCTAGAAGTAACCAAGGCCACTATGAGCCCACAATGGTTCTGTTTAGCACTCAACCCACTGTCCACCGTGCTCAATAACAGCAAGTACGGATATGCCCTAAAAGAAAGCAAGAAGAAACTGTACATCCCCTCACCTGATGTACATGGATGACATGGCATTAAACTCTATGCCCAACCGAGAATCGACTCCACCAGCTACTCCAGATCAACAAAGAGTTCGTCAGTGACTCAGGATGCAATTTGATCTAGATAAATGCAAGGCCAATGGTTACAACAAAGACAGTCTGCCAAAACTACCAGCTGAAGACCGGAAAGAGGTTGAAGCCATGACAGAAGGAGAGACCTACAAATATCTAGGGATGATGCAGGCCCACCAGTTAGAACAAAAGGAGATCAAGGCCCGCCTGACGGAGAAACACCATCAGAGGCTGAGAAGCCTGCTAAAATCAAAGCTGAGTGCGGAACGTGGTTACAGCAGTAAACACTTACGCAATCCCACTACTAACGTAGTCCTTCAGAATCATAGATTGGACCAACACAGAGCTGGAGGATATTATGAGATCGACCAGGATAGTGATGGCAAAGAGCCGCCAACACCACCCGAAGTCTGCCATTGAGAGACTGACTATAGCCCGGAAAGAAAGATGGAAAGGATTGACTGACCTCATTTAACAAGAGAAGAAGGTCATTAAGAACTTGCGGGATTACTTCAAGGAAAGCACTAATCTGCCAAGAGTACATAGAAAAGATAGCTTCCAATGCTTGGTTCATGAAGGGAAGGCTATTCCGGGAGATCGAATAATTCATGCTCGTCATTCAAGACCAGATGATCAACACCAGGAACTACATCGCTAAGGCTTCTGGAGTGACAGATGACAAATGTCGACGATGCCATCTATTTCAGAAATAATTCAGCACGTCACTGCAGAATGATCACCTAGACGAATTAAAGTCGCAGACACGATCAGGTTGCCATGATAATACATCAGAATCTAGCTCAAAAATACCAGTTGATCAAAAAAAGTTTGTACCCTATTACAAATGTGAAATTGCTCACCGGAAAGATCTCCGCCTCTAACATCTGGGACGTGATTTTTGGAGAATTTCTCCTCCTGCGCAGAGAGCAAAGTCACATGTGAGACTGCACATAACTGAAAGATTTCTTCCCATACAAATGTTGACGATTATACAATCGCTGGACGTTGATCTGTACCGGTTTACCTGCGACAAACAGTACAGGAGAAGGATCTTAATAAAAGCATGTGATCTCTTCCCCACCCAGCAGGGGGACGAAGTTTTATAAACTATCTCTAAACTGTGAAAAACTCGATCTGTGTCACTCTATTCAGTGAACCACGAATTCCCGTAATCTAGATGTATGGAGGATTGGTTCATATGGTATCTGTTCCTGGACTGGACTTTATTGATTCAATTTTGATATTTTATTATAATCATTGTTATTATTTTGTTACCATATCTTATTATAATTATCCATGTGAAACCCCTAGTACCATGCCTGATGGGTACATTGTATCGTACCTTTACGTACAATGAAGATTAATTAAGTACGAACCTCAGGCTGTACTAGAGACCCCTACTCACAAACTATTCTAGGCTGTGTCATAATAAAGAACAAGATGATCCCGTACAACAGACCACACATAACCGGCACTGACAAAAAGGGAATGGCTACCTATGACTAACACTAGCAATCTCAGAAAAATGAAGAAAAGATCGGAAAATACTCAGATCTAAGCCAGAAAGTCAAATAAATGTGGCATATGGAACAAGTAATGACCATACAAATCACCATGTCAACCACCAACATGTCCCAAAGAGCTTGCAAAAGAACCTAGAAAAAAGAGGCCTCGCAGAGAACACTTCCATGGAACTGCAGAAAGCCGCGCTCCTATTACCTGGAGGACAGTTAGAGACTTCCTCACCCAAAAATATTGTTGTTATAGAGTTTTAGGCGCATCAGCGAATAAAGCCATATTGCGCAGTATGCATTGTCTGTAAATTGCTTGTATTCTGTGACTTTCTCTTTGCTAGACGAAAAACCCGAGTTTCCGAGAGGAGAGACCATGCTCCCCTCAACTGAAAAACTCCACCACATGAGAAAACAGCCCATAAATTTTTCTCACATCATCGACTGGATTCTAAGTAAGGTCTTTACCACCCGTTATGGGAAGGACGGCGATTCTACCAACTTTGCTACTCAATAATAGTTCCGGATAGAACAACCACCCCAGGCACTTGGTTCTAGAACCCGTCGTGGGGTGGTAAAACAACCATCAGGAGAAGAAAGAGGATAATAATAATGGCCTCATTGTAGTAGTTCCTATGTCGCAAATTTATAGCAGTGGGTCAACAGAAAATGGTTTGGCATCACCTCAAAGAACAAACAGCAGACGAGATGTTGGGTTAGCATGCTTAGGATAAGGGTAAAGGCATCTAAGGCCACTGTGCATCATCATGATTGTCTTCCATACGCCTGCATTTTGCAAAATAAAATTATTAAAGCTTTCCGTCTATTTTATCGTTTTTTTCCCCCAATTTAAATTTTAAATGGTTAAAGTTTAAACTGAAATGAATAAAAACTGTCAGAATTCTAAACAGAATTACGATGTTCAATTCAGACAATTTTAACAATATTTAAAATTATATCTAAAGAGCATCGGTGCAAAAATGGAAATATTCAGCCCAAATATTAGGAAAAACACCTTGTCTTAATTGGGTGCGTGTGACAGGCATGTTTAGTTGAGAGCAAGACTAAGTTGAATCATAACGCATTGTGTGCGTTCTAAACGTTGGTTTTGCAGTCTGTGACAACTGGAGCATTCGTATGAAAATTCCACGTATGAAGTACCTCCCGTGAAAAACACAAGTGGGATCGTTGTTGATAATCCACGGAGGCAAGTGCCTTTATTTTTTTTTTTTATTAAAAATTCAATTTATTAAAAAAATTACTACATTTTTGGAAGGAAATGAAATGAGATATTTCTGGCGATCATTTCTGTCGTTTAAAAATCTCTATCTCAACGAGCACTATTTGAAATTTGAGCACGTTTTGGAGTGAGAACAGCTTTAGAAGTAAGTTTGGAGCACTGCAGCTCTCAATGACCAAGAATTTTTTGGGCCTATTCACAACGGCTGAGTTAAGTCGATCTCATGAGGGTAGCATGGTTTTTCTCCCGGAAATTCGATTTTTCATCAATAAAACATACATCGACCACTGAATACACGCAATTTACAGACAATATATATATACGGCGCAATATGATCTAAGTACTGGTGTTCCTAAAAACCGTACAACCTGGAGCAGCGAAATGAATATGCAATGATTTAAACGATAAATCCATAAAAGATACCTCTAGAATTAAGGTGTAGATGTCATGTGTATTTTCATAAACAAGAATGAAGAAACCGACAATTTAACTCCATTGAGACGATTATCGGGAGATGCCAGTATTACTGAAGAGGTACAAAAAAATGAGAAATTTCGGAAGAACAAAGGTTGGCCACAACCGTTCTAGAAAGCGATAGATTGATCGATAAATCGTTTGAGATTTTTAATCATATTTTCAAGTTTTTTTGTGTTTTAAACAAAAACAGTAATTGTTAAACGATGTTCCAATAACGTAAACTAACTTTCCACCAACTGGAACTTACTGCTGGCCCGTTCGAGGCATTCACGATCTTTTAGGTAACGAAGCCGTCTTGAGTTCGACATTAAATATAAAACGGACTCCATCGACGAGTTCCTGTAGAAGATAAGGTACCATTTTCTCACGCCACCCGGATCGAGGATTTTTCTTTTTCTTTTTTTCTTTTTTGTCATTAATTAGCGCGTTATGTTCAGCTCTGTGCACTTCCTCTTCTCTCGCTCTCTGGTGCTTTTCCAGTCAATACATCTGTCGACGCGAAAAGCACAGGTTCCCTGAACCACTAAAATTCCTTCACTTACTGCAGCGGGGAACAGCTTCTTGTGCAGTTAAGAGTGCTTGAACACCAAAAGCAGATACAATTAAGTTATACGTGGTACCAGCAAGGGTCAGTGAGAAAAATTATCATCAAATAACAGAGCCGCGATGACAATTCGTGGTCATCTGGGGAGTGGTGATAACTGCACGAAGGAAACCGAACACGCGAGGAAGTAATAAGAACAAGCACTTCGCTAACAAACTGGAAGAAAAACCTTCGGAATTAAAGCTCTTCCATGTCAACAATATACGCACATATAATTCTTGGGCATCCGGAGAGCAAGGTACACGAGGCCGTTCTCTCAGACACAGGAAAAGATTACTGTAATTAAGGGTTCAGGATATCATAGCACTATACACTGAGTAATCACTGAATTATGACCACCTGCCTAATACTTCGTATGTTCTCCTTTTTCCCTCAGTACAGCAGCTATCCGACGTGGCATGGAATCAACAAGATGTCGGAAGCGTTCGGCAGATATGGCCAATCAAGCTGTGTGTAATGCGGTCAGCAATGCAGGTACAGAGGTGATTGGTGTATCCAGACGCCTGATATGACTTCATATCAGTGGAGTTCGGAGGCCAATCGATATGCTGGAAGTCAGAACTGAGTTCTTCAAACAATTCCATTCCTGTACACCTAGTGTCCGATGGCTCGGCGAATGATCATCTTGGAAGACACCATCGCCATTCGGGAAAAAGTGTAACATAGCGGGGTGTACACAGTCAGCAAGCAGGTGACGATAGCGGAGACCACTGATACGTTGTTCCACATGACCAGGGGTCCAAGTTCCTGCTAGTGAAACAGGCCCCACAACTTACAACCGCCTCCACCGGCCTGCACTTTTGATATCATGCATGATGGATGAAGAGTCTTATGTTGTTGACGCCCAATCCATACACGATCACACGGTTGGAGTAAATAACGTGACTCATTCGACCAGCACACCTTCTTCCAATCTTCTAACGTCCAACTTGCATGCTATTTTCACCAGGCGATTCTTTTACCGATGAACCTTGGTTAGGAGAGGATGCCGTAGGGGTCGTCAGCTGGTATAGCCGATAAGTGCGAGCGTGCGACGCATGGTCATGCCAGATATTGTTCAGAGTTGGCCCATGTTATATTGGTTTGTCAACTCTTCAACAGTGCTGCACCTGTTCGCCTGTAGGAGTCGTCGGACCCTTCGCTTACTTCTAACATCAATCTTTCGCTGACCTTTGCAGTTTTGCCGTCTGGTCGTTGTTTGCTGTTTTGACGCCAGTCCTGGTACACTTGACGAGCTGGTGCTCATCAAGCACCGACAATCTGTCCTTTATCATAGCCCGATAAATCCTTCCTTTTACCCATCAACGCTGGGAATTTTACTACCTACTGAACCACTGACACCTTATCTATGCTACGCAGGTCGACTAACTCCTCACTCTCATGCCGTCAACGGGTCGCATCAGTTTTCATACAGGTGGTCATAATTCAGTGATCACTCAGTGTATTTCTATCCGTGATTAAAATATGAATGAAATTTCTTTCCATTGCCAGTTTATTACACTGGTGTGCAAAACGTAGGGACCAACACTATTTCTAAAAGTTACAACCACAAAATCTTTACTTAAGGTACTCTTCACTGATGAGAAAAGATTCAGTCTCAGCAGCGATTCTGGACGTCAGCTAATCTAACGAGAGGTTGGCACACGGTATCACCCAGCAAACATCACTGAAAGGGATCGATATGGCAGTCGAGGTGTTCTCGTCTGGGAAGTCGTTATCTTGGATGTATGTACACAACTCCAGATACTGGAAGGCGGTACTGTAACCGGTGTGCCCTACGGTACTGAGGTAAAATCCTTCTCCATGTGCGTCTGTTCCGAGGTACCATTGGCCCCGAGTTCGTGATTATGGATGATAACACCACACTCCATCGCACTGCAGCTGTTGATATGCTTTTGGAAAGTGAGGACATTGTTCGTATGGATAGGCCTGCCCGTTCCTTCGGTCTAAATCCCATCGAAGATACAGTGGACGCTCTGAAGAGAGGCCTAGCGGCACGTCCACACCCACCAGAAAATTTTCACCAGCTGAAGATGACGCTGACAGAGGAATAGACGATGTTACTGCAAGAACTTATCAACAACATTGTTCTAAGTATGGACATGCGGTGCAAAACCTGCATAGACATTAGGAGTGGCCATTACTGAGGACCACCTCTTCCCTTTATTCCATCTTTGGCAGTGATGCATCTGTATCATGGCAGCCAGTGCTATGTTGCCATTTTTCAATAAAGTCCCTCTGTAACGTTTAGTTTCGGTTTTTGTATCGGTGTTGTTTTCTTCATGATGTCTGTACCTCACGAGGTTCCTTTGGTATGCTTTTCCCATATCCAGGCCATTCCTATGAGAAGCTACAGGTGAAAACCTGGCTGGTCCCTAAATTTTGCACACCAGTGTAAGAAACGTATGGCTTCAGAGCAATTACAGTATACTGACATAACCAAGTAAAGGAGTAACCACTATCTATAGTAGGCATGGCAAGAACGGCTTAACCAGTATTCACTGTTTACTGAAATCTGAGGAAATTAGGTGGCAGGACCTACCAGAACTATAATACTGGTGTACCTGGTGTGCCTCGACGGGACAGAGTGTGGACAACTTTGGGTCCCATTAGGGGGCTCAGCGGCTAAATTACCAGAGGAACAACGGTACACGACACTATACATGTACAAAATCCACACACTTTTAAACCTCTGGCATTGACAATGTTCTGTTTCACACCCACAATGAGATGGGGGAACCCCCTGGCGCCGTTTGACACTAAACACACTCTACACTCTTTCTGCTCTATTCACTGTCTACCTGAAAAGGAATTGTCAATTTCTGTTGCCTAGCACTTGTCATTAAGTTCCTGTGAAAAGAAAATCTGAAAGTGGACGAATATTTTTTTACCATACCATAGATAAATGATTATCACAAAGACAAATGCATCAACCTTCAATGATGGTTGTGTAAATATGAGCACTTTAATGAGTAGTTGTTTTCGGGAAAGAAAAAGTTGCCATCTTCATTTACGTTCTTTAGAGGCAGAACACTAATTCAAATTTCTATTGCAAGTTGCTTTTGTTGAGGGCAGAGGGATTTTCACAGCGACTATTTCGGTCATAATGCACCAGTTATTTGTTACGCTACTTCATATGATCTTTATTGTGTATTATGTCTGCACAAGAATGCATTCATCGTGCCAATTTGAATGTTGTGCAGGACAAAAAAAAAAAAAAAAAAAAAACTAAGTAACTCGGATGCTTTGGCAATATTGTAAAACCATAGACATTTAAAGTCCAAAGACACGCGTTTACAACTTATAAAAAAAAATAGGACTTCCACTCTTCCATGCTCTATGTTCTTGATCAGCATATTTAAACATTAGAAGAAGTCCTACATATCATAATTTTCAAACAGAATAGCTTTTTTATAATTTCGAAGTTCCGTCTATTGACACCAAAACATCGCTAGACCTCACCATTCACACTTGCAGTAATATAGTGGTTTGTTTGTTTGTTATTTGGTTTTTAGGAGCATTAGCAACTAAGGCCATATTGCTCCGGGATATGCGGTGGTCATTCCCTGACTTTTCCGCATCCTCCGTATTTGGTGGTGACGGGCTCGAACCCCGGTCTAATCAAGAAGCGTGTGCTTCGCACTACTGCTCCTTCCCACCTGGCTACGGAGGCGCCTTAATATAGTGGAAACGATTGCTGTATTTCCACATAATCTGTAAAAATCTTGGGTTCGAATCGCATCAAGGTAGGAAGAATTATGGACTTTTTTCACGACACATTCATGAGTCGTCTCATGAATGTGTAACACGGTCACCCCCCCCGTAATGTCGGAAGTTTTATCCAGAAAAACAAATAAACCAAAGAGGTATCTCATTGCCTTGGCTCAAAAATGAAACAAACAGCCTCTGGCAGTCGCGACTAAAATGGATACACTGAAGAATCTGAAATGGAAGGTAATCCTTTCTCCCCTCATACGCTGACATTAGCACCTTTCGATTATCATTTATCTGGACCATTAAAAGAACTAAGGCGTAAAAATAATTTAACAATAAGAAGGAAGTCGTCAATGCCGTGTAACTCTAGTTTCGACAACAACCGGGTCCTTCAGAACAATTCATTCGGAAATTAGCAGAAAGACAGTAGAAATGTTTAATTAACGACAGCCAGAGAGAGTATATTTCGAGAAGCAACAATGTGTGTATCACTGATAAATGGTGCCAATAAAATTTAGTTTAAAAAATTCTCATTCATAATTGAAACACCCTCGTACTTACGTACAACCATAAGTTAGGTACCTCTCCAACCAGAAGTGGTGTATAAAACCAGCTACGATATCGCACTAAAGCTACTGCTAAGCCATCGCCGCATGTACATCTTCATCATCCCCTCCCCCATATGTCGTTTCAGGGACTCAAAGAGGTGACAGTGCTAGGAGATGCGTCTCGACCATTCGATGGATGTACCAAAACTTCCACACCATCTGCATCATTACTAGACTCAGAGCTCTATATGTGATATGGTGTTGTCTGAGCAAAATTGAATTTTAGAACGGCCTCGTTTTTCGACAACAGCAACGATCACTACATCCAGGGTGAGGCAATAATGGGCGGACCTGATCATCTCTCTCTCCTTTCTGGGAAGACCTGAAGCTTGTTGTAGACGATTTCAAAAGATCGTGTCTGACAAATAATCTGCTGAATTTTTAAGTTTCTATCCTAGAAAATAGCGTTGTCTTTTGATTTGTTACATTTTAGATGCATTGCACCGAACCAGTATTATAATACTATTTTTTTTTCCTATTCAGGAAGTGTTGTTGGCCCTACAAGGCAAAAAATTTCCATGCTGCCTTTGGCACTCTACAATCGGATGATTTCTTAAGGCTAGTTCAGTAGTCAATCACTGTCCTCCCGCATCCATGGGAAAATGTTTCGGTTCGAACGCACTCTCAACGGAGAAACCAGACTGGGTTGGCTGCTGGATTCATGGGGTTTCTCCTGAATTTTCACCGAAAATACATCGGAACCAGTCGTAGAAGTCGCACCATTTATAGAAAATACATTGACGCTTCATAGACTTCGTTCCCAGGCCCAAACTCAAGAACAGCAACCTTATGTTAAGAAAATTACTTGATTAAATGTTAAGAAAATAATGTTAGGATTATGTTTAAAAACCGCATTATATTAAGAAAATGACTCTGCTATGCGCACCCCTTTACTTCGCTCCAAATTGTACTCCTTATTCCGAGAACCCATCTTAAAAAGTTAGTGTGGTAACTACCATTGCGCGAGGTCGTCCACAGCAGGGATCCCGAAAGTAACGGGGTAAACGGTATGATTTGGTACAGTTGTTAAAGAGTAGGAGTCCTATATGAAAAACCTCACGGAACCAACGATTTGTAATTTGCTTCAAACTTAATTATTTAAAAACAATTTAAATATGAAATTCAACTGACAAATATGTCCTACGGCATGTTGTATTTGTTTTGTTTTTTTTTCTGTAGGTTACTTCCCATATATGTTCTTATCCCAGTGCCCATTTTCTTGCTTTACCTGCGTGATGAATTATTTCACCTCTCTCCTTTTCTTATTATAAACAGCTTCAATACTACTCCTCCTCCTCCTCATCTGTTTTACGTTCTTTCTACCACTGTCCCATTTTTTCTCATGACCGAACAAGTTTTACTCCATTTATTATTAAGGCTAATAAACGAAACTCGAAACGCTGAAACACAAGCATCCTTTCGCTTGCGCAATGCATTAAAGAAGACCTAATTCCGAAATAATCTAGCAAAAAGTCCATATAAATATGTTGAAAAGTTGCAAAATTGTATACCTCTTTCCGTCTCCAGTGGTATTCCATAACACACATCACATACACCACGTGGCAGTTATGGGGCCACAGGGACCTATCCGTTACAGGTTGCAACGAAGATGCGGTTTTAACACTAAGAAAATCCCAACTGTTTTTGTTTGCCTTCAGGAATAATTTTATTAGTCTTAGCACCAATGCCGTTAACCATGCAAGACGGATTATCCCCTTTAGGCTAAGTGCTACTGGAATGTCCAGAGAAAATCTTGGATTACCTATTACACTGAAGTTAAAATTTCAAAATAGTCTTTAGAACACGCAGACAGACCAGAGCCGCAAAATGAATGGGTGGGTGGACTTCATTTCCCTTCCCAAAGTAATTTCTTAGAACTAATGAATAAATGAATACATAAACCTACTTGAATTCTTTTTAGCCAAAGATGATTGCAAAATTTCATATAAATTCCATTGATCAAGATAACTGGAAAAGAGTAAGCTTTCAGCGGTCTATACACATTAGAATTCCTGGTCTGAAGGAAAGTTTACAAGTAAACAGAAAGTGAAAGGTCAATTTTTTCGTTTTTTTTTAAAATAATTCTATGCAATTTTGAGCCTCGAGTGTGTCATTATTTTCGACTCACTGTACACGGGATTACAAACCATGTTACTGAATAACGTCGCTATACCCGTACTTTAAATGTTTATTTAAATTTCATGTATTTAACAATCACCCACTTACACCTAAGCATTTTAAGCAAAATACGTTCACGTGCTCTAACTTGGTTGTGGGTCGGAGTCGAAATATTTGCTCGTTTCCTCAAGGGTTGCTATTGACTATTAAATAAATCTTTATTTGTCCTACCAAATATAAAATATAGGTGTACAATTAGTAACTGACAAATTCCCTTCACGGCAGAAAATGCCAGGAGATTACCATAAAATGAAAAATAAAGAATGGCTAAAATATACAATAAAGGTAAAATATACACGAAAATATGAAATATAAACTGCATTTATTATTAATCATCACTACATTTCTGTCTACAGTTCTGGCAATTGTAGTACAAACGTTCATCTTAACATCACATCCACTGAATCAACTTGCCAGAAATTCTTGACAAAAATTCACACACCTACTAGGCAACAGTAGCCTCAGCGAACCACACTGCGGTTTGTTTCCTATATTTCAGATCTATGAGCCTTAGTAGGTCAATTCCGATATGTGTTAGGCACTGAATTGATTCTAACGCAGTGTCGGGTATAAACCTGTCTGTTGGTCTTCATTCTCATGGTGTACTCGCTCAAAAAATCGCCTACGAGCGTAGACGATTTTTTGAGCGAGTACACCATGATTACAGTCTTCTGCGGATTTAGAGCCAAGCCAAATTTATCTAAGTATACGAATAAGCTCAGAAGCTTTTAATTAATCTGGTCACACAACGCACTATTGGTCATGGACGGTTGGATGGGTGTTAGGATCTTAATATCGTCTGCGTAAGTGCATACATCATCCCTACCCTTGCATAATGGGATCATCATAGCGGGAAAGAGGAGTCCAGATAAGACTCCACCCTATGGAACTCCTGCATGGAGTTGTCGTTGGACGATCCGACTGTCTGTATGGTAATAAATGGACCGACAAGTAAGTAAGGCCTATAGGAACTTCAACAAATTTCCTTTTATTTGGAAGGCGTGTTGGAGCAGATGAAGTAAGGCATGTACATCCAGACTATCGAAGGCTGCTTTTATATCAGCATAAATTATTGCAATTTCCTTTCTGGCTTGTAAAGCATTTAATATCGCGGCTTTAACTGTCAGGTGGTTAGTAATTGTTGAATAATGAATTTGTTGAGGTTGCCCGGCCAGTATCTGATTTGAAAACTTTGGCAATAGAGCTTTCTCCAGTACTTTTAACAGGGTAGATTCAGTAGATATAGGCCTATAGTGCTCCACAAGGTTAGACTTTGTAATTTTCGGTATTGGAATTACAGCGTACTTATTCCAGTTCTCGGGGAAAGCTCGGCAAGCAAGGATAGAGCTATAAATTGCTTGGAGTGGTTCAACTAGGAAGTGCTGAGACACTTTACCATGAAGTGGGGGACTCCAACTCCAGCTGCCTTAGTTGCCCTGAGGGAGTTAATACTCTGCATTAGTGCTTCTTTACTGATACGAAGACTCCATCTCATTGTCAACTAATTGATCCAACTCAAACTCCCTGACTTCAGACTCATGATATATGCTGGGGGAACTGCTGATGTGGTCTATCCACGCTTCTTTGTCAAGTCCCTGATTTGTGTCACTTTTATGTGTGCAACGAGGTAGCTTTCCCCTGTCAAGTGTGTCTTTCATATAGTGGTTGATTGCTCTAGATTTTTCCCTATTAAATATTGCTTTGGCCGTCGAGTAGGTAATTCTATTTAGTGTATCATTAGACAGTTTCCATATTCTGTGCAAAGTTTTCTTTAGTTTAAACAATGCAGTTAGGCTAGAGTTCCACCAGGTTTTCGATATTGATGATATCCTTACTACCTTGGAAGCCGCAAATTTTGTAATAGATCCAACTGGTTAAGAGTGGTTATCAACTGGTTATTATGCACACAATGCCTGTTTTTGTTGATCGTAAAATACGATCAACAAAATTTTATTGGTATTTTACTGTCGTAAAATCCCAATACGATTTAGTCTTGTTTAACAAATCAGAAACGAAGAAGGATTAACCCAATTTAGTTTTATAAGCAATTTATAAGGGAAGAGTGTATAAAACTGTGGTTAAACCCGCATTGATGTACGGTTCTGAGACATGGGCGATTAAAGGCCCAAAAGAAGATGGAAGTGGCAGAGATGAAGATGCTAAGATGGATGTGTGGTGTGACGAGGAAGGACGGGTTAACAAATGACTACATTAGAGGTACGGTTAAGGTGGGGGGCCTCTGGGTAAAAAAATACAGGAATCTAATTTGAGGTGGCTTGGTCATGTGGAATGAAGTAGTGAGGACTATATAGGGAAGAGGTGTAAAAAGCTGGAGGTGATAGGAAAGAGGAAGAGGGGAAGACCTAAGCTGAGATGGAAGGACAAGGTGGCAGAGGATTTGAAAGAGAGAGGATGGAGGAGAGAGGAAGCCCTGGTTAGAAAGGAATGGAGGAAAATTCCTTTCTAACCAGGGCTTCCTCTGCCGACCCCATATGAACGTGGGAAGAAGGCGAGAACAAAGAGAAGAGAGTTTTATAAGCAATTTCAAAAATGACAGGAATACTGGCACAAAGAAAACATTTTCTTTGGAATCTGTGTGATTATTATTATCAGTTTATTAACTCAAGGTTCACCCCCTGTACAGTAGTGGGCTAAGAGGGTGTACAGAAATTTTTAAATATACATTATACACTTTTATAAAAATTTTCGGGTCTTTACAATATAATCATTGTATCGTAATAATTATTAAATAGATACATACATTTACTTAATTGTATTCACTTTGAAATAACATAGACCTTAATAATTGAAGATTTATCTTTTCTTCAACAACTAACATAACAGATTTATTTATTTTTCATTATATTATTGAATTTAATTGTTCATGTCATAAACTTTCTGATAAAATCTGCTCAATTTTTTACACCAGTCCTGGTGATTTAGTCTATAATTTGGCTTCTGTAGGTTTTATTGACTTCAAACTTTACCGGATCAATGGAGGTGTTGAAGTGTTCAATGGTGTTACATGGGAACATTCCTTTTAGGGAGTCCAAATTTTGTTGTGAGCAAGGGTTATCCCTCAACGTTTTTAGCGGCGTTAGTATATGTGCATAATGCGCTAATGTCCTTACTATGTCCATCCGTATCTAGAAAGCGATAGATTGATCGATAAATCGTTTGAGACTTTTAATCATATTTTCAAGTTTTTTTATGATTTTTTAAACAAAAAACAGTAATTGTTAAACAATGTTCCAATAAGATAAACTAACTTTCCACCAAATGGAAGCTTGGTGGGAAGTTAGTGGAAAACTAACTTTCTCAGAAATTATGTTTGGGCCCTTTTAAAAAAAGTTATGTTCTGCCATCTTAAATTTCATTGAAATTAGACCGCAATTATTATTCTTTTGTCCATCCTTCCCCATATAATAACTCAACCTCCATCAGATGGATTCTCATTAATTTTGTATTTCGTTCTTTTACAGCGTTTTGTAAAGCCATCCCGAATTTCTCTAAAATAGAACCAATAGAAATCAAAAAAATTGTTATCCTTTATGCATATTACATACAGTGGTGGACAAAAAAACTGCATCACTTGTGAATTTTTCAAATAAGTGTTTTGCGCTGCATTGTGGGTTGCAGAAATGTTCGAAATGCATTTGTTAGATGAGATGGAATATATATCTCTGTGAAGGAAATCCAATAAAACGACTTCACCTGATATACCTAACTGCCATAAATATCTTCCCAAAGGATACAATGCGTAACTAATGGAAATATGAGAAATCATGCAAATCGCAATCATGATAACCAAACACATTGTACTGCATTTACGTGTACAAACTGAAATGACAAGTTAACGTAACAAATGTACTGTAAATCAGCAAAATAAGTGCTCAATATTTTGTTCCTCCTCGAGCTGCAATTACAGCCTTGCAACAATCTGGCATAGAATTAATCAACTTCTGGATAAATTGTTGCCCAATTTCGTGGTACCACACCCTTAACAATGCTCTCCTGCAGCTAAATCTTACTTGTTGGCTTCTTCTGAGCAATTTTAGACGACATTACGTACCAGCAATTTTCAATAGGATTCAAATCTGTATGTTGCCGGGTCAGTCCAACACTAATGCCAGCATTTCTGAGGTATGACTGCACCTTAAGGGAGAAAAACGAGGGAAAACATTTGTGTAAGTATGTTTTTAAACTTGTGAGACAAGAAGACAAACTCATCATTAAATCTAAATAGAATAACACTTAATAATTTTACTGTGTCGCAAGGTGATGAGTCCCGTTTAAAAATGCAATTTTGGACGTCTCTGTGGGGATCCTTAATAACGGGTTTCGGGCACTTCCCCAAGATAGCAATGTAGGTTTCTGCATTCACCGTTCCGTTAATAACCTTAATTCGTCCCACCCCTTTGCCTGTTATGCATCCCCAGACCATCTTACCGGCGGGGAACTTTACAGTCGGTGTTATGCAGTCAGGATGGTATGCTTCTGACATATCGATTCCCATCCGAGCCATGCAGGTTGAATTTCGATTCGTCAGAAAAGATGACGGTGTCCCATTGCTCTTTTGTACATGAAACATGCGTTTTAACCCAAGCAAGTCTCTTCTTCCTCATTTGTTGGGTCAACAAAGGCTTCTTCTTGGGCCGCTAGGCAAGCAGACCACATTTCGAAAGCCGTCTTTGGATAGTTCGTGCACTTGTTTCAACACCAGAGGCCATCTCAAAGTGCAGTTTTAGATCAGGAGCACTAGCATGGCGATTACGAAGGCATAGCCGTTTCAAATATCGATCTTGGGAAAGTGTAGTCACTCTCTTACGGCCTGCTCCAGGTCTTCTCTTCATATCACCGGTTTCACGCTTTAATTTCAGCAGCCGGGATAATGTTGACTGGTGGCAGCCTATTTTATCAGCGATAGCACGTGTAGAAAGCCCTTCCTGGGACAGAACAACTGCTACGATTTTTTTTTCTTGGTCAATTGAACATATGGAGCCATGCTTACACCTCCGCAAAACAGGATACTAATGAGCGTGTATATTCTTCCAACTCCGTATTTATATAAACGGCTAATGCAATCCTTGCAATTACTGGCTGATACAATAGAAGCGTTATCTGATGCAATACGTTTGCTTTGCGACAAACAAAATGACTGTAATCAAACAATATCTTACACGTTTCATACAAATGTTACTTTTTTAAGATGATGTAGTTCCTATATGTTAAAGAGCCCTGGGGAGAAATCAGAAGTGAAAGTAAATAGAACGGTTATTAATATCAAATATGCTGACGACACCGCTATCTTGACAGAGGTCAATTCAACCAAAGTCTCCTGTAGAGGATCAATGCAGACCGTGAGAATATGGTACTTAAAATGAGCATGAAGGAAAAAACCGAATGATTACAAGTAAAGTTCCATTAAACCAACCACAGCTAACGCTAAACTAAAAGAAAGGGTTGAAATGTTTAAATGTGTCAGTTACTGGCTAAACTCAGAAATCAATAACAAAAATTCCTGGAAGGGCCTTCATCAAATTTTGATCGATGCCAGGCGCCAGAAATCTAAGCCTTGAAATTGTATTCAGCTTTGTCAGATGTCTGATCAATGTTACTGTACGAGGCCAACTCTTAAAAACGGACATAATACACAAATTGGAAGCTCTTGAAACGTTGTTTTTTTTAAGAAATACTCCGAAAATTTTGGACAGAAGAGGAAAACTGTATATCTGGAACACATAATCAGAAACTCTGTACTGTATTTTGCAGATGATTATGGAAGGAGAGTAAGGTATAAAAAGGAGGCGGCTCTCCTAGCTACAAAATATCGGAAATTGAACTAGCAAGATGCAGACTAACTACTGCCTTATACAATGAGATTATCACCTCCTTGACCTGTCTGCATTCCCCCGAGAAATGCAAACAGATTGAAACACTGTTGGGCTAGACAATTACTCCTGGGTCTCTTTCGTTTCCCTCTACTCTGAATGTGGTTTCCTCCCTATTAGGGACCATTGGGCCATAATGTACTATAGCTAGAAGGGGCGTATTACCTGCTAAAAATGAACAATTGCATAGATTCGCAATTCGGGGAATTAAGTGTGGGCAATGTCTAGTGTCCTCTCCAGTAGAAATTATAAATCCATCGGAGCCGACTGGCTTTGTTTAGAGGTGTCATTTGGAAAGTATCAAAGGTGTCTGGTAGGAAGCAATGTATCAAGCAAGACGCCTGTTAAAGGGTGATCAGCTTATCTAACGAATTTGGGGAATGGTTTTCACCCAGAACAAATGAAATTTCAGCGGCGTTAAGTCACATGCAAACAGATGGCGAACACTAGTACAGACAATTTAAATGACGATCTGTGCGGTCCAGTTTGCATGATAACCATGAGTAGAACAACAGGACAAGATTTGTACAATTCAATCATAGATGACATTGGTATAGAGGCATTCGCGTGGGAAGAGTCAGTGAACTTGATGCATGACATCTTTGATGCCTCAAGTAATGTACTTAATAATGAAAACGAGTGGCAGATTAAACTGAAGAATCGGAATTATCTTTAACCTGAATATGAAAACCGTTCATAGATGAAGTTCTCTGCAGCACTTTCTGGTATTGGTAGATATCCACGAAGAAACCAAATAGAAGAAAGGGAGGAGGTGAAGAAAGTCTATGAAGCACATCCCTATTCGCTTTTTATCCTGTTAAACAACTGCTAAAATGGGTAAATATTCCACAGGTGTGGAATCGTACAGTTCAATAATTCCAGTCGATCTTTAAATGGTGTATTGTGGACTGTCGTTTCAGCTTCGGCATGAATTAAGCTGACGCAGTTTAATGGATATTGTGATTAACCTATGCTGCACGTGAAGCAAAAGTAAAGCGGTATTTGTGACACACTTATAATGGTTTGCTGAGCACATGGAACTTATCGATGGGTTTTGCCTCTCAGTCGTTCCTAGTTGAGAGGAATCGCATTGATTTGAACAATGCACACAATCAACATGCAAACTGTGTTAGTGATCATGTAAATCGGTGTGCCGACGGCGAAAGAAGAAATTCCATACTCAAATTTAGCGCTAAAAACTTTTAGAGCCCAGAACTGGTGCAAGCAGGTATGAAATGCAATACGACTATTCAAAGTGATACCCAAAGAAAACAACGATCCTTGGTTAAAAATACTTTTTCAACCGTGGTAGTGGTTTCTTCTTCATCCTCTCCAACGACTAGTAGACAAGTTTCTGCAACAGTTGAGTCTCAAGATTCCATTAAATTGCGTTTAAAACAATTTAATGAGGTTAATTCTGACTATATGAAGAGAATAATGAATCCACTGACAACTGAAAACCCATCTGCTGATATAAATCAGGAGAGTGCACCATTAAAAGGACGTAAGCTCAGTAAACCAAGAAAACTGTTCAGTGAAGCTTTACATAGTCACAATAACAATTTTCGGAATGCAGTTACTTCCGCTAGGGTTGTGAAAGTTGAAAATACTGCGAAACCTGTCTATATTGCTGAAGTAAATTTAGCGTGTTCTTTGGAGGAATCTGGGTCATTGCTACATACATTTAAAGTCAGGAGCATTAAGGAGTGTAGGGTATCAGATAATCACGAAGGTTGACACTTGAAATGATATTCAGTTGATCGAATCCAACTTATTTTTTAAAAATTTTAGGCCTCTCTGTGACTAAGCCTTTGAGGCCCCACCTTTTATTATTATTTTTGATGTGAATCGAGGTATTGAAGAGCCCGCGACTTATTACAGGAGTTATATGAGCGGAATTTACTTCAGTATGGCTTTGAAGCGGAGGAGTTTGCCAATGAATGTAGAGTTTGTTTCTCAAGAGTTAGTACATATATATTGGATATTGATGTCTGTTTTAGAGTTAGGAATTTTTTAGAGCGTTCTCAACATATTTTCTTGGGTTGTAAAAGTCACAAGTTAAAGAGGTATTATTCAACTACAATGTGCTACAGGTGTCTTCACATAACATACGGCGGAATGTTATGTAAAAGAAATAGTTTGTTCTCATTGTGCACGGAGTGGAGACACTCATCAGGAATGTTCATGTAAGAACATGAAACCTACTTGTGCGAATTGTTCTTCTATATTCCGTCCTTCGTCGCTTTCTCTTCGAAATACATTGTGTCCATTGTTCCAGGACGCGCTGTAGTTTGTTAAGACCAGGACAAAGACTTTAGTTTTTGCTTTAGGATGCATAGACTTACTGATTGCTGTTGCTTAAAGCTCTGCACTGAATTTGTTTTCCTTCCCTACTTTTCCTCCTTTCTTGTTCTTGCTATTCTTTTATTCGGTATTATCATGTGGCAGACGGTGGATCCCTGGCTGCCTCCACGCGCCAGGGAAGGTAACCAATTAGTGGCAGTATATGTTTTAAATTATCTGTACAGTATCGTAAATAAGTGGGGGTTACTAGAAAAGCTGTGCCACCACGAGGGGGCAACAATTCTTAAGAACTGTTATATGCACTTATTGCAACAGAAGTTTTTTTGCAATTTTTGAATGGTTTTCGCCTTCGCTCTTTAAAAGAAAAAGAATGTTACTGGCCCTGGAGGAGTTAAGGGATAATGTGAAGTAGAGCCTAATGATATGAACTAGTGTGCTGTTCTTCTGGAGTTATTTGGTGGTGTTCTTGTTTTTCTAGATGAATTTCTTTGACTATCGTGTTGTCCGGAGTTAAAATCATCGTCCTCCCCACCCGGGTGGAAAAGGCCATGATTCGAATCCAATCAATGACGCGAGGAAATTGAGTTTTTTTTCACTTCGTAGATGGCTTAGTCCGCCAGAGGCGTGGATAGCAAGGTTTCCTCTCCCCCCCCCCTCCCAGAAACTCCGTTTTTCGTTCAGCAAAACAGACAAATCGACTCAGAAAACCCATGCAACTTACGGACATATATACACACATGGGCATATAAGTTAGTAGTTCTACAGTGGACTGATTTTTTTTTTTTTTTTTTTGACTGGAGTGGCACAGTACTGATAGGAGAACAGATATTTAAGTTCTTAGAACTGAAGACGAACATGGATGCGGTATACTATTCTCTAATCTAATTACAGGGAGTACACCTTCATCGCGATAGAGGAGTGTTGTCGAAGTAGTTTAGTGTGATTTGTAGTGCCTTCGTTCCTTCACCTTTAGATTGTGCTAATAAAACGTTAAATTTTAACGTTTTATTAGAACAATGTAATCAATTAAATGTAATCACAATGTAATCAATTAGAGATAAAAATGCAACGCATTTTTATCTCTAATTGATTTTTATCTCTAATCACTTCGCAGTTGACTTCGAACCGTGACCACCAAATACGGAGGATGTGGAAAGGTCAGGGAATGACCACCGCATATCCCCGGAGCAATATGGCCTTAGTTGCTAATGCTCCTAAAAAAAAATAAATAAATAAAATAACAGTCACCTGCACAGTACATCGTCATCTAATAAGGGACGCCTCCATCTACATATTAATCATCTAATATGTGTCATCTGTTCAATATCTGACACTTCCACCTGCACATTAAATCGTTATTTTGTAGTGCTTTCAAGATAAAGACCAAACATCCGACTTACGCATCCTTCAGAATTGAGCTAAAGGATTGTGACTTCAAAAGTATCTAAATCCTGATATCTAGCCGAATGGTCTACGCGTCATGCCATTTTATGGAACTGTTCTAGGTTCTGTCAACAACTCTAGTGAGAAGTTAACGTCTAACTCTCAATCTGTTGAACTGTCTGCGTAGCTAGAGAATACCAGTCCAGGTTTGCATCATAGTCCATTTATCCTTCCTCCTAATACTTGCGAACATCCTTCTAACACCTATGTTAATCTGAGCATTTTTCTCCAGAATGTAAGAAGTGTAAAAAATAAACTGTCTACGCTTAATAGCACTTTTGGTTGAAGAAACTCATGACAATTTGTTTAGCTGAAACATGGATGCAAGTACCTCTTCAGGATGTTTTTCTACTGCCGAAAAATCTCAACTACACTCCATAGATGACATCTAGGATTAATAGAAGGTGGAGGGTCAGAAATTATTTTAAAATCCAATATTAAAGTTATTAACACCTACAACTCCTGTTCCTGCAACTTTGAAGAAATTTCTCTTCTGATCCAAGTTAAAGATTCACTGCTTCAAATATATAATATTTATATTCCGCCTGGAGCTACTGATGATATTATTAATGAAGTAATAACCGGGATCACCACTATTCATAAGTCTCAATCTAACATAATTATAATGGGTGACTTTAATCTTCCCCTTGCCAAAATATAATTTACAAATGAAGTTGCTGTCCGACTCCTCATTAGTTCTAGGAGCTAAAAATATAAACATCCCTGTTACAAGAGGTAATCGAGCGCTTGATCTTGTTTACTCTAATCTTCAACTTCAAGAAAAAACGTAGCAGCAACATTACATTTAGATCTGACCACAAAAGTATAGAACTGCAAGCAGCAATTTGCTGTGGGAATCCTCGTCCCCCTCTAGAAATCACTAAAAGAATATCACCAATTAAATTCCTTCAGAAAGAAAAGTTTTTGCATCTCTTAAAATACTATCCATGGGGTTCTCTTAAAAATATACCTATTCGGGACGCCAAGTTTCTACTAATAAAATGGTTAAATCAATTAAAAACAGAGTCGGCATCCAAACTTGTAAGACCTTTTCAATCCAAACCGTGGTTCAAATCTCATCTAAAACCATACCTTAAAAGGAAACAAAAAATGCCACAGGCAGTGGAAGAAGTACGGCACTTCATCAACATACATAAAGTATAAAAGGAGTAGAGCATTGTTTCAGCTCAAAAAAATTCAGGCGTACAAAAGTCATTTAATGGTCAGGCTCAAGCATAATAAAAGAGCACTTTCTTCATAAACAAGAGCTGCCTTGCAGCATGACCACACTTTGGAATGAATAAAATTCAATATGGAAACATGCAATTTTGACATCTGTACTGAAGATATGCAAAACAGATTTAAAAAATTCAATTCTTACAAACACACAAATAGCGTGCAACATGAAATGCTTCCTAGTCAAGCCCTGCTAATCAACCAACTTGTAAACAAGAATACAGTTCAGAAAATCATTAACCAATTACGAATTGATAGCAGTGAAGGCCCTGACGGCATCCCTAGTTTTATTATTAAAATGTCCAGTGCATTCATCATCGATTATTTAGTTCATATTATTTCTAGGTGAATCTCCCAGCCATTCCTTCCAAGACTATGGAAGACTTTTAGAATTACCCTGATTCCAAAAAGTAGTAATAACCATATAAGCTATCGTCCACTTGCTATATATCGTCAATAATCGCCAAAATTATTGATAAGATCATGCTGCCATATCTTCAGGATGCGATCTTCGCTAATGCACCTGTCAACATGCATTTTGGTCCTAGAGGGCGCTCCACAACAACAAGCCTAGCTGACACCATTGTGTGCATCCAAACTACGTTTCAGGATAAAACACAATGCGATGTCTTTTACTTAGACATCAAAGGTGCTTTCGACAACATTGATCACAAGAAAGCCATCGAAATACTGAAAATTCATTTCCTCATTGACACAATGGTTTTATCCTATCTGCAGTTTGGTTGGCTATTTGGTTTTTTTTTTTTTTTTTTTTTTAGGAGCATTAGCAACTAAGGCATTTTGCTCCGTGATATGCGGTGGTCATTCCCTGACCTTTCCGCATCCTCCATATTTGATGGTGACGGGCTCGAACCCCGGTCTAATCAAGAAGCGTGTGCTACGCACTGCTGCTCCTTCCCACCTGGCTACGGAGGCGCCTCCTATCTGCAGTACAGCCTAAATCATAGAAATCTCATCTTCCCCACTAATACTAATAATATTCTTGTCACAACCACAACAGGCATTCCTCAAGGAGGTCTTCTCTCCAGTGTTATATTTTTAGCATCTCTACAACCACTTCTACAAGAAAATCCAAATCTGCTGGCTTATGCCGATGATTTAAAGTTGTTTATTATTTCCAAATCCTGTGATGACATTTCCAAGGTTAGCCATGATGCGAATTTACAGATGTGCGGAATCATCAAGTATTTGAAGAATCTCAATCTGACTATAAATACAAACAAATCTGCTAAAATAACTTATTCCTGACAGAAACAACCAAACCACATAGAAATTAAAATTGCAGATGTTTCAATTCCAAACGAATATGCTCACAAAGACCTAGGAGTTGTTTTTGACAAAAATCTTTCATTTAATTCTCATTATGTATATGTTGCTAAAAAAATTCAAAAATCAAAATGGCTGATCAAGCAAGAAACAGCAGCGATTCAAGATAGAAAAACACAGTCATGAACCATGTTCAGAGATGCATTTTTCCCATTCTGTCTTATGCCTCCGAAATCTGGTCTGGTGCTCATCAAGTTACCGTCAAAAAATTCCTTGCCCTAGAGTATTGGGTTCTTAGATGGCTGAACAATAAACTTTGTTTTTTCCGTACAATATCCAGGCAACAACTTTATGAAAACTTAAAGCCTCTGCAACAGATGATCAACGAGTCTGGAGTCATGCTTCTTGCTAAGTTAATTACTTCTGCAACCAATTCACCAAACCTAGACAACATAATAGCCCCTACCAACAGAGAAAATTCAAGAAACCAACAACAATTCAAATCCAAACTCTCCAGACTAAAACAAATGGAGATGATGTTCCCCAATGCATCCCTACTCCTCATAAATTATCACAACACTGATTGTAAGAGGTTGCTCAACTCTGAAGCCTACAGGAGTCTCATTTCCATTCAAATTATGAGAAATACAAACAGCTGCCTGCCTGCAACCCAGTAACTGCATCCAAGAGCCAAATGTGATATTCTGCAATATATATTTTTGATCATTATAATTCATATTCGTTGTTAATGTATATATATAGAATATGCTATGTATTTTGTTTTTATATTTGTCTCCTTTGTACTGAATTTATGCCCCTAGCCTAGTGCTGTGAGGGGCTTGCTATAGTTGCAATAAATGAATATTTATTATTATTATTTATTCTTGGCAATGTTGAAAGACAACCGCAACACATTTCTTGAACAACTTGGAAAAAATTCTTGCTGACCAATGCATCCCTTCCAATACTTCCAGGTATTTGTGCCTGAAATAGCATTCTATTTCAGGCACAAAATTCTTTCTGACCTTTCTGGATCACATCCGTCAACTCCGTACAAAGTGCACGAGAGGCCTGTATATTCTCCGGGCTCTCTCGCACCCCACAAGAGAGAGCTAAGAATATTCATGGATGCGGTCCATTTGCGATTGCGTGCACTTTTACGATTCAGATTGGATTACGGGTCCCAATAATATATTGAAAAAGGCCCCAGGAACTCTGCAATGCTATTAAATAACACTGACTCGAATCTGTAAAACGTCTTTATTATGTTAATATAAAATAAAATACATGCGTGCTGATCGTAAATGTAACAAGAATAAAATTCAATAAAATATAAAATTAAAAGCGATAAAAGTTGTTTAAAATCACTAGAATGCAGAACCACTAATACAGGAGCTTTCGGTAGCAGTGGCCGCCTTCATAAGCTGTAGTGGTTGCAGGATGATCTATATGTAGGAAGGAAGCATGTAGGATCTGCTACTGTCTTTACAGACACCACGATATCAGAGCAGATTCTCCCTGAATGCAGAGCTATAGAGTTAGGCTTGGATCACATTAGTAAATGCAAATACTAGCGGTTCATTTCATATTCCGACTCTCTCAACGTCTTACTAACTGTTAGATACACCGATGAGACACACCGAAGACTTCCAGGTATTGCCCTGGCTCCAAATTCCCCAGACATCAAGCATCTGTGATTTGTGTTGGAACAGTAACTCCAATCTGCGGCGTCTCAGTCACGAGGTTGAGATGCCGCAGGACCTTGCAGGAGTTAAAGGCTCTTCTGGTCATGTGTTGGTACCAGATACCACAAGGCAGATTTAGAAATCTCTAGCTCCTGCTGCAGTAGCGTACGGTTCTTGCTGTCATTAACCGCTATGCCTCAGGAAGATCTACATTGGAAACGTGAGGCGCTAGACAGGTGGATTTTAACATTTCCGGAAGACACTGTGAATATGTCAGGGCATCTTTCCGCGTTCTAAGAATGCATTTGAATCGTATAGAGTCTAGACTTATTTGAATAGTGATATTTATTTATATTTCATATTTATAGCCGTTATTATTATAATATTGTATGCAAGTATACGTAAACAATATTGCTTTATGTTTTATATTAATTCTAATAAAAAATATCATAATGGCTGGTCTGTATTCTGCATTTGTGTTAGTTATTTGTTCATAATATTTACTTATTAATAATGCATTAAAATTGTGGAATCATCTCGTCTCCCTACTCATCTCTCATTAGTGAAGAACACCTCAAAGGATTGGAAATCATTGCTTTTAAGGTAAGAGTAAAAAAAATTCGATTTATTTTATAGACACGTGCTATGACTAGAATTTTAAAACAAACATACCTTAAAAGCGTTGTAGAAGCCCAGAAAGCAGGCTGTGCTATCGAAATTCGATGATGGAATCACTAGTGCGATGAGGATGAAGGATTTGGTTATTAAAACTTACTTGATAGTTAACAACTCTCCGACAAATTGTCCTTCTGTAACACACAGAAGCTCACGAAAGACACAAAAAAACACCCGTTGTCAAACACCGAATTGAATAGTGGAATACGTGAAAACGTCTGGCAACATGTGTCACGTGTGCAAACATGTGACCAGAGTTGCGTGAATCTTTGAATGGGCTGGACGTTGAGGATGAGAAAATAAAAACTTAACGACATACGATAGAATAGGGGTGAGGAATATTTATATGTGCGATCTTTTCGGTCAAAACCTTTATGTTAATTATGCGCGGTTGAGTGTTCTGATGTTTTATTCTGTTAAAAAAAGATTGTTATGATGGAGTTACAATTACAAAGTTATAACTGTTATTATGGATGAAAACTGTCATAACACGCACGAAATTTTGATCCTACTAAATAACTACTACCCATCGTAGTTAGCTATGAAGGCAACATTTGCTAGAATGGAATGAGAGCCGAGCAGCCATGAAATAAATTTTTCACAGTAATAGGGTCGAGGAATATGTGGGAGGGGAATGAAGAAGTAGCAAAGTTTCTGTACCCCGACACAGAATAGGGTCTCAAGGACCTACTGCTCAGGATTACAACTACACAGTAGCATGAAATGGTGTTGACAAGAAAAGCAATTTATTGTGGAAGTGAAAATTCAATAAAAAATGTTTGAAAAGATTTGGTTTCTTGAAGGAAACTGGGAAAAATAAAATGTAAATTTATTTTCTCGATTTTTAATTGTAACTAAATGCGGCTTTATCTAAACAAAAGTTTTTATGATGACAATTCTATGACTGTTTATAATAATCTTCAAATGATGAAAGGGGTTGCAATAAAGCTTATGAAAAACGAACTGTATATTTATGCATAACATGGCATCTACAAGAAAATAGAATTAAGAATGGGCATGCGCTATCAAACACAACTTTTTTTTAATAAGAGACATTGTTCATATCTTATTTATATTTTCCCAGATTACAGAATGATGAGCCAACTGTGTGTCTCTTCCTCCTCCTGTAACGTCCATATCTTAAATACGAAAAATGGGAAAATTATGTTTTGATAGAAGGGACTGAAATCTGTTATTTTCATAGACAGGCCTAACATTTCCCCTTCTTTGAAAAGTTACTGCGAGTCCGCTCAAAGCCATTAGCATGATGAACAATAATTTAATTTCCGTGTGTTTTGACGCTGGAAATTTTCCTTTTTATTTTTTTGTTATCTGGAATTATGTCACAGCTGTATACATGCGTCACAATACTCCTGGTTATTAAGACCTTTATGAATATTCTTCATAACAGAGAAACCTCACTGGAAAGTTTAATTCCCATCTTCTTTTGCGTTTATAGTGATGTATTATGATAACGGATGTTAAAAGTGGCGAATTCATGAAAAGTGATTTGCTAAAGGACTCATTTGGACTTTATTAAAAATACAGGATGTCGAGAAAAAATATATGCACATTTTATCAGCCCATAATTCAGTAACCTTTCTTCTTTTTCAGTTGCAAGTTGGTGGTAATAATGGAGAAGACCAGACTTACATTTGAACAGCGGAAATTTGTGTTATGGGAGTCGGAAAATATCAACGAAGTCCAGAGACAGTTTAGGAGTGAATACCACACTGAACCACCAACGCGTCTCACAATTTCGCGTATTCGTGATAAGTTTGAAGCGGATGGCACTGTGCAAAATGTACACAGGCAACGATCAGAAAGCCTCGCACATCCACGAGCCGCACAAGAGGTGCTGGAACTTTTCCGATAAACACCAAGGAAATCTGTCCGACAAGCTGCTCGTGAAACGGCAATCCCCAAATCCAGCGTACATAACATTTTAAAGCGTGCAAAATGGAAAAGCTATATTCATGAGCTATTTGAGGGTGATGATGACTTTTATTTTGAACACCATGGGGCACCTTCCCATTTTCATCGCGATATTAGGGCTTATCTGGATGAAAATTTCCCAAACAGATGGATTGGATGAAGAAGCAGTGTTGAGTTCCCTCAGAATTATTCAGATCTAATGCCAATAGATTTTTTTCTATGAGGATACCTCAAAGATAAAGTTTATCCACAAAACCAGCAACAATCGCTGAATTACGGAAAGCTCTTGAAGCAGAATGTGCAGCAATATCACGAGATACCTTAGATGATGTATGCACTTCAGTTTCTTGACAATGTCAACAATGCCTGCATGAGAATGGAGGACCATTTCAGCACTTCTGTTAATGCATTTTTTTCTCATATTTTTTCTTCATTATAAAATTATAAAATTGAATTTATGAGAATAAACATAGAAGTTATTACAATCAAAGCGTATATACATTTTTTTCTGGACACCCTGTAGTTAGGAGGATTTTTTAATGATTGATACGCTCACAACAAAATAACGTATGCATAATTTCGACAATAATCAAGACGAATTCGTATCTAAACAAATAAAACTTGTGACCAGAAATCAGTGTTTTGTCTAAGGTCGCAAATTTCTGAAAAAATTCTTCATAAAATAAATTGAATAAAACAAGAATTATGGAGCTTTAAGAGTTGATTTGGTTTGTTATTAATTATTTTAAATACAAGGTGCAGTCTAATAAAACAAATTCGAAATTTTATTTTAGAACTAAGCAAAAGTGTGGTCTTCAATCACGATGCCTCTGAGGAGGATCCATCTGTAATATCTATAGACCAAAACAGCCAATATTTCTTTCACACGGTAAAAAAAAATCAACAGCCCTTCGCAGTTCGCTGCCCAAGCCTATTAATCTCTTGCACAGAATGAAAATTGGCGTAAAACTGACGCAACGATGGTACAGGCGTTTTATTTTTATTCTTTACCTGCGTTGGAGGTGAGCTTCTTTATTCTTTATCCAGCCACTCCAAAAGTTGCTGGGAACAAGGACGTCTCTGTGGCTCGTGGCAATAACGCAGTATCATCGAGCTGTCATCCCTCTGGCGGTAGAACTGGTAGCCAATGCACCGTAACATCTGTCGTTGACGGCAAGGCGAACAGTTGCAGCAGTGGAAACAGATCGCCGCAATAAGTTTGACAGCGACAGCTGCAGGCTTGTGGCAATCATCAATAAAACCTTGAGCGTGGAAAGCAATTCGGAATTCACAGAGATAAACAGCTCAACGAAGATTCCGTCTTCAAATTATTTTCTCGAATTCACCATGAAACTTTGATAGCTTACTTTCAGGCTGTTGACAGTTGTTTTTCTTTCGGAAAGCAGAGCTTGTTTATTTTTTTTTAAAAAATGTTACAAACTTAGTTTAGTCGGCGAACGTTTTTCTGTCACCTAATCACACAACTGATTCCTTTCGGGAGGATGACAAGAATATTTTAAGGGAGAGCTTTTTAATGTGTTTCAGGAAATAAAGATCTCCCGTGGGACCCAAGCTCAGAAAAAGACTGTGGCCTTGCTATAAACATAACATGATGTTTTCTTTTAAACAACATTTGTAGAACACAATTAAAAATTTAAAAATATATATATTTTTTTTATAATAAAGCCAATATTTTTTTTTATAAAAGTTGCATGCCATTACGTTATTGATAAAACTCTTATTGTACATATTTCTTCCCCATTTTGATTAAAAATAGCTCTTTTACACGATCCTTAATAATATTTCCTTTAAACGATTCTAAATAGCTTATTTCTTACGTTTCGATGACTAGCATAAAAATTCTTTAAATTTCGAATAAAATTAATCTCATTGTCTTTTATACTCTTTATTTTATTTAATTATTTAATGATTAAATAGCTCATTTAATTAATGGCTACAATTTTCATAAAATGAAAGTTCAGTAAAAGCAAAACAGTGAATTGACATTCTTTATGATAAACAAATCATGAATGAAGTGGCTAGTGCTGACATCTACTGCCAATTGTAAGAACTGTGGATTTGGATTGGATACTAAAATAGAAATTCCAAGAAGAAATAATATAAAAGGTCGTTTATAATAAAATAAAATAAAAATAAACGATGAAACTAATTAATATTATCCTTTTCATGAGTATTCTACTAAAGTAATGACGGCAAGACATTGACCACCGGAGACCACGAACCCTCATAGCATCTGTAAAATTTTATAGAATAAATTTTTAATAATAGCAAAATAAACAAAATTTAAATTTTGAATGGTAAACAATTAAGTCACGAATTTTATATTAAGCGATGACGTCTATCAACAATCTGACGAAATATAGATGCGATGGTGAAGAGGCCTGACGTAGCCAAGTGGTCCCACGCGAGAGTGCAGTAGTATGCGCTCTTCAAGTGGACCGGGGTTTAAGCCCGTGACTGCTAAATACGATTAACGTGTGCATTGATGATTTATTGTAAACTCTACTGACCTGGTGTTCGTGCTGAAGTATAAACAAGATCATTTTTAATATATACAGGCTGATCATAACTCGTGAAATGGCAGTGCCATCAAGTACAACATCTTAAGATTCGGGAAACATGACAGTAGCGTTTTTTTTTTTTTTTTTTTTTTTTTTGTGCCCAAGAATACGCTGACACAGTTGCAAGTTCTGACATGCCGTCTGCACCAGCTCTAGTTTTATTCTGCCCAAAAATACCCTCTCCCCCCCCCTTTTGTTGACTTTTATAATTTTTTTTTTACTTCAAAATTTAAAATAAAAATAAAATAAAATAGAAAATTTGTATTTCATGAAATAAAAACATTTACTAATAATGCAGTTATTGTTATTTTAATAAAATCGCAATTAAAAATCAATTCTGATATACACGCAACTACACATTCTATAATGAAAAACGTTAGTGCCTTTCGATGCGCCCAGTTTCTCAGAAAGTAAAAGAATTTATATGAATTGGAGTTTTCTGTATTTTATGCTTGAGTGGGATTTTACTAATTTTGAGAAATTTGAATTTTTTGCAATGCTGCTTTCAACTGAAATTAGTGCTAGACAGGACACCACACGATTTTGAGACATAGTGGACTTAAAATATTTTTTTATTAATTTCAGTTTTGAGAAACTGCGCTCCCCAGAAGCCATTGATTCTGGTAATGTTAAAAGAAGGCGCAATGCTATAGCAGTGATTGGAGTGAAATTCTTCATGATGTAAATTCTAATATTGTTAGAGAGGAAGTTTCAGGATTTATTAACTTAGATAAAGCTATTAATTCATCATACAATTCCGTAGCCAGTTGGCAGGAGGAGCAGGGCGTAGCACACACTTCTTGATTATACCGGGGTTCGAGCCCGTGCCTACCAAATACGGAGGATGCGGAAAGGTCAGGGTATGATCCCCGGAGAAATATGGCCTTAGTTGCTGATGCTCCTAAAAACCAAATAACAACATATATTCATCATACAATTCTATTCCGCCAATGTCAGCATCATTATCAGTACTGAGCGCTAAATGTAGGTCCTGATAGTGCTTCATGAGGTCTCCTTTAGAAAACTGATTTTTAATATTTCTAATATTGTATAAAAATTCCACAGTTGCACAATGACTATTCAGCTTATAAAAACTTTCTTCTGTGCAAGTTATGGCTACATCCAAAATAAAATAGAAACACTCAACTTTAAATTTTTCTTTTGGATCGAGAATATGATCATCATGAGCCTCTTAAGAGGCTTTTTTTTTCAAAATTTTCAATTTTTTTTTTTATCAAAATTGAGATCCTCTGATCCTGTTGTTGCTTCTTTAACAGTTTGTTCAAATCCCTCATCTGAACAGTTTTTTTTTTTTTTTTTTTTTTAATATTCCAACGTTTTATTCAAAATCGTTCTTGCATTGGATATGTCTATAGTTACGTTCTGCATAACTTTGCTGGCCAAATTCATTTGATTTAGAACATTATGCCAAATTACTGTGCAATATGAAAACTGCTTCATTTTCTAACCAAATGTTTCAGCTTCATGTCGAAATAAAGGATCATACGACAAGTCCGAGCTTACTTCGAAATGTGATTCTCTCCAGATGAATATCGGAATGATCTAATAGCAATTATCCTGTTTGCTCTTCTAGTTTCACTTAGAAGAAATGATTCTTCTTCAATACCACCCAACGGCGCGCAGACTGTTTGCACTATGGTAAAACACGAAACGACATCTTTAGACCATTTGGAGGCGCTGACAATCAGATTGAGCAAATGTGCATAACAAGAAACGAAAAAAAGCTCGATTATTTAAATTCAATATTCTTCGCTCTACCCTTTCCTTACATCTTTGAGTCGTTATCGTACCTTTTGACCTGAAAATTTTCTAAAGGTATTCCATAGTGTTCCAATCTTTAGCTTTAGCATTAACAGTGGCAAATGATACAAGGAAATAAATTTATACAGCATCAGCCAAAAAAAAAAAAAAAAAAAACGATAACACCTCCCATTTCACCTATTCATTCCCTCCAATAGTTTAGTTAGTTCTTCCTTGAATTTATTTAAACGATCAACTTAGGCAATAGTCAAGCCACACCTTGAGTACTGTATACATGTCTGGAGGCCTCATTTTAAGAACGATGTAGAGGTGTTGGAACAAGTACAGAGAAGGGCAACAAGATTAGTGAGGGAAACAAAGGGATGCGCTTACCAAGATAGGCTTAACTTCTGAAAATTGCAGCGTCTGGAGACTAGGCACCTGCGAGATGATCTGACTGAGGTGTATAAGAGCTTGAATGGTTTGAGCAAGGTCAATTCTGATGGGATTCTTCCTCTTACTCAGATTACGCACCTTGGTGGGCATGAAGTCAAATTGAGGAAAGAATAGATGTGGGGACATTTGCGTTTAGCCAGCGGGTGGTTGATTGCAGGAACAAACTTCCATCTGTTGTTGTGGAAACTGATAGCTTAAATAAATTCAAGAAAGAACTGGACAGGCTTTTGGAGGGAATCGATGGGTAAAATAGGAAGGGGTTTTGTTTTTGTTTTGTTTTTGTTTTTGGCTGATGCTGTATAAGTTTGTTTTCTTGCATCATATGCCTCCATTAATGCTAATGCTAAAGATCAACAAATAAAATCAAAACTATCATTGCTGCGGAATACATAACGCGAAATGCGAAATCCAAGGAGAATTATCGAGTTTCTTAATAAAGGAATAAAAATCAAGAAATGCCAGTAAATGTTTTGAAACCCCAAGGGATATTGTCTATAACAGGTGAGCGAAAATAATGATGCATCAGTCTTCCAAATAAATTATAATAATACGCGCTTAAAATGCAATTTCATGCTTTCAGTTCTAATTCTGAATACTGATTAAAAGTTTAGTCTTCATTTGAATGGCTGAAAATTTGTTCTGAAATAGCTAATCATGATCAACAAAAAATGTATTACTTTTTTTGATAAATTAATCTGAAACGAAATTAATATAGTGTTATCTTTTGGTTAGCATTAAATCGTCTGTAGGAAGACATCGCGATATTCGAATAAAACTACGTTTTTGAATAACACTAAAAGTTAGCTTTGCTAAAGAATACTAGTACAGTAGAATGAAATACTACGATGGCAGTTTCCTTTTTTTTTTTGCTGCATTTATGTTAGCTGCTCGTGATATTAAGTAATACTTAATCTTGTGGCTAACATAAATGGGGAAGTGATCTATTTAATTTAACCGAGAGGTTCCTTTTTGATCCGCTTCGCCTTGCACCAGATGACGTTGCCAAGTCATATCAAAGTAACTCAGTACATTTCCACAATAAATAATGTTAGCAGATTCCCCAAGGAAGTTGTTAAGTCGTCAGCTTCTCCAAGAATGAGTCCCTTTTCACGCCCATCCACCAGGAAAACCAAACACTTTAGAATGATTCCTCTTTAAGTTGATTGTACTTAAAAGCTTTGGTCATTTGGGAATAAAGTGATCAGAAGTACAGTAGTTTGAAATAAAAAGAAAAGTCCAGACGAATAGTTAGCGAGCTGCTGAGTGTTTCTTACCTTCTCATCACACTTGAAAAGCGTGGCGAAATATGGCATACTTTCGTTAACTACGGAAAGTACTATAAGGACCCATCCTTACAAATATTTAATAAAGTTTTTTTATTAAATATTGGGGGAGTTAATTGTAGTTTAAACAGTCAGCTTTCAGTTCAAATACCGTGTGTTAGGAAACAATGGAATTTGAAAGTTTATTCCAGACACTCCCAGCTTTAGTTATATCTCTCGTTTGAAAAGGATTCCTTAAGTGAGTCGTTAATTGAAATAGACTGAAACAAATCCCACTTAAGAAAGGGGCAGTACTCAATAGAAAGGGCACTGAGTACGGAAGTGCGCTCTTAAAAAATTTCATGGTGTGTCAAATGGCAGGTGTAGGGGCGACGTAGTAGTGGGTGGGGGTGTGAGGTCACAAGGAAGATCTGGAAACTTCTTGGCTGACCGGAACTTCCGTTTTATCTTCTAGAAAGTTCCAGAAATTGCTGGACAAACGGAAGTTCTCACATAAAGGATGGAATACACGCCCACGGAAGAGGAGAGGAGACGAATGGGAATCACGAGGGAAGGGATGTGGAAGTCAGCGATTGGCCAGAGGGAAAAGCGGAGGGAATTTTGAAGAGAACCAAGAGAGAAGTTTGTGAAGGTATTCGGAGGAGAGTCGTGTTCAAGCTTGGGTGGTGGCTGCAGTCCTGGGAGAGATGGAAGCTGTAGCCGGAGAATTTGTTATAAGAACTTTGGGAAAGTCTAGAGTCGGAAGGAATGTTCCCTTGAAGAAGCTAATGCAATCTATGGAGAAAGAAAGGAGAAACGCCCACAGAGAGTCCTAGAGGCAAATTACTCAATTGAGCTGTTGAGCGACTGGCCGACCCGGAAGGTATCTCAGTCCACGGACGCAAAGCAGACCAAGAAAGGAGATAGAATCCTGTATTAACTCCAGCAGTGCAGTACCCACAGTAGGGAAAACCTCGGATAGATTGCTGTGTTCCCCGGATGAGCAACCTTTCGCCTTCCAGTCCACGCCTCGAACAGATAGGGAGAGAGACCGAGCAGGGAGAAATGCCCAGCCAATTACGTAAGTGCTAGAATAAGTACTGAAAAAAAACCTAACTTAGTAATGGAAAGGACTCTAGAAGAACGCTATAAATTTAAGGAGAGAATGCCAAAGTAATACATATATATGTGTATGTACAATTGTAATACATAAGGAGAGATAATTCAAATTAGTAGAGGGAATAACAGTAATGCAATTAGAGTGTAAGTTAATCTGTAGTTGGAAGTGAAGTTCTGTCTTAATATTAGATTTGAAAGAAATGATCAAATAAGTAACTAAGAATGGTTAACAAGTGGGTAATAGATTACTAACTAGAGTGTAAGTAAAGTTGAACTTTGAATCATTGTGAATTTGATTTATTGTGAGTATATCTTATTTGGGTAGAAATTGATTAAACAGGTAGACAATTAAATGAGTGTCTAGCACTAATTAAGGAATTGTGGATTAATTGAACGGGAAGGTAACTAATTAATTTTGTTGATTATTGTTGACTGTTTGACCTGAGGTCGAAGGAGAGGTTTCTGATTGAATATATGTATTTCCTAATAATTTTGGTAATGGGACACATAATGAATTATATTTGTCTGTTCATTGGCTGATAGTTGTTTATTGACTTACATGGACTGTTAAGGAGTAAAGAGACGGATTGTGTGTGTTGTGAGAGGTAATAAATACCTGGACCTACTGGAACCTATGTAGAACAACATGAAGAAACAGACTTTGATTACAAGATATATACACAGTTAATCGCCAGCGGTATAACAAGTTCCCACTAATTATTGTACTCAGTTAGATGTTGTTGCAAGTTTTTATGTAAGATATGCCAATAAATATTGTTATATTCAACACATATGAGTTTGTCTGTCATTCTAAACATCAGCCAGTCCAGAGGAGGAATACTTATAATATTGTGACCCCCTTTGAGTCTAGGATTTTCTGAGAATCAAACAAGTCAGGTGTTAAAGTGGGAGGGGTGAATAGGGGGATTATAAATAAATAAATAAAAATAGAGAAAGAAACCACAAAATTCCACCCCCACAGTACAACTATAATAAACAACTATCTTTCCTTGAGTACTTTTCCAGCAATGGTGTAGTAATCTTCACACAAATAAACATTTAGTTTCTCGCTTAGTTGATTATATGTAAATAACACATTAATATGATACAATATTAAAATAACGAGCTGAAAAAGATCGCTGATAAAAAAACGCTAAAATAAACCTATTTATTAGGGTCATCCAGAAAGTTATTTAATCTACCCATGTCTGTAAATGTATTACGTCTGTAAATTGCGTGTGTTCTCCGGTCGATTTGCCAACTTTACTGAACGAACCCCCACCCTGTTAAAAATATACTAGAATTATTCCTTAAAAAAGAGTGAAAAGAAATTTAATCATAATCTAATCGATATATTGATTAGATATTGGCTGATAGTTGTTTGTGTTTTCTTGCAAAACTCAGGAGAAACGTTTCTACTCTCGATAATTCGGTTGCTTGATCTCATGGAAACATTTCCATAACCACTCACTAAAAACTGGAAGTTGTTTCATATGAATCTTATTAAGAAAGAACATGTTACATACCATGCAGAACTTTTTCAATTTCTTGGCACCTGTTTCACAATAGCCGAATTTTGTTTTTATATACCAAAAACACAAGACACTTGGTCCAACGCGGAGGTCGTAGTCACTAAAGGTTTTGCTGTTAACTTTAATGTACAATACAATGACCGCTCTACAATTAAATAGTTCTCTAAAAATAATACTGTTTTAAAGCTCCTTTTCTAAACAAGGGTCTTATATAAACTGCAAAAGTTACAAAACCTGTTTAGTGAATCAGTACCCCATTCTAATATTCCGTGCACGAACGGTGACACTCTCAGACTTCGTAATCCATTGGTTATTATCTATGAGTCGAAACTCTTCTTCACGAACAGCAGCAATTAGACAAGTCCATGACCTAACAAAGTCTATCGTGCCATGGAAACGCTGTACAAACGGCTCTGAGATGAACTTTTCATACTCAGCTCTGACACGTGTTTCGGCAAATGGCCAATCCGTGAATTAAATTTGTAGATGTTCAGGCGACTTGCTGAATTCTTCCATTTTCCTAAACATAGCCAGAAAACTGTATAGTAACGAAATGTGGTTTGCCGGGTTTGGGAGGTTCGACTGGACTGAACTTTCTATGATGTACCCACCAAAGGAGGCACATTTCGCAACTTCACGTGATGAATGTCTCACTCAAAGTAACTGAAATTATGAGGAACGGTATATTGTGATTTTTTAATTGCTTGTATTCTTCGTTTGGTTTCCTAAACGAAAAACCTGAATTTAGTAATAGTATCAGTATTAGTAATAAAAAGTGATGCAAGCTTATAAAGCACCAAGAAAAAAAAAATTCCACACTATCTCTCCATCCTTTCAAATAGTTTGTTCAGTTCTTTCTTGAATTTATTCAAATTACCTACTTCCACAACCATAGATAGGAGTTTGTTACAATAATCAACCAACCTCTGACTGAAGGCAAACTGAAAATTATAAAATGCTCAAGTATTTGACCGTATTAAAATTACATGAAGTTGAAAGGACTGCTTTGCCCTTTTCATGTGTTTTTGCGGTCAGCAGGATTTAAACTGCTTTAAGGAAATGGTATTATCGATCATCGTATCCAGATCTTGAACGGAAACCGGAGAGTCAACTAATACTATTAAACAGGTAACAACAGGGCATTCGTTTTTCAGGACTAACATTTGTCATAAACTGACCTTCGCGAACAGATCACACAACTCAGAACCAACAAAGTTGCCTTCGCAACGACCATAAAGCAATAATACGTATTTGTTGTACTTTCAGAAAGTGGTAGTATAAAATCACTGTTTCATATATCCTTCAATAGCAGTTGCGCTACTTGTTACTCGTTTGAAGAGGTTTGGGTTCACATTAGCATTAGCATTAGCAAGGGCATATGATGCAAGAAAGCAAAAAAAGAAAAAAAAAACCCACACACACACACACACACCCTTCTCATTTCACCCATCCACTCGTTCCATATGTTTATCTAGTTCTGCCTTGAATCTATTTAAGCTATCAATTTCTACAACAACAGATGGAAGTTTGTTCCACCAATCAACCATCCGCTGGCTAAAGGCAAATTTTCGCACATCTATCCTACAACTGACTTTCCTCAATTTGGATTTATGCCCTCTAAGGCGATTATTCTGAGCAAGAGGAAGAATCCCATCATCATTGAGAATGCTCAAACCATTCAAGGCTTTATACATCTCAATCAGATCACCTCGCAATTGCTTAGTCTCCAGACACTGTAATTTGAAAAACTTAAGCCTTTCTTCGTAAGAGCAACCCTTTGTTCCATTCACTAATCTTGTTGCCCTTCTCTGTACTCGTTCCAACAGCTCTACATCCTTCTTAAAATGAGGCCTCCAGACCTGTAGAGAGTACTCAAGGTGTGGCCTGACCATTGCCTTATACAAGGGGAAAATCACCTCCTTATCCCTGCTAGAAAAATCCCTGTATATCATTGATAAGACACATGAGCTACTCTTGCAAACCGTCTGCACTGGTCAGAAAACTTCATATCTGCCTGCACAATTACCCCCAGGTCCTTTTCACTCTCTACCACTGTCAGTGTAGTACCACATAGTTGATACGTTACTCTGGGGTTACTGCTTCCCATATGTAGTACTTTACATTTGTCAATGTTAAACTTCAGTTGCCACCTCTCAGCCCATCTGCTCAACTTTTCTAGATCCTGTTGCAGCAGCGTACTGTCATTATTGTCATTACCAACCCTGCCGACCTTCGTATCGTCTGCAAACTTGAACATTAAGCCTGATATACCATGATCAAAACATTAATGAATACAGAAAACAACACTGAACCGTGGGGGAATCCACTAATAACATTTGAAAAACTTAAGCCTTTCTTCGTAAGAGCAACCCTTTGTTCCATTCACTAATCTTGTTACCCAGTCTATGAATCTCTTCATAAACTGGAGAAGTTTCTAAAAACCTCTTTTTCAGGACTGTGATTAGGCGATTTCAGCCAGAGGGAATGAGTTTTTGACCCGTGAGTTATACCGAGTTTTTTAAACCAGCACAGAGTGAAGATCGGCCAGTAAATACACGCTTGTAGAGGCATAGCACACCACAGTTCAATATATATTTGTCGTAGTACTAGGGCTTCGGGAGTATCGGCGACTAAGGCCATATTGCTCTGTGTATACTGTCTGTAAATTGTGTGTGTTGATTTTCTGTTTGCTGGACGAAAAACCCGAGGTTCCGGGAGAAAAAATCATGCTACCCTCGCCTGAGACTGATGAATTCAGCCACTTTATGAAAAAGGCCCGTAAAAATTCCTCCCGCCATCGACTGGAACTCAAGCCTTTTACACCTCGCTATTCTATCAACTGTGCTTCACACGAGGGCTCCGCAATATATCCTTTCTTATGCACCTATAAACCAAAACAACAAGAACAACAGCTTCACAACAAAGCTGTTGTTGCTTTGTCCTCTTATAGCACCAAATTCAAAAAAATAGCTGTCTGTCGTTTGTTTTAGATGGGACATCGCTACGATAACTTATTTCTGCTCTTGCTGGTCCCTCATCAGACAGCAGGAGGTCATTTCTAAATAAATGATAAATTAACCATTTCGCAATGGGATTGTTTTTAAAAGTAGTGTACTAACAAGGCAGCTCGATGTGAAGGCAAAGTTTCTTCTGCAGTGAGCGATATATTAATCAGACGGTTTATATACCGTCTGATTAAAATACAAATAAAACAATGACCTATCCGTTTTCTCAATTTTCTCAGTCATAAATGCCAAGAACGCCTGAAAGCTATGTATCGACATACGGTCTAAGAGCTCCTGAAAGCTATGTATCGACATAAGGTAATACGAAAGCAGTTTTTCTGTCTATTTTTTGTTCATTGAATTTTATATGGGAAAAAGTACTTAGAATGCTGCAGAGTATTGGGTTGGATTATCAATGCAATTGATAATCCAACTCAATCCAACTCTTTCTTGATTTCATTTTTAATAGATGGAGAGTGTTGACACACAACCGATTTGAATGGAATCCATTTTGAGACTGAGAAACACACTCGTGTAATTTAGAATCGTTTTTTACTTTGCGTTTCAGACATCGTTTATATTCGTACAACGACAACAGACAATATTCATAGAGCTTTCCACAGATCCACTATTAGAGAAATTAGAGGAATTGATATTCACACTATGTACAGATGAATAAGAGACGTTACAATGCTCAAAATGCTCCTTTGGAAGAAAATTTACTTTACGTACAATTGAATACGATCCCCTATTCATCCGCGGTCCTTAACGTTGGGGTTTATTATTATTATTAATATTCATATGATGCAAGGAAGCCTGAGGCTTATGCTGCACCAGGAAAAAAAAAAAAAGTTCCCGACGAGTAACCCTGTGGGAGAGAGAGTCAAAAGCAGAAGGGAATCACCAAGAAAGAGAAGAATGATGATATCCAGCTCAGGACCCTGGGTGTGCCAAGCCCAAACTCACCAGATGTGAGGTGAGCCCCTGGGATTCTAAAGGTCTCAAATATTCAGAGGCAGTTACTGTCCCTAACTGAATAGTCCCAATCCCGCGGACTTCTTTTACAATTTGTCTGTGCGGGTGTCACGGTGGTGTCGTCACCGTCCTCCCCACACCGGGTGAAAAAAGGCCCGTGTTCGAATCCCGTCGATGATGCCAGGAACTTTTATGGGCTTTTTTTCGATCTGTGGCTTAGTTAGTCGGTCTCAGGCGTAGATAGCAAGGTTTTTCCACCCAGAAACTGGGGGTTTTCGTCCAGTTAAACAGGCAAATCGACAAGAGAACATGCCCATTTTACAGACACAATACACATGGGTATATGAATTAACTTTCCTGATGACCCTAATGCAATAATTTGTTCTTTTACAATTTATGCAACTAGCTTCTTCTTCCTTATGAAGTTGCCAAAATTATTATATTAGGGCCAAAATTATTATATGAGGACAATATAAATTGCGTGTGTTGTCTGGTCGATTTGTCTGTTTCGCTGGAAGAAAACACCATAGTTTCTGAGGAAAGAAACCTTGCTGTCTACGGCTGAGGCCGACTAATTGAGCCTATGAGTCAAAAAAAGCCCATAACCTTCCTCGCGTCATCGACGGGATTCGAACCCGGGCTTTTTCCACGTGTGTGGGGAGGACTGACGATACCACTATGCTACACGCGCAGACTGCCAAGTTGTCAAGCGAGACACTATTATATTATATTTTAGGTCACCCGAATAGTTAAATTCATCAGCCATGCTGTGTGTCTTATTTCTGTTAATTGCGTGTGTTCTATGGTCGATTTGCCTGTTTTGCTGGACGAAAAATCCCAGTTTCTGGGGAAAAAAACTTACTATCTACGCTTGAGACCGACTAACTCAGCCGCTGAGTGAAAAATGCCCATAAAGTTCCTCGCGTCATCGACGGACCTTTTCGAACCTGGGCCTTTTCCACCCCGTTAGGACGGTGACGATACCACTGTGCTACCGCGCAGATTGCCAAGTTGTCAATGTGGACATGTGTATATTTAATGGGCGGCACCTAGAACGTCTGTTCAACTCCGCCTCTTGTCTCTGTGAAGAACAGTATCACTACAAATGGGCCAGATATGTGTGTGACGTAGGTTTGTGTGTGTGTGTTCTAGCCACTTGGCTACCAAGAAGCATCAGTCACCTGGACAGATGATTCTGGATACTCGTCCACAATGAGGCCTCCAGACCTGTAGACAGTACTCAGGTTTGTGGCCTGACCATTGCCTTATACAAGGGAATAATCACCTCCTTATCCCTGCTAGAAAAATTCCTGTATATCAATGACAAGACACCATGACCTACTCTTGCAGCTCGTCTGCACTGCTCAGAGAACTTCATATCTGCCTGCACAATTACTCCCAGATCCTTTTCATTCTCTACCACTGTCAGTGTAGTACACATAGTTAATATGTTGCTCTGGGGTTGCCGTTTCCCATATACTTTACATTTATCAATGTTAAACTTCATTTGCCACCTCTCAGCCCATCTGCCCAACCTTTCCAGATCCTGTTGCAGCAGCATAGCGTCAGTAGTGTCCTTAACTACCCTGCCAACCTTTGTATCGTCTGCAAATTTGGAAATTAAGCTTGATATACCATCATCAATATTATTTGTAAATACAGAAAACAATAATGGACCCAACACTGAACCTTGAGGGACTCCAGTAATAACATTCGTCCACGATGAGCAGTGTCCATTGATTACCACTCTCTGTCTTCTCCCCATCAACCACCCCTTTATCCATAGCAGCAATTTTCCCCCAATGCCACACTGCTCCAATTTGTGCAGCAGTCTTCCATGTGCAACAGTATCAAAAGCCTTTCTAAGATCCAAGTATATAATATCAAAGTTATACTGTGATTTTAGTGTTTGATTTGTTTGTTTGTTTTGTTTGTTTTAGTGTTTGACTGATCATATAGCTAGAATACTAAGAAAGTACCGGACGCGGTGTGTGCAGCTTCCAGGACGGAGGCTGCGCACTATCGTGTCTCAGGTTAAAGACCCCATTGAAAAAGAGAACACTAGTGGGGTCGTATATAGCATTAGATGCCCGGATTGTGGGGAGTGTTATGTAGGGGAAACGAAACGCCGTCTTAAAGATCGTCTGGGGGAACACACTAAGGCAATAAGAAATGCGGAATATGGCAAGTCCGCCGTGGCCGAGCATTTTTGGGAGAAACAACACCAGATCTCTCCAGACGATGCTATCATCACCGATCGGGCGCATAAGTTCTGGGACCGTAAGTGGCTCGAGAGTTTGCGGATTTGTTCTACCATTAACATAAATAGGGATAGAGGTACGCGGATTCATCCCATCTTTGAGACCACTATCCTCAAAAGGGATGAACGATTCCGTGTGGCTTCCACTCGAGCCACTTCCAGTTCCACAACGCGAGAGAACGAAGCACACGAGAATGGAAACACGTGAGGAGTACCGTTAGCCTGCTGATATTTAAAGTTGTACTGCATAGCAAGATTTACCGCTGAAGAAGAAGGCTGAGCCTTTGAAAGCTACGGGTTTTTATCGTTTTAATCTATGTTTTATGCATTTTATTGATTGTAATGTAGCAGATTTTAATAATTTATATGTAGAGTTTATTATAAAGTTAAATTTATTGTAGATGCGGGTATTTTGATTTATTATAAATACAGTTAACAAAAGTTTAGTTTCCCTGGTGTTTTATTTCTACTTCTACGCAAGGTTGGTGCAAAACACTAAAATCACAGTATGGATATACCCAACCTCAGAGGCCTGTTTGAAGAATATCAAAGTTATTCCCTGCATCCAGTTCTTTTGTGACTGCATCATAGTATCTAATAATATTAAGAGTAGGAGACCGGCAGAATTACTTAACAAGTACAGGTCACTGTTGAACAAAAGCCGAGAATTAGGGTTGAATTTGAAAGTGTCTGCAATTCTGCCCAGACACGATAGGAGGGAGTATATGATGAGAGCCTTGTCGATCAATTCGGCCCTGGAAAGATTGTGCAAGGCTCAAGGGATAGAATTTTTTTCAGCCTGGACTGTACTTGTTAACAGGAGAGATTGCTTCTACAGGGATGGGATACACTTAAATAGAAAGGGTGCAAGAATATTTGCTGATGCTATCGAGGCAGTGTTAGGTGGGTCGGAAAACAGCTAGCTTGGGGGGAGACAAAGACCAATAGATTGACAGTAGCCACTGGCAGAGGTGAAAGAGATTCTTGCACTGCTTCTATTAGAATGAGCAGAAGCCTGAAAAACAAGATGCATGGTATTTCAGAGACTGCTGGGAGCCATTGTGGTACAAGTAAACACATGGGTTGTGTTAGGGTAGCTAAGAATAGAAACAGGTGCAGGTATACTTGCGTGTACACCAATGCTAGGAGTTTAGTAAATAAATTTGATGAATTTGAGGTATTGCTCAAAACATCGAAGGCAGATATTGTTGGGATATCAGAGACGTGGTGTCACACAGATATAAGGGATGCGGAACTGCAATTTGGGGAGTACAACGTCTACAGAAAGGATAGACAGGATAGGAAGGGGGGAGGTGTTATGCTATTAGTTAAGAAACACATAAAAACCAAGGTAGTGAAGCCAGTCGACATCGCTGGACAGTGCAGGGTGGAGTCAGTTTGGTGTGACATAAACATTGGGAGATCAAAATTGAGAGTAGGAGTGTGCTATAGGCCTAATGACTCTGATGAGTATAATAAGGAACTGTACAGGGAAATAGAGTGGGCCAGTAAATCAGAGTGCCTTATAATGGGAGATTTTAATTTCCCAGATATTGACTGGAATTTGGGGGCTGGATACTCACACACCAGCAGGGCTTTTGTGGATTTATTGGATGATTGTTTTCTACATCAGCATGTTCGGGAGGCAACTAGAGGGAGTAATACTCTTGATTTGATTATCAGCAGTGATTCTTCATGCATTAAGAATCTGCAGATAAATGAACCACTAGGTGGCAGTGATCACAGTGTGCTGAAGTGGGATTTACTCAAAGAGGTAACTACCATTAGGGGTAAAGGGAAGGGTTATTGCTTCCGTAAAGGCGACTACGATGGACTGAGACAGTATTTAAATTCTATACAGTGGGACCAACTGATGATGTTACCAACAGCAAATTCAAAATGGGAAGCATTCAAAGAACTTATCTTGGAAGCTACTAGGCTTTACATACCAACTAAGAAATATTGTTCAAGGTTTAGGCCAAAATGGATGTCAGATGAACTAATGAGGCATATGGCAGAGAAGAAAAATGCATGGGATACTTACAAATTAACACATGACACAGAAGCCTATGATAGATACAAGTTGATATGCAACCAAGTTACAAAGGAGGTTAGGCAGGCGAAGTCAGATTACGAGAAATCCTTGGCAAGGGATGCAAAGAAAAACAGCAAAGAGTTCTTTACTTATGTAAACTCTAGAAGGAAAGGGATGAATCAGATTGGTCCACTTGATATTGATGGGTCAAGTGTTGATGATCCTGCTCAGGTGGCTAACAAACTAAATGAATATTTTGCATCGACATTCACACATGAGGAGTTATTCAGCGAGGGGAATGCCAGAGGTGTATTCAACTCTAGCAGTAAGTTACAGAATCTTGAAATAACTGGGAGTAAAGTGGAGGAGAAACTGTTGAAGATAAACACAAGAAAGGCACCCGGGGTGGATGGGATCTATCCAGTTATATTAAAGGAGGCAGCAAAGGAAGTAAGCAAACCCTTAGCCATAATTATGAGAGCTTCCTTGGACTCAGGGGAGGTACCCATAGACTGGAAATGTGCAAATGTGACCCCAATTCACAAAGGAGGATCAAAGGCTGACACAAGTAATTATAGACCTGTGAGCTTAACTTCTGTTCCAGGAAAATTAATGGAGGCACTGGTTAAAGACGCACTGCAGGATCATTTAGACAAGACTTCAGTTATAGCTCAGACACAGCATGGTTTTGTTAAGGGGAAGTCTTGCCTGACCAACTTGATTGGATACTATGATGCAGTCACAAAAGAACTGGATGCAGGGAATAACTTTGATATTATATACTTGGATCTTAGAAAGGCTTTTGATACTGTTGCACATGGAAGACTGCTACACAAATTGGAGCAGTATGACATTGGAGGCAAATTGCTGCTATGGATAAAGGGGTGGTTGAGGGGGAGAAGACAGAGAGTGGTAATCAATGGACACTGCTCATCGTGGACTGATGTTATTAGTGGAGTCCCTCAGGGCTCAGTGTTGGGTCCATTATTGTTTTCTGTATTTATAAATGATATTGATGATGGTATATCGGGATTAATGTCCAAGTTTGCAGACGATACAAAGGTTGGCAGGGTTGTCAAGGACACTACTGACACTATGCTGCTGCAACAGGATCTGGGAAGGTTGAGCAGATGGGCTGAGAGGTGGCAAATGAAGTTTAACATTGACAAATGTAAAGTACTACACATGGGAAACAGCAACCCCAGAGCAACGTATCAACTCTGTGGTACAACACTGATAGTGGTAGAGAATGAAAGGGACTTGGGGGTGGTTGTGCAGGCAGATATGAAGTTCTCTGAGCAGTGCAGACGGGCTGCAAGAGTAGCTCATGGAGTATTGTCAATGATATACAGGAATTTTTCCAGCAGGGATAAGGAGGTGATTATTCCATTGTATAAGGCGATGGTCAGGCCACACCTAGAGTACTGTATACAGGTCTGGAGGCCTCATTTCAAGAAGGATGTAGAGCTGCTGGAACGAGTACAGAGAAGGGCAACAAGATTAGTGAATGGAACAAAGGGGTGCTCTTACGAAGAAAGGCTTAAGTTTTGAAAATTACAGTGTCTGGAGACTAGGCACCAGCGAGGTGATCTGATAGAGGTGTATAAAGCCTTGAATGGTTTAAGCATGCTCAATGCTGATGGGATTCTTCCTCTAGCTCAGAATAATCACCTGAGAGGGCATAAATTCAAATTGAGGAAAGACAGATGTAGGATAGACGTGCGGAAATTTGTCTTTAGCCAGCGGGTGGTTGGTTGGTGGAACAGACTTCCATCCCTTGTGGTGGAGGTTGATAGCCTAAATAAGTTTAAGGCTCAGCTGGACAGGTATTTTGAACGAACAGAGGGGTGAAGTGGAAGTGGTTTTTTTTTTTTTTTTTTTTTGCTGATGCTGCATAAGCTTGCTTTCTTGCATCAAATGCCTCTACTAATGCTAATGCTAATCCAATCAAATTGGTCAGGCAAGACTTCCCCTTAACAAAACCATGCTGTGTCTGAGCTATAACCGAATTCTTGTGTAGATGATCCTGCAGTGCTTCTTTAACCAGTGCCTCCATTAATTTTCCTGGAACAGAAGTTAAACTCACAGGTGTATAATTACTTCTGTCAGCCTTTGATCCTCCTTTGTGAATTGGGGTCACATTTGCACATCTCCAGTCTATGGGTACCTCCCCTGAGTCCAAGGAAGCTCTCATAATTATGGCTAAGGGTTTGCTTACTTCCTTTTCTGTCTCCTTTAATATAACTGGATAGATCGCATCAACTGCAGGTGCCTTTCTTGTATTTATATTCAACAATTTCTCCTCCACTTTACTCTCAGTTATTACAAGATAATCTTGTAATAAGATTATATTTATTTTATATACTTACCTGAAAGAAAATTTTGTCACTGAAGAGTTACCAATAAGTGTAAAAAAATAATAATAAATAAATTAAAAACAATAATGGATAGTTTCATTTGGAATCTTTGATCAGATTTGGAATTCCACAAATTAACTGTATTTTTTTAAAAGAAAATAGATCAAATCAGGTAAACTTACAGAGCATGCTGGTACGAATTAAGAGCATGGGGATTAAGATATTATTATGTTATTAAGTGCGCACAAGCAGAAAGTGTTTAGCAAGTACAGATGGCACTGCGTTAATTGCAGAGTATGGCTACTGCTCTAAGTCGTGTGTGTGTGCAGTATCCTTTAAGTTTATTTTTACGGGTAAGATAATATATCCATAATTGCCTGAGGTTATGTGGAAGTACTGGACACATTGTATAAGTTCCTACCCCCCCCCGCTCTTTGTTAAAATTCTAGGTTGGCATGATCATAAACTGCGTCAAGCGAGTTTTTAGCGTTATGATTTCTTGGAAGAAAGAAATTATGAAATAAAGTAGTTCAGTCTTTTTTTTTTCTCCGTACCCCAAGCATTCTTCATCAAAACTAAAGATTCATCCAGTCATATTCGAATGTTGATGGTTGGTTGGGTTTTATTGGCGCATTAGCAACTGAGGCTATAATGCGCTTCGAATGTGGAACTGAAAGTATGAATTTCATTAATTTAAATTGAAGCAGCGCTTACTTTGTAGTTTATTTCAAAATGTATATTGTAGTTCAACTACAGTGTGGAAATAAACTTCAAAGTAATATACACTTTGCAGTTTTATTTCCAAAGTTAATTCCAAATTAATGCACCATTATATTGCAACTGTTATACAGAAATTCTGATCACAGATTAATTTTTAATGAGATTGTTCACTGATAATTGTTCAAGTAACCCTTGCCACAATTTATGTAGTTGAATTACACTAATGTAAAGAAAATATGTTCAATAAGTTTTTTTCTTGTTCCATATTCTTAACACATTATATATAGTTAAAGATATTAGTTAAGAAAAGGAGGAATTACCACTATGTCTTGTAGAACATTTGCTGTGCTGATGCTCTCTCTGTTGTTGAATCAACTATTATTCCTCACACTTGCAGACAAAATCAATGATTGAATGTGCCCCAGAATCGGAGGCCCGCAGGCCCCCAGCCCAACGCCAAAATACATGGAATCACCAACCCATATCTTTGAGTGAGAAGATGAGTCCGTACTTTAAAAGCAAATTAAATGCTTTGAAACAAATTTACATAATGAATCCATTCTTTTAACACTTTAAAACAAATATTAAAACACAAAATTTAAGAATCTTCTGGGACATTAAGAAACTAAAAGAATTTTGTTACAGTTAAATATAATATTCATTGGCAAATGACTTTGATTTGATTATATTTGTACATCAAGCATAGCACATTAATCTTCCCAGAGGTGAAATGATAAGTTCTGGACTTCCCCACCAGATTGCCAAATGGAAACCCTTAAAATTGCAGGGTATATGCCGTCAACCCCAGGAGCCTTACTCACATGTAGTCACATGATCGTCAGCAGCCATACCAAACAAGCTGCTAAAACACAGTACCACCTCATCTGTCCTCCCCTTATTCAATCTATCCATTTCCCAAACACAGACGGCAGTTTCTTCAATGAGTTACTCACTGGCAAAAAGCAAATTTTCTCACATCAATTTTGCAGCAGTCCTTTTTCGGATTTTGTCCCCTTATGTATGTTGTCTGAGAAAGAGCAAAAATACTACATCATTAAGTTGACGTAATACATTTAAAGCTTTAAATACTTTTAATTAAAAAACATCCAAGCCTACAGGTAAGTAAGGCTCCTGGTGTTGATGTTATATACCCTATAATTTAAGGGAGGCAGCATGTGAGTGCATCGAACTATTGAGGCTAATTATGAACGCATCGAACCATTGAGACTAATTATGAGTGCATCACTGGACTATGGTGAGATTCCGTTGGATTGGAAAAGTGCAATGTATCGCCAATACGTAAGGGTGTGGTTCTAAGAATGTAGTGGAAAATTACTAACCAGTCAGTCTAACTTCAGTACTAGGGAAAATCATGGAGACAGTGATTAAGAGTGGAATTCAGGTTCATTTAGAGAGAAATGGAATTCTGAAGGATACGCATCATGGTTTCATATAGGAAAATCATGTTTAACAAATCTTGTTAGCTATTATGACGGTCACTCATGAGCTGGATTTAGGGAATACTTTCGACATTGTTCATTTAGATTTCAGCAAAGCATTTGACTCAGTACCACATGAGCAGTTACTTTATAATCTGGAAGAGGTTGGAATCACAGAGAAAATCCTTAGATGGATAGCAGGAAGGCAGAGGGTTGTAAAAAATGGTTATTCCTCAGATTGGGTTAATGTAAGAAGTGGGGCTCCCCAGGGATCAGTATTGGCACCACTGTTGTTTTTCATTTTCTTAAATGACATCAATGAAGTGGTGGAGGACATGATGTCTAAATTTGCAGGTGATGTAAAGATTGGTAGAATATTAGTGATCACTGCCAAGCAGAGCTTCTTCAGAATGAACTAGATAGACTTCAGGGATGGTCAGAAAAGTGGTTGCTTTAATCCAGCAAAGTGCAAGGTCTTACACCTGGGGAACAGTAACCCCAAAATAACTTATAGACTTGGTGGAGTTGAACTAAAGGCAGTAATGGAAAAAAGGGACTTGCGATACGGTTAGCATGAAGTTCCCCAAGCATTGTACACAGTTTGCAAGGAAGACCCATGGTGTACTATCGATGATTTATTGAACATGTGCTACTAGAGATAAGGACATCATAATCCCATTATATAAGGCTATTGTTCACACTTGGATTATTGTGCTCAAGTATGGAGACCACACCTAGAAAAAGACATTGAGCTTCTTGAAAGGGTCCAAAAATGAGTAACTCGCCAGATGAGATAGGCAAAAGGGTGTCCATATGAGGAAAGACTTCAAATATATGGGTTGCACAGCTTGGAAACTAGGCAACTTAGAGGAGACTTGAAGGTGTTTAAGGCTCTGAGAGGCAAAAGTAAAATGAATGAGGACAAAAAATTTTCACGGTTATAAATGATTCTAGAACTAGAGGGCCATATATTCAAGTTATGGGGGGAGATGTTTGGACTGTATTGCAGGAAGTATTATTTTAGCTAGCGAGTTATAAATTACTAGAATAAGTTACTACATGGGTGGTAGAGGCTGACAGTTTGGGGAAATTCAGAGGTCAGCTGGATTCAACCAGGAGCTCACATCTGGTGAGTATGGGCTTGGCACACCCAGGGTCCTGAGCTGGATATCACCATTCTTCTCTTTCTTGATGATTCCCTTCTATTTCCTCTCCCCCCCCTCTCTCTCTCTCTCTCAGGGTAACTCGGAAATTTTTTTTGGCTGATGCAGCATAAGCCTCAAGCTTCCTTACACTATGTGGCTAGTAGTAATAATAATAATAGCTACCAATGGGAGGAGGGAAATGCATAGGTTGTCTATTTCCTTTTCTTTTGTTATTTATTTTATTATTATTATATTACTTTTTTTTCTTTCTTTCTTTTTTTTTTTTTTTGGCTGGTGCAGCATAAGCCTTAGGTTTTCTTGCACCATATGGCTATTACTAATACTTCAATCAGGATGCTTCACAAGTGCATATCTATGTACATACTTGATTATTAAAAAATGTTTTCCTAGTTTCCAGGTGCAGCAATTTTCAGTACCAAAGTCTTTTGTAGTAAGAGAACCCTTCTTGTTCTGAACTTCTGTGGTTGTGCCACAGAAGTTCACATCCTTCTTAAAATGAGGCTTCCAGACCTTTGTGCAGTACTCAAGATGTGGCCTAACCATTACCTTGTGCAATGGGATAATGAACTTATGTGTACTGGCAAAGTTTCTATATATCATTGAGAGAACCCTGTGAGCTGCTCTAGCCACCTGTCTGCACTGCTCAGAGAACTTCATGGTAGACTGTTACCCATAGGTCTCTTTTTTCCCCGCCTCTTTGAGTGTGATACCACCTAACTGGTATGTTCTGTAATTACTGCTCTCAGTGTGCAGTACCGTGGATTTATCAATGTTAAACCACTTCTTAGCCCATATGCCTAATTTTTCTAGGTCATGATGCGGTAGTATGCTTCGATTACTCTCACTGAATACTATGCCAACCTTTATATCATCTGCAAGCTTAGACAATAAGCTCGATATCCTTCATCAAAGCCATTAATATATATTTTGTGAACAGCACTAGTACCGGCACTTAACTCTGAGGGACTCTACTAATGACATTTGTCCAAGAAGAGCAATGTTCATTTATAACCACCCTCTGTTTTCTGCCATTCAACTATCCCTTTATTCATAGCAGCAACTTGCCCCTAATCATAATGCCACACTGCTCTAGTGTGTACAGCAGCCTTTTATGTTTCAAAAGCTTTACTGTAATCTAAATATATTTCTTGATGAGATGTCAAAGAGTATGAAAAAGGCTGTTTAAGCATGGGTAATGCATTTCCATCATTTCTACTACTCAGGTAGTATGCATGCATCGTTTTATTACATCTCATATTGCGGAGATGCATTGCCCATGCTTAAACAGCCTTTTTCATACTCTTTGACATTTCATCAAGAAATATATTTAGGTTAAACCATGCGCACCATCAAGCATCTCTCATATTGTGGAGTTATACTTCATAACTAGGTTGTCACTATTGCAACAGAGTACCTGCCCACCCACCGATGATGAAGCTAACCAGCTTCAAAATGTTACCATCTGGGTGGTGGTGGTGCCCATCTGAGAATAAGTAACAGTTGTCTTCTCTACCAGAGAAGCGTTACTTATTCGAAGTAGTGCAATACCTAGGCAACTTTTTGTGAAGGTATTCACAATATGAGATATAATAAAATGATGCATGCATACTATCTGGGACCGGGATAGCCAGGTAGGTAAAGTGCCTGCCTGGCAACCCAAAGGTCGTGGGTTCGAATCCCGCTCGGGCTGGATCAAAGTACTGCAAAAACCTTGGGAGGTGCATTATGGCCACAGAAGCTGATGCGCCAACAACTACCAAAAAAAAAAAAAAAAGTACCATACTACCTGGGTAGTTGAAATGATGGAGATGCATTACCCCTGCTTAAACAGCCTTTTTAAATATAGGATGTTAAAATTATTCTTTGCAACTAGTTCCCTTTTTTTTTTTTTTTTTTTTTACTACGTCCTAGCAGCTAATCAGATTGGTTAGATAGGCTTCACCCCATAACAATCCTATGCTGTGATTTCTGTACAACTCCATTATTTTCCTTGGTAAAGAAGTCTAGCTTACAGGTCTTTAATTGCTCACATTGCCCTTTGATCCTCCTTTGTGAATAGGAGAGATATTTGCAAACTGCCAATCTGTAAGCACCTCGACTCAGATGTTCCTAGGGTATGTGGTGCCCGGGTGCCAATTGAAATATGCCGCCCCCCCTTTAAAATTTTCTTCATATGTGTATGTAGTTTCTTGCACCCTTGGGATGGCTTGCCTCCACTGAATCCAAGGATGCTCTCATAATTATGACCAAAGGCAGGCAAACTGCTTTTGTTGCTGCTTTTAATATAACCTGATAGATACCATCAGCCCCAGTTGCCTTATTTAATTTTAGCTTCTCAATTTCTCTTCCAATTTCTTCTTATTATTATTAGCCATATGGTACAAGGAAGCCTGAGGCCTATGCTGCACCAGCCAAAAAAAAAAAAAAAAAAAAAAAAAATTCCCGAGTTACCCCCTGAAAAAGAAAGAAGAGAGAGAGAAGTACAAAGGAATCACCAAGAAAGAGAAGAATGATGATATCCAGCTCAGGACCCTGGGTTTGCCAAGCCCATACTCACCAGATGAACTTGGTACTTGTAATTCCATCACTAAAAACTTCTTCATACATGAATGTAGATGCAAAATATGTATTGAGTGTGTTGGCAGCCTGAACAGATTCATTAATGGTTTTGCCATTCGTATCCATTGTACAATGTTGTTCATTCCTTTCCTTCTAGTGTAAGCAAAGAATTCTGTTCTACTTTTCTTTGCATTCTTAGCTAAGGACTTCTCATAATCAGTCTTAGCTTGTCTATCCTCCTTGGTTACCTGAATGCAGAATAGTTGGTACTTTTTGCAGTTTCCATGTTCTCTGATAATTTATAATCATCCTACACATTAATGGCAGAATGTACTTGTCCCTAGTCTCGTCAGTTCATCTGGCATCCATTTAGGTCTAAACCACGAAAAATATCTCTGTTGATATAACAAGCTTAGTAACTTCTATGATTACTTTCTGGAATGCCTCCTATTTAGAATTTGCAATTGGTAACATCATCAGATGGTCCCACTGAAAGTAATTTAAAAACTATCTAAGACCACTGTAATCATCTTTATGAAGAAAAATCCCCCCTTCACCTCTGACAGTAGTTATATATTTAAGTAGATCCCATATCAATATATTATGATCAGTGCCACGTAGTGATTCCTTTGTCTGGATATTCTTAATGCATGAATAGGCACTGCTGATAATCAGATCAAGAGTATTGCTTTCCCTTGTTATCTCTGTAACATGCTACTGTTGAAAACAGTCATCCAATAAATCCTGAAAATTTCTGCTGCCACGTTGGTAAGATAAAAGTCTTTCATTATATTACATTCCAATCTATTGGCCAACTCTCCCTGTCTGTGTGGTTGTTCATTATACTCATCACAGTTATTTGGCCTAAAGCCTACTATTTTTAGATTTATATTCTTCTACTATTTTTAGGTTTCCCAGTGCTTATGTCACACCAAACTGACTCAACATTGCGCTGGCCACCCAAATCATTTTATTGCACTGCTATAGATTCTATGTACATAACCAAGGGCATTAACCTTTGCCCATCCACTCTACCTGTCCTTCCTGTATAGATTGCACTCACCATATTCAAATTCTGCATCACTTACATTCGAATGGCACCACGTTTCCAATATCCCTATTATGTCCTCATTTGATGACTTGAGGAGCACTTAACTGATACACTGCTTAGCAAAATATAGCTTAGGGAAACTAATGAAAACAGGACACAACTGGCTAATCAAACAAGACCAATATAAATGGACAACAGTAAAATAGCCAACTGTAGGTTTATGATTGCATGTTTCAGTGTCCCTCAGTTCCAAGCAAACATCAGATTTCTTACATTGGAAGCATCTGATGTAAAAGTGTCAGCTTAATGGTATTTTAAGAATTTGGTATAAGTGATTTAGCAGATTTTCAGTAATTCAGAGTTTAAAATTTTTTGTCCTGTAGTTAGGTTATATTTTTAGTTTTCTGCATGCTATAATGGTGATGTTTTTGGTACTACTACCTGGATTAAATAATAAAATCTTGAATTTCATGCACTCAGTGAACACTGAATTCTGACACCTACCTAATTCTGTGTTGGGGCCCCTTCACACGGATAACAGCTGCTATTCGCCTAAGCATTGACTCCACTAGAAGTCTGAAGATGTCCATAGGGATCAGCAGCCATGTTGCCTGCAAGGCTTTCCACAGCGTTGGAATAAATGACAGTTGCATGCCATACTCATCACTTCCTGTTCCAAAAAACATCCCACAGGTGCTCAGTTGGATTGAGGTCAGATGAATTTGGAGGCCAGTCAAGATGGGCGATATCTTCACTGAATTCCTCAAACCACTCACGCACATTGTGAGCCTAACAACACAGCACATTATCGTATTGGACAATCCAATTTCTGTTGGAAAAGAGTGCACATGGTTTCCTAGCAGCTGCCAGTAGATCTCACCAGTCAAATGTTGGTCCATATGCACCAGGAGTCCTAGTTCTTGTGCCTAATATACCTTCTTCATTATCATTTATAAATACAGAAAACAACAGTGGGCCCAGACGAAAACCCTGATGGATTCCACTAATAAGATTAGTCCACAAAGAGCAGTATCCATTGATAGCCACTAACTATCTTCTCCCACTCAACCAATCTTTATCCATAGCAGTAAGTTGCCCTTAATGCTACACTCCTATTTTTTATGGCAGTCCTTTATGTGCAACAGTATGAAAATCTTTCCTCGAATCCAAGAATGTATTAAAATTATTTTTCTTTTATCTGGTTCCTTTAGATTGGTGAGACAAGAATGCCCCTTAACAGAGCTGGAACTAGGCAATCCTACTCCTAGGGCAAAAATGTTATAAGTACCCACCCCCATTATATGCAGGTAGTCAATCTTTCAGTAGCATATCTAGGGTCAACACGTCTCAATGGCACCTCTGATTGTGATAGATAATTCCTTCAGTTTGCACCCCTGAAACTCGGCACTGTGAGAAATCCCCCCTTCTGAAGCCCCTTGCTACACCTCTGCAATCTTTATGAATTTATAAAAATTACTATTGCAACAGTCTATGATTTGCATATATTTATTAATAAAATAATTCAAATAATACAATGAATATAACAAAACAAAAATATCAAAGAGAAAGACACTTACAAATATTCATTTATATCTATAGAGAATTTAATTCTATATAAACTACAAAGAAAGTACATATAACTACAAAGGCGCCTCCATAGCCAGGTGGGCAGGAGCAGCAGTGCGTAGCACACGCTTCTTGATTAGACCGGGGTTCGAGCCCGTGACCACCAAATACAGAGGATACGGAAAGGTCAGGGAATGACTACCGCATATCCCCGGAGCAATATGGCCTTAGTTGCTAATGCTCCTAAAAACCAAAAATAATAACAATAAATATAAATATAACTACAAAGAAATTAGAAAGCCACATAGGTTATGTTTATATGTCTAGTATAAAATCATAGAAACAAAATATTGTGAAATATAATACTTTTAACATTATTACATAAACTAAAAATATGCAATGAAGGTGTATTATTTTAATTGAATTTTTCCCGCTTTGAAGGACCTTTCACAAGAAGCTATTGTTACATGTAGGGTAAGAAAAATTCATAGCGCTATTTCTATATTTAGATAAGATTCTGTTAGACGATACTTATGAACGAATTGGAGAAGTTGTGAAGGGGTTACAGATTTTATATCGTGCAGAATTGATAAAATATGATTTTTAAAATATCTCTTGAAATATCAACAGATATTTGAAAAATTGTTTGTCCTCCAGTGGTTACTACTGGAGAACAAACCAAAAAAAGCTCAGAGGTGTGACGTCACAAAACGGGCCATACTTTATAGAAGTTTGTAATTGGATTTCTCTGTTATTTTCGAAATTTGTAAAACACTGTTCTTCCCTGATATTTTTTTGTGTAAGTCAAAAATCCCGAATTTATAATTTTTTTCACACTCACAAAAATTTCTGGAATCATAAGTAGCATGTACAAAGATAATGCAGTATTTCTTTTAATAAAATTTTTATTTTTAACAAAGAACACAAGTTGACCAGAAGCTATTATCCATGTCGGGAATACGTCTTAATCTTTTGACTGGCTATAGAAAGCAGTTGACTAGCATTAGGTCTCGATATGTGGGATAGGTGGCTTTATACGTCTTATGTTCCACTTACATTGTGGAATGGTAATCTCTTTAACCCTTAATTTGCGCTTTCTAATTATTTAAATTGCCTAAAGGCTAAAGATGGAAACAAACCATACAAAGTTAAGTCCCTCGTAATCCGTTTGTTATATGGAAATTTTTTTCATTCTACAGAAAATTTTAAACATAATTACCAAGAGGAATTCAAAAAATTCGCTATAAAGAAGTTGGTTAAACACAAGTCTGACTGTAATTAAATCAAACATGAAGCAATTTTATTAAAATATATAACTGGTCAGATGCACCATTAAAATGCTGCACCTAGGGCTGATGTCTCGCTTGTCCCACCCAGTTCCGGCTCTGCCCCTTAACAAACCCATGCTGTGACTGCAGTATAATTGCATTCCTGTTTAGATGGTCCTGTGTTCTTTACCCCAGACTCCATTATTTTTCTGGGAACATGTCAAGCTAACAGATCTGTAACTTCTCAGGTCACCTTTTGATCCTCGTTCGTGAATTGGGGATACATTTGCACATCTCCAGTCTATAGGGATCTAATTCTGAATCCAAAGATGTTCTCACAATTATGGCTAAGGGTTTGCTTTACTCCTTTGCTGTCTTTCTTAATACAATTGGATAGATTCCATCCATCCCTGGAATTTTTTATTTAACATAAATGTTAAGCTTCCACTTTCCTTTTAGGTGTCGTAAAATCTTTTAGCTCTCTGTTAGATTTTGATGAATTAATGGCATTCCTCTTCTTAAAGAATTCCTCACGAATGAGCATAGATGCAAAATACTTATTCACTTTGTCAGCAACCTGAGCATGATCATCAATGGTTAAACCAATTTGAAGTGGACCAATATGATTCAACCACTTCCTTCTACTGTTAATATAAGTGAAGAAGTCTTTGCTGCTTTTCTTGGCATTCTTTGCCCAAGATTTCTTGTCATCTGCCGTAGCTTGCCTAGCCTCCTTTGTGATCTGATTACAGACTAGTGTATATCTGGCATTGGCTTCTGTATCACATGATAATTTATATGCATCATGCAGTTTTCCTTTGCCACAAATCTCATTAGTTCATCCATTTGGATCTAAGCTTTAAACAGTATTTCTTTGTTAGTATGAATGCCTCCCATTTAGAATTTGCTGTTGGTAATAACATCAGTTTGGCCCACTACATAGAATTTAAAAACTATCTGAGACCTCTGTTGTCACCCTTATGAAAACAAAAGCCTGTGCCCTTACCCTTGACAGTAATTATATCTTTAGGCAAATTCCATATCAGCAGGCACCTCCGTAGCCAGGTGGGAAGGAGCAACAGTGCGTAACACATGCTTCTTGATTAGACCATGGTTCGAGCCCGTCACCACCAAATACGGAGGATGCGGAAAGGTCAGGGAATGACCACCGCATATCCCGGAGCAATATGGCCTTAGTTGCTAATGCTCCTAAAAACCAAATAAACAAACAACAACCATATCAGCACATTGTGATTATTGCTACCCAGTGGATCTGAATTCTGGTTTACTGGCCCATTCTATTTCACCATATAGTTATTTGTTATACCCACTTAAGTCATTAGGCCTATAGCACATTCCTACTCTCATTTTTGTTTTCCCAGAGGTTTTGTCACACCAAACTGACTTAACATTGCACTGACCACCCTTATTGTCTGGATGTGCTTCCTACAATGTCTGTATTTGATGACTTAATCAGTTCTTCGAATTCATCAAATTTTTCACTATGCTCCTAGCATTAGTGAAAAATTTGATGCATATTGCTCCTGGGATATGCTGTGGTCATTCCCTGACCTTTCCGCATACTCCGTATTTGGTGGTCACAGGCTCGAACCCCGGTCTAATCAAGAAGCATGTGCTATGCACTGCTGCTCCTGCCCACGGAGGTGCCTCAAGTTTATATGCATCTGTTCTTACTCTTAGTTACCCTGACACAGCCCATGTATTTACTTGTTCTATGATGATTCATAGTAGGGCTTGAAATCCCTGACACCTTGCCTTCCAAGCTTTATCATGTTCCAAACAGGAGCAGTGCAAGAATCACTTTCACCTCTGCCTATGGCTCTAATTAATCATTTAGTCTGTGTATCCTGCCCAAAGCTAGTAGTTTTCTGACCCACCTGACACTGCCTTAATAGCATCATCAAATATTCTTGCATCCAATCTAAGTGTATTCCAACTTGCAGAAAGAGTCTCTCCTGATAACAAACAATAACCACATTAAGATACATTTTTCTATTTTTTTTTTTTTTTTTTTTCCAAATTTTCCCCATTTGTTATCTCTTACTCACTCACCCATTTATTAATCACTTTCCATTTTCCAGTTATTCATTCATTTCCTGCTAAAATACTTGAAAGTGATGAAAATATACCAGATTTTAAAATTTTATACCTTGAAATTTCAAATTGTGATTAGTTTATTTGAGGTGGCAGTGAAAATATTGCTACCACAAGCACAGGAAATTTAAAATAAAAATGCAAATAGAAATAAATTAGCATTAGCATTAGTAGAGGCATATGATGCAAGAAAGCAAGCTTATTCAGCATCAGCCAAAAAAAAAAAAAAAAAAACACAACCACTACTCCCATTTCACCCCTGTTTTAAATTTAAATTACCTTTTAAAACATTTAGAATGATTGAAAATCTGTTAAATTCCTTACTCAAAACAGTTGAACAGTACCATTAAACTGATTTCCTCATGCCAGATGTTTCAACAACAAGTAGTGTATGATACACTTTTAACAATGGGAATGAAATGAACATGAAAAAAAGAAGCCCATGAGGGTTTTTTTTTTTTATGTCATGACTGAGTTAGTATTAGTTGTAGCAAACGATGAAAGGAAATAACCTTATATAGCATCAGCAAAAACAAAACCTCATCTGTACATCCCCTCAAATAATTTGTGTAACCGTTCCTTAAATTTATTCGAACTACCCACTTCCACAATACCAAGTGGAAGTTTCTTCCTGCAGTTGGTTAATCTCTGAATAAAAGTATATTTTCACACATCTATACTAAAAACATCCTCTTTCATTTTAAATTTATATCCTCTTTTGTGTGTTTACCAAGATAGTAAGGATGCCATCAGCATATAATTTACTCAGTATCATTTAAAACAATAACATTTCACTCACAGGTGCCTAGTTTGCAGTTGCTGCAATTTGCAGAGCTGAAGGCTATCTTGGTAGAATACTTTTTTTTCTGCCTTTGACTAATTTTGTTGTTCTTTTCTGCATCTGTTCCAACAGACCTACATCCTTACCCAATTGAGCTATATGCAATACCCAAGGTGTAGTAAACTCTTGACTTATACAACTGGATAGTAATCTCCTTGTCCTTGCTAGCAAAATTTCTGTATATCATTGACAGAACCATGTAAGCCCTCCTACCAGACCATCTACACTGCTCGGAGAACTTGATCAGATTCAAAATTATTATACAGCCACTCCCTGATTTCTGAGTTGCTCTGAGAGCAACTGAGAAAAACCTAGGTTTTGTTATGCAGATTAATTGATATTTGTGATGTGCTTATGTGAAGAAAAGTTAAATGTTGGGGTTATTCCTAGTAGAGGTGTTTGATATCATTTAGAAATTTGAGCGTTCTTCAAGAACGCTCAAATTTCTAAGAAACAGCAGAAATTTTCTTGAAGAAACAGCACACTTATTTTTGTGAGAATGAAACAGAACTGGCTTTTAGAAGAATCGAAAGTAACTGAGTTTTGTATTTTCCTCACTGTAGGTTTAGCAAAAGATCAGTTATTTAACCCTGTGCCAATGGCACAAGGCAAAATATATTCCCACTTGAAATTATCTGTTATGTTGCCATCAGCCACCAATTTCAGCACCACTTTTTTTGGAGATCCAGAAAGCCTGATCCAATAACATTTTCTCATGTTTGCAAGTATTTCCAGAAATTCTACAATGATCATCCTGAGAGACTTGTTTTTCATTAAATTTTTTTTTTAACTTTTGTCTTCTAATCTTTCTTTTATTTATTAATTCTCCTCAGTGGCTAGGGATTTTAAGTTATTCATCACTCTTACTGGTTTAAAACCTTATCACTGATCTGCATTCACTGTAACTGGATGTCTATTTTGCTACAATAAAATACTAAAGGGAAAAATGAAATTAACACACAAGTTAGCATCTGGAACCTACATGTAATTGTTTTACTACTTTTTCAGGAACTTATGAAAGTGGTCATGTATAGTATATTCTCAGTTATCTAAGTGCAAATTATACTGTTTGTGGATTATTCCTACATGATTTATTATTATTTTTTTTTCTAATTTAACTAATTTAAGATTATAAAATTTTGCAGATATGTACATGCAGTCCTTAGATTATGCCAGGTTACGTTCTGAGAAAAGCACGGAAGTCAAAGTACTCTCAGTTGAGAAATTTGCAAGAGATCATGATAGCGGTGCTGGTTTTTCAAAATGAAAGCATATAAAAAAGTCATCCTGTGAAGACTTTGGATTGTGCCCCTATTTTGGCATTTCAAGTAAAAACAAAAACATGGGATTAGAAGGGAAATTCCTGCCCCAATTGGATGGCTGACCAGATTTAAACAGTGATTAAAATTTAAACTCATGAAGAGCAGCTTAGTATTTCTGTTGCAACAACTGATTTATTTCATATAGAATTTCAGAAATATTTGGAGGAAAATTTGTACCCCGATCAAATCTGTAATGCAGACAAGACAGACTTATATTGGAAAGGCTTGCTACAAGAACCACTTACTTTTGCAAAGGAATAGTCTCCTTCAGGATATGTCATCTGAAGAATGTCTGACAATTGTGTGTGTTATGGGAATGCATCTGAAACTCATAATGTAAAACTTTTGGTGATTGCGGAAGAATAAAAGACAAAATCATTTAAGGTCACTGAAAGAGCATTATTTAAACCAGAAATCATCCTGTGTATTTTTAAGTTTACTGTAAAGACGAATGTGATTATGTCTCCAAGACTACTATAGAAAAAGGACATATCTCTGTGATGTGAAGCAAAGGTATAATGAGAGTGGAAATGATTTACAGACCAGAAGTGCAGATAGAACGGGTAATCAACAGTGACTGTCTTATTATGGGTGATTTAAATTTGCTCTTTATTAATTCGAGCAAGTGAAAGGGAAACTAATCATGGAAGTTGTTTGGTTATTGTAGGGTTTTAAGCACATCAGCAACCTACGCCATATTTCACCATATGTAATATGTCTGTAAATTGTGTTTGATCTTTGGTCAGTTTTCTGTATGAAAAACCCGAGTTTCCAGGAGGAAAAAATCATGCTGCCCACACCCGAGACCAACTGATTCAGCCACAATGTAAAAAAGATCCATAAAAATTCCTCACATCGTTGATAGGATTCAGACTTAGGTCTTTTCCACCCAGTGTGGAGAGGACAGTGATTATATCAACTGCTACACACGACTATACCAACTGTGCTACTCATCGTGCAGAAAAAATTTTAAAAATAAACTACACTTATCAAATTACTAGGGGTAAGAATATTCTATCATGGGTAATACTCTTATTATCACACATAGCATCATAGGGCTTGCTGTATAGGGACTATTAACAGGAAATGATGGAGTTCTAAGTTAGATGATGTGAGAGAGAGAGAGAGGGGGGGGAGTGTTAAAGGAAAAGGAATGAAATTTTAACTTCATGAAAAAAAGGTTACAGTGACAGTTTTAGGTGGTATATGGCCTTTATCAATTGGGCCAATAGAAGAAGTAGAGTGGATACATTAAAATTATGGAATAATAATTTTAAAGCAATAGCCACAGAAGCCTTGGATGCATATATACCTTTAAGAAAATATAGCATGAGACAGTGGCGGATCCAGAAAAATATAACAGGAGGGGAATCATTTATGACAGCGGGGCACCATTTTGTGCCTTACTTGTGCACAAACAAGGCACAAAATAATGCACAGAACAAAACAAATATGACACTCAAACATAATGTGACTGGCAAGACACAGGCACACAGCTAAAGTCTGAATTACTTTGAAGTAAACATTAACATAAGTAAAATTACTTTGAAGTAAATATAAGTAAAATTACTTAGCATTAGCATTAGTAGAGGCATTTGAGGCAAGAAAGCAAGCTTATGCAGCATCAGCCAAAAAAAAAAAATAAATAAATAAAAAATAGCCACTTCCACTTCACCCCTCTGTTCGTTTGAAATACCTGTCCAGCTGAGCCTTAAACTTATTTAGGCTATCAACTTCCACGACAAGGGATGGAAGTCTATTCCACCAACCAACCACCCGCTGGCTAAAGGCAAATTTCCTCATGTCTATCTTACATCTGTCTTTCCTCAATTTGAATTTGTGCCCTCTCAGGTGATTATTCTCAGCAAGAGGAAGAATCCCATCAGCATTGAGCATGCTCAAACCATTCAAGGCTTTATACACCTCTATCAGATCACCTCGCCGGTGGCTAGTCTCCAGACACTGTAATTTGCAAAACGTAAGCCTTTCTTCGTAAGAGCACCCCTTTGTTCCATTCACTAATCTTGTTGCCCTTCTCTGTACTCGTTCCAGCATCTCTACATCCTTCTTGAAATGAAGCCTCCAGACCTGTATACAGTACTCTAGGTGTGGTCTGACCATTGCCTTATACAAGGGAATAATCACCTCCTTATCCCTGCTAGAAAAATTCCTATATATCATCGACAATACACCATGAGCTACTCTTGCAGCCCGTCTGCACTGCTCAGAAAACTTCATATCTGCCTGCACATTCACCCCCAGATCCCTTTCATTCTCTACCACTGTCAGTGTAGTACCACAGAGTTGATACGTTGCTCTGGGGTTGCTGTTTCCCATATGTAGTACTTTACATTTGTCAATGTTAAACTTCATTTGCCACCTCTCAGCCCATCTGCTCAACCTTTCCAGATCCTGTTACAGTAGCATAGTGTCAGTAGTGTCCTTGACAACCCTGCCAACCCTCGTATCGTCTGCAAACTTGGACATTATGCTTGATATACCATCATCAATATCATTTATAAATACAGGAAACAATAATGGACCCAATACTGAACCCTGAGGGACTCCACTAATAACATTAGTCTACGATGAGCAGTGTCCATTGATTACCACTCTCTGTCTTCTTCCCCTCAACCACCCCTTTATCCATAGCAGCAATTTGCCTCCAGTGCCATACTGCTCCAATTTGTGCAGCAGTCTTCCATGTGCAACAGTATCAAAAGCCTTTCTAAGATCCAAGTATATAATATCAAAGTTATTCCCTGCATCCAGTTCTTTTGTGACTGCGTCATAGTATCCAATCAAATTGGTCAGGCAAGACTTCCCCTTAACAAAACCATGCTGTGTCTGAGCTATAACTGAAGTCTTGTCTAGATGATCCTGCAGTGCTTCTTTAACCAGTGCCTCCATTAATTTTCCAGGAACAGAAGTTAAACTAACAGGTCTATACAGTGAAACTTCCCTTTAACGGACAGCCATGGGGAACGAAAATGTGTCCGTTAGAGAGAAGTGTCCGCTAACAAGAAGTCTGAGGGAGGAAAAAAAAAAAAAGAAAGAAAGAACAATCGTTAAACGTTTAATGTAAAATTAAATTAAATTATATACAGATTTTGCACAATATTTTTGTAAATAATATACATATAATTGTGCTATGCATATTATGACTTTATCTTAAGAAAAATACATACAGTAATCACTTATTTTCTTCTGCACCTTCTTCCGGCTGATAATTTTGTTTGGAGTGAAGAAACCATCGAAAGTCTTTCAGTATCTTCTTCAGCGGCTAAAAACATTTTTAAACGATTGATTTGTATGAGCGCTTCTTCTATTTTCATCGGTGGTTCGTCGTTAATATGTTCTTCGACAGAATGATCTCCTTCCATTTCTTCATCCTCATGAGGAACTTCTTGAAAAATATCGATGATAATGTCGTTGATATCTAGAGCACCATCTTCTGTAGTGAGGTTCGAGTCTATATCTTTGTAGCTAGGGTCACTTGTAGCAGAAGTATCGTACATTATCAATAAATGTTGAAGTTCTTGTTCTTCTTGGTACTCCATATTGCTATTCACAACTTCAATTTTTGCTTTTGAGAAGCCAGACTTTACAAAACAGTTCGACAGTTTGTTTTCTAATTACGTTTACTGAAGAGGAAATCCATTGAATCGCATCTAGGATGCTGATTTTCTTTGAAAGGTCACTCGCACATGTTACATCATTCATGTTTGCAATGAGATGTCTTAAAACACATTTTCTGTAGTGAAGTTTAAAATTTTTTATTATCCCTTGATCCAAGGGCTGACACTCTGCAGATGTGTTTGGTGGCAGAAAAACGATTTGAATGTTGGACAATTCAATGTGCGGGTGAGATGCAGCATTATCCATGAAAAGAATAATTTTTCTGTTTTGACGAATCATGTTTTGATTAAAGTGACTTATCCATTCGCTCATGATATCTCGTGTCATCCACGCTTTTTTATTAGACTTCCAGTCAACATTCAAAAGATTCAACTTTATGCCCTTGAAACAACGAGGATTTTGTGGTTTTCCTATAACAAGAGGTTGTTCAAAGTCTCCCAGCATATTTGTACACAATAGTACAGTCAAGCGTTCCTTAGAAATTTTTCCGCCCTGGCACTTTTCATTTTTTAGACTCATTGTTTTTTCAGGAAGAGCTTTAAAAAACAACCCTGTCTCGTCACAGTTGTAAATATCTTTAGCTTCAAAATCATGACATAAATCTTCCAATCGGACGGTCCACTCTGTTACAACCACACTATCAACAGATCCACCTTCACCACTTACGGTTTTCCAAGAAATTTATGCCGAGTTTTGAACTTGTCTAGCCATCCCACAGAAGCTTTGAACTCATTTACTCCCATAGATTTCGCAACCTCCAAAGCACTTTCCCTAATAATAGCCCCGTTAATGGGAATTTTTTTAGCAAGTTCGCGACAAAACCACTCGCACGTAACATTGTCAATTTGAAGTCCAAGAGTTTTCAGGAATGATTTTTGAACCTGATCATTTCCGTGTTGCCAAAATTGTTTGAGCAGTTCACTTTTTTTCCTTTAGGATGTCGTTTACCTGCGTCTTCCCGATTTTGAATTTTGCAGCGAGATTGCGAACACTATTTTTTTGCCGATTATACGCATTAATGAGTTCGACTTTATCTTTTAAAGTTAAATGTTTACGAGAAGACATTGTGCACTTCACACGACACTGAACAAAACTGAAAACTGAAAAGACGAAAGGCCGGCCATATTCCCGCCCCTGCACACACCAAATTCATCAGAAGTTTTACACGTGCCTTAAAATTATTGAAAAAGGGTTTAGAACCTTGATAAAATTCAGAGAATCGGAAATAGAAAATAAACACACGATTGAGGCAATACGTGGAAGAAACGTTCCTAGAAAAAGGGCCGTAAGCTCGCCCGCTGTCCGTTATGGGGAGATCAAATTAAGTGCTAATCTAAACGAAATAGTGCAGATTGCCTGTCCGCGTCCGTTACAGAGAATGTCCGCTAGACAGAAGCTGTAAACACGTTAAAACCAATGGAGGTGAGTTGGGGAATTTGAAAATGTCCGTTGTAGAGAGATGTCCGTTAGGAGAAGTTTCACTGTAATTACTTGTGTCGCCCTTTGATCCTCCTTTGTGAATTGGGGTCACATTTGCACATCTCCAGTCCATGGGTACTTCCCCTGAGTCCAAGGAAGCTCTCATAATTATGGCTAAGGGTTTGCTTACTTCCTTTGCTGCTTCCTTTAATATAACTGGTAGATCCCATCCACCCCAGGTGCCTTTCTTGTATTTATCTTCAACAATTTCTCCTCCACTTTACTCTCAGTTATTACAAGATTCTCTAGCTTACTGCCAGAGTTGAATACACCTCTGGCATTCCCCTCGCTGAATAACTCCTCATGTGTGAATGTCGATGCAAAATATTCATTCAGTTTGTTAGCTACCTGAGCAGGATCATCAACAGTTGACCCATCGATATCAAGTGGACCAATCTGATTCATCCCCTTCCTTCTAGAGTTTACATAAGTAAAGAACTCTTTGTTGTTTTTCTTTGCATCTCTTGCCAAAGATTTCTTGTAATCTGCCTTCGCCTGCTTAACGTCCTTTGTAACTTGGTTACAGATCAACTTGTATCTATCATAGGCTTCTGTGTCACGTGTTAATTTGTATGTATCCCATGCATTTTTCTTCTCTGCCATATGTCTCATTAGTTCATCTGACATCCACTTAGGCCTAAACCTTGAACAATATTTCTTAGTTGGTATGTAAAGCGTTGTAGCTTCCAAGATAAGTTCTTTGAATGCTTCCCATTTTGAATTTGCTGTTGGTAACATCATCAGTTGGTCCCACTGTATAGAATTTAAATACTGTCTCAGTCCATCGTAGTCGCCTTTACGAAAGCAATAACCCTTCCCTTTACCCCTAATGGTAGTTACCTCTTTGAGTAAATCCCACTTCAGCACACTGTGTCACTGCCACCTAGTGGTTCATTTACCTGCAGATTCTTAATGCATGAAGAATCACTACTGATAATCAAATCAAGAGTATTACTCCCTCTAATTGCCTCCTGAACATGCTGATGTAGAAAACAATCATCCAATAAATCCACAAAAGCCTTGCTAGTGTGCGAGTGACCAGCCCCCCAAATTCCAGTCAATATCTGGGAAATTAAAATCCCCCATTATAAGACGCTCTGATTTACTGCCCCACTCTATTTCCCCGTACAGTTTCTTATTATACTCATCAGAGTCATTAGGCCTATAGCACACTCCTACTCTCAATTTTGATCTCCCAATGCTTATGTCACACCAAACTGACTCGACACTGCACTGTCCAGCAATGTCGACTGGCTTCACTTCCTTGGATTTTATGTATTTCTTAATTAATAGCATAACCCCTCCTCCCTTCCTATCCTGTCTATCCTTTCTGTAGACATTGTACTCCCCAAATTCCAGTTCTGCATTCCTTATATCTGTGTGACACCACGTCTCTGAAATCCCCACAATATCTGCCTTTGATGTTTTGAGCAATACCTCAAATTCATCAAATTTATTTACTAAACTCCTAGCATTGGTGTACACGCAAGTATACATGCACCTGTTCTTTTTCTTAGCTACCCTAACACAACCTATGTGTTTATTTGTATCCCAATGATTCCCAGCAGTCTGAAATATCCTGCATCTTATTTTCCAGGCTGTGGCTCATTCCAATAGAAGCAGTGCAAGAATCACTTTCACCTCTGCCAGTGGCTACTGTTAATTTATTAGTCCTTGTATATCCCCCCAATCTAGCAGTTTTCCGACCCACCTAACACTGCCTCGATAGCATCAGCAAACATTCTTGCACCCTTTCTATTTAAGTGTATCCCATCCCTGTAGAAGCAGTCTCTCCTGTTAACAAGTACAGACCAGGCTGAAAAAAATTCTACCCCTTGAGATTTGCACAATCCTTCCAGCGCCGAATTGATCGACAGGGCTCTCATCATATACTCCCTCCTATCGTGTCTGGGCAGAATTGCAGACACTTTCAAATTCAACCCTAATTCACGGCTTTTTTTTCACCAGTGACCTGTACTTGTTAAGTAATTCCGCCGGTTTCCTACTCTTAATATCATTAGTGCCGTGTACAACTATATCACCTTTTGTGCCCTTAAAAGATGATATCTGCTCTACAACATCATCAACCTTTGCCCCTGGCAGACATACCCTGGTCCTGTTCCACCTATCCTTTTTACAAAACATGTTTCCTGTTTCCCTGACAATAGAGTCACCAACAACTACTAGTTCCTTTGGGACCAGCGCATTCTGCCTTGGAGGCTGCCGCTGTGTGTGTTGCGCGATGACCAAATGCAAGATCTGGCATTGGTGTGGGCAGCTGAGAGCTTGATGGGCCCTTCACTTTGTAGTAAACATAAGTAAAATAACTGAGCGACAATGCAAAAATAGATAAAATCCTGTTAACAATGAAAAAACAATTTTTTTTTTGTAGCTAAAGGGAATTTAAATTATTGTTGAATCTGCCACTGGCATGATAATTAAAAATTACTGGTCTACAACATCTATAATAGTACAACAGGAAAGTATTGCAGAACCGAACTCTCCAGCCTAGAATTTGGCTTTAATTTTGCCATTAAAGAACAACACTATCCAATAAAAGATTGTATAATCGAACTCCAGTCTAAACTCGACCAACATCCCGATAAGTGGCGACTTATACACCAGTCTAACAGGATAATAAATTCTAAACTCACATCTCTCCCTAACATAAAAAAACAACAACTCTCGGATTTAGAAAGACTAAGTAAAACCCCAGATATCATCATCCAAAAAGCTGACAAAGGAGACACAATCGTTATCCTGGACAAGGACACCTATACAGAAAAAATGGAATTAATTTTAGCCGACCAAGATACATATACAAATGACAGCAACCACAACATTACAAAACTTAAAAATAAACTTGACACAATTCTCAGAAAACTCAGACAGAACAAAGAAATCAACCTCTTTACTTTACAACAGATAGGTATTCGCAACAACATTCTGCCCCACATGTTTGGAATAACCAAGCTACACAAACCTGGCCACCCACTAAGACCTATTGTTTCTTTTAGTAGATCAGCTTTTGCTAATTTTACCTTCCTTGTTAAAATTATATCCCCACTCACTCGATTCTCTACATTCAAAATTAATAATACAAACCAAGCGTTCCAAAAAATCAGCAACACCACCATATCCGACGAAGACATATTAGCTTCTTTTGACGTCATATCCCTATACACTAACGTGCATATTCCTTTCACTCTACAAGCATTACGCGTACTTCTAACAGCTGATGACACTTTAACGAAACGTACTTCTCTTTCAGTTGACCACATCCTTGAACTTACTACTCTTTTACTAGATGCTAGATATTTTAGATTTAATAATAAAATTTATCGACAAACATTCGGTTTACCAATGGGTTTAGGCATTTCTGCTCCCGTTTCTGAAATTTATCTCGCCACTATTGAAAACCAAATTTTACAACCTTTCCCTTCTGAAATTAGATTATACATCCGCTACGCCGATGATGTCTTAATAATAGGCAACAGAACAACCATAGACAATCTTTTTTTAAAATTCAATACAATACGTGACAGGCTAAAGCTTACCCTCGAAATCGGAACGGCCAACCAAATTAATTTTCTTAATCTCACTATTTATACAACAGACACAAATTTAAATACCAAGATTTTCAGAAAAAACACGCATACTGGTAAATATCTACATTTCACTTCACATCATCCCCTTAGTACCAAAAAAGCCGTCCTATACAACCAAATCTACAATGCCATCAAATTCAGCTCTTCACAAAACGATCTGCACAATGAACTTTGATACCTTACTGATAAATTCATAGCCAGGAGCTAACCCCCTCAACTCATCCAACACACAATATCCACCGTGAAAAACAACATTAATAACCCCATCAGACACAGTAACAAGACAAATACTCGCATAGTTCTCCCTTACCATAGTGAACTCGCAGCACAATTCCGACGTACATTCAAAGATACCGACATCTCCCTCACTTTCTCTACTTATAATAAACTAGGTTCCCTATTTAATTCTTATAAAGAAACATACAAGTATCCCATCAATGATCTCAATAATATCATATATCTCATAAAATGCCAACCAAACTGCGACACCTGTTACATCGGCAGCACTACCACCAAATTCGGTCCTCCACAACTTCCAACACCCGCGCATACTACCACTTCAACAGTTTCAGGACAAGTCAATCCTGCACTGAGTTAACAACCCATGCTCAAAACCACAACCACACCCCCCTTATTGACTCTGCCATCACTATTATTAAACTTAGATCGAGCTACAGAATTCTTCAATATGAAGCCCTCACCATCGAATGGTACCGACACCATTCCGATCTCAATATTATTAACGCAAAACTTCCCTTCAACCTCTCACCGGCTTGGAACCTCTCGCAGCTCAAGTTCCCACGTGTCAAAAAGAGCATCACGAGAGTATAGACCAACTTTAAATACAACACGCGCTCACTTCTCTTCCATTTGCCAACTGATGACGGTTCATTTAATGAAAGTCTCTCGCAACGACTATTGGCACCGCCGGTCTTCTCTTTTATTTCATTCTTTCATTCGCGTCCTTCAACCTTTTTATGACAACCAAGGATTGGAGATCTGCACTTCTACTTCCTTGTGCTCATTTTAAAATTTGCTTAAAAATATTTTTACCCCATTCTCTGCCTTAGTTCTTTTTAATGCTTCTTCCAAACTAAATTCAGCCACCATTTACCAATAAATTTATTGCAGATTTATACAAGGTGAGTACCGTTTTTTAGGCATTTGCCATTCAATTTTTTTAGTCAGTTTGTCACGGTATTATAAGACTACTATAATTTCACTATCGTATAACTGTATGCTTAAAAGAAGACATACCATCTCATGTCATTTTGAAGTTTCCTTTTATTCCCAGTCATTTGATATACTTTATATACAGTGGAACTTTATTTTATTGCCTTAAAATTGGTAGTATTGATATTAATTTCCGATTTAGTCACTGTTGTCAAGATAATCATATGCATAATAAAATATAAAGTTTGGATTATCTGTGTTTTTCAACTGTCTGTGCATCATCTCCCCCACCTCCTCTGATATTAGCTTGTAGAAGAGACTATGTGTATTCCTAATATATTACACTTCTCTTATGCTCTGGTATACATTAAATAACTATTTATTTTATTATTATTTATTTTTACTTTTTTCAGCAGAATGGGAAATTTCACACATCTGCTTTGTTTTCCAGTCAGGAACCTTTGACAATTGTAAAACAAGGCAATGGAGTAAGAAGAATTGTTCTTAATAATCCTAAAAAGAGGCAAGTAATGTTGTGTTTTCAAAGTTTGTAAATATTCATTACTGTAATTACAAAACAAGGTATTCGTATCATTTCTAGAAAAGATGTATGTATAAGTAGAAAATATACAGTACAAGTGTTTAAGTACAATGTGTACAGGAAGGTCAGACATGACATGATTTGACAGGAAAGAGGTTATATTGAGTCAGTCTGCTGTATAATATAAATGCTGGAAAAACAAAGATGAGAGTAGGAGTTTGTTATAAGCTGTGATGTGATTAAACTAGGTGATGAGTATAATGAACAGCAATACAAACAAATAGTTGGCCAGAAAATCAGAATGTGTGGTCATGGAGAATTTGAACTTTCCTGATGTAATTGCAATTCATGAGTTAGCAGCTCACTCAGTAGCAGGACATTTCTGGATTTCCTAGATAACTGCTTTCTACACATTAGAGAGTAAGCAATATTCTTGGTCTGATTATTAGCATGATCATCACGTATTAGAACCTTCAAGTTAAAGAACCTTTAGGCGGCAGTTTTTTTTTTACTTTTTAGGTGGCAGTGATCATAGTGCATTGGTATGGGATTTATTCAAAGAAATAACTACTTTTAAGTGTAAGGGATTTTGTTTTCACAAAGATAATTATATGAGTGCAGACATTTTTAAAATTCTCTTCAGTTGATTGTTTTCAACCAACTGATGTCAAAAATTCAAATATTTAACTTTTGAACATTTTTATCAGTTTTAGAAAATTTTACTGCTGAATGTTGCAGAATTTCCTGATATGTGGGATTAAAGTTATTTATAATGTGAAATGCTAAAATTTTAACAGGATAATAAATTCTAAACTCACATCTCTCCCTAACATAAAAAAACAACAACTCTTGGATTTACAAAGACTAAGCAAAACCCCAGATATCATCATCCAAAAAGCTGACAAAGGAGACACAATCGTTATCCTGGACAAGGACACCTATACAGAAAAAATGGAATTAATTTTGCACATTGTAGATTTTTGGTTAATTAGTAACAGAACAATTGTCTGCCTAATGACAACCTCTAGGTCCAGACCATGCATTGAGTGTAGCAAAAAAACTATTTCATCTGCCTTTATCTTTCTACTTGTCAACTGAATCTTGGAAAAAAATAGCATTGCCAATACCTCTTTTCACTATAATTTTAAATTAGAAATTAAAATTCATATGGTATTCATTGCTCGACTGATATATATTTCTGAACTTGGATTTTTAATCAGTCACATTGATTTTCAAGTATAATTTGCATGGTATTTGTTCAAAACCTATAATGCCTTGAAAGAATCAACTGTATTTCAATTGAGCATCATTATGTCTAATGCAGAAACACATAAGACTGGTATATAATATTTGCTAGATTTTAACTTAGCCAACTTCAAATAAAAATAGATTTTTAAAATCCTGAAAAATATCTGAATGGTTCCTAGCACAAAAGGGACAAGTGGTATTCACTTGAAACTGTCTGCCAAGTTCAGAGGATGTCTTCACTTAACTCTAATTGCTGTGAACAGCATGACTTCTGCACAAAATAATAAGAATAATGCAGTATTACATGTTCGTGGGCCGTTTTACCTGGTAAAACGACCCATGAACATAACCTGGAAAAATTCATTGGGAGGAACCTTACTCCCTCCATGAATTAACGACATCTTCAAAAATTAATTGTCTGTGACACAGCTTTAACCCCGACTTCTTGAAATGAGTGACTGGTGTGAACAAGTATACTTTCACATTGGACACATTTTTGGGAACCAAACAATTTGAACTGCTAAAGCAGGAACCCTCTTAAATAGCATAAGGGTTACAATTTCAGTTCATTCACACCAAGTGGACAGTGCTTGAGCTTGATTTCCATTGAGACAGGAAGAATTTTTATAGGCTTTTTTCCATCTTGGCTGTGCCTTAGATGAGGGTGACATGATTTTTTTCTTTCTAAAACTGGTGTTTTCATTCTGCAAACAGGCAAAATAACCAAATACACATAATTTACTAATGCCTTTTGGTCTTAATTATATTCTGTGTAAATTAAAAACAAGCTAAACCAACCTTAGGGTTAACATCTTGCACGTGATCAGGTTAAACAGGCACTATATACCAGTGGTTTTCAAACTTTCTGATCCCATGCCTCCCTTGACCTCTAAAAATTTCACCTCCCTTGAACTAAAATACCTATAATTGTGCAATTTCTTATTTTTAATATGTTTATACAATAATTATTAATACACAAAATAATAATCGGGATATTATTTTATTCTTAAAAAACATTAATGTGATGTTTGTGCTTGCTTTTTATTGCATAATTCATCAAACCTAGGCATCATTTTTGAAATGTCAACACGTATTTCTTTTTGAACATTTAATTTTGATCTGTACTTAGATTTAATGACTGCCAATGCCGAAAATCCAATTTCACAAAGGTAAGAACTTGAAAATGGCACTAATATCCACAAAGCTTTATTGCTACATTCCAGGTATTCGTATTTTGCTAAACACCAAAATGCATATAAAGATAACAATGAAAACTTTGCTTTCAGTATGAGGTCTGATGTGAGATCAATAAATTGTTCCTCTTTGGCAGTAGGTAAATTTGATGGGGACTTTGTATTGAAGGGATCTCTAATCCATACATATGCTTCAAACTTTTCTGTAAAATATTTCTCGAAGTGTAGTAGATATCTAATAGTAAAAAAAAATCATTCTTAATACATTTTTAATATTTGCTATAGAAATCTTACATAAACTATTACATTGTCTGCGATGCCCCTGGTAAATTATGGCGCCTCCCCAGGCCATCACAACACACAGTTTGAGAACTGCTGCTATATACAGTTCACTGCATGTGAAAATGTTTGTTTCATAATAAGAAAATGACTTATGACAAGTTTTATTTTCATGGGATGTGAAACCATGTTTCAAATGATGAGCTTAAATTGCAATGTGAAAATGGAATGTCAAGGTGAAATTTGTGGAAAGAATAAATAAACAAAGGAAAGTATTATTCTAGTTTAATTAATATTATTTTTTAAAACTTTGTTCTAGAAATGCTCTGTCACTGGCTATGTTGGATGCACTTAAAAAGGACTTGTTAATGTGTTCTGAGGATGCTACATTACGCTGTATAGTCATCTCAGGAAATGGTCCTGTATTTTCTGCTGGTCATGATTTAAAAGAATTGGTAAGCTCTTATATGTATGTGCAGACATATATTCTTTATATATATTATTATTAGCCATATGGTGCAAGAAAGCATGAGGCTTTTGCTGCACCAGCCAAAAAAAAAAAAAAAAAATTTCTGAATTACCCTGAGAGAGAGAGAGAAGTAGAAGGGAATCACCAATAAAGAGAAGAATGATGATATCTGATATCCAGCTGAGGATCCTAGGTGTGCCAAGCCCATACTCACCAGATGTGAGCCCCTGGGGTAGCCTGGTATAATTAATGGATTTGTATTACAATATGTTAAGTCCATTTTCAAAAGGCAAGACAGTTTGAAAACTTTAGTTGGGAACAATTATTGGCCAAATGCCACATTCCTACTTTACGAGGTCTGTTCAAAAGGCATTGTAATTGTGCTTCTTGTTCAAGGTTGAGACAACAGGATGCAAAGCCAAATGGCAGTCACTCCAATGGACGTGTCCTTCCCCCAACCCAAAGAATCATGGTAAGTGTGCAGCATAATGAAGGCCATGTTGCTACACTTATTGGCTGTGAGAGGTTTTCTGCCATAAATGCATTCTAGAGAGACAAATGATTAATGAAGCATTCTATGTTGAAGTTCTGAGATGCCTCCCTGGTGCAGTTCAAAGATCTGAACTCCAAACACTGGCTGCCATACTACAATAATATGCCATCACATTCATCATGATTTGTACAGAGTTTTTTGGACACACAATTTCTGGAGTCCAGCAACTGCCACATTAACTAGATTCAGCTCCATGTGGGTGTTTTTTTTTTAATTGAAAAAATCCCTGAAAGCATATTGATTTGATGACACAGATACAAATTAAATATTGGTGTAGATACATCATAGATAGCTCTTAAACGAAAACTACATTTGCAGTATAAAGGCATTGTTTTAGTTGTATTTTATAGGAGTTACCATGTATTGCACTACCTGGAATAAGTAACACTTCTCTAATAGAGAAGACTATTGTTACTTATTCTTGGTGGGCACCACCACCACCACCCAGACAGCACTGTTTCAAGTCTAGTTGGCCTTTCATTGGTGGGTGGGCAGGTAGTGCAATATATGGTAACTCATTGTGAAGGATGATCACAATATGAGATACAACTAAAACAATGCCTCTACACTATGAATGTAGTTTTAATTTAAGAGCTATCTATGGTGTATCTACACCAGTGGTGTGCTGGAGCCATCTTGCGTTGGCTCGCATGAGCTGGTTGTTAAATTTTCAAGAATTTTGCGAGCCAGTTGTTAAACCGGCAATGGCTAGCATCATTTGGATGATAAGCTTGTATATGGTGACACGGAAAATCCAGCTGGGGTGCGCTTATTTCGGTATCCTTTGTGCTTCCTTTCCCCCACCCCCTTCCCTACTCATCAGCCTATGTAGGGATTATCTCGGCTAGCAATTTATAGGAATAGTATTTCCAACAAACACTCTTCTTCAGTCCCGTCCCGTTTTCAAGTGTTGTTAGTCTGCTGGGGCGAAAATTACCGTAGTTGAAACTCTCAATATACATAAACAGAAATGTTTTCAGAAATGTCCCAACTTTAAAATTCAGAAAAATCTATTAATTAACGTGCAAACAGCAAAAATGTACTTTCATGTGTGAATTTTCTAATTATTTTCGATAAAAACAATGAATCATTGACCTCGATTGTAGAATGTATCACTGAATATGTTTGGATTTCCTGTGTGTGTTTTCTCCACTGCTGTCTAAAGTTAATTAAAGTTGCATGGAGCAATGAGTGACACAGAGGACCCTGTCACTCATGAGCATGATATAGAAAAAAAAAAAGCACAACTGTTTCTTGGCATAAGAAACATAACAAAAAAATGCAATGAATTGTTTTTGAAAAACAAAAAAGATCGTAGTTCATTTCTTCAATGTGTATTGCATCTACTAACACAAAATCAAGGAAATTCATCTATCAGAAGCCACACTGGAAATGGAAAAAACTGCTGTAAAACTGATAACACTGCAGTGCACATTTAATAAAAGAAAAGTTTGCTTTATTGTAATTGTTTTTAGGGAACAATATTGATACATCATGTTTTCTGGATGTATATTTTTTCGTCTAACAAAGTTTCCATAAAATATTTCTAATGATAGCTGTGTTATAAACTTTGAAAACTGGTGTCACAGGAACTTTGCATGAACATTTGTAAAATCAAATGGTAGCAGTGGCATAACCAGAATTTTTTGTAAGACATTCACAAAAAAGACACAACTGCCTAATGCTAATCACCTGTTATTTTTGGTTTTAAATAAGAGGTGCCTGAATATTTGTATATGTCAGTATTACAAAAACATTATATTAAATGTGTAAATAATAACAACAAACTATTTTATAAATGATTATTTTATTTAGCAAGTTTTTTCTTATTGGTTTCATAAGAAACCAATAAGAATTGTTCAATTATTCTGCCATTTTTATCACTTGAGGGTGTCTCCCAGGCACCCCGCAGTGCATTTTGCAGTTGTATATATGTGTGAAAAGCATAGGACTACGTATTAAGTGCAACTTGTAAGCAGCATAGTAAGAAATTGCCTTTGTGTTTTTATCTCTAAAATGTCATATTCAGTTAATTCATATAGAACAGGTATTTCAATTAACTGTATTAGTTTCTAGAAGTAACTTTCATTTTTTTTTTTTTTTGTTGTAAAGAACTCACTGAAAGAATAACTGACCAAGATATTTTTGAAATAATGAATAATTATTTACAAAAGTGTGGTGTGTTATGGAAGTCGCGTGTTGGCATTTGTATTGACAGTGCTCCCGCAATGACAGGAGCACTAAAAGGATTTGTAAACTTAGTAAAATGATGCAGTTCAAATATTATTACAACACACTGTTTTATACACAGACAAGTTCTAGTAGCGAAGACAGTTGTACCCGATTTAAAACTTGTATTTGATTAAGCAGGTTAAAATGGCCAATTATATCAAAAATACGTATTTTTGGAAAATCATACGAGGAACTGGAGTCTGGTAATTTTCTTTAATACCGAAAAATATTTGTGGGTAAGAGACCCACTTGCAACAAGAAACCTTTCAACGTTAAAATTAATTTGTAAGAGGAAGAATTGGCTGAGATCCGTAGTGACCATTCGCTGGAAATTCAGTTTAATAACACTAACATTAGCAAATTTTGGATCAGAATTCAAAATGAATTTTCACAAATTTTGGAAAAAGCAATTAGAATTTTATTGCTGCTCTCCACTTTCTACTTGTGTGAAACAGGGTTTTCCTCTTTAAATGGGATTAAACAGATAGAGAGAGAGGAGGAGCTGAGAGTAATTGTATTTTTTTTTTGTTTTTATATAATTATGTTAATTTTTTTTATATATTTTCTTTTAAATTTAATGTATGTTCTTTTAAATAATTTTTCTTCTAAATTTCTTTTTAAAATTTCTTTTAAATTTCATATAAATGTATTATTAAATATACCCAACAGAAATAACTTCCAGTTTGTAAATATATGTATACTGTATAAATAAATATATATATATATAATTTTTATTTATAATATTTATACAGTATATATTTATAATGTTCATATATATTTATAATATATTATTATAAATATATATTATACTGTATATATATAATATATATGAGTATAATAGTGATTGTAGTGTGCAAAATTTTGGCATCTTGAAAAGTGTGCCGCAACTACGAAAAGATTGAGAAACACTGATATATTGTATGAAATATAAGTAGCACCTATACAATTATGAAAATAAACATGTGAAACAAAATGAACTGCAAAAATAATACATAAACAATGAATTATATATATAAAAGTTAACATTTTTAAAAACATTGAATAAATACTTAAGTTCTGCATGTATATTGCGGTATTACTTTTCTAAAAATGCACCACAATACCAGATTCCAGTATCAGGAGGGTACAATGCACCTGCTGACCCTACCCTGGCTATGCCACTGAACAGTAATAACCCTTTATTGCACAGAAAGTAATCCATTACAGTGTGGATAATGGATAGGGTTACCAGACATCCTCGTTTCTGAGGAAGTGTCCTATTTTTTAGGGCACGTTTGGGGTTTTTTTCACTTGCGTCCTAGTTTTTTGCAATTTAAAAAAAAATCATCTCATCACAAAATGAGTTTTCATTAAATACTCTGTGCATTGCACCTTCAGTGTCAATATAATGAAATAAATAAAAACACTGCACAAGTTGCATTAAGTGGACTGTATTACTCACAATGCTTTCACACCCCCACATTGAACATAAAAAAAATGTACAATATGGAAGAGTCCTTAAGGCCAACACAGATTCCAGTGTGGTGGCACATAGGATTTAAACAACACTAGAATCCTCTCTACAGACAACCAAAACAACAGAAGGAAATTTAATACAATTCATAGAATTAAAAGATGTTTTAAAATAGGATGATATTCAGAGTTCTCTAGATTTTTTTTATGAAAAAGGAGTAAAAATCGATGACAGTAGATTGACCAATTTATGAATTTTAAGGAATTTGTTTCTGAGAAAAGAAACATGACAATTGGGAAAACTTATTAGCCCATAGAAAGTGGGCTGAATATTTTAATCAGTGCAAGAGTTCCGAGCTTTCAAAAATTGCTCCATATACATTTTCTATTTTTGCCGACAATGGGAATGTGGAGTGTATATTTTCATTAATTAGCAACCAATGCATCAGCATTAAAAATAAAATGGAAACAAATACCGTGAATAGTATTTTGTTAGTCACTTATAATTTGAAAATGGATTGTAAACATTTTATGATTACTTACTTTGTAATCCAGACACTGAAAATGATTGGCAGTAACGATAAATATGTATTGTAATTTTTTTTTGATAATAAATATAATTTTTAAAAATAAAAATGTCCTAGTTTTTGAATTCTAGATCTGGTAACCCTAGTAGTGGAAAACGTTTTCTGCCTCAAATGGATGGAAAGTACTTGTCAATATTCCATCTGGAAATAATGTCAAGTGGTGTGAAGACATTCATTCAACTCACCTTCAGCAAGTCCACCTCCTAAGCCTAGGCTTATATGTGGATTATGCTTCTTCAGTGATATTATCTTAAGCTGTTCTTAAAAATATATTATAATAATAAAAAAATACTATTTAAAATTCAACATCACAACACATCTTAGGAGAGCACTAATCCTCTTAGCCACAGCCAAGAAGGATATAGTGTTAACTATCGTCGTCTTACATATCCTAATTGGCTGTGTTACTGTCCCCAGCCACGAAGAGGCGGGAACTATTATCTAGCCTTGCTCTCCGTTTAAAAACTATACTCACAAACTTATTAAAATACCATAGGAGAGCCCTATCCATGAACATGATCCAAAGATCTTGTTGTTCAAGTTTACCTAGACTTATCTCCAATTCATGTCTTAGATCAACATATTGATCACAATGGAGCATAATATGGACACTAGTTTCTTGTAACCCACAAGAACATAAATCATTTTCCACAAGTCCCAACTCATGGAGTCTTTTTGCCAATCCATGTCCAGTAATAAGAAAAATGTAGTCCAAATTGCTGCCAAGGATTTGCCCGCACATTTAATATGTCAACTCTCGGTAAATACATGTGGGTGACACATCCTTTTTTCACTCGTGTCCCACCTCTGTTGCCATACAGCCATCAGTTCATTTTTAATTCTTGCCTTCTCTTCTTTATAATCAGATCTTGAGTATATCCTATTTAGATCTGGGCAAGAGGAAACTCCCAACACAGTTTTCCTTCACTTTTCAATGTGCTGCGCCATTAATAAAATATGCTTTACATTTAATTTTCAATGTGATATTGAAATTTTACATTCATATCACATTTCTACTTTCTCTCTACCACAAATACAAAATATCTTTTCTTATTTATTGTACTGTTAGGTTTTCACTATCTACAATTATACAAATTGTACCACAGCGATAGGTACAGTCAGTGCTCTTTTGGGATGGTACAAAACAGTTCGCCGTATGAACACCTTTATTAACAGTGACGTGTCATATTTGGATGCAGTACATATCGAAATTTGTAATATTCAGTAAATTTTTTTCACATGTTTACCTGCTATTGAAATAAGCTTATAGTTATTTAACTTTAACTAAATTTGCATTTTTTGCTGTCTGTTGTTAAGATATTTGTTATATAAAACTTTATAACCATTTTTAGAATTTTAAATTACTCAATGGGACCTCTGTTTAATGAACTCCTTTATAGCTAATTTTTCTATTTATCATATTTTTTTGAATTCCCATTGATAAGTACATTTAAAATAAAGTAGTTTCTGTTGAGTGAAGAAAATTTTCATATGATGAACGGATTAGGAGAGATTTAAGCATATGCGCTATTCACACTTCTGGCCTTCAGGCAATTGCTGCTGCTAAGTTCAAATTAAGAGAGCTAAAGGGATTACCATTCTACAACTTAGTGGTACTGTACTCATAAAACTTATCTGACCAACTGTCCCACATATTGAGAAGTTGCGCTGGGGAACAGTGGGCAGATAAAGGGGTATTTCCAAATTCTCTAACAGGATGCTACTATAAGTGCCCTGTTACTCTTAGGAGAGAGTGATTTGGAGAATTAGGAGAGAAGTATCCATTGAAAAGCAGTCATAGGTTTTACTACCGCTAGAGGAGGTGTCCATCTTTAATGACATCACTATTACTTCTGTGCCACGAGGTAGAATTTGAAAATTTTTCCATACTTCAAACAAGTGAGGAATACTTTCTTGAACAATACTTTGAAGACTTCATACCATACATGAAATTAAAAAAAAGAATGGACTGTCCTCAAAATGGTGTTATCTGATTGAAAACTTTACCACCAATAAAGATCTGTGCACATTAATATTGTCTCTTTAGTATTCAAATAAAAGACATTCATTCATTAAAGCTGTGTCTTTAATGAAGATTTTTGAATTTTAACCAGAATAATAAGAATATTATAATTAAAACTTGGAAATTACAATGTTTACCTTATAATTTTGAGAGATGGGTATTATTTGCAAATTTTAACCACAGTCAGGAAATTTCATTTAACTTTTAATTTCTCTTTAGAATTTAAAAAATTCATTGCATTGAAATTAGTATCAAAACTTTATAATTTCACGTAATATTCCCCTTTAAGGGTACCTGCCCATAGACCTCAGTTCGAATCCCACCAAATGAAATTATTTTTATGAAAATAACATGTACTGCCATCCAGCAGCAAAATTTAAAATAAAAAATAATAATAATGACGGAGTGCGGCCGGCACAAAGGATTATGGGAAGCAGCCATTGGAAAAAACATTGGAGTACGGAGCAGAGAGTCACGTGGTACAAAGGATCATGGAAAGCAGCCAGTGCTGTCTGGCAAAGTGTGCAGTGTGTTAAGTGTCTAACGACACCAGGCGTTCCCCCCATCTCCGCGTTGCTTTCATTGTGAGTGTACCAGTTCACTGGGAAGGCCAGAGATTTAAAAGTGTATGGATCATGTGAGTGTGTTGTGTTATGTACCGTTGTTCTTCTGGCCATTTAGCCGCTGGACCCCAGCTGAGGCCCAACGTTGCCCGCACTTCGCCCCGTGGAGGCAGACCAGGTAACCACTAGTTTAAATTTGCACTTTGGCAGGGCCTGCCACCTAGTTTCCTGGGATTTCAGTGGCTAGGACCTTTAAAAAAAAAAAAAAATTTGCATGGGAATGTTGCGCTAGAATTAGAAAAGCCAAAATGGTGGGCGAACAGCGTAATTTAGACACGGTTATTTTTGGCGTGTGGGGCATTCGCTTGCATACAGAGTTGGGTAGGGAGAATGAAGACTGGAGAGATAGACAGAAGAATGGGGTCAATAGGGGAGACGACCCCAGGTAGAATCAGTGGGGCATGCCCATACCTCACCAGAGGGAAGAGTGGGGTCGGCAAGGAGGGGAGGAGACAGGAAAGCCGTCACCTCCCCCCCGCCGGGGTAAGGGAGAAGAAAGGGCCGAACAAGGGAGCCGGCTCAGATCACTAACGTGGCGTGTATGTAGCAAAGCTGTGGCTTCGTCAGGTCCATGACAGTGTACAGTCCATTAGTTGGTCAGTGTTGGGATAGGATCTCATCCACTGCTGTTCCAATAATCAGGGTGTCAGTGTGGGATGGTGTCACTAAGGGGATATAGGTCTCATCCAGTAAAGTCCTAGTCATTGTTGTCCGTTTCAGTTGTCAGAGTTCCAGTGTCGAGTTTAGGGAAATTGTAGTAATGCTCGTAGTCTGCTGAACAGTTCGTGCGCAAATTTCGAGAGGGCTCTATAGTACTCCTCCTCCGACAGTACAAGGTGTTCCCGATCCTTCGGGTTGAAACATTTTTGTTATAAAGTGACATCTTATATCATCAAAGAGGGGACATTCATGCATCAGATTTTTTTTTTTTTTTTTTTTTTATGAGAACCCCAAACACGAAAGGTATCAAAACCTATAGTACTTAGTACCGTGCATGGGTTGAAGGAGAAGTATGGGGAGATGGGGATGCCGGAAACTTTGCTCTGGAGACTAAACATGGGTTTCACCACTTCAAGCCTCCAATAAGCAAAGTGGTGGTATTTCACCGGTTGATGAAAGTCATCTACGTCCATGTCTGATTTTCACTGCAGTGGCATAGTGGTGATTCTTTTATTCCGAAGGTCGAAAGTTTGGCATTAGAGGAACCATGTCCCGTTAGAAGGAAGGTGGTGTAGAGCCCCGGTGAGAACCAGGCTGGCTGGTGGGGGTAGACTTGGGTAACGTCCGGGATAAATTTCCGGGTTATGGCACCTTTAGTTGATTCTGCCCATCGGGACTGCCAGGTTTGCCGGAGATGGTTGATAAGACGTTTTTTCTCTATGTTGCTGTTGTTGGCTGGATCGGTAGTGAAGCCGATGCGGGATACACTTTTACCTCTGGACAGTTGAAAGAGCATGCCGCAGCAGACAATTTCCAGGTCCAGGGGGAGTGATCCTGCCAGGGCCTGCAGTGCTGTCTGGCAGCGAAAACACACTGGAGTCCATGTGAGGCAAGTTACATGATTGATGACATCATCTGCACAAAAGGATCACTGGAGATGGGTGGCACCACCTAGCCGCACTGTTGCATTTAAAATTGGTTCAAATCACCAGTACCTCTACTTTCTTTTAGATGCCCGGTCTGCGCAAAGGATAATAGAAAGCAGCCATCAGAAAAAAGCATTGGAGCAGAGAGTCATGTGGTTGTGCAAAGGATCATAGAAAGCAGCCAGTTCCGCCTGGCAGCAAAAACACACCAGAGTCCATGACAGGAAAGTTATGTGATCGATGATGTCATCCGCACAAAAGGATCACTGGAGACAGGTGGCACCACCTAGCTGCGTGCTACCTGTCTCCAGTGATCAACGGCCACGTTTAAAATCAGTTCAAATCACCAGTATCCCTACTTTCTTTAAGAGAGCCAGTTGTTAAAAATTTACCAGCATACCCCTGATCTACACCAATATTTAATAGATAATTTTAAACTCTTATACCATTATGCCTTGTTACATTTATTTATATTTATTATAGTATTAACACAAATTAAATAAAGAATAGCTCAGTTTTTGTCAATTTTGAACTTGATAATAGTAGAAAAATTGTTGGGCTAAGTATCTAACTTAGAAGCACACTATTATGAAAGGGGATTTAGTTACCCACCCCACAATTACGTTTATTGTCACTATATCATAGCAGCTCATAACAGTCTTAATACTTTTTGAGCAGACCTCCTATACAGTAAAAATCCATTATAACACTTTTTGCTTATAACACTGTTCTGCTTTTAACACCCTTTTCTTTTGGCCTCATGGTCAACCCATGGTGGAGGTTGATAGCCTAAATAAGTTTAAGGCTCAGCTGGACAGGTATTTGGAACGAACAGAGGGGTGAAGTGGAAGTGGTTTTTTTTTTTTTTTTTGGCTGATGCTGCATAAGCTTGCTTTCTTGCATCAAATGCCTCTACTAATGCTAATGCTAACCCTATGAAGTGCCTTGAATTTTTTAACATCTGTAGTGCTCCCATTTAAAATGTTTACCTGCATATTTTTTTTTTTTTTTTTTTTTTTTTTGAGGTCCCTAAGAAGGAATAAAGCTAGATATAATTTTGGTTTTGTGAAAGAGATGATAGAGACTAAAGTAAAAGAAAATCTAGGAATTCTTTACGATGCACTTTGTTTACTTTTTTAAAAATTGTTTTTTTAGCGAAGCTGATATTTCTTTCTTTCTTTCTTTTTTTTTTTTTTTTTTTTTTCATTTAACTTGATCTTTGAAGATAGAAAACCTGATCTTTACAACTCTGTGTCTAGCCATTTATTATTGCATTCACACACCATCCTTGGCCTTTTTTTTTAATTCAAAATTTTTCCACTTTTCTCATTGGTACAGTAATAATCATCTCTTTTGTATGTGCGCACAGGCATGTGTGAGTGTATTAAACATGGCATCAGTGAATTTCTTAATGACAGCATTATTATCATTATGTTAAGACAGCAGAGTTGCAGTTATCTGAAACAATTGGGATTTGAGGATCTTTTGAATAGCCATATTTTTCTTTTAATCAGTTTTAAATGCATTCTGTCTACAGTATAAAAGGAAAGTGGGAGAAAATTACAGTACCGTAATTTGTATTAACTATTATTTAAAGATGAAATGCACAATGCACAATTATATATGGATTTTTAAGTAATTAACTATATAATATCGGTGTAGATACACCATAGTTTACCCATAAATTTAAACTCTGTATGTAGTATGAAAGGCATTGTTTTAATTGTATCTCATATTGTGGCTGCCTTCACAACAGGTATTGCACTACTTTGAATAAGTAACACTTCTCTTACTTATTCAAAGTAGTGCAATAACTGGTATCTCATTGTGAAGGCAGCCACAATATGAGATACAATTAAAACGATGCCTTTCATGCTACATACATACTTTAAATTTATGGGTAAACTATGGTGTATCTACACCAATATTATATAGTTAATTAACTATTTATACATTATATATTGTACTTGATTTAAAATTTCTATATTTTCTTAAAACACATTAATTGGTTCCCATTCCATTATTTTCTGTGATTCAACCAATCTAGTAGTGCCCTTCATCAATTTCAGTTTCTGTCCAATTCGGATTAATATTTAATGATAAAATGATTTCATTATATATCAAATACGGCAACCCTTATCATCTGTATCTTTGTTCAGCCATATTCCTTCATTCATTTATTCTTAAAAATGAACTGTTACATACTTTTTATTTGCATTATTTTGTGTTAATGGCAAAATTGCAGCCTTTTTTTTTTTGTTAAAATTTTTATGCTTCATATGAGAAATTTTCTCTTCTCAAGTTTGTTCATAATGCTTTAATGGAATCATTATTTTATTATACTCTATTCATGTGGCAGTTTTATTTCTTATAAATAAACATTATATATATCTCATAAATTATGTCTATATTTAGTTTCTTTAGTTATTTAAATATTATTGTACTCATTAAATTTTATTACAGTGTTCTTTTATTAAAGGTTTGTATAGGAGCACTGGAGTGCTAGAACCTATCTCAGTTCTTTTCATTAATTCTTATGAAAATATCCAACCAGTTAATTCAATATTGCTTAATGTAGCATGTTACAGGTAAACAGTAATTGATTTTTAGCAGTATATCTAAAACTTGTAATAAGAACAGAATTCACGTATGGATATTTCATCCCTCTCTTTATTTACAAAATTCACCAAAAATCAGGTAAGGAGATTTGTTTAACTTAGGAGAAAATTAATTATGGTGAATTGCTTCAGTATTATATAGTGGAACTATTTACAGTTATGGGAAATAACTGTAATTTCAATTCTGTTTTTAAGAAATCAGAAACTGGTAAAGAATTCCATGAAAATGTCTTTAAACGATGTACTGAAGTAATGACAGTTATCCCAAGATTACCAGTACCAGTCATTGCACAGGTTAGAGGTGAGAAAACCAGCATTTTAAACTGCCTTGTAAATGAATAATTTATTAATCTAACTAATGTTTGTATGGAGAAAATGCTATTTATTAGCCATTAGGCTAATAAATAACATTAATATAAACAAACACCCATTAATGTATACTCGAGAAATACATTTAAATATTAATTCCAATTAGCATTTCTGAAATTGTGATTTGTAGCTTCCTAGGGTCCAGCTCTAAACAAGCCACAAGTAAGTCTGAAGTTTCTTATGAGTATTAAAAACTCAAAAACTTTACAAGATTTACAAGGATACTAACAATTTTGTACAGTTAGCAAATCTGCAAAAAAATTTACCTTTAAAAGGGTTCTCCAAGAACCCATAAGTTTGAGAATGACTCTACTAAATTTCCAATAAATTATTTTTTATGATTTATATCAGGGTTTCCCAACCATTTTTTACCTGCAAATCGCTTTGAAAAATGCATTTTTTTCCCTCATCAACCCCCTCATCCAAAATATACACACATTTTAATGGATGGATTATAAGAAAAATCTGTTAATGTTTATTAACAGATTATTAAGTTAATTATTTATTACAAAATATAAAATAATTATAATACATAAGTAAGGAACAATCACTTCATGATTACTTACCAATTACTTTAGTTTAGTAACAAAAAAATTATTATTTGGTGTATTACTGCCACTCATGGCAGGGAAGAAAAATGCATGGGTTGCATATAAATTATCAGGCAACACAGAGGCCTATGGTAGATATAAGCTAGACTCAAATCAAGTCACAAAGGACGTTAAGCAAGTGAAGGCAGATTATGAGACATCTTTGGCAAAGAATGCAAACAAAAACAGCAAAGGCTTCTTTCTTTATGTAAAATCTATAACAGTGATTCCCAACAGGTGTGCCACAACCCTTTTCTAGCATTAGTTAAGGCAAGCTGATACAGCATCAGCCAAAATAAAAAAAAAAAAACTCTTTCCATTTCACCCATCCATTCACTCCAAATGTTTGTCTAATTCAGCCTTAAATTTATTTAAGCTAACAACTTCCACAAGAACAGATGGAAGTCAGTTCCATATACCCACTGGCTAAAGGCAAACTTTTGCACAATCTATCCTGCAACTGTCTTTCCTCAGTTTGAATCTATGCCCCCTCAGCTTCGTAATCTGAGTAAGCAGAAGAATCCCATCAGCAGTGAGCTTGCTCAAGCCAATAAAGGCCCTATACACCTCGCAGGTGCCTAGTCTCCAGATGCTGCAACTCTCAGAACTTAAGCCTTTCTTGGTAAAACTTGGTGCTTTAACCAATCTTGCTGCCCTTCTTTGTACTCATTTTTAGCAACTATTCATCCTTCCTAAAACGAGGCCTTCAGACCTGTACACAGTACTCAAAGTGTGGCCTGACCATTGCCTTATACAAAGGGATAATCAACTCCTTGTCTCTGCTAGCGAAATTCCTATATGTCATTGACAAGACTCCATGACCTGCTCGGGATGCCCATCTAACTGCTCTGAGAACTTCATATCTGACTGCACAATTATCCCCAGGTCTCTTTCATTCTCCACTTCCCTGAAGGGGAGAATGAAAGAGACCTGGGGGTAATTATTTGTGTCATCAGTCATCAAAAAAATATACCAAAACTTTAGTTGGTATATTTCTTTTCGGTTACTGCTACCCATATGCAGTACTTTGCATTTGTCAATGTTAAACTTCAGTTGTCACTTCTCAGCCTTCATTTGCCTAACTTTTCTAGATCCTGTTGCAGTAGCATACTGTCTTTATTGTCATTAACAACCCTGCCAACCTTTGTATCATCTGCAAACTTGGACATTAAGCCTGATATACCTACATTGAAAAATACACAAAGCAGCAATGGACCCAGCACTGAACCCTGGGGGACTCCACTAATAACATTAGTCCACGAAGAGCAGTATCCGTTGATTACCACTCTCTGTCGTCTCCCACTCAACCTTCCCTTTATCCAATGTGGAAACTTCCCCTTAATGCCATACTGCTCCAATTTGTATAGTAGTCTTTTATGTGCAACAGTATCAAAATCTTTCCTGGAATCCAAGTATATGATATCAGAATTATTTTTTGAATCCAGTTCCTTTGTGACCACATCGTAGTATCCAATTAAATTGGTCAGACAAGACCTCCCCGTAACAAACCCATGCTGTGTCTGAACTATTATTGCAATCTTGTCTAGATTATCCTGCAGTGCTCCTTTAACCAATGACTCCATTATTTTCTCAAAAACAGAAGTTAAACAAACAGGGCTATAATTATTTGTGTCACCCTTTGAACCCCCTTTGTTTGTTGTTTGTTATTTGGTTTTTAGGAGCATTAGCAACTAAGGCCATATTGCTCCGGGATATGCGGTGGTCATTCCCTGACCTTTCCGCATCCTCCATATTTGGTGGTGACGGGCTCGAACCACAGTCTAATCAAGAAGCATGGGCTACGCACTGCTGCTGCTCCTTCCCATCTGGCTACGGAGGCGCCGAACCCCCTTTGTGAATTGGGGATACATTTGCACATCTTAAGTCCATTGGAATCTCCCCTGAAACTAAGGATTCTCTCGCTGCCTTCTTCAATATAACTGGATGGATTCCATCCACCCCAGGTGCCTTTTTTATGTTTAACTTCAACAATTTCTCCTTCACTTTGCTCTCCGTTATTACAAAATCATTTAGCTTCCTGTTAGAGTTTGGTAAACTTCTGTCCTCCTCTTCCTTACAGAATTCTTCATGTGTAAATGTAGATGCAAAATACTCATTTAGTGTGTTAGCTATCTGAGCAGGATCATCAACAGTCAAACCATTGATATCAAGTGTGGACTAACCTGATTCATTCCTTTCCTTCTAGAGTTTACATAAGTAAAGAAGTCTTTGTCATTTTTCTTTGCCTCCTTTGCCAAAGATTTCTCGTAATTAGCCTTTTCTTGCCTAACCTAGTCTGTTTATTACAGACTAGCTTATATCTACCATAGACGTCTGTGTTGCCTGATAATTTATATGCATCCTATGCATTTTTGTTCTCTGCCATGAGCCTCATTAGTTCATGTGACATCCATTTAGACCTAAATCTGAAGTGTGCCGCGATATCTGGAGAGGAAAAATTCCATTGAGTTCAGTGGCAATCACTATTTTGGGGTGCCGTTACTATTCGTCTTTTAAATTAAAGCCTGACTCAAAACAAAAGATTTGGATTTGAAAATCCAAAAATAGCTCTTTGGTCGAATTTCTAGCTCATATCTCAAATTCATGTTACTGTGGTCATTACTCCTAGGTTGAAGGATGTTATGTTCAAATTTATTTTACCAATGGTTTTCAATCTTCCACTTCCATTTTGGAAATTGGTTACCATAGAAGACTAAACTAGAAGGATAATTCTGACCAGTAGCGTAGCAATGCCATAACATTGGGGCAGGTGTCAAGGGTGCCAGTATCAGAAGGGCCCCACTGACAGTCAACATCAGTTCCGTGCCAAGCTATTTCAACACCCCCAGCTAGCTGACGAAATGGTGCCTCTAGATGATGTTGCATCAGGATGAGAGCAGAGGGCAGGATGAAAATTAATTTTCACCAAATGGCATGTTTTTAGAGGGCGATTCAAGCCTGCATGCATCCTTAAATCTGAGTACATACTGCATAGCATCATAGATCTATTTGCCATCCAGCAAATAGATCTACGTAACTTTGAAGGGACCATTCAGGCGACCACTTCATCAGCACATGCTCGAATGCATAGCAATTTGCAATTCAGGCATTGTGTATGTTCTACGATACTGAATAAGTTAGAAGTTGTGTGTATAGTGTTTTTGTGATTGCTATATAAACAGGTAATCGTGAATACTGTGATTTTAATATAAATAAAACAAAGGCCAAATTAATTTTAGACATGCCATGAAACAAAAAAGTGACATCAGTACCGCGTAGTAAGATTGCATAAAGAGGAAATTAAAAAAAAAAAAAAAAATTTGACTAGTTTACAAAACTGGCTTACAATAGAAGAGGGTGACAATGAAAACGAACATAATTCGAATGAAGATGAAACAAATGAGGATGCTACTGAAATGGAAGTCCAAGAAAAAGCCCAAACAGTTGAAGTCATTTTAGAAGAATTAGAAAGTATGGATCGATATAAAGAAATATGACAACATTCAGAAATACAGTACAAGATAGGAAATAAATCAGAAATAAGTGGAAATAAATAAATTTTAAAACAATTAATTTATTAATATATACCAGCAGTTCTCAAACTGTGCATCTTGACACCCTGGGAAGGTGCCATAATTTACCAGGGGCATCGAGAACAATGTAATAGTTTGTATTACAATGTAAGATTTCCATGGCAAATATTAAAAATGTATTAAGAATGATTTTTTTTTTACTATTAGATATCTCCTACTATTTGATCTGTATTATTAATGTAAATAATTATAGAAAATATTTGGGGTATTTTTGACAAAGAGAACGCATCGTGTTCCCTGACTGTATTCTTGGGATCCGGTTACTACAAGCATATTAAAAATAAGAAATTGCACAATTATAGATGTTTTATTTCAAGGAAGGTGCTGGGAAAATTTTACAGGTCAAGGGAGGTGTGGGCTCAGAAAGTTTGAGAATCGCTGATATATACATATTAAGAAATGATTTTCTTCATATGTATATGATACACACAATATTACTACACTTAGTCAAATATTTTTCAAATTATTCTTATCTTTGTTGTACACTGGATTTTAGTGTATATAGATCATTAAAAAAAATTTCGAATTTTTAGTGCTCAAACACGTATGTTCAGGAACATTTTCTTCACACTGAAGGTCTCAACAAAGTTTCAAAAGCTGCCAGAATTTCATGTTTAGAAGGTTTAATATCTTCGTTGTCCTCATTTTTTTCCTCTTTTCATTGATATTGTCACTAGTTCTTAAATTAAAACTTTTTTTTTTTTTTTGAAACTGTCTAAAATGCTGGAGTCCCTCGGATCTTCAACTACCATGTAAATAGAAATAGGGGAAATTTAGAGCAAAGTGTGGATGATTCGCTTCTGCGAAACAATAGATGACCACTTTCGGGGGTAAAGGAAAACCGCTCTCTCCTAAATCCCTAACAGAATGCTTACAGTAGAAGGTTGACCAGAGGCTATTGTATGAATGTGGAAAACGCCTTGATCTGCCCACTGGCTGTGGATACATAGAAAGCAGTTGACCAACTCGACTTCTTGATATGTGGGACAAGTAGTTGGATAGGTTTTATGGGTTGCAGATGCTAATCTTTTTAGCTCTTAATTCGTGCTTAGCAACAACACTGTTGCCTAAATTGCTTGAAGGCTAAAAATGCAAACAATGCATACCCAGTTAAGTCTTTTGTAATCCATATGTATAGTATAGTATAGTATAGTGTGTTAGTATCTAGCGGCACCAGGGGTTTTCCCATCTCTGCATGGTATACATTGTCTTGTGATACAGAACACTGTAAAGGCCAGAGATTTAAAAGTGTATGGATTTTGTAAGTGTAGTGTCGTGTGTATCATTGTTCTTCTTGCCGTTTAGCCGCTAGACCCCTGCTGGGGCCCAATATTGTCCACACTATGCCTCGTGGAGGCAGACCAGGTACACCAGTATTTAGATATTTACTCTGGCAGGACCTGCCACCTAATTTCCTGAGATGTCAGTGGCAAGGATCTAAAAAAAAAATAATAATAATAAATAAATAAATAAAAATAATAATAAATAGATAAATAAAAATAAATAAAAATAATAATAAATAGATAAATAAAAATAATAATTTAATAGTATTGGGAAGCAGTCGCTGAAAGGTTAGGCCGAAAGGGGTTTTCGTATGCAGTTGGAATTTTGACATTGTATGGGGCATTTGCTGGTGTTTAGGCAGAGTAGGGGGGAAAGTCAGAAATATGGAGCCAATAGGAAAGGCGACCCCAGGTCAAAATTTTGAATTTAAATTTAGACTGTGGGGTTACGTTGTGAAAGTGAACAGAGTAGGGGAGAGACTGTGAAGGCTGGGGGAGGAAACAGGAAGTAAGGGGTCAATAGAGGTGACCCCTGTGGTCAGTGGAGCAGGCCCAGGTCCCACCTGGAGGAAACGAAGAGCAAGGAGGGGAAGAGACAGCGAAATCATCTCCTCCCCTCCCCAGAGAAGTGGAAAGTACCATGCAAGAGAGCACAGGTATAGGATCTCCTGTGGCATTGGTAGGAGAGCTGCAATGAGGTCAAGTCCATGGTAGGTCTTCTATTTAGGTTCTAGTTCTTCTATAGAGATGTCAACTTCTAGGGTTGTGGGTCATTCCTGGGACAAGTCCCATGCTGCAGTTCAGGTTGCGCTTGCAGTCTGTCATCAAGTTTTCGATTTTAATCTTCCGTTTAAAGAGGAGAAATGTTGGTTGGTGATATGTTTTGTCTTTGGGTTGTCGTGGTCGGGTGGCATTTCCTCTTTTTCTCAGTGTATGGCAATTTGCACCCTTCTTCTCGCAAAGAGGTCCTGCGCAAATCTTGACAATGCTTTATAATCCTCCATTTCAAGGAGGAGAAATTCTTGTCCTCTTGGAAGATATCTCACTTTTGTAATCACAATACATCTTAGGTCTTCATAGATGGGACAGTCAAACATAAGATGGTTCCAGTCTTCTATCTCTCCACAAGTGCAATGTGGGTTTTCTGTGAGTCTGAAGCCAGCGAGCTTTGCATTGAAGGGGCCATGCCCTGTTATTAAGTATGTTGTATGAAGTCCTGGGAAGAACCATGATGGTGATTTCGGGTATACTCTATTTGTCTGTGGAAAAAACTTGTTAGTGATCTCTCCTTTGGTGGTACCGGCCCATCTACAGAACCACCTGCCTCAGGTGGTTCTGTAGGTGTACTTTTTCTGCCTTCCTATTATTAGTGGGATCAGTTGTAAAATTCAGGAAGGTAACTGAGACTCCTTTGGAAAGGTAATAGAGCATTCCAGTTCTAACAATTTCTAGGTCTGGTGGGAGCATTCCTGCTATTACTTGTAAGGCTGGAATACTCACTGTATTGCAGGCGCTGAGGATGGATCGCTGGGTAGAATTCAGCATTCTTCTATATACTGCTAGTGTGGTCTTATCATACCATATGGCCGAAGCATATGAGATTGCTGGGATGAAAACTGACTTATAATGGAGTGCCAGCGTTCTCTTGTTGAGGCCCCAGTCTCTACGTGAGACCCTGGCCACCAGGGCCGAGTAGTTCCTGATCTTCGTTGTGATGTATTTAAGGTGTGGCTGAAAGGATATTTTGCTGTCTAGGAGAATACCTAAATATTTGAGCTGTGGCACCAATTTTATCGTGCTCTCATAAATTTTAATTTGGGGTGGTCTATGCAGGTCGAGAGAGCCTTTAACATATATATATAAGATATATTCGGGTCATGCGGCACCTGGGGTTTGTTGTAATTTAAGTTTGGATGTGTGGGGCAAACGCTGTGTAAGAGAAAGTATTGGGAGGGGAAACTGAAGACGGGGGGGTTTGAAGTAGGAAGAAGGGGGTCGATAGTGAAGGTGACCCCCATTTTTTTTTTTTTTTTTTGTTTTTTTTTTTCTCCAGTGGGCCATGCCCGTGCCCTACCAGAGTGAAAATTTGGGGAGGTGAGAAGAGGGGAACCTCTCCTCCTGCCTGGGGGAGTTGGAAGGAAAGATCCACTCAAGGGAGAGTGGATTGAGAGTCGCTAATAGGCCGTCTCTATATCAAGTCCACCATAGTAATCCATGTACAGGTTTTGTTCATTTGGGGGGGAAGACTAGGGAGGTCTCCCCCCAATGGACATTTGGGGGGGAAGACCTCTATACTACTATTATTGACTCCCATCCGAGAGTCCGTAGTAGTGAGGTTAAGTTCGGAGATAGTCCAGTATTCCGTGGAAAAAACAAAATTCTGTACTTGGATCCATTGCTGGAGTTTTCGTTGGTGGAGTGGGCTATTTGTTCCTTCAGGAGCAGAGACGTCCTGTCTGTGCCTTCCTTTGGGACAAAGTCCCACCTTTGATTTCATATTGTGATTTTTAAAATGGTTTATTCTTTAGTCTTCGGAAGAGGGACCTGAGGGAGCCCATCCCTGCATACTTGACATCAGACACCAGTAGACGTTTGTCTGTACCGATGTGACATTCATGGGATCAGGGGTCCCATGTTAGGGTTCTCGTATGTGGAGAGTCCTTTGTGTTGGTATTCGCTGTTGGGATTGTGCTCTGTCCTGAGTTCTGATGTACAGTGGTAATACAAGCCAAGATTATGGCAGTGGGAGGGGTCTTCGTCTGTAAAAGAATTCCTGTGTGAAGTTGGTAAAGGCATTATATGTCTCGCTGAATTCCAAGAGGTAATGCTCTTGGTCCTTTGGATTAAAGTGTATTTTGGTAATTAATACACATCTTAGGTCTTCGTAGATTGGGCAAGTATACATTAGGTGCTCCCAGGTCTCTGGGAGCCCGCAGAAGCATAGGGGGTTGTCTGTTAATTCCATTGTTATTAACTTTCCTCTGATGGCCCCATGCCCAGTGAGTAGGTATGAGGACAGTAGGCCTGGGAAAAGACAGACCGGCATTTCTGGATGAGTTTTTCTGAGGTCTGGAATGAACTTTTTGGTAATAGTGCCCTTTGTGCTGTCATTCCAGTGTTGCTGCCAGAGGTCATGTAAGTATTCGGTCAAATGTTGGGTTTTCATTTTGTGGTTGTTTGCTGTGTTTGAGGTGAAGTCTCGGAAGGTGGTAGCCTTTCCTCTGGTCAGGTTGGTTAGGATGCCAAACAGCACTACCTCCAGGTCCAGGAGGAGAGCCCCCACTAGGGCTTGCAGGGCATGAGTGCTGACCGTGCAACAGGCTCGAGAAGTTGTTAGTAATAGTGTCCTCTGTATAGTTTCTAGCTTCCGTTGATTGGAGACCATTGTGGTTTTGTTGTACCAGACTGGAGCGGCATATGTAATAGTGAGTAGAAAGACCGTCTTGTAGAATAGACTGAGGGTTCTCCTTTGAGTGGGCAGTCTTTCCTGGTAATCCTGGCAAACAGTAAAGCATAATTTTTAATTTTCCTCTGCAGGTACTTGAGGTGCGATTTAAAAGTAAGGCTATTATCCAGCAGGAGACCCAGGTATTTAAGCTGGGTGTCCATTCGAACTGTTTTATTTTGAATCTTTATCTGTGGTGGTCTATTTGGGCGCAGATGTCCCTTTAGTAAGACTGAGCAGGTTTTACCGGCAGAGATTTGTAGGTTGTGTTCAGTTGCCTATTCCTGTAGGGTTTCAAGGGCTCTGTTTCCACAAGCTTCCAGTTGTGTCCTGCTGCCTGCAGCAAGCATCAAGGCCAGGTCATCGGCATAAGCCAAAGATGTAACTTTCCTAGGTCTTTTTGCAGAAACTCGTCAGGTACCATGTTCCATAACATGGAGAAGAATTGAGCCCTGTGGACAGCCTCTGTGCACCTGCCGTGTGACTTGAGCGTATGGGACTCTCACAGTGATTTTCCTGTGGAGAGATACTGTGCAATGCATTTAAAGATATTTGTAGGGAGATTTGCCCTTCTCATCCTTGCCAGGATGCTCAGCCACCAAAGGGTGTCGAACACCCTGGCAAAGTCAACAGAGATGACAAGGAAATATTTTTGTTCACAGGCTTTGGCTGCATTTATAATGATCCAGGGCATCAATAGTAGATCTGCCTTTCTTGAAGCGATATTGGTTGTCAGAGAATAGGTTTTCTGCAGAGTAATACTTCTCAATTCTTTGTTTCAACTTGTATTCGAATACTTTACTTATGACTGATAGTAAGGCGACTGGACGGTAAGATTCTGGTAAGTCTTGTCTTTTGGACGAATTTTTTAGGATTAGCCGGACACTCGCTGTGTGCCAGTCGAGTGGGAAGCAGCCTTCTCGTAGACAGTGGTCGAACAGGTTTAAGAAGAGCTGCAGAACATATTCGATGGCTTTCTTTATGATTTCAGGTTCTAATTGGTCGAGGCCTGGAGTCTTTCTATTTTTTGTTAGATGGGTGGCGAGGTGTAAGTCCTGTTCCGAGAAGTGTTCTTAAGTCTGAACTGTGAAGTAGTTTTCATTGCTTTTGCATAGTTGGATCTGCTGCCGTGTTGAAGGATTTACTGCTAGGCGAAAAACAGTATTCAGGATGTTTATGGATTTTCTCCAGTTGGTGGTTGTTTGATTTAGATGGGTTTTGGTGGAGTGAATAACCACCCCTGGGAAGTCTATTTGTGGTGATTTTGTACACCCCCCCCCCTCAGGGTTTATCATTTCCCACTGTAGAGACTAGGTTTTCCCATGCTGGTTTTTTTTTCCTTTGCTGTATCGATGTTGTGTATTGGTTCCTCTTTTCCTTGTAGCTTTGCTTGAGGGCGTCAACTTCTAGTTCTGTCCTATGGGCACGTTGGAACGCTCGTCTTTTGGCGTTCACCTCTTGTCAAAGTTTCTGCAGGTCTCGGTTCCACCACGGGACAGTTCTTGACAGGTTTTTTCCTTGGGATGGCTGTGGAGGTTTCATTTGTAATGATTCTTGTTACGGCCCTTTGATGCCAGTTGGGGTCTCTGATCTGTTGATGTTGGCATGGAAATCTCAGGCCACGGCAGTGATACTAGTTTGGAATAGTGGCCAATCTGCTTTAGTGATGGTGAATCTCTGGAGTTGTATTTTTGGAAGGGTACCGCAATCGAGTGCTCTGGTCATCTGGAAGGTTATGGCGCGGTGGTCGGAAGTAGACCAGCCATCCTGCACTGTTCAGTTTGAGATATGCCCAGCGAGTGATCTAGTTGATAGAGTTATGTATACAGTAGACTCCCAGAGTGTGCTTGAGTAGGTGGCAAGGTTGTTTGGGCGATTTAATATTGTGAAAGGGCTGTTGGCGAGATATTCCTCCAGTTGTCCATTTCTGGATCTGCTTCGCTCCTGGCTTTGGCTATACCAGCTTGGAGAGCGACAGTTCACGTCTGCGCTGACAAGTATCCTGGCATTCGGTAGTTCAGCAGTTAGATTCTGGAGATAATTTATAACCGGAAGGATGTCATTCCCATGTCTGGAGTATATGGATATAGCATAGAATTCACCAACAGGAAAAATAATGTGGGTGCAGGTGGCCCAGGAATGGCAGAAATGGGTGATTTTGGTTGTAATGAAGTCTGGATTGCGAACCAATATAGCTGCCCAGGAGTTGTCGCCCTGGCACTGTACAATCTTATAGGTGGTGGGGTATCCTTTAACTTTGGCATGGGTGTAGGGTTCTTGTATCAGTAGTAGGTCTATATTTTCTTCTTCCGCTTTGCGGCAGAGTTGGCCAGCCACTGCAATTGCCCTTTGTGCATTATTTTGTAGGAAGCATGCTCCGTTTGAAATTTGCTGTTTATGGTGTGGTTCCATAATTGATCCTTTGCTGGTGTAGATTCTTTGCTTTTAGATAAATTGGACAATTGCTGTCCCTGATGGAATGCAAGTGCTGGATGTTTTGTGCCTTACAGTTTGCACATTTTGGATCTTCAGATTTATTTGGGCCTGTGTGAAATTCATGGCCTTGTAAGGTTTCGGTCTTAACTGCTGATGGGGTAAGTTCCTTATCCATGTCAAAGATTATTATAGACGAGCCTTTTTCTCTGGGAGACTCAGCTAGCAAGCCCAAGGTGGGTATTTTCACATTGTTTAGGATTTGGGATGCATCCTCTTCAGTCTCGCTTTTGATTATTAGTCCCGTGTGTATTGTCTTTCTAATTGATTTTATGCGGGTATTCTTCAGATCAGTGGACAGGTTTGTTATTAGTGATTCCTTTATTTGTTCACTTGTTTGGGTGGCATCTGTAGTCGCTGGTTTAAGCAGGACTAGATACAGTTTTGGGAGGAGGGTCCTCCTATTTGGTGCGGTTGCAGTATTAGCTCTTGTTGGATTTTTATGGTTTGGGTTCCTCAGCGCGTCTGCATATGTAGGGGCAAGCTGTGGCATTTGTTTGCCCCTACATTGCATGAATGCATCTAATTTGGCAGCATTTGCCTCTGATTGGTAGTGGACCTTCAGGAGTATCGTTTCCAGTTTTGTCCAGAGTCCAACCAGGTCACCACGGAGAGCTGCAGTAATCCTATTTGTGGAATCCTTAAGTTTGTTCTCAAGTTGTATCCTGAGTTTCAAAACTTGGTCTAGAACGGGGCCCTTAGGTAGAGAAGTGTCAATCTCTGGGGAGTCAGATTGTTTGCTGGACTGATCAGTGTTTTCTGTCTGGGTAGGGTGGATTTCCTCTTGTTACTTTGCCTCCGTTTGAGATCTTGTTTTCCGATCAGTTTTGGGGGCAATGAATCTTTTATGTTTCTTTTTCGGGGCGGGGGGTCAGCTTGGGGTCTTCTGTCTCATCTGTGAGTTCGTTGACCTTTAAGTCGTCTTTATCTGCATCTGTAGGCTGTTTAAAGTTGTTCTGGCATTTCAGAAATTATGTTTGAAGTTTTACTCTTTGTATTATCCATTTCTTGGTCTTTCCAAAATTTGTCTAAAAAATTTATCAAGGGTTCCTTTAATTGAGAGGGACCTTTCTCTTTTAAACGATGTATAAGGATCCAATTTCTGATTACAATTTCCCTTTTAAAAAGTTTGCCGAAAATCTCGCGTTTTTACCATTACGATAGATCTACACATCGGTTCCGACCACGTGACTCGAGGGTACCGCCGATTTCATTAAGTAATTCATTTTGCACATGACAAATAATTAGTAAAAGTATGCAGCAACAATATACCATCAGTAGCGATATTTATTGACAATTTTTATCACCTAACATGCAGTATTTAGCAGGTTTAAAGCAGTTTGCTCGTAACCAATCCAAGATGGCGGTCAATATGGCGTCGCTATTGTTGCGATAGTAGCAGATCGGGAACATATGAATGAGGCATATAAAATAACTCTAGACTTTACAAAATATCATTTTTTTGTGGCACAACTACTGAACCTTGTAGGGATAATAATTAGGAATTATTTTGTTGATTATTGAGGCTTCCCTAAAGCTTGGTCCACTCCAATCAAAGCATGTATAGTATTACATAGTCTTACATATACAGGGTGTCTCAAAAATATTGGTACAAACATTTAGGGGAGGTAGGTAACATCTAAAGGAATGTGAATCGCATAGGAACCCATAACTGGAAATGTCACGGGAAAGTAGTAGCAGAGGCTCGAGAAGCAGAAATGACACAAGACAGTAATTAGTGGCAACCATTTATTTGACATAATATTAACAATGGAGTATGAGATGGATGCATTTCATGATGTTACAACAGGTGCTTGAAGGTTCCACCATGAGACGCGATGCATGCGTGACACCGATGCAGCATGGATTGGCTGACACGGTCGAATACACCTGGAGTTTCTTTGACAGTAGCAGCAGCGCAGACGAGTCTCACCACGAGATCCATTTCCATCTCCACAGGCGATTCATATACGATAGATTTGAGGGCCCCTCCACAGTAAGAAATCAAGGCTCAATAAATAAGGTGAGCTTGGGAGCCAGGCAACGGGTCCACCGCGGCCAATCCATCGACGCCCAAAATGCCTGTTCAAACGGTCACGAACACACCTTCCATAATGGGCAGGCACCTCGTCAAGTTAAAACCAAATGTTCCGTCTCACATTTGCTGGAACATCGTCAAGTAACCCTGGTAGAACTTGTTCAAGAAAAATTCGATATTTAGCGGAGTTCATGCGGGATGGTAACAGGTATGGGCCGACTAAGCAGTCACCGACCGTACCTGCCCACACATTTATTGCGAAGCAATGTTGTGCTGCATGCGGGCACACACTGTGTGGGTTGTCGTGAGCCCACACATGAGCATTATGCTGATTGAATAAGCCTTCCCGAGTGAAATAAGCCTCATCTGTGAACAAAACATTGAAATTTTCCCTCTCGCGAACTGATGAACAGCGCCATCTACCGACTTACGGTGACGTTTCCAGTTATGGGTTCTTATGCGATTCACATTCCTTTAGATGTTACCTACCTCCCCTAAACGTTTGTACCAATATTTTTGAGACACCCTGTATGCTGCCATCAATGCTAGTATATGGGTTTACATAGGTGATCACAAAAACGATCATAATTCAAAAAAATTACTGTTCAAATGTCACAAAAAATTACTTGCACATCCAGTTTAACTTCTTCTTTCAACTGGTACCATTTGCTTTTCAAAATTCGACTTTATTTCATAAAAATTATAACTATTCTAATGGAACTTACTTATTGTGTGATTGCACTGATCAAGACACTAGCGCCCACTTTAATATATATATATATGTGGAAAATTTTCTTCTAACTATTTTAAATGTAATTACCAAGGGAAATTCAACAAAATTTGCTAAATAGAAAATTTCGCTATAAATAAGTTACTTAAATAGAGGTCTGACTGTACTTATTATTATGTTTTACCAATTATCGAAAAAAAGGCCCATAGCCAAAAATTTGCCAAGGGTGCCAAAAACCTAGCTACACCTCTGATTCTGACTTAGTCAGAGTCACTTCTACTGCCAAGGTCATGGGGAGCTTAAAACAAAAGGTTCTGTTCTTTTGATAAATGAGGAAGTACTTTATGGTATGCATGTAACTACATGATGCAGTTCTCATTGAAAAATGATGTTCTTATAAATGCCGAGGTGCCACAAATTTCATCAAATGGTAGTGCATCGATTTCAAATTTGAAATTTTGTTTAAAGGTTTCCAGTACTTCTTGGTGTCATTAAAAATGAAATAGATGAAGCTGTAGATGTTTTGCAGCATCAGTTCTGTCATTTTCAGAGTGAGAATCTGCCAGATGCCATTATGAAGAAGGAAGAAATTGATGTACAATGGTCCTTAGTTGGGGAACAGACAAGTGCACAAGTAAGCATAAAATATTTTCTTTGGTCCTCCTTTGTGAATTGGGGTCACATTTTCACGCCTTCAGTCCATGTGGACATCCCCTTACTCCAAGGAAGTTCACATAATTATGGCTAAGGGTTTGCTTACTTCCTTTGCTGCCTCCTTTAATATAACTATTCAGTTTTGATGATCTATCCATTAATGATATTGATGAAGGTATATCAGGCTTAATGTAAAAGTTTGCAGACAATACGATGGTTGGCAGGGTTGTTAATGACACTAATAACAGTACGCCATTGCAACAGGATCTAGAAAAGTTGAGCAGATGGGCTGAGAGGTGGCAACTGAAGTTTAATATTGACAAATGCAAAGTACTGCATATGGGTAGCAGTAATGCAAGAGAAACATCTCATTTGGGTGGTAGAGAATGAAAAAGACCAGAGATAATTGTTCAGTCAGATATGAAGTTTTCTGAGCATTGCAGACAGTCTGCAAGAGTAGCTCATAGTGTCTTGTCAATGATATACAGGAATTTTTCTAGCAGGGATAAGGAGATGATTATCCCCTTCTTTAAGGCAGTGTCACATCATACCTTGAGTACTATATTACAGGTTTGGAGACCTCATTTTAGGAAGGATAGAGCTGCTGGAATGAGTACAGAGAAGGGAAACGGGATTGGTGAATGGAACAAAGGGATGCTCTTATGAAGAAAGGCTTAAGTTCTGCAAATTGCAGTGTTTGGAGACTAGGCACCTGCGAGGTTATTTGATTGAGGTGTATATGGTTTGAGCAAGCTCAATGCTAATGGGATTCTTCCTCTTGATATTGATTGTCTGAGGGGGGTGTGAATTGAAACTGAGGAAAGACAGTTGTATAAATTTTTGCCTTTACCCAGCGGGTAGTTGATTGCTGGAACAAACTTCCATCTGTTGTAGAAGTTGACAGCTTAAATAAATTCAAGGTAGAACTAGACAAAATTTGGAGTGAATGGATGGGTGAAATGGGAAGGTTTTTTTTTTTTTTTTTTTTTTGGCTGATGCTGTATAAACTTGCTTTCTTGCATCATATGCCTCTATTAATGTTAATGCTATAAAAACAATCATCTCGAACAATGCTTGGCATTTTAACAATTTCTCATAGTGGTGCTGATGTGAAAGAATGTTCAGCTGGGTTAAGAAAAAAAAAAATGAATTCAAATGTCTTTCTGGTGAAGGCTTGGATATGTTCCTGGCAGCCAAGTCAGCAGTAATAGTTCAGACATAGCATGGGTTTGTAAAGGGGAAGTCTTGTCTTACCAATTTGATTGGAAACTACAATGTGGTCACAGAAGAACTGGATGCAAAAAATTATTTTGATATCACATACATGGATTTCAGGAAAGCTTTTGATACGGTTGCACGTGGAAGACTGGTGTACAAATTCTAGCAGTATGGCATTAAGGGCAAGTTACTGCAATGGATAAAGGGATGGTTGAGTGGGAGACGGCAGAGAGTGGTAATAAATGGACACTGCTCTATGTGGAATAATGTTATTAGCAGAGTCCCTCAGGGTTCAGTGCTGGGCCTATTGTTGTTTTTTGTAATTATCAATAATATCGATGAAGGTATATCAGGCTTAATGTCCAAGTTTGCAGATATTTACTAAGGTTGGCAGTAAAGACAGTATGCTACTGCAACAGGATCTAGAAAAAGTTAGGCAGATGGACTGAGAAGTGGCAACTGAAATTTTAACATTGACAAATGCAAAGTACTCCATATGGGTAGCAGTAACCCAAGAGAAATGTGCTAACTGTGTGGTACTACACTCAGGAAGGTGGAGAATGAAAAAGACCTGGGGTTAATTGTGCAGTCAGATATGAAGTACTCTGAGCAGTCCAGATGGACTGCTAGAGCAGGACAAGGAGTTTTGTCAATGATATACAGGGTGTCTCAAAAATATTGGTACAAACGTTTAGGGGAGGTAGGTAACATCTAAAGGAATGTGAATCGCATAGGAATCCATAACCGGAAACATCACCGGAAGTTGGTACATGGCGCTATTCATCAATTCGCGAGAGGGAAAATTTCTGGTTTACTTATTCAAGCAGTAGTCGCCGCACGAAGAGCATGTATCGATATACGAACTGTGAGCTGGCAGACATGCACCTAGTGTATGGATTAGCAGAGGGCCCACACGGTGTGCGCCCCCGTGCGGCACAACATCGCTTTGCAATAATTGTGTGGGCAGGTATGGTCGGTGACTGCTTAGTCGGCCCATACCTGTTACCATCCCGCATGAACTCCACTAAATATCGGATCTTTCTTGAACAAGTTCTATCAGTGTTACTTGACGATGTTCCAGCAAATGTGAGATACAAAATTTGGTTTCAACATGATGGGGCGCCTGCCCATTATGGAAGGTGTGTTCGTGACCATTTGAACAGGCGTTTTGGGCGTTGATGGATTGGCCGTGGTGGACCCATTGCCTGCCCCCCCCACACTCACTTGATTTCTTTCTTTGGGGGGGGGCCCCTCAAATCTATCGTGTATGAATCGCCTGTGGAGACGAAAATGGATCTCATGGCGAGACTCGTCTGCGCTGCTGCTACTGTCAAAGAAACTCCAGGTGTGTTCGACCATGTCCGCCAATCCATGCTGCGTCGGTGTCACGCATGCATCGTATCTCATGGTGGAACCTTTGAGCATCTGTTGTAACATGATGAAATGCATCCATCTGGTATTCTATTGTTAATATTATGTCAAATAAATGTTTGCCACTAATTAGTGTCTTGTGTCATTTCTGCTTCTTGTGCCTCTGCTACTACTTTCCCGTGACATTTCCGGTTATGAGTTCCTATGCGATTCACATTCCTTTAGATGTTACCTACCTCCCCTAAACATTAGTACCAATATTTTTGAGACACCCTGTATAGGAATTTTACTAGCATAGACAAGGAGGTGATTATCCCTTTGTATAAGGCTGGGGTTTCCAACTTAGTCTGTGATGCGATCTACTTTTTTTCTTCAAAATGTGCCACGATCTACCATCTCAAGAATTTCATTGATGAGATGTAATAATTATCTAGTAGTAGAATCCTAAAATTTATAAACACCATTAATCAACACATATTGAAAAATGTTGTTTATAAATTTTAAAATTAAATACAATTCAGAATTCTTATTTTAAATTCATATGTATTTAAATTTTTAATTTATGTGAAGTTTGTGTCTTGTCATCTGCCAAGCTTTCAAAATCGGGAATATACTGTGTTAAGGCCACCCATAAAGAATCTTCTATATGCAAGTCTGTAAGAGTAGAGCGATTTTTCGTCTTTGTTTGTTTCAAACACGAAAAGGCCTATTCACATAGATATGTGGAACAAAACAGCAATTTAAAAGTTCACTGCATTTTTTTACATTTGGATACTTTTCTCGTCAAACATATTTCCAAAAGTCTTTTTCATGATCTGGCTTATAGCAAGATATCGTTTCGCAATGTAATAATTTCATTTTGAAGTAATATTTTCTGCATGTGAAAAATTTCAGCAATTTTTTTCTTCAATTTGTTTCATATCTAAATTGACATTAAATCTATACGAAATATAATAAACAATGTCTTCGATTGTTTTAAAATCACTGAATCTGGTTTCAAAATTATCCATTACTTTCTCAATTTCAGAAACATATTTCTGTCTATTAAATTGAAAAACAGGATATTTTTGCAAATGATCTATGCAAAATGATTGAATTTTTTTTCTTCGAAATCCTTAGCCATTTCCAAAAATTGATATTTATATGCAGAAATACTACTATCATGTCACCCACATTTTTATTTTTTCCTTGTAATTCCAAATTCAGATCACTTAATTTTCTGGTAAAATCTGTCAAAAAAGCCAGGTCACACCACCCCATATCTTGTAGCTGCTGATAATCATCTCTCCTTTGATCAAAAAATTTTTTAATTTCATTCAGCAAATTTCGAAATCTCTGTAGAAACTTACTCCAACTCAGCTACTTCACACCTTTGTGAAATATTAGATCTGGTTAATTTATATCAAGTTGTATTTTGAAAAGTCTCCTTTGAAGAGATTGTCCTCTGATGGAATTCATGATTTTGAAAGCTATGTCCAAAACACTTTTAGTATTTAATCTTTTGGTGGATGATCAGTGGTAAATCAAAAAATCTGGGAATTCATCTTTTTGGCACAATTCGATGAATCCGTTAAGATGCCTTGTCATTGCTTTAACTCCATCTGTTGTTATTGATACGAGCTTAAATAGTGGTAATTTAATTTTTTCAATAACATATTTGAATGCGTTAAATATATCAAGGCCTCCATAGTTATTTCTTTTAACGAAACCATACCCAGCAGTTCTTCTCTAGTAGTAGAATCGTCAAAAACCATACCAATAAAAACAAACAATTGAGCAGTATCACTGACATCTATAGAATCATCCAGTTGTAAAGAAAAGGATACACGATTAGCAATATGAGCACGCAATTGTTCGCTCACATTTTTACTAATTTTTTTGATGCATCGCATAACAGTATTTCAAGATAATTTCAGATCTTGAAGAGCACTTCTAATTTCATTTTTGTTCTTAAAATTTTCAAAAAGAGAATGTTATTTCTAAAAATGCATCTTTGATGAACTGACCATCAGAAAATGGTTTGCATTTTTTTGCAAGAACATGACTCATGTTAAATGATGCTACAGTTACTGCTTTAGATTGTGAATTAGGTGTCATGAAGAAATTTTGTTGCACGAATAATGTGTATTTAAGTTCTTTTAATTTATTTTTTCTAAGGTCACGGGTAGAAGCTTTACAAATCAAAAAACAACATTTTTTTTTTTTTATCATTACAAAAAAGTATTCTAGTTCCCATTCTTTATGAAAATGATACATTTTACTCTTTTTTGTAGTATTTGTTTTAAATCAAAGGGTATTAAATTAACGTATAAGTACTGTTCAATTATTTATATTAAGTAAGCTAAATAAGAATTCGACACATACACTATGCTCTTCACAATCTAACTGCGTGAATTTTCGCCAAACAAGCCCAACGGCTGCACGGCAACAAGAGTAGTCATGTGGTTCAACGGATAAAAGAAATATTTAAAATTCGTGGTGAGCAATCAAAATTAAAGCTGTGATCGACTTGTTTGCCACTCCTGGTATAAGGCAATGGTCATGCCACACCTTTAGTATGCAGGTGTGGAGGCCTCATTTTAGTAAAGAATGTAGAGTTGCTAGAATGAGTACAAAGAAGAGCAACAAGATTGGTGAGAGGAACAAAGGGGTGTGCTTATGAAGGAAGGCTTAAGTGCTGCAAATTGCAGCATCTGGAAACTGGGCACCTACGAGGTGATCTGATTGAGGTGTATAAGGCCTTAAATGGTATGAGCTGGCTCAATGCTGATGGGATACTTCCACTTGTTCAGATTAAGAACCTCAGGGGGCATAGATTCAAATTGAGGAAAGGCAGTTGTAGAATAGATGTGCAGAAGTTTGCCTTTAGCTAGTGGGTAGTTGATTGCTGGAACAGACTTCCATCTGTTGTTGTGGAAGTTGATAGTTTAAATAAATTTAAGGCTAACTAGACAAACATTTGGAGTGACTGTATGGGTGAAATGGGAATGGTTTTTTTTTTTTTTTTTTTGGCTGATGCTGTAATAAGCTTGCTTTCTTGCATCATATGCCTCAACTAATGCTGAAGTCTAAACAGCAGGTGCATCATTATGAACAAAATTTAACTCAACATGTTTTAAGAGAGCAAAGGCTGAAACAGTACCTTTCATGAAGGAATTGACATTATTTGATGTCTTATGGAATAGCCAAACAGAAATCCACAGACAAAAAATATTAAGTAAGCTAATTTTAAAAGTGTACTATACTGGGAAAACTATCCTATGGCTGTATTTTAATATAAAATTTATATTTTGTGAGTGAAATGTAATATCTAATGCAGTGTGGACTTTAATATTCTTTTAGCTGCATGGAGTGTAATATGCTCTTATTTCTTAAAGACTTACAGATTATTCTCAAAATTACATTGTATTTTAGGGCAAAAGCCTCAAGTTGCATAGAGAGTTAATATGCCTATAAGTTAGTTCAAATGCATCAGATCTGCTGAATTGATTTGGTTTACCTGCAATGCCATTTCCGCTTCCTGCAATGCCATTTCCGCTTCCTGCAATGCCAAATCCACTTCGTATGATACCTTTTCCCCTTTTTTAAGACGACCCAAAATTTGTATTTTTGATTCTAGAGAAATAGTTTCTTTTGAGCGGTGCTTTTATACTTTCCTTAGGCATAATTTAGAGCTGAAATTTAATTCACAACAGAGAAATTATTCCAATATGGTTCTTAAGAACAAAGTTTAGTAAGACATACTTGGTTTGAGAACAATCAAATAAAAACCAAAATAATCTTACAGAAACTTAAAAGTCATGAACTGCATGCTTCAAAGTAATTTTTTATGGTCTCAAACCAGCACAAGTTCAATACCACAGCACTTAACACAGGGATTTCCCAATAATTTTTTTTTTTTTGCATAATGACTAGCAAGTCAACAGCAGGGATTCACAAAAAAGAATGGATATGTTGAAAAATTGCATCCAACATAATAGCAGGGTTTTCCTTGCACAAAAGCTCAAAAATACCATGTTATGTGTGGTTTGCCACAATTCTCTAAACATGTTAGAGCGAAACTGTGTTGTATAAGTACTGTGTTGTACAAGGATTGCCACAATTTATCAGTCATGTTAGAGCAAAACCGTGTTGCAGAAGTACCATGTTATGCACGGGTTGCCAGTACAAAGTTATGTATGCCATGTGTTAATTATATCTGATACTATACATTTAAGGTAATATTCTTGTAAACTTCCCTGATTCTATGTGGCTGTTCTGAAGTATAAATGGAAAATTTATTTTATTTTATTCAATGAACATTTGCATGCATGATACATTATGGATGAAATTCAATATTGTATTGAATTTCATCCAAAATTCAATAAGATGTCAAAATATGAACTATGAGTAGTAAAAGCAGCTGCCTGCAATATAGAAAACATGTTAAAAACTGAATATTTGCATTTGCAAATAAGCAAATGGCAAAGTTGCAAACTGTAAAGTTCTGCCAAAAACTGTAGTGTTGCTAGTTGTGCATTTTCTCTTATAGTTAAACTTTTCCATGCAATAGCTTACTAAATTTGCAAATTAGCATAAGCTTTGCAATTTTATTAACTACATCAACCTAGAGTTCATTCTTGATAGCTAGTGTATTTATAAATATAAATAAATGTAATTTTTACTTTTGAAACTTGTTTTATTAGCATAAATTAAATAAAAAATAAAAATTGAAAAGTAAATTAAGTTAATAAGTAAATAAGTAATTCATAAATTAAGTAAAATAATTAAAATTTAAATGTAGAGCTCTGTCTCTTGATATTTATACTATTCACTGATACAGTAATAAAACACTTTGAACTTACGATTTTTGTTGAGAGAATAAGAATAATATTCTCAGTGGATGCCACCACCCATTGATTGTTGCAAGAATAATAGAATAAAAGATTTATATTCTCTGTTTCTTGTTAAAGATATAGCAATGATTTATATCATTTGGATTTTAAAACATAAGACTATGAAGGAAGATTATAGATTAACAATAGGTGGTACACGAAATAGCTTATCTTGGTTATGGAGTCAATATGAATAAAATATCTTGTCATGAGTTTTAAGTAATTAAAAAGTAGCAATAAAGAATAGTGAAACTTCATATTTTGATATAGGACTGGCAACTGCTGCAGGATGTCAGCTTGCTGCATCTTGTGATATTGTCGTGGCTTCTGAAAATGCACATTTCTCTACCCCAGGGTAAGTTGAATTGCCTGTATATGGTATAGACAGGTGCTCTGATTGAAAATTGATTTGTCCTATGTGATACTTGTGTATTTTGATGTCTAAGTTTTGTTTTGAATGCAAATATTCATTATGTGATTTGAACATAGAATTGTGGGATTTTTCCCCCTCTCTCCTATAATCATAATTTGGCTGCTATACAAGATGTGGCTCAACCCAGGGGCTCACATCTGGTGAATATGGGCATGGCACACCCAGGGTACTGAGCTGGATATCATCATTCTTCTCTTTCTTGCTGATTCCTTTCTACTTCTCTCTCTCTCTCTCTCGGAGTAACTTGGTCAGGAATTTTTTTTTGCCTGGTGCAGCATAAACCTAAGGCTTCCTTGCACCATATGGCTAATAATAATAATTATAATAACTGTCATTAATTCAATAATATCATAGTGTACTTTACATTTTGTGTGAATGCATATAAGTGAAGATTTCTCTGATTAGTATTGGGATGCTTGCTTTTCTGATTTTATTATTGCCAAACATAAAGCAAAAATAATGCTTTTCTTCTGAGAGTTTTTAGTTTATTTTTATATTACTTTGATTTCCATAACAGACTCTGGCAGATAACAGCAATTCCAAAATAAAATTTCACTTAGCGAATCAGGGTGTGGGTCAGAAGATACTTCCAGTTCATTGAAAATAACTATTCAGATGACAAATGAAGATAAATCTACTGCAATTAGACAATTTTATATTGTAAATTTAGTTTCAATCAGATTTTACTTAGAAGAGTTTCCTCTATTTCCAACAGACAACACCTGTATTTCAAGTGGTGGAAACCTTGTTTCAAGGTGGAAGATTGAAGTACAGGGTGTCCATAAATCCTTAACCCCATTACAAGTGATTATTAAGTGCAACTAGAGCTAATATATGAATAATGTTTGTCATTTGAAAGAGCCCCTCAAAGAATTTTATATAACATTGTGTAGATGTTGCTAGTTTTGAAAATGGTTGTGCCTCACAACAACCATTAAAATGAACATTTTCTGTGAATATGCCCAATCGGATTGAAAATGGCAAAGACTTCCTGAACAAAGTTGTCTTTAGTGATGAGCCCACCTTCCACCTGTCTGGTAAGGTCAACCTCCATAACTGCCAGATCTAGAGCAGCAAAATCCCTCATCTGTAGTGAGCACAAACAGGATTCCCCAAAATTGAATGTGTAGTGCATCCTTTCCCATAACCAGGTGATTGGCCTATTTTTCTTCACCGAGCCTACCATAAACAATAACAGTTACCTGGATGTGCTAAAGCAGATGGCAGAACATCAACCAAACACTGTTTCAGCAAGATGGCACTCCTACTCATTGGGCTTTGACTGTACAACAATTTCTCAGTGAGCATTTTCCAGGCCAATGGATTGAACAGGGAGGACCAATTTCCTGGTCCCCTTGCTCACTGGATATAACCCCACTGGACTTCTTTCTGTGGGGTTACATGGAGGACTGGCAACAACAGGTTTATCATACACCCATTTCAAATCTGGATGAACTTTGTGACCGAATCACTGATACAGCTGTTTCCATGACACCCCAAATGCTAGAAAATACTTGCCACAAAATTGTAAACCATTTGTACATCCTATGGGCTACAAATAGTGCCCATGTGGAAACTTATTAACTTAACTTTTTGAGTTCTCCTTTCCATTGAAAGAACTGTTTGCCGATATCTCTTGTAGTTCTGGTTATGTAATAATTTGTATTGTGGTCAGATTCATGGATACCCTGTACCTCTCTCGGGGTGCACTCTTGTTCCTCCACTCTCTCTCCCAAAGTATTGTGAATTTGGTTTGAATCATATGGTAAACAAAAGAGCATCCTCTGTAAGTTTCATCAGTGTGATACATCACCATCCACTGCTCATTTGGAGAAGTCTGAATTTAATTCCTGCTATCAGCTGGGGATAGGGGAGAGAATTTCTAAAGTCTAAATTCACTCGAATCTGTAGTTAGCTGGTCTCAGAAGGAACAGGGTATCTTCCACAATTTATTCTGGGTATTCGGCCTGCACACCAACTGAGTTGTCTCACAAACACATTCTGCAAAAATACAAAATGACATGATCAACAAATCCTGGTGGTGGGAAGGGAAAGTAATAATTTCAATTTGTAAAAAAATAACCCATAAACAAGTGATTCTCAAATTAGATGTTGACTGCTACCTTGTTTCAAAATGAAGGATAAAATTAATCTCCCCCTCCCCCCAATCAGGTACTTGAGCACCCTGGTGATGGTGGGGAGCAGTTGTGTGTGAAAAATTTGATTTCTATCAGACTGTAAACAGAAATGTTATCAGTGTGGTGACACTAAGGACACATGTAATAATCTTGCAGTTGAAGTTTTTTTTGTAAGACCAGGTGAGGGCAATTTATGGTACCATTTAACAGATGGTTAAAAAGAAGTAAGTCTGCTATAGCTCTTCTCTCTTCAAGTGTTTCCAGCCCAAAGAATATACACCACTCTTGGTAAGATTTCTCAATGTATTCTATTCTACTTCTAAAACAAACATATTGTATCACTCTTTTTTTGGATATTTTCAATTTCTAATTTTTGATAAGTTGCATGGAGAGACCAGACCTGTGAGGCAAACTCTTTGGCTGGCCTAACATAAATTTTGTAAAGAAAGATAAATAGTGCACTTTTGATTGAAATCTCTGTTTACTCTTAAGAAAACCTAGCTTTTTGTTAGCTGCCTTTGATGTCCATGTTTGAGACATGGACATCAAAGGAAAGTGATTCTTTGATAAAGATACCCAAATTGTTGGGTGTACTAGCTTTTTTAATTGCCTTGTTGTTAATGCAGTAAAAACATTTTTTTTTTTTTTTTTGTGTGCATTGGGAAAACTCATCAGCTCACACTTATTTTCATTGACAACCATTTTGTTATTCTCCTTCAGCCACTGAATTACTTGTTACAGGGCTTTGTTTAGAATGATACAGTAAATGTTTATGTCATCTGCAAATATATTAATTTTGATTTTCTAGTCTCCAAGAGTGTTTGGCAGGTCATTGGCATAGATAAGAAATAACAGCAGGCCCAAGGAAATTGGGACACCAATTTCTGGTTTAAAACAATATGAGATCTTAACTTTGAAAATCACTGTTCAAGGCCTTAAACATCTCAATCAGATCACCCACAGGTGCCTAGTCAGATGCTACAATTTGTAGAACTGAAGCCTTTCTAGGTAAGAGCACCCTTTTGTTCCCTTCACCAATCTGGTTGTCCTTCTCTGCACCAGTTTCAGCAGATCTACATTCTTCATAAAGTGAGGCCTTCAGACCTGTATACAATACTCTAGATGCAGTCTAACCACAGCCTTGTGCAAAGAGATAATCATCTCCTTATCCCTACTAGCAAAGTTCCTGTATATCACTGACAAAACTCCATGAGCTGTCCTGGCAGCGTGTCTGCACTGCTCATAGAATTTTATATCTGACTGCACAATTACCCCGGGGTCTTTTTCATTTTCTGCTACCCCACCCGAAGTGTAGTTACACCCAGTTGATAAGTTACACTGAGATCACTGCTACCCATATTTAGTACCTTGCATCACATGCTGCGACCGCAGCATAATTGCATTCCTGTCCATATGGTCCTGCATACTTCTTTAACCAGTGACTCCATTATTATCCTTGGAGCAGATGTTAAGCTTACAGGTTTGTAATTACTAATGTTACCTTTTGATCCCCCTTTATGAATTAGGGATACATTCACACATCTCCAGTCCATAGGGACCTCCCCCTGAATCGAAGGATGCTCTCATAATTATTGCTAAGGGTTTTCTCAGTTTCTTTTCTGCCTCCCTTAATATGATTGGATAGATTCCATTCACCCCAGGTGCCTTTTTTACGTTCAGTAATCACAAAACCATTTAGTTCCCCATTAGAGTTTGATAAACTTCTGACATCTCCTCCCATAAAGAATTCCTCTTGAGTGAATGTAGATGCAAAATATCTATTCAATTTGTCAGCAACCTGAACAGGGTCATCTGCGGTTAACCTATTGACATCAAGTAGCCCAATGTGATTCAACCCCTTCCTTCTACTGTTAATTTTTTTTAGTAATGGCAACATGATAAAAGGAAGCACAGCTTATACAGAACTAACCAAAAAAAAAATAATAATAATGAATACCTTCATTTGCTCATTCATTCTAATAATTTATCCAAACCTTCTCTAAATTTCTTCAACCTAAATATGAGTTAGTTTCTGATGGACATCATGGCAGTATTCCTTACATTTTGAGGATACAGTATTCGCAATCCAACCACTAGATAACCCACTGAACTGAACCTGTGGACAACTCTTTAGGAGGCATCCAGATCAGCTAGTGTATAATCTCACTTCTACTCTGCCAGGTAGTGACGAGGGAGTCCAAATAGTGCATATGTGGGGCACATTGTCAAGGCCTGTGCCAAGGAGATAGGTGTGCTCTTGTTGCATGTACACAATATCCAAAAATTTTAATGATTTATTCATCATGTTTCCCCCCTAAACTTTTACTTCATCTACTGAATACATCATGCATAGTCAAACTAATAAAAGAAACTTATCTGTGAAAAGATCTAAACCTCCCATACTCTTCCGTAGTCATTTCACAAATGTATGTGGTCTCAATTCCAATCTCGATGATGTCCACTACCAATTATAATCTGCCAAGCCGCACTCACTTTTCCCGGCAGAGTTTCAATTACCAGCTAACTCAAGTACTACTCATCTCAGTTGTCCTAACTATTTGATCAGTGATTAGGTACAAGTACTAAGTACCACTTTTGCTTCAAAAGTGGTGCTTAGTACTTGTAAAGTACTAGAATTGCCAAATGATGCAAGAAAGCAAGTTTATACAGCATCGGCCAATATACATATATCCACTCTAATTTAGAACCTTCTCAGGCTTAAAATCTGTCTGGTCTATTCTGCCAAATTCATCTGTTGCCTCTATGATTCTACCGATTCCACTAATGCCAGGACTGTTTGACTTCTTTTCCTCACCTCTATTTTAGCATTAGCATTAGTAGAGGCATATGATGCAAGAAAGCAAGCTTATGCAGCATCAGCCAGAAAAAAAAAAAAAACTTCCACTGCACCCCTCCATTCGTTCAAAATACCTGTCCAGCTGAGCCTTAAATTTATTTAGGCTATCAACCTCCACAACAAGGGATGGAAGTCTGTTCCACCAACCAACTACCCGCTGGCTAAAGGCAAATTTCCGCACGTCTGTCCTACATCTGTCTTTCCTCAATTTGAATTTATGCTCTCTCAGGTGATTATTCTGAGCAAGAGGCAGAATCCCATCAGCATTGGGCATGCTCAAACCATTCAAGGCTTTATACACCTCTATCAGATCACCTCGCCAGTGCCTACTCTCCAGACACTGTAATTTGCAAAACTTAAGCCTTTCTTCGTAAGAGCAACCCTTTGTTCCATTCACTAACCTTGTTGCCCTTCTCTGTACTCGTTCCAGCAGCTCTACATCCTTCTTGAAATGAGGCTTCCAGACCTATATACAGTACTAAAGGCGTGGCCTGACCATTGCCTTATACAAGGGAATAATCACCTCCTTATCCGGGCTAGAAAAATTCCTGTATATCATTGATAAGACACCATGAGCTACTCTTGCAGCCTGTTCGCACTGCTCAGAGATCTTCATATCTGCCTGCACAATTACTCCCAGGTCCTTTTCATTCTCTACCACTGTCAGTGTAGTACCACAGAATTTATAAATTGCTCTGGGGTTGCGGTTTCCCATATGTAGTACTTTACATTTGCCACCTCTCAGCCCATCTGCTCAACCTTTCCAGATCCTGTTACAGCAGCATAGCATCAGTACTGTCCTTAACAACCTGCCAACTTTTGTATCGTCTGCAAACTTGGGCATTAAGCTTGATATACCATCATCAATATTATTTATAAATACAGAAAACAATAATGGACCCAACACTGAACCCTGAGGGACTCCACTGATAACATTAGTCCACGATGAGCAGTGTCCGTTGATTACCACTCTCTGTCTTCTCCCCCTCAACCACCCCTTTATCTATAGCAGCAGTTTGCCTCCAATGCCACACTGCTCCAATTTGTGCAGCAGTCTTCCATGTGCAACAGTATCAAAACCCTTTCTAAGATCCAAGTATAGAATATCAAAGTTATTCCCTGCATCCAGTTCTTTTGTGACTGCATAGTATCCAATCAAATTGGTCAGGCAAGACTTTCCCTCAACAAAACCATGCTGTGTGCGGGCTGTAACTAAAGCCTTGTCTAGATGATCCTGCAGTGCTTCTTTAACCAGGGCCTCCATTAATTTTCCTGGAACAAAAGTTAAACTCACAGGTCTATAATTACTTGTGTCAGCCTTTGATCCTCCTTTGGAAATTGGGGTCACATTTGCACATCTCCAGTCTATGGGTACCACCCCTGAGTCCAAGGAAGCTCTCATAATTATGGCTAAGGGTTTGCTTACTTCCTTTTCTGCCTCCTTTAATATAACTGGATAGATCCCATCCACCCCATGGGCCTTTCTTGTGTTTATCTTCAACAATTTCTCCTCCACTTTACTGTCAATTATTACAAGATAGATTGTCTAGCTTACTGCCAGAGTTGAATACACCTCTGGCATTCCCCTCGCTGAATAACTCCTCATGTGTGAATGTTGATGCAAAATATTCATTTAGTTTGATAGCTATCTGAGCAGGATCATCAACAGTTGAACCATCGATATCAAGTGGACCAATCTGATTCATCCCCTTCCTTCTAGAGTTTACATAAGTAAAGAACTCTTTGCATCCCTTGCCAAAGATTTCTCGTGATCTGCTTTCGCTTGCCTAGCCTCCTTTGTAACTTGATTACAGATCAACTTATATCTATCATAGGCTTCTGTGTTACGTGTTAATTTATATGTATCCCATGCATTTTTCTTCTCTGCCATATGTCTCATTAGTTCATCTGACATCCATTTAGGCCTAAACCTTGAACAATATTTCTTAGTTGGTATGTAAAGCGTTGTAGCTTCCAAGATAAGTTCTTTGAATGCTTCCCATTTTGAATTTGCTGTTGGTACATCATCAGTTGGTCCCACTGTATAGAATTTAAATACTGTCTCAGACCATCGTAGTTGCCTTTACGAAAGCAATAATTACAGCCTTCCCTTTACCCCTGATGGTAGTTACCTCTTTGAGTTGTTGTTTGTTGTTTTGGTTTTTAGGAGCATTAGCAACTAAGGCCACATTGCTCCGGGAATATGCGGTGGTCATTCCCTGACTTTTCCGCATCCTCCGTATTTGGTGGTGATGGGTACGAACCCCGGTCTAATCAAGAAGCGTGTGCTATGCACTGTTGCTCCTTCCCACCTGGCTACGGAGGCGCCACCTCTTTGAGTAAATCCCACTTCAGCACACTGTGATCACTACCACCTTGTGGTTCCTCTATCTGCAGATTCTTAATGCATGAAGAATCACTACTGATAATCAAATCAAGAGTATTATTCCTTCTAGTTGCCTCCCAAACATGCTGATGTAGAAAACAATCATCTAATAAATCCATAAAAGCCTTGCTAACGTGTGTGAGTGACCAACCCACAAATTCCAGTCAATATCTGGGAAATTAAAATCCTCCATTAGAAGACTCTCTGATTTACTTGCCCACTCTATTTCCCTGTACAGTTTTTTATTATACTCATCAGAGTCATTAAGCCTATAGCACACTCTTACTCTCAATTTTCATCTCCCAATGCTTATGTCACACCAAACTGACTCGACAGTGCACTGTCCAGCGATGTCGACTGGCTACACTTCCTTGGATTTTGTGTTTCTTAACTAATAGCATAATCCCTCCTCCCTTCCTATCCTGTCTATCCTTTCTGTAGACATTGTACTCCCCAAATTCCATGTCTGCATTCCTTATATCTGTGTGACACCACGTCTCTGTTATCCCAACAATATCTGCCTTTGATGCTTTGAACAATACCTCAAATTCATCAAATTTATTTACCAAACTCCTAGCATTGGTGTACACCCAAGTATACATGCGCCTGTTCTTTTTTTTTTAGCTACCCTAACACAACCCATGTGTTTACTTGTACCACAATGACTCCCAGCAGTCGCTGAAATATCCTGCATCTTGTTTTCCAGGCTGCTGCTCATTCCAATAGAAGCAGTGCAAGAATCACTTTCACCTCTGCCAGTGGCTACTGTTAATCTGTTAGTCCTTGTATCCCCCCAAGCTAGCAGTTTTCCAACCCACCTAACACTGCCTCGATAGCATCAGCAAACATTCTTGCACCCTTTCTATTTAAGTGTATCCCATCCCTGTAGAAGCAGTCCCTTCTGTTAACAAGTACAGACCAGGCTGAAAAAAATTCTACCCTTGAGCCCTACACAGTCTTTCCGGGGCCGAATTGATTGACAAGGCTCTCATCATATACTCCCTCCTATCGTGTCTGGGCAGAATTGCAGACACTTTCAAATTCAACCCTAATTCAGGGCTTTTTTTCAACAGTGACCTGTACTTGTTAAGTAATTCTGCCGGTCTCCTACTCTTAATATCATTAGTGCCAACGTGTACAACTATGTCACCTTTTGTGCCCTTAAAAGATGATATCCGCTCTACAACGTCATCAGCCTTTACCCCTGGCAGACATACTCTGGTCCTGTTCCACCTATCCTTTTTACAAAGCATGTTCCCCATTTCCCTGACAATAGATTCACCAACAACTACTAATTCCTGTGGGACCAGCGCATTCTGCCTTGGGGGTTGCCGCTGTTGCGTGATGACCAAGTGCAAGCTCTGGAGTTGAAATGGGCAGCTGAGAGCTTGATGGGCCCTCACTTTAATTCCTTTGAGGACATCCACCCTGTCCTTCAAGCTTTCATATAGGCCCATAACAACGCTGAGTTGTAGCCTGATTTTGTTACACTCCTTGCATCGTGCACGCGCGCACACAAAGACATCTCCCATGGCAATATCATGTCCCATACCCGAATGCTCCACAAACATCATGCAAGCAGTGCATTTTAAAAGGCTGTGATTCAGAGGGCAACTGCCCCCCTCAGTTCTCCTCTGAGCCTTTTGCTTTGCTGCTCTGGTCTGAGTCATGATTTCGATTTAATTTCAATAAAATTTAAATTTCAGTACAAAATTATAACCCTAAACTTGTATCCCAACACAGTTATAACGCTACATATATTTTTCAGTATCAAATATTATCTACGAGTTCTGTTTATATAACTTCCATATCAAGTTATGTATTAATTAATTATGTTTCGTTTGTAATCTAAGTCGTTATATGTATTTAGTGAAAAGTATAATTTAATTGACAACAACGTTTAACAAAATTAGTAGATTCAAAAGTGGTACTTAGTACTTGTAAAATATTAGTATTGGCAAATGATGCAAGAAAGCAAGTTTATACAGCATCGGCCAATATACATATCTCCACTCTAATTTAGAACCTTCTCTGGCTTAAAATCTGTCTGGTCTATTCTGTCAAATTCATCTGTTGCCTCTATCATTCCACCGATTCCACTAATCACACAGAACTGTTTGACTTCTTTTCCTCAACTCTGTTTTCTCCAGTATAACTTTCCTAACAGTGACATAACCTTCCTTAGTTAACATTAATTTTCACAGCTCCATTTGTTTTCAGATTTCTAATTACATAGACCTAGCTGGTTGAGATAATGAGGCTTTTGCAATTACTAATGACCTCACACTGCTGTTCATTTACCTACATTCCCATCCCAACACTCTTGAATTTTTTCCCAACAGTAATCCTCCAAAGTACATGATCAACGTTAGTGGTCCTCTAAGTGCCTCAGATTACAACTTTGTAATTGTTTCTACCAAATGGACTCTTTGTCTCTCGTGGCTATTCCCACCATTGTGATAGTATTAGTAGTGGAAAATGATGCAAGATAGCAAGTTAACATTAGCATTTTATATATATAAGCATAGAAATCTTTGCTGCTTTTCTTGGCATTCTTCACCAGAGACTTCTCGTAATCTGCCTTAGCTTGCCTAACCTCCTTTGTCACTTGATTACAGACTACTTTATATCTACCATAGGCTTCTCTATCATCCATTAATTTATATCCCATGCACTTTTCTTTTCTGCCATTTGGCTGAATAGTTCATCTGACATCTGTTTAGGTCTAGGCCTTGAACAATATTTCTTATGAAAAGCCTAGTGGCTTTTATTAAGAAAAATTTCTTTGATTACTTCCCTGAATGCTTCCCATTTAGAATTTGCTGTTGGTAACATCATCAGTTGCTCCTACAACATGGAATTTAAAAACTGTCTGAGGCCACTGTAGTCACTCTTACAAAAACAAAAGCATTTCCCTTTACTCTTGACAGCAGTTATTAGCATTAGTAGAGGCATTTGATGCAAGAAAGCAAGCTTATGCAGCATCAGCCAAAAAAATTAAAGTAAAATAAATAAATAAAAAATAACCACTTCCACTTCACCCCTCTGTTCGTTCGAAATACCTGTCCAGCCGAGCCTTAAACTTATTTAGGCTATCAACTTCCACGACAAGGGATGGAAGTCTGTTCCACCTACCAACCACCCGCTGGCTAAAGGCAAATTTCCGCACATCTATCCTACATCTGTCTTTCCTCAATTTGAATTTATGCCCTCTCAGGTGATTATTCTGAGCAAGAGGAAGAATCCCATCAGCATTGAGCATGCTCAAACCATTCAAGGCTTTGTACACCTCTATCAGATCACCTCGCTGCTGCCTAGTCTCCAGACACTGTAATTCGCAAAACTGAAGCCTTTCTTCGTAAGAGCACCCCTTTGTTCCATTCACTAATCTTGTTGCCCTTCTCTGTACTTGTTCCAGCAGCTCTACATCCTTCTTGAAATGAGGTCTCCAGGCCTGTATACAGTACTCTAGGTGTGGCCTGACCATTGCCTTATACAAGGGAATAATCACCTCCTATCCCTGCTAGAAAAATTCCTATATATCATTGACAATACACCATGAGCTACTCTTGCAGCACGTCTGCACTGCTCAGAGAACTTCATATCTGCCTGCACAACCACCCCCAGGTCCCTTTCATTCTGTACCACTGTCAGTGTAGTACCACAGAGTTGATATGTTCCTCTGGGGTTGCTGTTTCCCATATGTAGTACTTTACATTTGTCAATGTTAAACTTCATTTGCCGCCTCTCAGCCCATCTGCTCAACCTTTCCAGATCCTGTTGCAGCAGCATAGTGTCAGTAGTGTCCTTGACAACCCTGCAAACCTTCGTATCATCTGCAAACTTAGACATTAAGCTTGATATACCATCATCAATATCATTTATAAATACAGAAAACAATAAAGGACCCAATACTGAACCCTGAGGGACTCCACTAATAACATTAGTCCACGATGAGCAGTGTCCATTGATTACCACTCTCTGTCTTCTCCCCCTCAGCCACCCCTTTATCCATAGCAGCAATTTGCCTCCAATGCCACACTGCTCCAATTTGTGCAGCAGTCTTCCATGTGCAACAGTATCAAAAGCCTTTCTAAGATCCAAGTATATAATATCAAAGTTATTCCCTGCATCCAGTTCTTTTGTGACTGCATCATAGTATCCAATCAAATTGGTCAGGCAAGACCTCCCCTTAACAAAACCATGCTGTGTCTGAGCTATAACTGAAGTCTTGTCTTGATGATCCTGCAGTGCTTCTTTAACCGGTGCCTCCATTAATTTTCTGGGAACAGAAGTTAAACTCACATGTCTATAATTACTTGTGTCAGCCTTTGATCCTCCTTTGTGAATTGGGGTCACAGATTACAACTTTGTAATTGTTTCTACCGAATGGACTCTTTGTCTCTCATGGCTATTCCCACCCTTGTGATAGTATTAGTAGTGGAAAATGATGCAAGATAGCAAGTTAACATTAGCATTTTATATATATAAGCATAGAAATCTTTGCTGCTTTTCTTGGCATTCTTCACCAGAGACTCCTCGTAATCTGCCTTAGCTTGCCTAACCTCCTTTGTCACTTGATTACAGACTAATTTATATCTACCATAGGCTTCTGTATCATCCATTAATTTATATCCCATGCACTTTTCTTCTCTGCCATTTGGCTGAATAGTTCATCTGACATCTGTTTTAGGCCTAGGCCTTGAACAATATTTCTTATGAAAAGCCTAGTAGCTTCTTTGATTACTTCCCTGAATGCTTCCCATTTAGAATTTGCTGTTGGTAACATCATCAGTTGCTCCTGCAACATGGAATTTAAAAACTGTCTGAGGCCACTGTAGTCACTCTTACAAAAACAAAAGCATTTCCCTTTACTCTTGACAGCAGTTATGTCTTTGATCAAAGTCTAGCTTAGTACACTGATCGCTGCCACCCAGTGGGTCTTTTACCTGCAGATTCTTAATGCATGAAGAATTGCTGCTGATAACCAGATCAAGAATATTGCTTCTTCGTTTGCCTGTCAACACGCTGCTGTAAAACAATAGTCATCCACGAAATCCACAAAAGTCTTGCTAGTGTACGAGTCTTGCCATTCAATGTCTTTAAAGTTAAAATCTCCCGTTATGAGACATTGATTTCCTGGCCGACTGTGTTTGGTAAACTCATCACTGTCGTTATGCTTATAACACACTCCTACTCTCAATTTTGTTTTCCCAGTGCTTATATCACACCAAACTGACTCAACATAGCACTCATCACTCATATTGAGTGGATGCACTGCCTTAGATTTAATATGCTTCATAATCCCTCTTGACCTGTCTGTCCTTCCTTTATACATTGTACTCCCCATATTCAAATTCAGCATCACTTGTCTGAGTGACACTATGTCTCTGCTGTCCCTGCAATGTCTGCATTTGATGACTTAATCAGTACTTCACGTACATCAAATTTATATACAATGCTCCTAGCACACTAGTGTGCTAGGAGCATTGTATATAAATTTTACATTAGTGGACAACTAAGAGCAAGAACATGCACATGTTCTTGCTCTTAGTTGTACTTATACAGGCGCATTATAGCCATAGTAGCTTATGCGCCATTAAACGCCCATAACAACAACAATTGTACTTACACAGCCCATGTATTCACTGGTTCCATGATGACCCACGGCAGTAATGTTGATGATAGTGTGTGTGTGTGTGTGTGCAAGTATAAAAAGTACACAAGGGATTTAATTCTTTGTAGCACCATGTCATTGTCCTAAACATATCTTATAGTTTTTATGAATGGTAATGACAAAAGCTAATTAAAGTTACCTCAGCTCAACCATGGCGTTAATGACACTGGTGACCATGTATCCTCCTCCTAAATGCATTCTTATGAAAATTAAGATTGTGTATATGTGTAAACAGTAATTCTACTGAGACCTATTTTTTATCATTATTAATTTGCACCATTCTTTCTTAATAAAAAAAATCTGTTGTCTTTTTATACAGAGCATCAATAGGATTATTCTGTTCTACACCTGGCATTGCCTTATCAAGAGCTGTTCCTCATAAGGTGGCCTCTTATATGTTATTCACAGGATACAATATTAGTTCTATAGGTAATCATTTATTTTATTCTAGTATAGTGTGCATTTAAGAGCAATTTGATGACATTGTAAACTAATTATTGCTATACTAATAG